>NC_090436.1:736239647-736856789 GCF_031143425.1 Pleurodeles waltl
TTCCATCAAGCTTTATATACAGAAGAGCTTGAAACCCCAGCCAGTCAATGAGAATTTTCTGAGGAGAGTCAACACGGCTAGATTAGGTGAAGAAGATCAAGAGATTTTAGATCCCCCAATAACAATAAATGAGATTTCTGAGCTGATAATCTCACTAGCCACAGAACCTGTCAATCTCCTGTTGAAATTCTTTAGCAAAAAGTTCGGAGTACTTAGACAGAATATTCTTGAGACTTTTTTTAAGGGACAGGCGGGATCAATCCCACAATCATGGGAGTTAACTAATATAATTGTTTTAAGAAAAAGGAAAACCACATCTTCTCCCTGGTTCATACAGGCCGATCTCTTTAAATAATGCCAATGAGAAACCATGCTAAAGTACTGGCGAATCGCCATTAGTATCAGTTTAGCAACAAGGTTTTATTTCTGGGCGGGGCACAGTGGATTACGGAAGAAGAGAAATTCCCTTGTTTGACATGGCCTAAGCATAAAAGGCACCACTGGGGTTAGTTTAATTGGATGCTGAAAAGGTCTTTGACCTGGTGTCCTGGGAGTTCTTGTGGGTAGTACTAGAGTGGGAGGGGTTTGGTAGAAGTTTTATCAAGGTTATTATGGCTCTATGTAAGGCCCTAAAAGTTACATTACGAATAATGGGTCTCGAGTCAGATTATTTACAGATTTCAAGATACACTTGACTGGGCTGTCCATGTCCCACTCAGATATTTGCTCTGCATATAGATCCCTTCATAGCAAAGCTTGAGTACAACCCACCTATTAAACTAGTTATCGTTAATCAAGTTGATTATAAGATCCTTGTGTACGCAGGCCATATTGAGATTGTTACTACAAATCCCTCTGTGGAACTACCGGAAATCAAAGCTCAAGCCAATCAGTTTGGAGCATGCTCAGGATATAAATTGAATTAGAGTAAAACCCAGGTGGTCTGTCATGAAAGAACCAGCAATGTGTTGCGACTGATGCTGTATACCTAGGCGTTAAAATCACTACAGCACTGGACTGGTTGGTCAAATTGAATTTTGCAACCTTATTACACAACATCAAACAAGATATTGAGAGAATTGATCATCTGCATCTTTCACTATTTGGGAATGTATTGTAAGTGCCAATTCTCCCAAAGGTGCTATATATGTTTAGGACTGCTGGCTAAATTGGAGAGGACGTATTTTAGTTTTTGTGGAGGAATCAAAGAACTAAGAGGTCGGCCAAATATATGACTTTGCCACGGTAACAGGGCAGGTGGCTGGTCCCAAATTTCAGTTTTTATTTTTGGGCATGCATGCTGAAACGTGTGGGAGTTCTGAATACAGATGGGCTAGCTGTTATGAATGTAGTAGATTCTCCATCTATTTATGAGTTGATTTTGGGAGCTAAAGTCAGGGCATGACTAGTTAAAAATGTAGAAGCTAGCTATTATAAGAAGGCCTGGTTTAAGACTTTAAGGAAAGCACATAAAAGATGGAGTGTGGTTAAGCTGCAATTAGGTATTTTTAAGCTTAATATTATACACCCATGCCAGTGTCATCAATTTTCCCACCTGTTTTTCCATGATGTGATTTTGGATAGATGGGCACAGAAAGGGGATTTATGCTGCAATGGTCAACTCCACTCTTTTGCAGAAGGCTTTTGGATTGACTAGGAACATTTTTTTAAATCCAGATAACAGATTTTCTTTTTGAAAGGAAAGGAGACCTAAATTCAGTGGCAAGGATCTCCTTGATTGAGACAGTGAGATGGTGGATTATAATTGGGTTCATCTATGAATTGCTGAAACAGAGTCAGTGAGATGATCTGAAAATGCTGAATTCTGGGTGGGAGGCTAAGCTGGTTTCAGAGGGGCCTCTTCTTCAGGAAGCACTGGACTTGGGTAATGAGGTGTTATTAATGGCAGGCCTGCGAAGTCAACATTAGAAGACAATTTCCAATCTTTATCACATGCCTGCCAGTGTAGATAAGTGAGGCAGGGGATTTGATGCTATGATTAGTAGATGTAATAGGTGTGGCTTAGAGCTAGCTGAAATTAATCATATGTTCCTTTCATGCCCCAAACTAGAATCAATGAAGCAGGATATTGGGAGGTTCTTGGGTTTGATTATCGGTGGGCAAGTTCGGATCTCTCCGGCAATGATGATATTGGGTGTGATTGACAGATCGGAAGTCAGTGAGGCTTAAGGAGAGAGGCATGTTAATTATTGTTTACTATGGCGGTTGCCTCATGGGCGTCATTTAGGGCTTACCCTTTGTGACCCTTGGCACTGGCTTTGCGACCCCTGGCTTCAGAGGTGGCAAAATCAATGCCAGAAGCACACTGGCAGTGCGTTCTTGCGGACATTCGGTTGAGGGTCCTTTCTGATTGTTTTCTCTCATATTTTTATTTCACTAAAAGTAAATAATGTTTAATTATTGTCTGTTAGTGTAATACAAATACAATTAACTGGACTATGGCCCTCCCTGGTAGGTGAGGTAAGTAAAAAGTATTTTAAATTCATGTTGTGTGTGTGCTTGAGTGTAAATGTGTGATTGCATGAGACAAAGTGTGTGTAAGTGTGAATTTATGCATGTGTAAGTATGTTAATGAGAATGAAATTGAAGGGCAAAGAGCATGTGATTTCACGTTTACTACCCCTGGCAATTTGATAAACTGAGTTCATTGATTGCATGTCTGTGCATTGCATCGAAATGGAAAAAACTGACCCTGAATGCAATGTGGAGATCAAGATTGCTAGCAGTGTACAACATGGAAACTAACCTGTATAAATGTAAAGGGCTAAAGAAGCAGCAGTGGGGACCAGAATTTGGGCAGCAGTTACTATCTGGATGGAAGGGTTGATGCCACAGGAATAAATTTGGGGGATGGTAACGAAGGTGGGATTTATGTGATAGCTACACTCTGGGAAACTTCACCCTTTTTTTCTTTCTCCTTTGTCTCTTCTACTGATTATATGCTGCTAGAAAATTTCAGTATGTTGTTGTAATGTCACTGTTTATATCATTGCCAGGCTGCTCACCTTAACAATTGTTCACTTGCATTACATGGATTAGGTGGTTGGACGGGAGCTTAATATTTTGCAGCTTTGTAAACATTTAAACTGCTTTTATGTATTTACAATTCCTGTCGGGTGGGTTTCTGTCCTGAGGGGAAATATTCTAGAGGTTTTATGGTATGTATTTGTTTTTTCAATTTCTTGCCTTTGCTCTTTTGTTTTTTTCATGCCTCCAATCCTAGGAGTGTGTGTTGGTGTTGTTGTTGTTCATAAGGGTCCTTAATATCAATGAGATGTTCATTGTTTTTAGTTTTGAAAGATCGTCTGCTGTATATCATGATGTAATTGCTGAGTAAAATCAATTTTAAAAAATGAGAGTTAGGACTATCAGCAATGCGGAGGTACTTCAATGAGTGTTGCTTTTGCCCTAAACCTCATGAACATTTTTGTGGACCCACTTGAACATCAATTTGTCTTGACAGACTCTAATCCATACTGGCCCTCTAAAACATGTTGAAAGAGGTACAACAATAACATTTTTGTGAAACAGTGAGGTGCTCAGCTACCAAACCAGAGGAATTTGTCACATACCTTAATCAGACACAGGCCACCCTACAATTCCCAGACCATTGTAACAACCAACAGATGAAGGCAGATTAACAACATCTTTGTACAGGATGCCTACTGAGAGAAATATGCTTTTGTCAATCCATAACATCCATCCACTGTTTCTAAGGCTAAGGTGGGATTGTACCCACAATATTGATTACTTAAGGAAGGTGCATGTTCTAACAGGATAAATGGCTTAAGGGGGGCAACCCATGGAAAATTGTTAAATCTGTGTTCAAAAGAGCTTGGTATACCCACAGAGAGGATGGTTTGAACATTAATGAAAATAAAAAGTGTAACAAGCTAGTATGCGTGACCACCTTCTGCCCTCATACTAAGAAGATCGTGGCACCATTTAAGAAACATTGGCATATTATACAGAGTATAGATCCCATGTTTGATTTGCCATTGTTTTCTTTCAAAAGAGGCAGGAATATCAAAGACCACTCATTGCACTCAGAAGGCCCTAGATTTCCAGTCAAGAATACTTTACTCCACTTAAGCGGTCTTCCTCCAATGAGAGGACATTATGGGGCATATTTATACTTGTTTTGCACCGAATTTGCGTCATTTTTTTAACGCAAATTTGGTGCAAAGATAACTCCATATTTATATTTTGGCGCTAGACCTGTCTAGTGCCAAATTTATGGAGCTAAAGTCATTTTTTGGACGTGGAAACCTACCTTGCATCAAAGAGATGCAAAGTTGCGTTTCTGTGCAAAAAATTGCTCTAAGGCCCTAGCGCCTTATTTATCCTCCCATGCAAAAATCATGCACGGGGGAAAGAAGGGGTAAAAAATGGTGCATTTTTTAACGCCTGGGTCAGGGTAGGCAGTAGGGGACCTGTGGACCTATTTCCATGGTGGAACACCATGGAATAAGCCCACAGGTGCCCTCCAAAGGCCCCAGGGACACCCCCACCCACACCAGAGGGACAGCGGAGGATGGGGACCACATCCCAGGTAAATATAGGTAAGTACAGGCAAGTATTTTTTTTTTTAAGTGCCATTGAGGGCCCTGAATGGGCCCCCCTACATGGCACTGGATGCAATGGCCATGCCCAGGGGACCCTGGTCCCCTGTGCTGTCCATTGGGTTGGTGGGCATGACTCCTGTCTTTTCTAAGACAGGAGTCATGTGGTATGGATGGCTTTGCATCAGAAAATAACTCTAGGCAGGTTAGAGTCCTTTTTTTTTACTCTAACCTGCCTAATGTCATTTTTTTGTGCAAAACCCTCTTCTTCCATACCACAGCCCCACCGGACTAACGTATTTTTTTTTACACTAGCCTACCTTTGCACCAGCTTGCACCATTCCATAAATATGATGCCCGACTGGTGCACAGAAATAGTGCAAGCCGGTGCTAAACGTTTTGGTGCAAAACTGCGTTAATGCAGTTTTGCACCAAAAAGTATAAATCAGGGCCTATAAGTGTGGTGGTTGTGTTGCATTTCAATTCATATTAATACCAAACTCTTTGAATGTGATGTTATTAGTTTGGGATTGAAGAGCCTTTTGAATTGTAATACACCTAGGGCCAGATGTAGCAAAGGTTTTTACCCATTCTATGTCTATGGGAAAAAGTGTTTGTACATATGGCCCCTAATGTGGTATATTGCATATGGTGCCCTTGTTCCATAATCTGCATTGGCCAACCGACTCAACAGGTGAAAACGTGGATTGGACTACATTGAAGCAGAATTCGTAACCACTGCTGGTAGCACTCTACAATGAGAAACAAAATACAGCCAATGATATTAGATGGTAAATGCTAGACATGGCAATTATTCCTGAGAGAAGAAGGGATCAATCTCTTTTTTCTTCAAAGATCTCAATGTAATGGATTAATCTATGTGATTCAATTACAAGAGGGCTGATCTCATTCGAGAAATGGAGAGGAGTTGTATCTCGACTTCATAAATGACAAGAACTCTGCTGGACTGTTCCCACATAAGTAACTAGGCTTCAACTGCGTATGTGTGTTAATTCAGACTTGCAAATGTATGATCATTTTAATACTTTTATTTAGTTTCTTTGGGGGCAATAATAAAATTGATTATATTGGTACATTTACCATTCTGAGATTTGAAATTGAAGTATCCCCTTAATTTGTGAGGCATCAGTATCCCATCTAGACAGTCACAGTCCCTGATGCTGTGCTATTAGGCACCTAACTTCCCTTTTATTGATAATGAGACTATGAGACCTGACGTGAACTCCACATGTGAAATAATCCTGACCCACTGCATTGTATTTTGTCATCAGTACCCTCATGCTAATGAAGAACTCTGCAGCAATGTCTAGGATTTCAAACTTAGGGCCTCATTACGAGTCTGATGGTCCAAGACTGCCAGACTCGCGGAGACTGGTGGTGTGACTAGCAGATTACGACCCTGGCGTCGGACCACCAGGGAACCACCAGGAACATGGTTCCCAACAGGGTGGTGGTCGGAGTCATGGTCGGCCACGACTGTGATGATCACGTGCCTTCTTTCCACCAGCCTTTTCATGGCAGGGACCCCAGCCTGAAAAGGCTGGCAGAAAGCCAGTGCTGGGGCACCCCCTGCCCAGCACCCTGATAATGCACACTATCTGCTGTCTGTCTGCTGGTCAGCCCAGTGGTAACATTGTAATAGGGCCGGGGGGTTGACCACCGGCTCCGCAGCAGTTTCCTCCTCAAGGGGCTGGCGGTTTGTTGGTCGGCCCGCCAACCTCGTAATGAGGCGCTTGGTATTTAGACCCTATCAGTATCCCTTTTAGATAGTCACTGTCCCTGATATTGTACTTTTAGGCACTTAACTTTCCTTTTATTGATAATGAGACTATGGGACTTTTTATGAGCTCTACATGTGAAAGAATCCTGACCCACTCCATTGTATTTTGTCATCAGTACCATCATGCTACTGAAGAGATTTGCTGCAAAGTCTGGGATTATGAACTGAGTTCTTAGGGCCAGATGTAGCAAGAAAACATTTTGCGAGTTGCAAATTGCGAGTACTAGCGACTCGCAATTTGCAACTCGCAAAATGTAATGCAGAAAGGTGTCTCAGACACCTTCTGCGACTCGCTATGGGGTCGCAAAGACCCACCTCATGAATATTAATGAGGTGGGTCGCAGTTTGCGACCCCATAGCGAGTCTAGGCACTCACAGGGATGGTGGCCTGCTGGAGACAGCAGACCACCATGTCCGTGACTGCTTTTTGAATAAAGCAGTTTTTTTTTCTTCTTTTTGCAGCCCGTTTTCCTTAAAGGAAAACGAGCTGCAAAAAGAAAAATACCGAAACCATTTGGTTTCGGTTTTTTCAGAGTAGGCAGTGGTCCATAGGACCACTGCATGCTCTGAAAAACTATTTTTAGTGGCATTCACAAAGGGGAAGGGGTCCCATGGGGACCCCTTCCCTTTTGCAAATGAGTTACCATCCACTTCAAGTGGATGGTAACTGCGAGTTGGTTTGCGACCGCATTCGCGGTCCCACAGCAACTCTGCATGGCGATGCGGTCGCAAATAGGAAGGGAACACCCCTTCCAATTTGCGAGCCGCAGCCTCAAATTGCGAGTCGGTACCGACTCGCAATTTGCGGTTGTGCATCGCGTTTGGCCTTTTGCGCCTCGCAAACTGCGTTTTTCGCAGTTTGCGAGGCGCAAAAGGCTTGCTACATCTGGCCCTTAGTCCCTATCAGTTTCCTTGACCGCATCAAAGTCTAGAATGCACATTGTGTACCAAGCCTCATTTTGAAGCAGTCTTCCATGCGCCCCTGAAGCGCATGGCCACACTTCACCATCTTCTATAGACAGTAATGATTTTTGCTACAATGCTGATGGACGTCGTATCAGAGGATGAACTCCACACAGTAGGCTGCTATTTGGTAGAGCCTCCCTTGCCATCAGCTTTATTGAGACACCACGTTCATCAGTCCTCGCAGTTTCTTGAAACTCAAGGGTGAATTCAGGTTATTGTGGTGATGTAGTCTACAGAACCCTATGGTCTCTAATAGTTGAATACCACATTAACTCAGATTTGTAATTTTCACCTGTACATGAAACATTTTCTGAGTGATTGCATATATTCCCTATTTCTCCAGAGTGTAGTTTTTAATTTGGGCATGCATAAACAGCCCTCTGGTATCTTCGAATATGATATCACAAGGTAACCGTTTTCTTCTCTATACACTTTGCTTGCCTTGGACATCCACCATACCCTAATTCTGTTTTATTGATTGCTAAAGATGTTCCCTTATTCCTTCAGTCCTGATGAGACCCTTGTATCTCGAATAAGGGTTGAAATGTTATCAACACCAATGAGTAGGAAGCAAACAAATGGAAAGCCAATATTGACAAATGGAGTAACTGAAAAGTATTTATGATTAGTTGTTATAAACACACTAGTGTTCCTATATTCCTTTATTTCTGTAATTAGTTTTGTTGTGGTTTTTGCAATGGGGGGGGCACTCTGCGCTATTTTACACTTTTTTGAGAAGTTGTACTACTAGAATATTTAAAGAGATAAAAACCCTCTCTTTGTTTTACATATGATCATGGTGTTCTTCTTTGTTCATGGAAATATTGTTATTGCTACATTATAGCATTCATTCCACATGGTTATTTAGCAATCTGATCCAATTATTCTGGGTTATGTGATACCAAGGAAAACCATTATATGAAGATAAATAAATAAACTTTTAGAAAGTTAGCATTTTTTTGTCCTGGGACACATGACTTTGGATGGCTTGGCTGTTGGGCTTTGTGCCTTCCTTCCAGACAGTGAGACAAAACAGGGCCAAATGTTGACCGGATGAGCCATCCTGTCAGGATGGTTGGGGAGGAAGTGTTCTCTACCCTACTTAAACTTCAAAAGGTTTGCTCCCAGCATACACAAAGGTCCCGGTACCAGCCTTTTTTCACTGTATTCTTCTTGGAGCATTGACAGGGGCAGGGAAGGGAAGAAGTGTCCAGTGCCACATGTAGAGGTAATATAGGAAATCCCCCCCCTTGAAAGGTTGTCACAAAGTATATATAACTATTGGACCCTCAGGACATCTGTTAAGTGTACCCCTAGGCCTGTGGAAGATGTCAGAAGGACTGTCTTACACTTAGAAGAGTGCTCTGTGACTACCAGAGGGTCGCCCTGTTACTTGAAAGAATTGGACCATCTCCTTGAACCCAGGTCCCACAGGGGAGACTCAAAGGGCAAGTTTGGTGGCCCCATATGAACTACAGGGAAATAACAAGCTACCAAGGCCTTGAACCTTGCACCCAGCCTCTGCTTGAGTGAGCCCTACCCTGCCCGCCAATTGGCACCCCCAAGGTCCTAGACCCTTGGAAGTGGGGTTAGATGTACTGCTCCTGCCTAACCCCTAAATCTTGGGGCTTAGAAACATTTTCACCAAACACTTCCTGCAAAACTGAAACAAGAGTGGGAGCTACAAGTCAGCGATCCCTCCGAGGTGCATCGCCAGTTGGCCTGACTTCATGGTAGCTCTAATTGCATTCTTCTCCACAGCAGAAAATCCTGTTCAGCCGGACCGCTCAGTGCTTCATACCACTGGAGATTTTAGTCTTCCAAACAGTTGACTAAGTCCAAAGGTAAAAAGCTTCAGCTGGCTTGATGGCTACTGGTTCCCTATCTACAACAACAACTTCATCAGCCTGGAAATACAGCTTTTTCTGCTCTGACGTTTTTCCTGCCATTGTCAATGGCTTCACTGAGACTTCATCCAATGGCTCCTGGGTGACAGCAAATCCTCCTAGAACACAGCCTGCTGCCGTGCCCTGCTGAACTCTACCTTCTACTGGAAAGGTCTGAAGGTAATCCAAAACCGGGCTCAATACACCCCTTGTATCTGACCCGCACTCCATCGCTGTCCTCTTTAACTTTCGGCTTTGCACAACCAGATACCTGTGTTTGGCACTTAATAATTTATGTGATAGATTTCACACAAAAACTGCATAAAGGATTTGTTTTGTTGTTATTTTATTTATTGCAATTTTCTCTAATATTCTGAATTGGTTTGGGATTTCGCTTATGTCTGTTTTCACTTTATTTCTGTTTTTGTGTTGCATAAATACTTTACACAGATCCTCTAAATTAAACCTCACTGTTTGTGCCAAGGTACCAAAGGATTAGGCAGAGGTTAATTTTGTGACTTTTGTGGTTCACTCTGATAAGGATCATGGTTGTTGCTTGGCAAGGATTTTCACCCCCTTCAACCAATAATCCAATTTCTTAATGTGTACAACTCCAAAATGACTTGAACATTTTTGTGTCATCAATATAGTTCTTAACATATTGTCTTCATCAGATATGTTCTTGCTCAAAGATTCGAAACGTATAATGCTGATGCTTTTCTCAATGTGTTTTCCTTTAAAAAGTATGAGCTGTCAATTTCCCATTCAAGTTTTTCAATATTGTTAATGACTCACCTCCTCATCTCTCTCCGACAGTATATATTATTCCTCTAAGAAATAGATTCGTGTGTGTGAGTGGGCGAGAGGGGGAGGTTGTTGTTCGTTTTGTGTGGTGATTGACGTTTCTCTCAGTTGCATGATTCATTGTTTGTCATATACTATTCCATGATTTTTTGCAGTAAGCACTCGACCTTTCATTTTTCCATCTGTTTCCGGTCTTTTTCGTTTTCCACTAGAACAATGACAACGTTTTAATTTAATTTGTGTTTATACTGTAAAACACATTATGCAATACACATAATAATCATACTAAAATCTTGTAAGCAAAGATGGAAGGCATTTCCTCAATAAATTTTGCCTTAGTTGTATGTCATTAATATGTCCCTGTCTGCCTGACAAGAAATGTCTTTCGTTAGAAAACATGATGAAGTACATTCTAAACATGTTTCTCATATTTGTTAAAGGAATGCCATGATTCTTTATGGTATTATGTTCCTTTATTTATCAACCTATTGACTTCAGGAGTGATTTTAGATAGTCTGCTTTCTACCTGTATAATCTCACAGTTTTGTTTGCACACGTAAGTAAAATTAGCTTGTGCAAAGTAAACACTTGCAATCCAAGGTTAGACATTCTGATTCATAGAATCCAGCTAATTATAATTTTTGGGGACATATTTTACATGTATGACAACGGGAAACGCCAAAAATGATTATTTTCTCTTTTTTTGGTTTAGGTTAGAGGTATAAATTCATTTGTGCCAATGGCTGCCGGAATAAACCATGGCACTTCTCACCGGGGACAAGGCACTTGCGGATCGGACCTGCAGACAGTCCTCTAAAGTGAACGTGCATGGACATTTCGCTTGGTGTAATTATGTTACTTGGAAAATACAAAACACTCCAAAGGTGATGGGAGGAATGCTTGCGATATGTCAAACCATTGGTAATCGCGTGAGACAGCATTCCAGACCACCATTATTTTGCCCACATGCCACCTCAGATTGGACCCAGTCACATGCAAATCAATATTGGCCATGCTCCTATAGATACTATCCGCCTCAGACTGGCAGGCCAGTTCCTCCCTGAACAGGATTACCAGCATCCAAGAATGGTTTTGCCTTGATTTAGGTTCTCATTCGGGTGTTGCTTTCCACCTTTCAAGCTGTTGTAGCTGTTCCAGAGGCACAATGGGCATGGGCCCCAGTCTGGGCATACACGTGCCAATACTTCAAACACACAAAAGGATGAAAATAAACCAGTACTGCAGATTTTCTGTGATCATAAAAAAGCATGGAACACCTTATACGGTGTATGTTTTTGGGTATGCTCAGTACCCAACATGGCCTTTTCCACTTTGGAATTATTCTATATGTTATAAGCGTGTAGGAGAAGGATTTTCGTCTGTGGGGAAAATATTTTACTTATAAAAAATGAAGGAAATCGAAAGAGAGATATGCCATTGCATAGTTTACCATAATTGAATTTTCCAGCTTGAAGACATTTGACCTGACTAAATACAGAGGAAGTGGTGGTGTATGCGTGACAATGTATGATATTCATGGACTCCCTGGGACTTCAAATGAAAGAAGTATATTTAGGAAGCGAATGTGATACTTTTCACAGTTACGTGAATTCAGTACCATACGAGAAAAGAATACAAGTGACGTAAATATAGCTAGTTTCTTTAATAGAGTTGCTTTTAAAGAAAAGTATTATTCATTACATTATTTTTAGAATGAAACCACAAAAGGTGGTGTTTTTGGTGAGATTATTAGTCAAATCTAACTAGTAATAAAGCTTGTTAGACAACATCCAAATGAAAGTGTTTTGAGATTTAATAGAGAAAGAGTTCCACAAACCGAACCTGACAAAGTGAGAATCTAATAATAAATTATGGTCACCTTATATGCCACATGAAATCGTTATGACACACGTCATTTAGCTTTGTAAATAGACAATGATACACATACTACAATGATGCATTTTGTCATTGGCTACCAGCCAGTCGATATCTACCTAGCAGATTCTTAGCTACTACCGAAGGCAAGCCTCATTGCAGTATCAACCCACACATTACTAACCTTCCCAGCAGATGCCTGCAAAAATCGCCGAGTTCTAATTCAAACTAGAGTATTTACAAAGTTGAGGGAGTGTGCTGGTTCTGGGGCACATGCTGCTTGAGATAGCAGATTTAGAATCATTATTGTTGTGTGCAGAAGTTTGAATATCTATATGAAAATAGTTCTCGTTTCTGCCTCTCCAAAGCAGTTAAATCAACGAGCCCTAAAACATCCCTTTCCACAAGTTTGTATGATCTATTTAAATTATTCAAAATCCTAAAAATTCAGTAGTCATCGACAGTTCTCAAAAATGTTTTAAACATGTTTTGATCTAAATAGTTACCTATTTCAACTTATGTTTTATTTACGTTTGAATGTATTTGCTTCAAAGCTATAAAGTGATATCGTATAGACAATAAATATATGTTTTTGAATAAGTTTCATTATGTTTAACTCATAATAAAAGTGATTTGGAAGCCAGTGTACATTAATGCAGTGAGTTACAACTAGGGTTACAAAACAGAATGGGAGTTAGTAAAAACAAAACATTAAGGTGGTCATTATGACAATGGTGGTGACTGTTAAAGTGGCGGTAACACCGCCAACAGGCTGGCGGTAATTATAGCCAAATTATGACCATGGCGGTGATAACTCCCATAGACGGCCAATGTACCACACCAACCGCCTGGGTGTTAACACCACTGACCACGGCGGCAGCCATCAACAGCCAGGCAGAAGACAAGGTACCGCCCACCATATTATGACAAACCAAACCACCACGATTTCCGGGGGGGTACCAATGCCATCAAAATGCTGGCAGAAACAGGACACAGAAGACGAAATACTCACCATCAGAGACACAGAGAATATCAACGCCTCCATGGAACCGGAACTTCAAGTCTTCCCGAGGCTCCCCTATGCCATGCTCCACCTGGAACACCAATGCTGACGAAGACGATGACGGTGAGTACAGCCGCCCAGCACACAAGGGAGGGAGGGAGGAAAAGAAGAATGACACACACATGCACAACACACACACCATACACACAACCAGCTGCAGAGGAAAACCAATCTCACAGGACACACATCATAATAATGCAAGGACAACATTTAGCCATAACTGATAGTGTAGTTAGATGGCAACAGCCACCATATTCTCCATGTGATAAGAGAACTTTGAGTAAATGTTCAGAAAGGGCCAATGGCCAGTCGAAAGTACAAAAGGCCCACATGGCCACAGGGCACAGTCCAAGCCCCAACTTGTTCCCTGACAAAATCTGCACTGCACTGTGCAGGTGCATGATGTTGGAAATGGCCAGTGCACCTCAGGAGGAAGGGGGTTTGGGGGCACCTCAGCTGAAGTGGGGAACTTGCCCACTGGTTCTGGAGGGGGCTCCATGACCATTTCCCTTTGCTGGGGAGTGCAAGGTCACAGTCTCTGAGTTGGGGAACTTTCCCACTGGTTCTGGAGGGGGCTCCATGCCAATTTCCCTTTGCTGGGGAGTGCAAGGTCTGCTAGAGGTGAGGGCTGCTGTGTCCCAGATGGAGGTGAGGGCTGCTGTGTCCCAGCTGGATGTGAGGGCTGCTGTGTCCCAGCTGAAGGTGAGGGCTCCTTGCCCACTGCTGTTGGAGGGGAAACCCTGCCAGCCTCTGCTGCTGGGGAGGGCTCCTTGCCTACTGTTGTTGGAGGGGGGCCTCTTGCCTCTCTTAGTTGGTGGAGTGGGAACCTTCCCTTTCTTGGGTGGTGGAGTGGGATCCTTCCCTCTCTTGGGTGGCGGAGTGGGATCCTTCCCTCTCTTGGGTGGTGGAGTGGAATCCTTCCCTTTCTTTTTGTCTGAGGTGCTGGGCTGGGTCATTGTGACCCTGCTCTTATGGGCAGGACAGGGGGTGGAGGGGGAGGAAAGAGGTCAAGTTGGGCAAGGAAACGCTTCTTAGCGACGGTGGGGCTGGATGAGGGAGGAGGGATGGGAGTGGAGGTTGAAGGGAGTGGTTGTTGGAGGTGTATGTCTGCTGGACTTGGGTGCAGCTGCATGGGTAGTGGGCTGATGTGAGGTGGATGGCAGTTGTGAGTCTGAGTGCGTGCATTTGTGTCTCTTAGGAGGGGGCAGACAGGGTGGGAAAGGACACAGGGGACGCGTAGATGGATGTTGTGGAGGTGTCTGCAAGTGAGGTGTTTGTGCTGCTTGGTGTGGTGATGATGGTGGTGGCTGTTGACGCAGTGCATGCAGGTGTGAGTGCGGATGTGACTGTGAGGGAGGAGGAGGAGGAGGGGTATGCAGTGGAGGCAGTGGATGTTGTTGTATGTGCAACTGTCTGTTATTTGTGTGAGTGATTGTAGCCTGAAGTGTGCTGCCTGTGTTTGTCTGTGCCACTCTTGTGTGATGTTTTGTGTGCATGCTTGTCTGTATGTGTGCATGGGATAGATTGGGGTTGAGGAGACTGGGACTGGGAAGTGGTAGTTGGATTGGCGACGGTAGGAACAGGGAAAATGGCTGCTTTCATAGAAGAGGCTAGACCCTGGAAAGGTCTCTGTTGGGCCATCAATCCACTGTGAATGCCCTCCAGGAATGCATTCCATTGCTGCATCTGGGATGCCAGCCCCTGGATGGCATTCACAATGGTTGACTGTCCTACAGAGATGGATCTGAGGAGGTCAATAGCCTCCTCACTGAGGGCAGCAGGGCTCACTAAGCGGGCCTGAGATACCTGGGGCGAAGGAGATACCCACCCTCCTGGGTGAGTGGGCACGGGCAACTCAGTGAGGGGCTACTGGGAGGGTGGTGCTAGTACGTGGGGCGGTGGCTGTATCTGTAGCTGGGGTGGTCCCAGAGGTGTCCGCCACCACCAGGAAGCTTCCATCGGAGAAGGAATCAGAGTCAGTCTTGTTACCTCCTGTCTCCGCCATGGTGCTCCCCTCGCCCTCCGTCCCACTAGTTCCCCAAGCGTTGGTGGACTCTGCCTCCTGGGTCCTGTGGGATGCAGTTCCCTCTGTTGCTGGTGCCCCTGCTCCTCCACCAGATGATGATGATGCAATCATGGATAGGATGACAGAAGAAACCAATCATTTGCAATCATTAGGTCTCGCATTTTCTTGAGTTAGAGCTATTGGTGTTGTAAATTCATAACCGGACTTTTCTCGCCACATAAACTTGTCAACCCTGCCTCATAATTTGTTCTTTTCCTGCCACATAATTCCAGTGGCCCTGCATATAACTAAAGCATTTACTTTCTTTCTTTATCTGCAGCCAAAATGAAAAAAGTTGCCACATGCACACAGTCAATTCCTTGTACATTTTATCATCGGTCTAAAGACATATAATTCAGAGCCCTATATGCTCACTTTAATCAAATAAAAATAATATATAAAACTGAAAAACTGATTTACCAATGTGGTGCAAATGAGTAAACGGCATGAAGCGTACTTTGTGTGAGGAAGAAAATTAACTCACTTAAACAGCAAGTGTGGAAAAATAAACTTTGCTGAAGTGGTGCAGAAAAAAAACAATATAGAAAACGTTTTGGATAAGGAAACAGCAGGATAATTGTGGGCTAAAAAATAAAATGTGTACTTTACACTGAGTCTGTTGTCAAAATGCTCCTGAAAGGCCACATGAAGAACGTGCTGAATTATCTGTTTGGGAATGCTTGCACTCGAGCTGCTATGGAAACGAATGCTAAGAAAAAGTGTGAAGGAATGGCGTACACCAGTAAACTTTTCCTTCCCCTCAGACCGCTAAAAACATTACCACCAATCTCATCGTCTGGGGCTGAAACACTTGAGTTCGATCTGCACTCCTCAAGGGAAAGACAAGATCACGTGCATTTTGAAATGTACTTATAAAAAATAAAACTGATAAAGCTAGACTACTGGAAACAGAAACGTTCACCTACATAATTTCGTTTTTTTTTTTCTTCACTACAAAAATAGATTGTAAAGGAAGGCCCATATGATTCTTTTTTGTCTCCGTTGACAACTCACACACCAGCTACCGTCCCAACCATAACCCCTGTCCCAAACATACGTAGAGGAATTGGAAGATCCATGCTACCCACTTAATTGTTTCCTATCGCTAACATATTTTGGAAAGAAAAGAGCACCTGGGACACAGGAGCGTGAATTAATCCTCTTTACGTCACACGGTCCGGCAACTCCTGCTGCAGCCTGCCAAAATGTCAACTCCGACAAAAGCCCTAGCATTCCTCCCTGCCTTGTTGCCAGGCCAACTCACAGTGAGGAAGGAAAGAGAAACAATGTGACACGGAGTCGGTCTCTTCTTAATTCAAATCTCTTTATTAAGCATCCACCCACAACAACACAAACTCCAACCTTCCTCGATGCCGTCCTTCCCACCGAACTGCAACCGTTCACCGTAGAATCCCCAGTTCGAGGATTCTATTGCCAAAGCGATCACCATGGCAATACCATAGGTTAAACATAACACATCTCCCTCTTTAAATAATAAAAAAAATATAATCCCCCCTGATAACATAACTATATACATTTACATAACAACAACATAACATAAGGTTTGCAGAAAAGTTAACAGGTTGTAATAACCATAACAAAATGTACATTACAGTTCTTAACACCAGTATTCAATGCATAACTTGTGCATCATTCAACTCACAAAATCCTTAAGATGTCTAGGATATGTGCAGCCCCTTCCACTCCTTCTTACTCCTACATCCACATCCACATCAGGCAAAACAACATCATGTTCACCCGACAACTTGGTACACTTAGCTAGCCGAGACATGCTCCAAACTTCACCACCTTCCAGGACAACAACATTCTTCTTCACTTCTATAATCTTCTTCTGTCCAATATATTTAGATTCTCCTTTGGGACACCAAACAGGTTTCTTAATAAACACCAGATCACCTACACACCAACTCTTTTGACGCACACAACGCCTCTCATCAAATCGCTTCTTATACTTTGTCTGGTTCGCAATTACCCTGGCTTGAATATTCTTCGCGTCATTAAACTTTACTCTAACTTGAGTTTTAGGATGCAACCATGAAGGATTCAACTTCGAGTCTGCTAATCTGCCCTTCAAAATACGAAATGGAGACATACCAGTAACAACGTTGGGTGCATTCCTGTGAGCCCACAACTTCTCCCTCAAGACAGTTTTTAATGGCCATCTGTTTTCTAGGGCTACTTGAGCACTTGCCTTCACTAACTGATTCTTATTCTCAACCAGCCCATTAGCTTGGGGTGCATAAAGTGCAGTGCGATAATGAGAGATTGCCAAATTCTTAAGAAAATCCTTCATTTCTGAGAAAGTGAACTGAACCCCATTATCAGTCACTATCACTCTAGGAATTCCTTCACAAGCAAATACATCAGTCAAAAAATCTATCACAGTTCTCGTAGTAACAGAGTGCACACAACTAGCAGTGACCCATTTGGAAGTGTAATCGACAAGAACAATCACAAATCTTTCATTGTATGGCAACATTTCAAAGGGTCTCACCAAATCCAGACCCAATTTGACCCATGGTTCATTGGGAATAGAAACTGGAGATAAAAGAGCAGTCCGAACTACCCTGGATTTATAATTTCCAGCACATTGTAAACAGTCCTTGACAAGAACTTCTACTTGTTTATATAGACCCGGCCACCAATAGCACTCTCTGATATTAGCTTTTGTGAGATTTCTACCTAGATGTCCTTCATGGCCTAAGTTAATCAGCTTCTCGCGTAAACTAAAAAGAGGAACTAACCTATAATTTCTGAACAAATTGCCATCGATGATACTCAACTCATCCCTAACGTTCCAAAAGACTTTGGTATCTTCATGACATTCACTCAAACATGGCCAACCTTGAACCACATAATCCATGAATAACCTTAAAACCGAGTCTTTACTACATTCTCCATCCCATTCCACCTTGTCTAGAGCAGATTCCTTAATCCACAGCACAGGAACTTGCTCATCAAAACTACCATCAACCACTGGTGATCTAGACAGGAAATCTGCAGGAATATTATTCTTTCCAGGAAAATACTCCACAAGATAATTAAAAGCTAACAAGCTTTCCACCCAACGCTTAATACATGGTGTCGTACTCTCAATGTTCCGACAGGTGAACATCTGTACCAAAGGTTTATGATCACTCCTGAGCACAAATGGTAAACCCCATAAGTAATATTTGAAATGGTTTATGGCCCAGGTGCAGGCCAATGCCTCACGCTCAATCACTGAATACCGTTCCTCTTGACTTCTAAGGGAACGTGATGCAAACGCCACTACTCTTTCTTCTCCATCCACATGTTGTGAGAGAACTGCACCAAGACCTTTCAAGCTAGCATCAGTGGATAAGAATGTTTTACGCTTTACATCAAAATGGCCTAAGGTGGGCATCTTTCCTATGTCATTTTTCACTGCATTAAACGCCTCCTCGCATTGTGGAGTCCATTCATACTTCACACCCTTCTTCAGAATCATTCTTAATGGTTGGACAATACTCGCAAAATTCTTGACAAATTTAGAATAATATTCTGCCCAAAAACGATCGTACTTGATCTTTGTCTATAGGTATTGGTACTGACATAATTGATTTTGCCAACTCTAATTTTGGTTTGATACCATCTCCAGAGATGGTGTGACCAAGAAAAGAAACAGTTCTAACTCTAAATTTACATTTCTCTTTCTTCACAGTCAAACCATTCTCCCTCAATCTCACAAGTACAGCTTTCAGAAAAGAGTCATGCTCATCAGTGTTTTTGCCATAAACAAGAATGTCGTCCTGGAAAAATAAAACAGAACCAAGACCCTTGAGTACCTCCTTCATCACCCTCTGAAAACAAGCAGCAGCAGACGCCAAACCGAAAGGCATTCTAACATATCTGAATGCCCCCAAAGGAGTGACAAAAGAGGTAAGATGTCTTGAATTTTCATCGAGCAGGATCTGATGGTACGCTGCCCAGAGGTCTAAAACACTGAAAACATTAGCCCCAGATAACATGGTCAAAGTCTCATTGAGATTAGGCAACGGTTGGCGGTCTACCCAAATGCATTGATTGAGACCTCTAAGATCAACATATAATCTGATTTTTTTCCCGTTATCTTTGGGAACCAAAACTATGGGTGCCAACCACTCCGAGGCTTCAATATCCTCTATAACACCCAAACCCAGTAATCTGTCAAGCTCATCTTGCAAGGGCTGCAACATCAGGTGAGGCACCTTTCTCACTTTGTACACAGCCGGTCTGGCATTGGACTTTAAAATAATTTTATGTTTAACATTTTTCAGTAGTCCAAGCCCATCACTAAAGACCTCTCGGAAATTGCTTACAATTTCCTCATCATCGCCCAAATTGGAAACAGAAAGAACCTGGTCAGGGGTATTCGGGTTCAGAACGATACCTGAATCCCTTTGATGACGCCACCCCAACAGATTATTGCCCCGTTTTGCTACGTAAACTTCCCCTACTGTTTCACGTCCTTTAAATTCTATTGTCATCACAGAATATCCAATAAGGTCAATTTTCTGTTCACCATATCCAATAGGGTCTATGTCAGGTGGGATTAGTTCAATTTTTTCACCTGCAAAGATCCTTTCCCAATTCTTGTCTCCAATTAGCGTAAACGGGGATCCAGAATCAGCAAGAACTGGGACAGTTTTCCCATCAATACCAATATCACACTTTGGTATGACTAGTTTATTTTCACTGCACTGTTGATTCATATAATCAACATGCAAAATCATCTGTTGTGTGCTTGCTGACTCATTGACTATATTGACTTTTGAGCTTTTACAAACTTTCGCTAAATGCCCCCTTTTCCCACAATTCCTGCAATTTACATTTCTAGCAAAACATTTTGGGTTGTTAGCCAAATGCCCAACATTTCCACACTTGTAACATCTGACATTGCCCTTCTCCAGAGTATCATTATTAATTTTTGCTTTACTGGACACTTTCTGCACAAGGTCACATTCCTGAACACAATCAAAGGAAGAAACCGGAAATGTAGATTCAGCATGGATGCCATGACTGGGACCTGCACCCTTCATCTCCTTGGCCCATAAAATGGCATGTTCCATGCTTTCAGCGATAATCTGTGCCTCCTGCAAGGTTGGGTTCTTTGCCAGTAGTTTTTCCTGGACCCTAGAGTTGTTGATACAACGCACAAGTTGGTCACGTATTAGGGAGTCTGTGAGTTCAGCAAAGTCACATGTTTGAGCCAGCGTCTTGAGTGAAGCAATGTAATTGCCAACCCTTTCATCTTTAGCTTGTACTCTCATGAAAAACTTGTGTCTTTCCATGACAACATTTATGCGACCACCAAAGTGTTTTTTTAGCATCATGAGTGACATCTCGTAGACATCTCTAGGTTCACCCTCGGCTGTACCAATAGTTATCAAATCAAGGCTGTCATAAATATTCCGTCCCTCAACTCCTAAATTGTGTAACAAAATGCCTTGTTTTCTTGCAGGGGAAAATTTTTCTCCACCAGTACCAATTAAATATGAATCAAATAAATGTATCCATTTTTTCCATGGTAGAATTGGCTCACCCCGTTCAGATAGGAATTGTGGAGGCTGAGACAAGCTGAGAAGAGGCTGATGAGTCATTGTTAGTGATAATTATTGAATTGTAAATAAAACTGTATGGTAAGGAATTCCTCTGTTGTACTTCCTGAATGTGCCAGATCTCTCTTTAAGTTAGCACACTAGTTTATATTCACTTCCTGTGGTGAGGAACTTCCTGCTAAAGAGAAAAAAAAAAAAAAAGAAATCCACGTTTCTTCAGAGTCAGTGGAAACAGGATTCACCAGGATATAGTAAGTTTATGTTGTTAAAGCATAATAATTACACTGATATCATCTTTCTGCAGGCTCAGTGCTCAACTTCTTATATGCAGATAATGGCACAGGCTGGGAAAACCTCACGCCGAGACCCTTGTGGGTCTGGTGAGAGCACTGCGTTCACTTGCACAGGGAACAGCCAAGGGGTGAAATGTGAGCGCCGCGGGAGGAGCGGGATATCTCAGCCGCGCTCACAGTTGTATCGCGAGCCTGACTCACTTGAATTCTGATCTGAAGAACATTGGATTGCACAAATAAACAAAACAAGTGTGATTCTTCGTCTGACTGAGCCGAGCTTCTGTTAACGGTGAAGGGGCGCTCGTGTTAGTAAAAACTTGTTTTTAAGGAAATGCGCGTATTAACAAAAGCGCATTGCTCCGAGTCAGCTGTACGATCAGCTGTTGTTCTGCACGCCGGAGATGTACATGAACGGGCACACAATAATCACAGTCAAACAAACGTTGCATAGGTCCGATGAAGGGTGGATGCAGTAAAGCTCGTCGCCACTTGACACGGAGTCGGTCTCTTCTTAATTCAAATCTCTTTATTAAGCATCCACCCACAACAACACAAACTCCAACCTTCCTCGATGCCATCCTTCCCACCGAACTCCAACCGTTCACCGTAGAATCCCCAGTTTGAGGATTCTATTGCCAAAGCGATCACCATGGCAATACCATAGGTTAAACATAACACAATGGCTCTAATAAGCCCGTTTGGAGGAGAGAGAAAGAGTCGGGAGGTGACTGCAGGGCGGAGATCCTTCCCATTGGCCACTGTACTCTATAGAGCCCAATATTAGCCAATGAGGAATTGCACGGTGGTGCAAGACCGCCTTCCCCCATGATGCACAACATCGGCAGAGTTACCTCACTTCCATCTGTCCCTAGATACAGGACAGGCAGTCGCCATTTCATGGTGGTGGACTACATTCAGATAATCCATAACTGCGCCATTGCTACAATTTGCACATACATTGACATTCCCATTGTCCCAGCACATCAATGCTCAATGTGCACTGAGAAGGTGGTTCTATTGTTCAAATTGTGACAGCCTACTCACTGTTGTGTCCCTTAGATACCTACCACTGCGGATGAATAGGAGAAGGAGATAATTTACCGCCAATGTCATAATGAGGGCCTAAATGTCTAAACATCAAGCCAGTCATTACAACCTCAGCGGTCTTCAGACCGCCATGGCCGTGGAGGCAGTCGGACCGCCGCCAATGTGGCTGTCTGGCAGCCACATTACGACCGTGGCATTTGCGTCATGGTCGGACTGTGAGCACTGCCACTTTTCGGCCGCCCGACGGCCTGGCGGTGCTGGCGGTTTCAATCCACCAGGGCAGCGCTGCCCTGGGGATTATGAACCCCTTCTCCGCCGGCGATTACATGGCAGTAGCCCGCCATGTAAAGGCTGGCTGAAATGGGGTGCAGGGGGCAGAAGGTCTGGATGGGGAGGGTTAATGGATATGAGCCACACCAGTAGGTAGGTTTACCCTCCTCTGGAGAGGAATCCCCCATCTTGAATTTTAAAGTGCAGTTCTTTGTGGGACAAGAATATGCCACACTTTAGAGGAAGGGGTCATGCTCATGCTTTTGGGTGGCACCCTGTACCTCATTGGACAGGGGTGCCCCCCTGCTTGTCACACCAGGCCATTTAATAATTGTGTTTGAGCTGCATAGCAACTTCAATATGGTGCCTGAAACTAGAATGAGAAGAAGGGTCTGCACTGGTGAAACCCTGGTTTGCACCCCAAAGGATTGCACTCTGAAGGACCGCTCCTGTTGCACACTGGAAACTACAGCCCTGAGGGCCTTGCCTTGCTTCCAAAATGATTAAGGAGTGAACTCCCTGAAAGCAACAGGTTAACTGAGCTTCCCTGCATCATCTACCTCAAGATGTACCCACCCTTGAGTGCGTCCAGTGGACTTTTAGGAATTTGCCCAGGTGCATTATGGAAATTGTAGTTCCAAACTTCCAAGGACCATCTCAGACCTTCTAGACTCTTGAATTTGAGTTTGGACACTTTGAACCCTCGAGGGGAACATCCGGAAAAAGTTCCAGAAGTTTTGAAAAGTTTGAAGCAACTTTTGGAAAAACCTTCATAAGTGGACAGACGTGACATCAAAAGTCTAACCGACTACCTTCAGCCGTGGCCTGAGGTTCATCCTGCTGAAAGCTCCAGAGCTCCAGACTTCCAGGATTTGACTGGGGCCTCACGTAGAAGCAATCCGATGACATTGAATCAAAATTGGCCTGCTGTATGAGACCTCACAATGTTGAGAGAAAATCCTCCAGAAAGTCTGGAGGTAAAATTTTCACCCGGGCCTCCTGCGTAGTATATCCGACCAGGGCTTCATTGCAGAGGGCCTCAAACTTTGACATTGTCCCGGTCAACTACAAGGTTTTTAAGCACTAGAAAGTGTTTAATCTCATATCTATGGTTTCCTGTATTTGATTTTCTGACATTTTAGTGTAATTGTTTCTTATTTTTATAAATTGGTGTGGGATTTTTGTTGTGTGTTATGTCTTACTTATTTAATTTATTGGTGTTTTTAAATGCTTTACATGCCTGTCTCCATGAAGCATGCCTGCAGCCAGCTCCCAAGGGTTGAGCTCAGGGCTAATGTACTGAGACATTTTCTGATCCTTTAATTGCATTGGTGGCCTTATTGCTAGGGGTGGGTGCATACTTACCCCTACTAACAATCCACCTTCTAACACCCTCCAGTCCTGTACTCTTAAAAGTGGTGCTAAATATGCCCCAATAGCCAAAATAAAAAAGAAGGCACTTAGAAATTTGGCTGAGAATCAGGAGGAGACTGGGACCAAGCTACTCGCCTATCCGCCCGAGGTGAGGCGTTAGCGCAGTTTTGCGTCAAAAAGTATAAATATGGCCCCTAATGTCTCTATTCTGTGACTGTCTGGGGGCAATTCACAAAGTTAACTTCAGCTCTACGTATTCATGTGACCCAAACCAGGCTACAGACACAAACGGGCTAAGGGCAGAAAAATGCATAATCTCTTAAAGTGGCATTTCTAAAATTGTGATCAAAACCCAAAGTTACCATCTTGGGGGTAACATATGCAATATAAGTATAGCTGAAGGCTTGGCAGAGGGGTTTGATTGTCAAATCAACATGGCAGTTTAAAACTGCATTCAGACTATAGTGGCAGATCTGGGACATGTTTTAGGGTGCTATTTAATGGGCGGCATACTCAATACTGCAGGCCTACTACCAACATTTAATTTACAGGTCCTGTGTCTATGGTATGCCACTCTACTAGGGATGTGCAAGTAAATTAAATATGCCAATTGGGTATAAGCCAATGTAACCATGTTTAGAGAAGGAGCACTGGTTAGCAATGGTAAAGTGCCCAGAGTTCTAAGGTCAGCAAAAATAAGTGCAGCAAAAATGAAGGCGTGGGGGAATACAGTTGGGGAAAGACCACCCTAAGGCTGCCACGTCTAACAAGCTGAAAGTGGGAAGAACTATCCAACCCTTTAGGAGATCTCTTCAGCAAGGTGGAAAAACCTGAAGAGGCCATCAGCATTACCCTAGTCTGACCCAGGACAGCGTTCCACCATAAAGTCCAATCCTGGGAGGTAAATAGACCTCCTCAACAATTTTGGATTCTCATCCCTTATTTTCCTTAGCCACCTGAGGGGCCTGTAGTCTGTCTGAACTTGAAAGTGAGCCGCAAACAAGCATGGTCTCAGCTTCTTTATTGTCCAGACCACGATATAAGCCTCTCTCTCAATAGCACATCACTTCTGTTCCATGCAAAGTAGCTGCCTACAGATAAATTCTACAGTTGATCGAGGCATTCCTCAATTAGCTCTGATAGGACTGCCCCTATGCTATGCTCCAAGTCACCTGTTTGGACAGCAAACTCTTGGAAAAAGTAAGGGGCCTTGAGCACAGGGACTGTGCACATGGCCTGTTTTAGGGAGTCAAAGGCTTTCTGGAAGGCTTCTTAGAAGTTCCAATGTCTAACAGTATTGTTTTCTTTAAAGTTTCTATTAGCCTCTTTGCCATATCATCAGCCACAAATAAATTAGTTTTCTGAGATGTCACTCCAATATCATTTAGGAATTGGCAAAATTTGCCTCTGTTAAAGACTGGACCATTGTCCTCAAGCATTGCTCTGGCAGATGTTGACAACACCTGAATGACTATGGAAAACTCTAGGAAACGTATCTACCATTACTAACAAATAATTCCCTAAGTCTGCTGGCCCAAATAAATCTACTATTAACTTAGATCAAACAGTATCATGTAATGATGACATCTCTAACTCTTCTGATAGTGTAGATTTGCTAACATACTGACAAATACTGACATAATTGAATGGCAGACTTAACAAGGGCATACATGCCAGGGCACCACACTTTTTCATGTCAAAACATTTTAGTTGCAGTGATTCCCCCATGATATTCAGGAGTAATGCCAACTATAGGTCTTGACTGTGATAATAGCATTCCTGAACCCCTCAATATCACTTGGAGCAATGGGAAGTTGATCAAGGATCTATTTAAAGGCCACAAGATTGTGTTTCATTTTGTGAGGCTTTTAAAATATGTTTTTCGAGTATTCTTTAAGGAGTGTAATACTTTAGTAAGAATTTGACTACAGCCTGATTCAGATCTCGGCGGATGGAATATTTCATCAGAAATGAGATAGATATCCTGTCCACCTTATTATGATCCCATTTTAACTTATGGAGATCGTAATACAGCAGACTGGATATCCGTCTCATTTGTGATGGAGTACTTCATCCATCGAGATCTAAATCAGGCCCATATTCATACACAAGAAATAACTGTTCAGTTGTAAATGGAAAAAGAATTTCAAAATGTAATCTCCTACATTTAATTTTTTTCTGGTTTGTGTATTGTTTTAAAAACATATTCCTCCATGCGTGTGCCCCATCTTTCAGTATGAAGTGGCATTTTTGCTCCTGGATTCCCATAAGTGGTTATTAATGCCTGGTGGCCTGTGACAACTGAAAATGTTATCCATAAAGAAATGGGGTAAGAGTCACGCACCCAACCTACTACCAATCTTTTTTTGGTTGCAAAACAAATTTCCTATTTACAGTCAGAGTTTGGCTTGCATGAGATACTAAATGTCTGGAATAGCCTGTACCTGGTTTGTATTATATCAGCATTGCTCCTAACCCAATAGGACGTGAATGAACTGTCAGTTTAGTACATAACATCCATATATAGCCAATGATCTGCAAATGACACATCTGACTTGATTTTGCTAAAAGCTGTTTTACTTTCTGTAAATGGGTAAACATATCTTGTCAGCTCACAAAGAGGTGTATTTATCATCGCATCATCTTTAATATACCTTGAACAATAACTTGCAATGTCAAAAAAGATCATAGGTCTGATGTATCTATTGGTTAAGATTTTATTTTCAATGGAGACACTTTTTCTGGATTTGGTCAATTCAATAATGAGAGAAAATATGCCTAAAAAAATAAGTTCACCTTGTCTACCTCATGTTTCTCTGATTTTACAGTTTTACCACCATAATTTTGATTACATTTTAACTGGCACATTCATTGTGTGATGGTGGCCTGGTGGGATCAAAACTATACTCCCCACGATTCCTGGGGGCCGCACTTGACTCTCGTCAGCACTGGGCAGCTGCATATGGCTGAACCAGGATTCCTGTCATGTGGCACGCATTCCTTGTGGGGGGGGGGCAGATTGGCAGGGACCAAAAGTAAATTCCCTATAATTCCTGGGGACCGCACCTGACTTGCATCAGTGCTGGATAGGTACATAAAGCTCACTCAGGAATCCTGTGCTGCAGAACACATTCATTGCCTCATGGGTGCTTGGTGGGGACCAAGGCTACATTCCCTATGATTCCTGGAGGCCACACCTGACTCTCATCTGTGCAGGGTGGGAGCATATAGCTCATCCAGGACCCCACTGTGCGAGGTGCATTCATTGACTGGTTGAGGCCTGACGGGGACCAAAATTACACTTTCCACGATTCCTGGAGGCTGCACTTGACTCTCTTCAGGGCCAGGTAGGTGGAGCTGACCAAGAACTCCTGCAGCATGGGACACATTTGCTGCCTGGTGCAGGCCTGACAGTGACCAAAATTACATTCCTCCTCATGATTCTAGGATGCCGAATCTGACTCTCATCAGGCTGGGTGGGCACATACAAATCTGACCCAGACTCCTGCGGTGTGGGGCACGCTGAGGACACGCATACATGTGCAAAATGCGGGCCTAGAGCGGGCCTGTCTTTGCCTGTCATTGCCCAGACGGGGCTGGCTTGTCCCCCCCCCTCCCCTGAGCCCCTTCTCTCAAACATTGTTGCCCCTGGGCGCTTTGCCTCCCAATTTCATACGGAGCAAGGTAATTTTAGAGCTGCAATTGTATTCCTCCTATATTTTTCTACACTACATGGCTAAGTTCAGTTGACATAGCGTGCGCTAAGGTAGAAGTCTAGGCTCTCAAACCAAACCTAATTATTTCATCACTAGCATGGGAAAATTTACTCCAAACAACCTCTGTGATGGGAAAGAGAAAAGCTGCTTTGTGCCCCCCTGGGGGGAAAACAAATAAGAAACAAGTGATGCACTCTGCCGAAAAGTGCATGGTAACTGACATCAGTAATCTAATAGACGAGGTGGAGTCCTTGCCAAGGAATAAGCCTGTGCTGACATCCAGGGGCAACCCCCAAACTAGAAAGATGGCAAAGATTTTTGAGAAGAAGAGAGGTTCTCCAACTGAATGGCCAACTGTTCTTAGTGCTGTTAATCCTGCAAATCCCTGCCTACCCCACCAGGTCTCCCGTATCGATAGCTCAGGTTCCCTGTAACAACAGATATACTCCACTTCATGACCTGGAATATTTTACTGCTCAGGGCATCTTATACTGTTCCTATCAGACACAAACTGTGAGTTGGGTTCAAGAACAACCCAACCCCAACAGGGGGGCATTAAATGCTTAACTCTTAGACATGCAGGCTGAAATTAAACAACTAAAAGCTATGGTCACCAAACTGATGGATATTGTAATCGGACGTGGGGTGGGTAAATCTATGCAGCTTATAGAGGATCTGCAACTAAATAAATTTAGAGGCCCACCCTATGTATTCGGGCAGATATATACCCCAGTCAACTATGTCCCCTGATTCTGGTGGAGGCCTCAAGGGGACCACAACTACACTTTCCACGATTCCTGGAGGCTGCACTTGACTCTCATCAGGGACAGGCTGGCTCACGTAGCTGACCAAGAACTCCTGAAGCTATTATGAACCTCCTCTGCCTCCTCCTGTCTCTTCAACAATTTTGATGACTTTGCACAAGGATGAGGCGATGAAGGAATGTCATGATCACCTTAGGGCGTCAGCTTGCAGAGGGGTGGAACCTATGGAAGCGTGAAGCATTGAAACAGCTTCATACTGCTCAGCTCCCAGAATCAAAACCTTCCATGCCTCCAGGCAATGCGCTGAGATGTCAGTACACCTGCTATCTTTGATGATGTGCAACCACAGAATCCAGCTTTTCAACCACTGGCCCCTGAAAAGAAAGAAATATTTTTGATTAAAGTACTCATATTAGAACAGAACTGATAGAGGAATGAGGAATGAGGATGAAGAATCTCTGATGAATAAAGTAATGTACTGGGTCAGAAGTGTGCACAATTGTTATTCTGTACTCGGCAAATATATTGTGATCGTGAAACAATACATCCATCCAAGTACCGATTGGGACTACATCAAAAATCACCTTGACCAATGCTGAGCTAGCAATTGGTCTCTTATCTCTTGGCCTCAAAGCTAATCCTCCATTTGGCTCGGAGATTCAATTTAAATCCTTATTTGACCAGAGCCTCTGCCAAAGAAGATCAAACGGTAAAAGAGCCTATCCAACTGGGGAGACCAACTGACACCTTTAACTCTACTTATTGGCCAACCAGTTCTCAGTGATGTTTACTCAATAGAAGCACATCTCAAAATTTTAAAGTGTTCAGGTTCTAAGTCCTAGTCTAAGCAAGTTTCTAATGCTGAATTTGCTCTGGATATAAGTGAAAACCCAGACTGGAAATATCCACATTCCATGTCTAATAATGAATCCTTATCCTTAAAAATGCCCTCTCTGCTTGACTTTCCCTACCTCATTGCCAACTTCATTTACCAGCGATTGCCACAAAATTCTACGCCATGTTTACAGAACCTGCCAAAGTGACCCCACTAAATGGGGTCTGTTTACTGACATATTTGATTTTTGATGTTTGTTTTCTTCAGAAGTCTTGAATGGCCACTCCTGTTTTCAAACATGATTTTAGTTGCTTTCAAGTTATGGCTAGAAACTGGGCAGCAGGAAGATTATGCACTTTGATAAAGACATCTCTTCAGTATTTATTAAAGGAGATCCCTACCTCATGCCTGGACATTCTTATTCTTAAACGTACCTTACATAATATTAAAAATGTATTGCTTCTCAATATTTACAATAGATCATTGAACAATGCCATAGAATCTCCTATTTTTGGGTAGCTAGATTGCTTGTTAAAGTCCCACTCTAAATACTGTGCAATCATAATGGGAGGAGACTTTAATGTCGTATTTGAACCTTCTTCCCTAGCTGTCAATCCAGCTAGAGATGAGGCCAATCACTGGGGTATACTGGAAGTTGATTCACATCTAGTTAAGGGTTTCCCAAAGTCAGCCTTGCAAATCATTGATATTACATTGTCATCTGGCCTTCAAGCATGCAACGGTCGCTCACCCTCAGACTCAAAACCTGTTCCTACTTTCAAAAGGGGGACCTATCAAAATCACTTAGATTATTTATTTATTAACCTGGGGTTGTGGAATGAGCTGGTTGACTGGTCTGTGGCCCGCGGGATGAGAGCTACCTCAACCCCAAAGTTCTCCTGATGGAAGGCCCACTAATTAATAACTTAGCTAAGGGACCATCCCAGGGTAGACATGACCTAGTCAGGACAAATTTCATGAAGACTATTGAATGCATTACCATAGATTCTAGAACATTAAAACATTTTTCAACAGCCTCTTCTTTGGCACTTGACTTTTTGAAAATACACATGAATTCCCCCAACTCCGTTTTTGCGTTTCAGGATGAACTATTCAAAGAGTTTATGATGTTTTTCATGAAATTGAGGCCTGGGAGAGAAATGCACAGGAATCTCAAGAATGGTTCAACTCAAATTGTTGTTCTAAAAAGCCTTCTAAAAGTTATCAAACTGGGTGGCAGAGATAAGGTAAAGGAGACTAGATCTTTATATAGAAAAGCTACATGGGAAGATAAAAAGGCATGGGATGTAGCAATCATGTAGAAGATACTTGATGCAGCTAAAAATATTTTTTCTAAACTCTTTTGGTATTTAGTTTCACAAGAAAGTAGGAGGGGACACAATAAGCCAGCAACCTACATTCTAGCTAGTGTGTCGGTAACTCATCTTGGAGACTTTTATCCTGCAGTGCCCCTGACCTACCCCTTCCCTTTAATCCTGATCTGCTTACACCCCAAAGTATCACACTCAATGTGCAGAATCTTGCTTTTTCAGGGGCTGACACTGACACTGCAGCAAGGCCAGAATCCAGGGAAGGCACCAGGCTTGGACAAGATTCCGATTGATTTCTACCACTCGAATCCTGATATGTGGGTACCCTAAGTAATGCAGTTTTGCAGGGAGGCCCATTCCCAGAATCTTGGCTAGGTGTGAAGATTGTTCCTATTTTTTTAAAAAAGGTCCCAAACCCCTATCAGTTTAATTGATAATTTACAAAACTATTCTGTGAACAGATTCTAGTCAAACTTAATGTGTAGATCTCAGGAAAGTGTATATTAAACCATTTTCAAGCTGGGCTTATGTATCAAATAAGTACAATTGTCCAGCCTTTTATTTTCAATTGATGGAAGACAATGACCAATGGAACGGACATTAGTTGCTTATGGCCCCAGGACAAACTATGGTAAGGTTTGGCTATCCCTTCTGACATATTGGCCATTATCAAATGTTTACATAAAAAAAAAGATGCTCATGTTCACAGTGGCCCCAATGGCGAACTTACGGGGACAATACAAGCCATAGAGGGGTCCACCAAGGGTGCGTGTTAGTGCCAACTCTATGTTTTTCCTTAATGGCTGCCTAGAACTTTTGGCTAACTGCGAGAATGACTCACCTACTCTTGCTGGCCAAAAGGTTCCGGCACTACTTTTTGCCAATTACTCTCCATTATTAGTGAAAACAGAGAAAGACCTCCAGATAAAAAGTTTGGTCTGTTTTGCAAAAATAAAAAATAAATAAAGAAAGGCTTAGAAGTAAATGCCCAAAAGAACAAACTAATGGTATTCAATTCTAGGAGGTGCTCAATCAGCTTAGGTTCAAAGGGCTTGGAAAGAGTTAGGGACTTTTGGGGCTTATTTACAAGCCCTGTGTTGTAGGGCAGGGCAGCGCCACCCTGCACTACTGAGAAAGGGCAGAAATGTGTTGTATCTAGAAAATATGTCGCATTTCTGTCCTCTCCCCCTGCGCTGGCACACAAATTGCTGCCTACCGCCAAAGCAGGTACCCTTGTACCATGTTGCAAGGGTGCCTGCATTGTGGGGATCATTGTCCTTCCTGCACAAAAATAATCAAGAGAAGTGTTTTCCTCTTTCTATGTGTGCTGCAGAAAGCAGCACACATAGAAAGAGGAACAAACGGGTAGAAATAAAGATATATCTCCCCATTGTGCCACTTCTATGCCACCTATGAGGTGGCATAGGAATCTGCCGCATTCCCAGATTAGTAAATCTGGGAAGGTGTCAGATTCCTAAGAATTCCATGGATGTTACGTGGGATCGACCACAGCAACACCCATGGCACACAAAGCCACTGAAGTGTCAAAATAATTATGCTCCGGTGGTGCAGGGTGCCGGTTGGGCCTAGTAGATGAGGCCCTCTGACTATTTAAATATTAGGTTGTCAGAGCCGAACATTTGGGAGTAACAAACTGAAAAGAGCAAGCTTTTGTTAAAACATAGGGCATGCTTGATAGCTACATTTGTTGGAGGGTTTACACCCTAGCCAATGTCTCCTGCTTTGGAGGCTTATCGAGCACAGGCAGTCAATGCAGCATTTTATGGATTAGAACGGAGGGTGTATAGCAATATTAAAGATCTTGCACTCCCAGACAATTCTTTTGTAAAATCACTGTTGAGGCACTCTCGGGGTACTCCTTTGCAACCTCTGCTGCTTGACTTGGGCTTGCAACCTTTAAGCAAGCATATAGCTTTGAACCTGTTTTATATTGGGTTAGAATGTGGTGAATTGAAGAACCAGCCCATTTTAGAGTACAACATTTAGATGTTATCACCAGATCTCAGGCGCTAAAAAAGTCCATGGTTGAGGTCCATTAAAGATTCTTTGGTCATCTTAGAGTTAGAAGAATTCTGAGTTAATCCATTTTGTATTCCTCCTAATTCTCCCACGCCAAGTGAAGAAGGATTATTGGTCCCAAGTTAAGAATAAAAGAGTGACCTCACCCTCTATGGGGAGCTTAACTGTATTGTTTTTAAACGTTAAGGCCCATATTTATACTTATTTAGAGCCGCATTAGCGTAATTTGTTGATGCAAAATCGACGCACACTTACAAAATACAATTGTATTTTGTAAATTTGCGCTGCTTTTGCGTCAAAAAGCGGCGCAAATGCGGTGCTAAAAAACTATAAATATGAGCCCAAGTTTACTTTTAAATCTGAGGAATTTTTAGACTATTTGCAAATTCCCCTCTTTAAAAAGCTGTGCATACAATGTAGGTTAGGCACTTTATGAAAAAACTGATCTGATCCTACATTAGGCCATGACAAATGCGCTGCATGTAATGATAGCACAGAAAGCGTTGAACACGTTCTTTTTTCTTTTGCTCAACGTACAGTCGGGAGCACTCCAAATGAATCAAACCCTTTTGTTTGGCTCTGGACATTAGACATTACTAGGAAGCAGCGAGGATATGTAAAACTGATACCAGCCCTAAGGAGGTGTATCCTGTGACCACATTTCTCCGAGCAGGCTGGCTCAAAAGATCAAAGCAATTTAAGTACGGACTAGCAAACTGTACCCTTGCACTTTAGTAGTTGTGTTACTTTCGCAATAGTCACTTTCTTGATCTACTGACGTTCCTCAGCTGCTAATATGACAATCAACCCTGAGGACTTATCATTTTGTAACAATTGAATTTGCCTGTTCTTATTACAAGTTTTATTTTTATTTTTGTAGGTTTTCATCTTGTTTTTACAATTCTGTATGTTGTTGGTGAATTTATTTTTATTTTATTTCCATTTGACAAATAACTAAATAAATAAATAAAGATACTTGTTAAGTGCAAAAAGTGTTCAGTCATGATTGTCATTTTTGTCTTTCAAAAAATAAAATATCGCCCCTATTGTTAAGGTAATTCCGAAGTGTACAAATGATTTTGCGAATTGTCTCCTGAAACATTTCTGTAGGCAATGAAACTTCAAAAGTAAGTCACTTTTATCTGAAATTGGCCTTGATTAACAGAGAATGGTACAATTTATTGAGACTGTTCATCCGCCTCTAGTTGATGATAACCCTTCTGTAAATCTAATTTAAAAAAGAAAACATTGTTTTTTTACGGGTGCATATCATTTTATTTAAATGCATTTATTTCACTCTTAATAGCTCTGTTAGGCACTGTCATCTCTACACCGATTCTAATATTGAAGACATTGCTTTCTGGTATAGCAACAACTGGGGAAATCAATGGTGTAAGCACAGTCACTTATTCAATTATGTCTTGTGATAAAAGCTTCAGCTCTTCCACTACTTTCTACTGAGGGGGAAAATGTTATCTTCTGTATGTTTGAGCCATGAGGTTCAGGGCCTCATTAGTCTGCTAAGAAAAAGGTTAGAGGGCGAGAAAGCTACATTTCATAGTTGTTGAGGTCACTTTGCTACAAGCATAGGTTTGTCTCCTTGCTCTGTTCCATGGTTTTACTATTTTTGTCTTTTTTTGGTTCTCAAAATCCACGAGTGGGCAGGCTAGAGCCTTTTGTTCACCTCAACGAGGACCTTACCTTCAAGCCTGTGATGTGGCCTCGCAAAGATGATATGCACCGACTCCACAAACCCATCCATCTTACTTGTGATTTCAGAAGCAACAAGAAGACAATTGGGGCTTAGTAAAGAAGGTCCGGATGATTAGTGTGAACACCTTCAATGAATGCCGTTGTGTACCTTAAAGACACAAAACACAGGGTTCATGAGAACTCTCTCTTTACTAAAGAATTAGCACTAGTTTTGTAATATCCTCCCCTTCTATGTCTCCTCTAACTACCTGCAATCAAATGGCCATCAACAGAGGACATGCTGTTTGTCATTCTTGTCTTCAGCTCGGTGAAGTGTGTGGTCTCTCTTTTCATTTGCTTGTTCTCTTCTTCAAGTAAACAAACAGGTATTAAGGCTTAGTAAACAGCACAGGTGCTCAAGTACAATTTACTACTAAAGTTGCGAGCAGATGCCTTGTCTTGGTGGAATGCTGATTTTTGTTGTTTAGGACGTTGTAGTCACTCCTTGAAAAGTCACATGAACCAGTTGCTATGGTGTTTTTGTGCTGTGCCACAAGTCTTTCTAGATAATTTGATCACCAGTTCGTTTTTCTCACAATCTTTTCTAAAATGTTGATTTGCATTCACGCAGGATTAAAATGGTACATTGTATGCTTTACTCTTTTTCACTGTTTCTTTGTCTTTTTTTCCAGGTGTTTCAGAGGCCTAGGCAGTGGACGGTCATGGATCCAGATGAGTTGTGTTGTGCAGATGATGCTGTGAATTTGCTTGTAAGTGGGGATTTGAGGTGAGGCCCATGTAGATGTGGAGCATAGATGCAGAGGTCCTCTCAGGATGAACACTTGACGCATAGTAAGTCTGGTGGTCTTGGGTGCAATATAAACATAAGCACATCCAAGATGGCTGCCAAGGCTTTCCGAGATCTTAGCAAACATCTGCAAGCTTACAGACAGAATACCAAAATGTTAGTAACACATTACAGGTGACAAACAGTGCTCAGGGGTAGAGAAGGGGATAAACACGAAGCAGTGCTGAGTGCTGAGATATCATATTTCAGCGGTGCTCAGGGCTGAGATGGGGCAAACACGAAGCAGTGCTTGGGCTGAGATAACATAGACGAACAGTGATCGGGGCTGAGACCAATGTGCCATCAAAGAGCAGGAGCAATGGAAGGCTGTCCCTGGCATGTGGTAGGTGCCACAGACTGCACAGCAGACCCAGACCCACAACAGTTGTAGCCCAATAGAGCACAATGAGGAAGGACACCTTTACTGCATGTCCGACAGAAATTGGTTTCAATGCAGCAAAAAGCTCTGAGAGGAATGAACCAAGTTTCCTTGTCCACCAAGAGTGTGCCGTAGGGATGAAGCATCAGAAACTTCTCCCAGTTTTTGTAGGTGGAAAAAATGCCCATGGCCTGCTGTTGCAAATGTTCCTCCTACACATTCCTGCATCCCTAAGGCAATTGGGTGGGCTTTAAGGCAACAGGTCTCTCTCTAGCCAGGGCTCAGTAGAGTCAGCAGTTGTTCTGCTTTTTTGTTTAACTGGAACAGGCCAACATGTCTTCTGCTTGACCCTTGAGAGCAATGCCAATTCATGGATGCCTGCTGGAGTCCGTAGATCTTCACTCTTCCTCTAATTAGACAGAGACTCCTTTGTCCAAGATGTTATCTTCCTAGATACAGAAATACTCTAAGGAGATAGTTGTTCATTATTTTTCATGTGCACTAGGCAGTGGTTGGAGAATTACCTACACCCAGTTCTGATACTTTTTTCACGAATTCCCCACATGCTTTTGCAGCACTTCCACTTTTGGTTTATTGCAATCTTTGCCATCAGTCCTACAGCAAGATGGCTCCTGACAGCCTCCAACTGGAGGAGCTCTGGCCCTTGTCCAGGCCCCTTCCCTGTATACAGGACGTATCCTGCCTCGGTTAGGGTTGACCCTAGTTTTGAATCCTGTTGTGGTTGGACCCAAATAGTCAAAAGTTGCCTTTTGTTCTGTCGTCTATAACTGTCCTTCTTCAACATGGCTAAACCCACATAAGGTACAAATTGGTGATTACACCCCTTAATGCCCAGGACCAGAAGCCAATCGATTGCCCTCAAAGAGCAGGGTCAATAGCAGTCAGCCAAGGATGTGTATTAGACTTCTGAAGTAGGACTGATAGGCACACTAGTTCAAATTACTTTTTTCCTTTAAGTAGCACACAGTACACTTCTTTAAAGTTACTTTTCCACTGAAGTCATCAAAAATTTACTTTAGCCATTGAATTTGATTTTCGGAACTAAATCCGAAATAACTCTGAATACTTTTTCTAGAATGTTGCCAGGCACCTGGAGTAAGAAGCCCTAGGTTGGCTGCATTGGTACATGTGTGTATGTGTCAATGTTTATGGTATAGGGTGAGCGAGTGGGACTACCATCCAGCTCAGTCCAGTATTTGCACACAGGTAGCATGTCACAGAAAGGACCCTTGAGCAATTGTTACTGACCTCGGATAAGCCTTTATTGTGAACAGGAATTCATAGTTTAAGTCTAAAGCACTTAACCGAAAGGACTGCATGCTTTATATATTATGGGAGACAGCAGGGCAGCTAAACCTCTGGATCCAACCCCAAAGGGGGCTCTCCTTTGAGGTTTTGGAGGAAAAGGACCAGTAAGCAGTGAGAGTTAGGAACACTGTTGGTAATTGGGTCTCTAGTTGGCAGAGTTATGTACCCTGTCTAAGTAGGGACCACAATCCTAGTCAGGGTGAGTCAGATGCACGACCTAACTTAAACGTGCTCATCCTCTGGTAGCTTGGCACAGAGCAGTCAGGCTTAACTGAAGAGGCAATGTGTAAAGTATTTGCGCAATACTTAATAAACAGTAACACAATAAAAGACACCACACCAGTGCAGACAAATAGAGAATATTTGTCTGAATGAATCAAGACCAAAATGGCAAAAATCTAGTAAGTAGAACTCAGGTTATGAATTTTTAAATACTAAACTGCAATTTAGTGCTGTAATGTCAATAGCACTGAAAGGTTACTTGAGCTCGCGCTAGACTGTGTTAAAACCAAAGTTCAGGCCGATTGTGACAGAGGGCAGGCTGGCTACAGGACTCCTGCAGAGTCCACTGAAAAAGTACCTGGGGTGGAGCAAGCACAATGCGTGGGTTCTAATCTGCACAATCAGGTAGATGCATCGTTGTTGACCCTCCCAGTCGGGTACCGCGTCAGCATCATGCTTAGTTGAGGTGTATGCGATGCATCATTGTTGAGCCATGCACCTATGTGCTTTGATCGGTGCTACAGCATTGTTGAACCTTGCAGTCGTGTCCCACATCATTGCCGAATTGGCAATGCGTTGGAGGGTACTGCTTCAGTTCCCATCGGCCCACCAGCTTTGATATGTCACTTTTTGATTAAAACAGCTGCATAATCCACTTCTAAGTCCCAGGAATGAATTGGCACCTCAGACAAGGAGGAACTCACAGTAGGCAGAGTCCAGCAGCTGAGCAGGGTTGAAGGGAAGTCTTTGCTGGCCCAGAGACATCTGGAACAGAAGGCAATCAAGCAAACCCTTGAGTCACTTAGTTCTGTAGAGGATGTAGAGAGCAAAGTCCAATCCGTCTCACTCCCAGGCAAGAGGCAGAAGGCAGAAGGCCAACACAGCAATGGAGCTGAGCAGAGTGGCAGTCCCTCCTGGCAGCACAGTAATCCATCTTCTGGGCAGAATGTCCTTCAGATTCAGAAGTGTACTGATTAGTTGGGGTTGGGCTTCAGTATTTATACACAGTTGTGCCTTTGAAGTGGGGGAAGCTTCAAAGAGAGGCCTTTGAAGTGCACAAGCTACCTGTCCTTCCATTTCTGGCTCCAGACAGTCTACAGGGAACTATGCACCCTTTTGTGTGGGGACAGGCACAGCCCTCTTCAAGTGTGTCAGTTCCTCCCTCCAGTTTAGGCCTGGAAGACCCATTGGCCTGGCGTTGAGCCATCAGGATGCAAATGTTGCGCCCCAACTCCCTTTGTGTGTGACTCTCTAGAGGGAATGCACAAAACCCAGCAGTCACCTACCCCAGCCCTGTATTCAGAGAAAGGCAGAGGCACAGAATGGTTAAAGTGAGAAAATGGTAACTTTCTAAAAGTGGCATTTTCAGATTTACAATTTAAAATTCGACTTCATCATAAATTGTGATTTTTAATTGTGAGTCCAAAGTCACCAATCTCCAAATTTCTATCTTTTCCCATTTGGAAGTTACACTTAAAGGATGCTTCAAGATAACCATAATCTTAACAAATTTAGTAGTTTTTCACTACCAGAACTTGTTAAACCTAAAAGTACATGTCCAACCGTCTAAATACATTGCACCCCGCCCTTGGCGGTAACCAGGGCTTACCTTAGGGGTGACTTATACGTAATAAAAAAGGAAGGTTTGGGCCTGGCACATGGGTACCTTTGCCTAGTCGAAATTGCAGTTTAAAACTGCATATACAGGTCCTGCAGTGGCAGGCCTGAGACATGTTAAAAGGGATACTGTAGTGGGTGTCACAATCAGTGCTGGGGGCCCACCAGTAGCCTTTCATTTATAGGCCCTGAGCATTAGGGCCTGTAGATGAAAGCACTAGGTGCTTCTAAGTAAATGAAATATGTAAATTGTGGAGAAGCCAATATTAATGTGTTTTAGAGCACAGAGCACCTGCACCTTAGGACTGCACAGAATCCTAAAACCAGTTAAGTCAGAAAAACAGGAGGCCAGAAGGCAAAATGTCAGGGGAAACCACGCCAAGGATGCCAGGTCTAACAGACACAGTTTCAGGGGGGTGGGGGGCAGGGTAGCATTGCCACCACAGGAGATGGCTGCCTGGTTTTTGAGCACTGTGGCAAGCTTAAGCAATGTAAGTTCTCTTGTTGCCTTTTTGACCTTTTGTTTAGGGTGAAAAGTGGACACTCAGGATGGTGACGGGGATGCAGTGTTTCTCCTTTTGAAGCTTTTTAACTATTTATCTGCAGTGATCCTGTTCCTTGCTCTTTCAGCAGCACTGGCCAATTTGAGCACTGTTCCTGTCAGAGCTCTGTGGCTCAATGACCCTATCCATGCCCGCACTTCCCCAGGTCCGATCATTTTGGATTTTTCTGCTCCACACAGTCAAATTCAACTTATTTTTGGATTTTGGTCACAATGACTACTTTGAGTAGTCTTCAGGTCAGGCACTTGATGGCCCATTACTCTCCTGAGCTCAGGTATGATAATAGGCTGTAAATTCTTTCAAACCCCTGTCGTAATGGTAAATTTATCCTCTGTTTGTCAGTTCCTGCTTGGAGTATGGCCTGCAACAGTCATTTGAAAACATTAACAGTGAGGAATGCCCTTTTTCTCTCTATTCATGAGATCTGGAACTCTCTCCAGAGGTGCTGTTCCTTTACACCATCTGAAGGACAGGAATTGACTTGTAGTGGACCATTGAGGAGAAGGTTTTCCCTATAACTTATGAAGACTGGGCCTATAGAGGGGTAACCCTCATCAGATGGTGGCCCCCTGACATTTGCATCACTACAGAGTACAGGCATGAACGGTACTGTGCTTTTGGGGCTACAAAGTGCCACTGGTGGTGGCCCTATGCTGACCGTAACATCAGAGTGGACAGAGGAGAGTTCCTGAGTAAAGAGAACAGTAAAAACAAAGAAATCAAACTCTCTAAAGAAAGTAACTTTTTAGAAGCCAAGTGGCTGGAGCCTGCCACCAGGACTAAAATGACACATCCTTGTGAAAATTGGCCCAAAGTGGACCAAAAAATGAAATTGAAAAATGCAATTACCCAGGGGCATGAATAATTTCCCCCTCCAATTTTCATAATGTCCTCAGGGAGGTCAGGTACCCCAAAAGAAGTCAGCACAAGCAAAGTGGAATAGGGAAGACAGTGTGATTGGGGCCCCTTCCCCAGTAAAGCTTTTTTCCCTTGGGTCCCATGGATCCCATAGACTGGTGCTGATGACAACAGAAAACCACCATGCTCAGCAGATATAAGTGTTCCCTGGAGTAACCATCCCTTTAAGGACTAAGTCAGGATCAGGAGCGCCTCTGTACTCTTAAGTATTCACACCGGGGAGGCCTGAACCCCAGGAGTACATAGCCGTACCTCCTCCCAAACCCTATGTGTGGGAACATTCACCTTTTGATTGCTGGATAACAGTTATTATTTAAAAGTGGGGCATCATTCAAGGAATACTTCCAGCAAGGATGAGATGTATGCAGGGAGCAGTAGATAACTGCTGCAATGAAAGAGCTGTTTTATTGCAGGTGTACATATGCACTTGAAGGGTATGTTGCAAAGGCAAACCCATCTATGAGGGCGCTTTCAGAATTTGCTATTAAAATTCATAGGTGTCTTATATGTTTCAAGCTTTCAGAAGAAAATTTATGAGTAAGAGAAAAGTGTACACTCATCATTGTCTCAAAGTCCCATTCCGATGCATTATTTGTTCGATGAAGTTTAGTTGAGGTTTGGAGCCTATTGTGACATCATTCCTCTGGGAACCCCTGAGGAAGAGTCAGAGTTAATAATTTTCCCAGTTATTGAAACAAACTGCATCAGTCATGTGTTTCTTGCTTCAATGCTGTTAACATGAGCCCCATGTCAACAGCCTTTCCAGCTGGGTGCTGTTGACGTGGAAGTCGTATCAAAAGAACCAAAGGCAGGGAATCCTTCTTATGCAGGTATTCTTCTTTATTTTTAGATTGAGATGCAGGGAAAGAGCTTCCACAGCAGCCCAGGCCTTTTTCTTCAATGATGATTAGAGCACTGACAGCATTATGTTTAAAGTGAAAATAAAATAAACTTGCAGCATTTTCTGTTAGCATACCTCAGCCCCAAGCACCTCTTTTGATGAGAAAGGTATTATTAAAAAGGGGAGACCCACCCCTTTCCAATGAAATCTCTTGCTATTGGATTGTTGCTCAAGGACTACCACAGAAGGGTAGTCCCTGAGAAAGAATCCACACACTAGGCCCAGCGAGGTCCCCCCAGCCAAAGGCAAGGCAAGCGGTCCTCCATAAGAAAATACATAAATCAGCCACCAACAACAAAAAAGTAGGCTAGAAAAAATTGGATTAGGGTGTCCCAGGCTAACAAAATATGGGATGGGGTGTCCCATGCAGTCTTTTGACTGTGCTCCCTCTCCAGAACAGGTGAAACAGCCTTTCAACCCCACCTGCAAGTAGATTGGAGAATATACCTACAATTTCACCCTGGGGTGAACTTTCTCCTGATCTGCCCAACAGGCTGCAGACTGCCCACCAGATGCCAGGAAAAAAGTTTTAAAAAAGCATGAGTAAGGGCATTCACCCAGGCTCAGACCATGCCCCCACCTCAGAATAGGATCAACAGTCTTCCTGCTTACCCTGTGTGACAGAGAGAGGGTTTACCCCCCAAATCTCACACCCTGGACAAAAATGCCAATAGACACAAGGATGAAAAACGCTAACAAGAAGGGGTAGGATAGGTCTACCCAAGCATGGTACATGCTCCCTCCCCAGAATGGGTGCAGCAGTCTACCCTCTCCTCTACCCCCTAGGAGGCAGAAACCCACTAAAACAGAAAAAAAGGTCTAAAAACGGAAGCTTGGGAGCTGCCTACCCAGGATTCAGGCTTAGCTCTGACCCCAGTAAGGGTGCAACATTCATTTTGCTCTCAGGGTGGAGGGACAGGGTGTTCACCACAGTTGGCCTCCTCAGTAGGATAGAAGGCCCACTAGTCACCATGGACAAGAATGCCAAATAAAGGAGGGATGGTGCGGCCAGCCCAGGCATGGAACCATGACCCTATCCCAAAACAGTTACAACAGTCTTTCTCCTCATCTCACGGATCCATTGGTGGAGAATATCCCCAATCTCACCCCTGCAGGAGTAGAAATCCTAATAGACGCCAGGGAGAAGAAAGTCTAAAAGATCTAAAAGAAAAGAAGGGGTGGGCCACCCCCCCAGAGGCAGAGAGTCTGCTAGATAGCAGGAGTGTAAGCCACGAAAAAAGAAGAGGTGGGGTCATTTGACAAGGCATGAGGCTAAGCCCACAGAATGAGCACAACTGAGAATGCTGGGTGTTAGAAACTTGTGTGGATCTCCACAGATTCCAGAAGTTTCCATCACAGAAATGTGAGCAAAATGTGTGATTTTATTCAAAGTTGGAGGTTTGCAGTGCATTGTAGGTAGGACCCTGGACTCCCCTGTGTGTCTAGTTTAAAAAAATGTCTGGGTGTGGTAAGTTCCCCAGGTGGTGGCTGAACCCAGGCCCAAATACCGCATCTACCCCATTGCCAAAACAGGTAATTTCATTGATAGGAAATGCTGATGTCTCCACATTGTGTTTTGGGGCCTGTTGTGTCATGGGTGTTTGGGCAAGCTAAACAAGTAGGGTAGCATTTTTTATCAGAAGTTGCATGGGAACACATGATAGTATAACATTTGTTATTATGAATTGAATTCCTCTCCATTGATTTCCAAATGTATTCAAGCGTGCGTTTTGCAAATTGCCCTGTGAAACACAGCCGAGTGGGCCACACAAATTCAGAGGTGTACAAATATCCAATATTCCCAAATTCAGTATGTTGTGGACATTTAAAAAACATACTTTTCCATCACACTCATTTTTCATTCCTTAGATTTTACCATATGAACTGGTGCATGGTTGGCACACAATGGAAACTCATTACAAGTAGTGGCTCAGTTTATATCTCTTTGTATCACTAACTTTTGGACAACCAACAATCGTTATAAATCACTGCAGTCAGAAGGGTCTAAAGATCATAACATTTTTTTACTTTTGTAAATCGGCTGGCAATGCAAAAGCTTACAGAGGAAAACATTGATGCCAATTACTATTTTTCCCTGCTTATGTTCCCATTTGTTTATTTCAATGATCAGTTTCCATGAGCAATGTGCCTATCTGACTCCTTGCTGAATTTAAGATTTTGCCTAGGTTTAACAAAAGTATAGCTTTGCAAGTTCACCCAATGGCTCCCCTACTCCACCACAAATTGATGGTAGGTTGCAAAAGCGAAAACTAGGGAAATGGGCTTACAGAAAAATGCAAAAAAAATGTGGTTAAAAATGGTTTGGTTTACATTTGTGCTTGTTCCTAAATGCTGGGAAGATAGGTCTATCAACAGCAAACCTGTTGATGTTGTAGAAAAGGGATACATATCCTTCACAGCTTTGTTTTCCTATTTTTTCCAGTGCTAAACTTTTCATCCTTGGCGTGGTCTCCCGAACTTTTTGCCTCTGTTTCCCAGGTTGTTGATGTGTGCTGGACTCTGTTTTTGCTGTTTTTGTTACTCTGGGCACCTTACCACTGCTATCCAGTGCTAAACTGCAAATGCTCCGGTATAAAATGTGTATGTAATTGGCTTTCCATGATTGGCATATTTGATTTACTGGTAAGTCCCTAGTACAGTGCACTAGAGGTGCCCCAGGGCCTGTAAATCAAAGGCTACTAGTGGACCTGCAGCACTGGTTGCACCACCCACATTAGTAGCCCTGTAAACATGGCTCAGACCTGACCCTGCAGTGTCTGTGTTTGCAGTTTTAAACTGCCAATTCAACTTGGCAAGTGTGCCCACTTGCCAGGCCTAAACCTTCCCTTTTTTTTACATGTAAGACACCACTAAGGTATGCCCTAGGTAGCCCCATAGGCAGGGTGCAGTGTAGGTTTAAGGTAGGACAAATACTAATGTGTTTTATATGTCCTGACAGTGAAATACTGCCAAATTCAGGTTTCACTGTTGCAAGTCCTATCTCTCTCATAGGTTCACATGGGGCTGCCTTTAAAAATGATAAAGCATAATTTTCCTTTGGGAGCAGATAGACACGTGGAGTTTGGGGCCTTTGAGCTCACAATTTGAAAATACATATTTTAGTAATGTTGGTTTTAAGATTGTGTGTTTGAAATTGCCACTTTCAGAAAGTTGGCATTTTCTTGCTTAAACTATCCTGTGACTCTGCCTGTTTGTGGATTCCCTGTCTGGGACAGTTTGACAGTTGCAACTCTCTCTACACCATGACACAAAGGGTGCTAGGGTGTAGCCCGCATATCCTGATGAGCCATCTGTGCTAGGAGGGAAGGGAGGTGTGGTCACTTATACCTGAAAGGGCTGTGCCTGCCCTCACACAATGCAGTCTCCAAACCCCTGGTGTGTGTCTGGGGCCTGGCCTGGGCAAGGCAGGATTTCACAAACAAGAGAAACTTTCCTTTGAAGTAAGCCTACTTCAAAGGTCAACATGGGTATAAGAAGGTCACCTAAAACCACACATGTTAGATCACTTCTGGACATCAAGAGGAACCTCTGCCTGGAGAAGAGCTGAAGAGCTGAGGAGAAGTGCTGCCCTGCCTGAAACTGTGCTTTGTGGAGCTACCATGCAGTTGCTGCTTCTGCCTGTGCCCGGGGACAAAGACTGGACTTTGTGTGCCTTCCTGCTTTTGAAGAAATCTCCAAGGGCTTGTCCTAAGCTTGCCTCCTGTTGTTGAAGTCTCAGGGTCATCAAAGACTTCTCCTGCCAGCACCTGGACTCTCTGCTAAGACTCCTATCCTGCCAAGTGGTGCCCTATCCAGTTCCTGGAGCCATGGAAGGTGCAGCTGTGCGGGGAAAATATTGCTGCAACTTCGGAGATGCAGCTTTAAAAAGAAACGCCGCCGGCTTCGCAGCAGAAATTGCTGCTCCATTGACATCGTGGCTGGAAAATCGACGCATATAGCTGGAAGAACAACGCGCAACACTCGCTGATGGAAGCTGTTAACGTCACAACCCACATTGCGCAGTTTTGTTGATACTGTGCAGCAGGATTTTCGACGCAAACCTTGCTGGGCATGGAAAAACAAAGCAAGTCTGCCCAGACCCGATTGCTTGCCCGGATCAACGCATCGCTCTCCTGCAGAGCGGAAAAACGATGCATGCCGACCCGACCGGAGGAGGAGAAATGATGCACGGTCTCACTGGCGGGTGAGAAATCGACACATCGTTGACCTTTTTCGATGCACACTGTCCCATGTATGTTATATTGATGCTACCCAGGTACTTTTCAACGCTAACAGTGTTTTTACTATTTACTAAAGGATTTAAGACTCTTTTGCTTTTACAATTAATAACTTGACTTGTGTATGTTGGATTTTTGTCGTTTTGGTCTTGTTTTGTTTAGATAAATATTTCCTATTTTTCTAAACCTGTGTTGTGTCATTTTGTAGTGTTGTCACTGAGTTACTGTGTGTGTTGGTACAAATACTTTACACCTAGAATCTGAAGTTAAGCCTGCCTGCTTGTGCCAAGCTACCAAGGGGATGAAGGAGGGTTAACTGAGGGTGATTCTCCTTTACCCTGACTAGAGTGAGGCCCCTTGCTTGGACAGGGGGTGACCTGACTGCCAATCAAAGACCCCATTTCTAACATCCAACAACAAAAACAACATGCTGGTTTATGTTGGCTATTTTCGGGAAGTGTAACAATAAACAGGAGACACTTGTGGCCTGGATATCTTTTGTGGCAAATAAGGCTTAAGCTCAAAGTGCCCCAACCAGCCATAAAAGGGCTCAGCATTGTGAATGGGTGGGGAAATACAAGTTAGCCCTAGCAGTGAAGTGGTTAATCAGATCCAAATTCAATGATTTCTCTTGTAGGTGGCTTAACCCCTTCACTCCTCACGCCAAGCAAAAAGTGAAATCAGCATATTCAATGTAATACTTGAAGAAGTGATTAGATAGAAACAAATATCACTTCACATTGCTAAATACAGACAGGGCGTGTTTCTGTTTTTAATATGTACTTGATTTCATGTTGTACAATTGCAAGGCCACTTCATGGGGATTAAAGGGCTGATTGAGCAGCTGCGGTTTGTGATGTGTGACAAAGTCTTGCTTGGGGTTATGGTAAGCAGACTGCAAATCACAAGAATTGTTGCATCCTGTCAGGAAGTTCCTCAGTTCCTTTGATTGCAGCATTTGTTATGGCAAGGGCACTGATGTGCTTCAGGCATGCTGTAAACATGAGATTGTGTAGTACAGTGTAGCAAATCTGAGGGTGTATCAAAGTGAATTATAAATATTTAACAAATAAGTAGTTATCACAAATTATGTTTTAAAAGGTAATTTTGAAAAAAGCCTACAGTCGTGTTTTTTTTTTGTGACTCTTCTTAATCTGCAGTCTCATGGTGCTTTGGCTGGAAGTGTGCAGAAAACAGAAATGATGGCTTTAAAAGTGGTGCAGCTAGTTTTGAAAATGGTGAGGGCAAGCAAGGGGAGCCAGTGGAGTTCCAGCAGGATGGAGGTGTTATGATCATATTTCTTCAGGGCTTGGATAACGTGCTATGGCGTGTAGAGTGCCCTCAAGAGTAGCCAATGTGAAGTGTGGGAAGCCAAGGAGTAGGGCATTACCACCATCCAGATGCAAAAGTACTAGGCTTGAACAACAGTTCAGAAGTCATTTTCTGAAAGAAATGGTTTGACTGGCTTTAAAAGAGAGAGCTAGTACCAGGCCATGTTTGTTATTAGTAACATGTTCCTTGAGAGTGAAGTTGGTGTCCGAGGTGAATCCAAGTGACTTGTGTCATGGTTGATGTCTTTTACCCAAGTTTGTACTGAATCCTGTTTGTTGTTCTTGGCAAATAACAGTAAATCCGTCTTGGTAAGTATGGATGATGTGCATGCGGTGTTTGAGGGTTGAATGTCGGCAGAAGAAGAGACTGTCAAGTAGAGTTGTGTATCTTCAGCTTATTGGTGAATCTTCATGCTATTACCTGTGAGTAGTGCACCATACACCTCTAACCATTTCGACACAAGTGATAGGAATCTTTTGTGACCTAAAGGTCCCCATGTGAACACACTGATGCTGGTTTGAAAGGTAGCAGCAGAACTGATGAAGGAAACTACAGGTGCATCCCATTTGAGGCTCGATGGCGCATATGTGGGTGAGATGGTTGATTGTGTTAAAGGCAGGTCCCGCAATATAAGGAGGTAGGGGTCATCATCAACCGTGGTCAGGAAGACATTCTCCACAATGTGTGATTTTAGTGGTCCCCATGCTGCATTGAGAACTGAAGCCAGAACAGTAGTTGCGGAGGCGATTGTGAGCATTGATGTAATCTTGAAGTTGAAACATACATTGGTTTTTCAATGTTCTTCCAGATGAACAGTAGGGGAGTGATAGACTGTTACATGGTGAGGGCATCAGGGTCTAGTGTAGACGTCTCTATAAGTGGTAGGATCTGGAATGTTTTGAGAAATACTGGGAATATGCATTGAGTGATGGAAACATTGACAATGGTAAACAGGGGTAAGAGAGCATCCCCAGACAGAGGCTGACCACTGCAAAATTCTATGGGAAAGATTGGGTGTAACAGATGAAGCAGACAGGCCTGTTATCGCTGATGTGCTATCAGATCGTCTCTATTTTTTCACTGAAGAAGGTGTGATGGCATTGCACTTTTCTGTGATGTGAGGAACTGGTGCGTCTGGCTGGGGGTTGTTACAGCATTTGATTATCTTGAACAGTGTACTGCTTTTGTTGGTGGCTTCATAAATGTTGTTGATGTGCTATTCTGTATTGGTTGATATGATGAGAAGTCTGCATGTTGCATGGAGGGACTTCTGGTTCAAGAGGTCCTCTTGAGATGTGATTTTTTTTCCCATGTTATTTCATGTCAACAAGTTGTTTATTGTCAGCAAGGTCTTTAGAGTACCGGGGTTTTGAGGACTTTTCCATGCACTTGCATGTTATAAGTGGGCCATGGATTTTCACGTAGCTTTAAGAAAATTGTTGTTGTTTAGAAAGGTGTTGGTGTCAGATGTGGAATTGATAGGGGGGGAGATGAGTTCAAGCTTTAGATTGTCTGTGGATTGATTGTTTAGTATCTGCAAGATCTTTATAGTACCAGGGTTGGGAGGGCTTTGGCTTGTGCTTGTGTTTTGTAATTGGGGCATGAATGTTTAGGTAGCTTTTTTTAAATAGTTGTTGGAGTTATTTAGAAGGTGTTGTCTTCAGGGGTGGAGTTGATAGGGTGAAAGAGGAATTTAAACTTTTGGTTGTCTGTGGATGGGTCATTTATTGGCAGCAAGGTCTTTACAGTACCAGGGTTTTGCTGACTTTGGTTTGTGCTTGCATGTTGTAATTGGGGAATGGATGTTCAGATAGCTTTCCAAATCATCATTGAAGTTATTTAGAAGGGTTTTAGCATCAGGTTTGAAATTAATAGAGTGAGAGATGAATTTGAGTATTATGTAGTCTAGAGAGAAGCTTTTGAAGGATCTGAAGGGTGTGAGAGCCTCTTCTGTGTTGACCTTGGCTTGATGGTAGGACGCTGAGCAGGGAAATAGGAATGGCAATGTGGTTGTGTCATGAGGCATGGATGGTTTGCATTGGATTGTTGGTGATTGTGAGAAGACACGGTTGAGGATGTGGCCTTTGGAGCATGTTGATTGTGTGACATTCTGTACTGCTTCAAGTGTATCAATAAAGTTAAAGAGGGTGCCTCTTGTTTCTTTGAGTTTGTGTTCTCTGAGAACTTGAATTTACCCAGGAGTGTGGTGTGGACATGATGAAAAATCATTAGTTAACCCTTTGTTGCACCCTGAAGGCCTGCAGCTTGAAGGTGGTGCTCTGAGTTGCAGAGTGGGAAATGCTATGTGAGCAGCTACATAGAGATGAGCGTTAATGACTTGCCTAGGGACCAGGACCAGAGGACCTATGAATGACATCAAGACCTTCTCCCTTTTTATGTGCACAGTCCAAAAGATGGATGCTGTGGCCTTTGGGAAGAAGGACATTTAGGATGTGAAAAAGTGGACATGAATCATGTTTCGGTTTTGAAGTGGGCATCAAATTTGAAATTGGTGATGAGGTCTGTTATGTCAAGTGTGTGGACTACTGCAGAGTAAAAGTTAGTGAGAGTGATTTGCAATGTGTGTTCTGCAGTTTGAGGATGTGTGGTTGTTAGTGGAATCAGTAGGAAGTTGGGTCTATGTGTTATTGTGCGAATACTATGTGAGTGTCTGAACCGTCTACGTCTAGGTGTCACTGTGGAACCTGTCAGTATGGAGTGCTGCGTGATGCACACAATTTTATCTTGCCTTGCAAGGTTTGGTGTAACACGGGATATGTTCCAGGCTTTTCCTGATCATAACAGACCCAAACAGGCAATGCCCTTGTCTGCACTTTGATCAGAATGCCTGGGTGATAGATGCCCTGAAGAGTTCATTGGAGTAGGGGGAAGGCTACAAGTAATTTAACTTCTTGTCAAGATGGATGATGGGAAATGGAGTACTCTTGCTTGACTTTTTTTAAAGATTATTTTGTTTGGAAACCAGTAATGTCACTTTCTGTGCAGATGGATGATGGGAATCAAAGGGTCTGATTTAGATCTTGGCGATAACGTTCTTGGCCATTTCTTTTCAGCTGAAAAGCTGCCCGCCATTGTGATGGTTCACCCGCTGTATTTAGATGCTGGTGGTACCATAGACAATGCCTGCATTGGACCCACCATCCCAACCAGAAAACAACTCCCGCGTTGACAGCGTACAAAGGAAAAGTTGATGCTGGTGAGAACTCAGACACCATTTCCGCCGTGCAGATTTGGATGTGCCTTACCGTGAAGCAAAATATGGTGGTCCAACCTCCATGTCTGAGCTGGCAGACTAGGGGCAGAATGGGTGTGTGAAAACTCAACCTTTTACCACATTCCACCCCGTCTTTGACTGGACATGACTGGACTACACCTGCCGTCACTGCTACCATGATCCACAGAAAAAACACAACACCCCCTTCACAGGGCACGAAGGTACGGACACCACGTTGCCAGGGTACGCTGTGTGCGTAATTAATATACTTTCTATTGAATGTTAGTTAAATTCCCATCCTCCATTGTTTTCTATGGTCATGTGCTACAGTTCCAATGGTGCTTGACTTACTTCAAGGCTGGTCTGGAGTACATTTAAGCCTTGTTTGACACCATTGGCCTGCAATAAATTAAACAGAGTAATTTGTGAATTTGCAATGGTCTTCTTTTGCGGGTGTGGGGTTTGTATTGGCATGTCCCTCTCAAAACCCCTCCTCTTCGCGGCCTCCTCCGAAGTGAACAGAACTCTTTGTGCTGGACTAGAGAAGGTAACTCTTCAGCAGGACTAATTGGATCACTGGATCTGACTGGCAGTCCATCGGGGTCGGTCTGAATGCTGTGACTTTTCCCAGGTGTAGCATGGATCACTGTGAGTGTCACTTCCTGATTCTTGACATTATTTTCACTAAAAAGTATACAATTCAATATATCCGGTTCCACTGTTTGGAATTTTGTGATTCTGATATACCTTAATTTATTAAAGCGTACTCTATCCCTTTACTCCACTGTATTTTTCTAAATAAGGTCGAGATTCTTCTTGTCTTTGTTTTCACTTTATTACTTTTAGTGTGCTGCATACATACTTTATACATTGTCTCTAAGTTATGCCTGACTGCTTTTGTGCCAAGGTACTAAAGGGTTAAGCACAGGTTAATTTAGTGATATTTGTGACCCACCCTCACCAGGATTATGGTTGTTGCTTGAGCGAGGCTTTCATCCCTCTCAAACAATAGCCCCAAATTCTTACAGTGATCATCTTGCATAGGGAAGAATGGACTGAAATTAGCATGTAGAAGATTTAACTGCCTGGTCTGACTGCCAGAAGTTAGCATGTAGGAGATTTAACTACCTGGTCTGACTGCCATAATCTTGTGGCTCTTACTAAACTCTTTGAAATTGCTAGTTGTGATCACTAAGCAAATTATTATCAAAAGACAATACAATTGCTTCACATTGTGGAAATTTTCAACAAGACATTTTGGGCCAGATGTACAAAGCCAGTTTGCATTTCTTAATGGTCAGAATCGCAATTTGGGGGCATTAAGAAATGCAAAATGGGCTTTTCTGATGTACAAAGCCCTTTAGGGAATCGCAATTTGCGAACCTGTGAATAAGAAATCGCAAATAGGGATTACATATTTGTGATTCCTTTTCTGACATACAAAGCATTCCCTAAATGGGAATTGTACATTTAGGAAATGCAATTACCATCAACTTCAAGTCAATGTTAACCATGTGCAATTTTAAAAAAGCACCCCAAAATGTTTTTTATTTATTGCAATTGAGCACACACATGCCCCTTGGCCATATGTGTGCTCTACATGTTCACTACTATTTTTTGGGGAGCATTTTGGGGGCCTTTTCCCATGGCCATCAGTGGTTTTGCATTTCCCAAATAGCGATTTCCTATTAGGAAATCACTATTTGGGAAATGCAAAACCAGCCCATTGTCTCAAATGGCATGAGATTTCTTATTTGTGATTTCCTACTTTGTAGGAATCGTCATTAGCAAATCAGTATCTTGGTACATAGCATTTTGCATTTCCTAAATAGTGATTTCTATGAAGTTGCTACTTAGGAAATGCAAAATTGTATTTTAGTACATCTGGCCATTAGGCTCTCATTATAAGTGGGCTGGCCTTTTCTGATGCCTGTGCAAGCCCCGCTTTGAACTGCCATTGGAATTCTGAGTTGTGCAGAGATTGCTCCACACAACACTAACCACCATGCAATAAAATCTGCACCCTTAGTAAAATTGCGGGAAGAGAAACCTGGTGGCATTTGAAAGTAGAAAAGATCACAGTATTTCCTGTAATATGCAGATTCTGTTATGGTAAGCATAAAAATCTGCATGCTATTCCACAAAAACTTGGCATAGATGAAAGTTAGCACACAGGTTAAAAAAAAAACCTGAGGACTTAGGTTTTACCTGGTACGATAAACAGCACCTTCTCTCCAGGGGACCTGTAATCAGAGCCAATGTTTACCTTTTGTCAGTAAGGCATCACTGTGCGTGGTTTAAAATAGGATGGAGCAGGAGAGGGGTACAAATTGCAGAGGAAGAAGAACCAGGGGACATCTTATGTAAGTAGAATCAGGCTGGAATGGGAGCAAAGTCAATAAAAGGCCTAACTACTTAAGAAGCTAAGGGCAGAAAGAAGGGAGCCTCTTTGAGTAACAGCAAATCTAACAATTTATATATATTATTGAAGAAGTTGCTGAGGCACTGCCATTTTACACTGTAAGAACAGTTTTTTGCACATCACCAACTTCCAGCCACTTGCAAGTTGTTGGTTAATGGGAGTCCACTGCTCTGTGGTCTGCCACCTCTTCACGATGCCCTTTGTCTCCATTGTCCTCTTCTTCTCTTCAGCAGTCTCCTAATGTTACCTCTTTCCTTGTGATCGGGTCTCACAGGTGAGTGTATATGCTGCCTGCAAAGGTGTGATTAGCTGAGTGCAGTGCTTGGTGCTAACTACTTCCCCATCTCAGTTAGCATATTTGGGATTTCCATTAGACAACCATAGTGGTCGCTCGGGCATGCTACTCTGGAAAGTCATGGAGGCTTTCTAAGCAAACTGTATATTGATTTCCCATCATCCATCTCCACTAAATCTCTTCCCAGCAACACTTCTGGAAAACTTGAATTGAAAAGTAATAATGATATGCTTTCTGCCATGCCATTAGGGCAAGCCAGGCTACGGAGAAAATAATCTATTTCCAAAGACAAACCCTGAGATTGTTTTCAGACATAAACAATATCACTGATGTACTGGGAGTTTTTGCCAAGTGTGTGAGCGTCATTGCTCTTTTTTCATGACCAATAATCCCTAGCTGTTCATCGCAGGTGCTGACAGTAATACAGTTGTACAGCACAGAGTGTTTCCAATGGTAAAATTAGCTGTGCTTTCGCTGCTTTTAAATGAGACATGGAAACTGTGAGTGGGTAGTTGGAATATACATCAATCTTTAACATCTTTAACAAATGTGCCATTAATGCAAGGTTCTTAAAGAACCCTCACCGGGTTAGCATTAACACTAATATTAATGTTCAAGAGTTCTTTTTTGAGAACCATGCTTTTGGGTCCAGGTTGGTGTTAGAGATTCACCATACATTTAAAGTTGTATTTATTATGTGTCCAAAATACTAGTGACAGAGCTCATGGCTCGAAGCCCTGAAAACACAAATCTTGCCAATGAAGGAGGTCAGATAGGGTCTCGACTCATGGTGAAAATAAGGGTATGTGCCCACAAGACAAAGGGCATATACAAGTCCCATGCAGAACCTCTCTTAAGCTTTGGATCTGGCTAGAAAGCAAGTCATCCATGGTATATACCTATGTACAGCCTGGGAGGGTCAGGGGACCACTAAGAGTGGCTCTGAAAATGTTCTTTATTCACCCATTCTACTGATGACAGTGATAGGCTTACATTCGAAGGCTGAAGGAACTTGTGAAATGGCCAGATAGCAGAACAACAATGTGAAAACAAGAATAGTTTGATACAGGGTATGTCAGTAATTAGTTATACTGTAGTACCAGTTATAAGTAGTGAAGCCTAAACATCTGAAATGCCACGCATGAATGGTGAACCTTTTTTCTTTATTTCTTGTCAAAACTAATCATCCCGTCATGCATGGCATTTCTAGTGGAGAGAGACAGAAGTGTGCTTGGAATAAAAAATGGGGGGTATGTTGTATTTGTCAGATCTCTGAGCAAATGCAGTCCTCATCCTTTTTGTTGCATTCACCGTTTATGGTAAAACACTATTGTCTATGGGTATAACTAAATATACCTAATAGAATGTGTACTGTAAATGATCACAATCACCTGCACACATTCAGCAATTAATGTAATCACATTCCATAAAATGATCCACATGTTACGTCTCACAGTAAAAAATAAATACAAAATATATACCTGTTAGCATAGGTTACTAGACTTAACATGCAAGGGATATGGCAGTAGGGGGGCACTCTCATGTGCAGTTGCCATCCGAAAACTATATACAGTCATGCTACCAGCAGCTCAGACTCAAGGCAACGGGTCAAGTTTGGTTAGTCCATTGTCTCTTGTTACTGTGGGGTTGGGAGATGAGTCTAATATTTTCCCTACCCCACGCCTCATCAAAGAAAGCAATCAAAAGCATCAAATGAACAGTTTCAGGGGTTCCTTATATTATGTGGGCCCCTCAAACTGAGCCAAATGCCTTAGGTACACAGACCTTCTGGTGCCAATAGAATACATTTCATGGAGGCGCATCATGAACATCTAGCAGGAGCCACACTTTATCACAACAGTTCCAATCTAACTCTCCTAAAACATATAAGTGATTTAAGGACACCTATGTTTGGGAAAATCATTACGAAAACCTTATACGGTCATAGTTGTCTTTCTTCTTAGCCCTTTAGTGCAGTTGATAGTCAAAAAGTGGGAAATCTATACTGTTGCTCATAGCAGAGCCATAGCAGAACAAAGAAATGTGAGATACTCTTTAAACTTGAGCACGGCACATTAGGCACACTCTGTCAGTCTTGTCCTACGTGACAAGACCCTCAGCCTTAAAAGGAGGAGAATAGGCTAGTCAGGGGATCACATATTAACTCATTATGGGTCAAAAAATCTGATATTGCACATACACTGTACTAGTGTTTAAAAAAGTTATTTAGGCCTTTTGTAATCTGTAATGCAAGCAATAATAGGCATATGTTGCTTTGTTTGAAAATAAAATGTTAAAGAAGTTAATTGATTATTGGGAAGTTTCTGAAATGTTAAAAAGATTTATCACAATGTACGGAAAATCTTTCTGCTTTTGACAGGGTACTAGAAAGCCTATGCGTTTTCAGTCTTGACATTAGCTGGGACATTCTGTCAAATATGAATTGGTAAACATATCATAAGACATTTTGGCCCTCATTACAACCCTGGTGGTAAATGCCGCCTACCGACATGCTGATGGCCACCAACATACTGTGACCGCAGCAGTATTCTGCTATGGGTATTATGACCCACACCGAGAAATCTGCCACTATACAGACACCCACACAAGTCTGCCAGACCAAAGGTCAGTGATAAACCGGTGATAGCAAAACCCACACCGTTACGCCAACAGGAATACGCCCACAGTAACATGACCCACAAATCACTGCAGCGGTCTTTCAACCGTGTTAAACCATTGGCAGTACACACCGCCGCGCTCAAAATATGCACACACTTACAAAACTACACCACATTGGACAATTAAAAATACACACACCTGACACACATACACACTCCACACCCACACACCCAATCCAATATAAAACACACATGCACATTACCCACAACCCCTTACAGTGAAATAAAACATAGCAAACAGAGAGATACAAGCCAGGAGCACCCACTGAATCTGAGCCACAAAACACCATCACCCGTACACCATCCATGCACCTCACACCACACACCCCAACACAGCACCCCACACACCCTCACACATATCACTCACACCACATCCATGGCACCCCAAAGACACCCCAGGTTTTCAGAGGAAGAGCTAAGGGTCATAGTGGAGGAAATCATCCGGGTAGAGCCACAGCTATTCGGATCACAGGTGCAGCAGACGTCCATTGCTAGGAAGATGGAGCTATGGTGGACAATCGTGGACAGGGTCAACGCCGTGGGACAGCACCCCAGAACAAGGGATGACATCAGGAAGAGGTGGACCGACCTACGGGGGAAAGTGCGTTCTGTGGTTGCAAGACACGAGGTAGCAGTACAGAGGACTGACGGTGGACCCCCACCTCCTCCCCCACAACTAACAACATGGGAGGAGCAAGTCTTGGCAATCATGCAATCTGAGGGCCTCGCAGGAGTAGCAGGAGGACTGGACTCTGGTGAGTCAAATCTTTACTACTATCACCCCCCAACCTGCATGCCATCACACCCCCCCACCCTCACCCTCACTCCCATCACTCCACCACCTCACCAGCCCAGCGTGCCACAACAAACCATGGACCCCCATCACAGACCTGCATCGACACCCATCTCCACAGCATGCCCAGTGGAGAGAATCACCTAGCCCACAAAATCAACCCGCACACAAGGCAAATGTGACAGGGAAATCACAACCATACAGGGCAACACACCCAGGCAGAAGATGGCACATGCAGATAGAATAACACTGCACTTGCATCCCCACAGGACCCCTACTCAACGTCACCGGAGAGGACTTACCAGCAACATCCAGTCTCCCTCCAGAAGAGGCCCACAGTGACGACAGCAGCTCTGCATGCCTGAATCACGATGACCAACCTGGCCCATCAGAGACCTCTGTACAGTCGGATTACTCTGCCACAGTCCCAACCCACCACAGAGCCTACCCCCTCAGGAAACACCACCACAGCACCCACCCAGCGGGCCCATGCCACTGTCCCCAGGACAGGTCAATCAGCAGTGTGTTTACCACTAAAGGGACCCCAGGCAACTCCACAAACCCAGGATGATCAGGGACCTGGTTTCAGTGGCAGTGGGCACACGGTTCAGGGGACAGAAGCACAGGACAACAGGGAAGCTGGGAGGACTGCTGTGCGACAGGGGGAGGACAGGCCAAGGGAACCCACTCTCCAGGAGGCACTCACCATCATCCTGGGAGCATAGCACCATTCCCAGGAGACCATGGGCCCGATACTGGCCACGTTGCAGGAGACCCAGCGGCTGCAGGAGGGACAGTACCTGGGGATCAGGGAAGACCTCAAACACATCTACACCATCCTGGTCACCATTGCAGGGGAGCTGGCTGACATGGCCAACACCATGAGGGAGGCAGTGGCACACCAACGGGCCCCTGACATTAGCCACACCGGAGAACAGCCCTCCACCTCCACCGGCGCTAGTGGACAGGAGGTCCCGCCACTGGAATAACAGTCCACCAGCACCCTGCCCCCTGCAGAAGGAGAACATTGCCAAGACCCCTGCCAGGAAATAAGACTCTCCTGATTGTCACCCTTCTGTCCCACTCTGTCACCCTGTCCACCTTGAACTGCCATTTCCCCCTTCCTATGCCCCCTTGGACAATGCACCTGTGATACCAAAAGCTGGATTCTAACCGGACATTCCTCCACCATCACCCCAGACCATTGCACATCCCCCTCTACTTAAGAGCACTTAAATAAACACTCTTGGAACAAATACAAATCTGGAGTCTGTCAAATGATTCAAATATGTATTAGTACAACATTATCAAAGCATTGCAAGTCATATGTACAGTTAAATTTACATTGGAATGACCTTTAGTGGGTAGCAGTAAACATACCAGGAGCCAGAGTGGGCCACAGAGATCTGAAAATAGAGATGAGAAAGGGTACAGTAAGTGGCATTAGACATAGGGAAATCACGCTGCCATGTACAATGTCCAACAGAAAACTGAAATGTCAAGTGAAGTTACAGTGTCTTACCTGTGTGTCACTGGAAGTACTGCTGTATTATATTACTTCTGTTGTCCACATCTTCTTCCTCTGCCTCCTCTTCCTCAGTGTCCCCAGGCTCCACCGCTGCCACAAGACCATCTCCAGGCTCATCCTCCTGCAGAAAAGGCACCTGGCGTCTCAAGGCCAGGTTGTGCAAAATGCAACATGCAACGATGATCTGGCAAACCTTCTTGAGTGAGTAGTACAGGGCTTCACCTGTCAGATGGAGGCACCGGAACATGGCTTTCAGGAGGCCAAAGGTTCTTTCAACTATCCTCCTTGTTCCCCCATGTGCCTCATTGTAACGTTCCTCTGCCCTTGTCCTGGCATCCCTCACTCGGGTCAGTAGCCATGAGAGGTTGGGGTAACCAGTGTCACCTGCAAATATCGAGGGATACCTGTTAGACACACACTAACCGTTAGGGAGCACCCCATACCCAGACACCAACTCATACTGGGTGGAGACCTTGGGCTCACCTATTAGCCACACCCGGCGCCTCTGGAGTTGGCCAATTACATATGGGATGCTGCTATTCCTCAAGATAAATGCATCAGATACAGAGCCAGGATACTTGGCATTCACAGGGGAGATGCACTGGTCCGCCAATCACACCATCTGCACATTCAGAGAGTGATATATTTTTCTATTCCAGAACACTTGTTCATTTCTCCGGGGGAGGGGGGAATGCTACATGTGTACCATCAATGGCACCAATGATGTTGGGGATATGTCCCAGGGTATAGAAGTCAGCTTTCACACTGTGGCCAAATCCTCCACCTGGGGGAATACAAAGTAGCTGCGCATGTGTTTCAGCTGGGCTGACAACACTCTAGTCAACACGTTGGAGAAGATGGGCTGAGACATCCCTGTTGCCATGGCTACTGTTGTTTGGAAGGAACCACTTGCCAGGAAATGGAGCACTGACAGGACCTGCACTAGAGGGGGGGATACCTGTGGGCTGGCAGATAGCTGACATCAGGTCTGGCTCCGATTGGGCACACAGTTTTTGGATTGTGGCCCGATCAAGTCTGTATGTTAGGATAATGTGTCTGTCCTCCATTGTTGCAAGGTCCACCAGGGGTCTGTACACCGGAGGATGTCGCCATTTCATATTCATCCTCAGCGGTTGAAGCCTATGGAAGAAAATGATGAGCAGAGGGTCATATTCACACATCTTTTGCAATAATGATGCATCTTTTCCTTTACAGAACCAGAATGTGAATCCGAGAGTCAGTTGCTGGGCCAATGTCTGCTGTGACTCAGTTTCATGCCATGCACTGTGCCCCCATGAAATGGCGGCTGCCTGACCTGTGTGGAGAGACAAGTGCAAATGAGGTAATTCCGCTGGCATTGTGGGGCGTTGCGGTAGGCGGTCTACGACCATCGCTCAACTTTACATTGGTTATCATTGGGTCTTATGGGTTCCAGGAGCCAATGGCGATGTACGCCGGCGGTGACGGTACGTACCCCCTCGGATGTGACTGCAATTTTCTATCTATTCACTCACTTGCTACCTGACCTTCAACAGGAGAGGACCTACACTGCAAGTGCTGCCTTGACCTGTTTCTGGAAGCGACAATGGCTCATTTGTCTGGGGAAAGGGCCCCTGCCTTCACTGCGGAGAAGTTAGAGAAACTGGTGAATGGGGTCCTACCCGAGTACACGTTACTCTACAATCCTCCAGACACAAAGGTGAGTACACTGTGAGCATGATGCATGGGCCATGAATGTATGGAGTGCTGCATGTGGTGGTCAATGTTTGTGTGTCAGAGGATGGGAGGGATCTGGTGGGCCATGAGTGTGACGGTCCGGACGATTAACTAATTCCATTTTCTGCTGCCTTTTCCATGCCAGTCAGCGCCCATCAGGAAAAGGGTATTTGGTGTGCCTTTGCCAAGGCAGTGCGGACCCTGGTGGTCTTTGACAGGTGGAGCACCCACTGCCGCAAACGGTGGGAGGACCTGCGCCGCTGGGCAAGGAAGACGGCGGAGGCCCAGCTGGGGCTGGCCTCACAATGAGGAAGGGGTGCCCGTCGTACCCTGACCCCCCTGATGTTCTGCATCCTGGCGGTGGCCTATCCGGAGTTGGATGGGTGCTTGAAGGCCTCACAGCAGCCCCAAGGGGGTGATTACAGATTCAGAATCATGATTGTGCATGCGTTAAGGTTTACCTGGGTGGGGGATGTGGGCTGTGGGTACCCCTAGGCCAGTGCGAACATGGCAGGGCAGGTCCCTTGTTGGGCAGGCTGTGAAGCACTCCTACACCAATAGTGTTAGTGGGCATCTACTACTGGGCAAGGTCCTGTCGGTTTCAGGTGTGCACCTAATGGCGTTAGGCATTGTACCCCATGGGCTGGTGACTATCTTAGTAACTGGTAGTGCATGGCCTAGTGCATAGGGCTGCTCCCTGTGTGTTGTGTACACCAACGGTAGGGGTGTTGCTGGCATTGACCAAGTATATCCTCTGTCTCTCCACCCCTTTTTGTTTTGTCACCCTGTCCTTGTGTGCATTAGCATCATCTGGCGGAGGAGCAGAGGCACCGGCGACGGAGGGAGCTGCATCCCACATGGGCCTGGAGGCCGAATCCACCGACGGTGAGGGCACCAGTGGGATGGAGGGCGAGGGGAGCACCGTGACGGGGACAGGGGGAAGACAACAGACAGCGACTCTTCCTCCGATGGAAGCTCCCTGGCGGTGGCGGACACCTTGTGCCCACCCTAACACCAGGTACAGCCACCACCCCCCCACCAGCACTTCCCTCCCAGCAGCCCCTCAGCGTGTTTCCCGTGCTCGCTCACCCAGGAGGGTGGGCATCTCCTTCGCCCTGCTGCCCTCAGTGAGGAGGCTATTGACCTCCTGAGATCCCTCACTTTTGGGCAGTCAACCATTCTGAATGCCATCCAGGGTGTCGAGTGGCATTTGCAACAAACAAATGCATACCTGGAAGGCATTCACTCTGGGGTGGCAGCCCAACAGAGAGCATTTCAGGCTCTGGCCTCAGCACTGATGGCAGCCATTGCCCCTGTCTCCAGCCTCCCCCCTCCAACTTCCTCTACTCAGTCCTAATCCCCTAAACCTCAGCCTATCCCAAGCACACCTTCAGACCAGCATTCACCCAAATCAACACACAAAAGTGGCTCAGGCAAACACAAGCACCACACTTCATCTCACAGGCACTCACACAAACACCATCCCCATGCAGACACACCAACATCTACTGCTTCCACTGTGTCCCCCTCCTCCTCGTCTTCCACCTCCCTCCCAGTAGTGTCTCCACTCACACCTGAATGCACTACATCCTCATCCACTACCTCCATTACCAGCTCGCCCATCACTACACACCCCTCACTGGCACTCACCACCCCCACATCCATGCACAAGTCCCCTGTGTCCTCTCCCACTGTGTCTGTGAGCCCCCCTCCCAAAGTACACAAACGCAAGCACCCACCCACCCAACAGCCATCCACCTCACAACAGCATCCAGCCCATGCACCTGCACCCAAACTCAGCAGACAGACACCTCCTACAACCATTCCCTCTTCCTCCACTCACAAACCCTCCCCCACTTCCCGCCCCAGTGTCCCTAAGGAGCTTTTCCTGGCAAACTTTGACCTCTTCCCTCCCCCTCCCCCATCCAGGGTGGCCAGAACCCAGCCCAGCACCTCAGCCACCAAGTCGATGTCCGCTGTGGTTCCTGCAGCTATCAGAGGCTCAAAGGGGGCACCCGTCAGCCCAGCCAGTGTTCCACCAACCCCTGCCAAGGCCAAAAGCATTCCGCCACCTTGCAAGGTGAGGAGGGGGACAGCATCCAGCAAGGGCAAGGAGCCACAACCACCCAACAAGCCCACCTCAAAGACTCCAGCTGCCAGACCCAAGGTCAAACCACCATCTGCCAAGGTGAGGAAGGGGCACAAAACACCAGGCAAGGCACTTCAGCCATTCGAGGCTGCAGGTGAAGGCCTGGTGGCACCAGCACAACCGCTAGCACCGCCACAAGCACCGCAGGCAGCACCGCCAGCAGCCCCGCCTCTAGCACCGCCGCAAGCACCACTACTGTCAGCACCAGCTGCCCTAGTGGGCAGCCATCCGAGGCTGCAGGAGACGGGCTGGAGCCTCCCTCCAACACTGGCAGCACTGGCACCTGCACCACGGCCAACACCGCCACCTGCACCACCGCAAGCACTGTCACCTGCATCGCCGCTAGCACGGCCGCAAGCACCGCCGCAAGCACCGCCACCTGAACCGCTGGCAGTATCACTACTACCAGCAGCAGCAGCCCCAGTCAGCAGCCGTCCGAGGCTGCAGGAGAAGGGCTGGAGCCTCCCTCCAACACTGGCAGCACTCCCACCAGCACCGGCACTACCACCAGTTTGCAGTTGTAGCCGCCGCCGGATGGAGTCTAGCCCTGCCTCCATGGACTATCATGCAACCTGGTCCTTGCAAATCTCGTGCCTCAGACACCCAGGTGAGGGGCTGTGAACTGCCACACCCCAAGTGTTACATCACTGGGCACACAGCCCTCTCCAGAACCAGTGGAGATATGCATCCACTCACCCTATCCTTGGCAGGATGAAGCACACTGGGCACAAAGCCCCTTCCAGAACCAGTTTAGATATGTATCCCCTCACCCCATCCTTGGCAGGATGAAGCACACTGGGCACAAAGCCCCCTCCAGAACCAGTGGAGATTTGCATTCACTTGAGAGACTGTGGCCTTGCACTCCCCAGGACCAAGCAGTGGGCAAACCACCCATTCGAGAGACTGTGGCTTTGCACTCCCCAGTACCAAGCAGTGGGCAAACCAACCACTAGAGAGACTGTGGCCTTGCACTCCCCAGGACCAAGCAGTGGGCAAACCATCCACTTGAGAGACTGTGGCCTTGCACTGCCCAGGACCAAGCAGTGGGCAAACCACCCACTATAGAGACTGTGGCTTTGCACACCCCAGGACCAAGCAGTGGGCAAACCACCCACTTGAGTGACTGTGGCCTTGCACTCCCCAGGTCCAAGCAGTAGGCAAACCACCCACTAGAGAGACTGTGGCTTTGCACTCCCCAGGACCAAGCAGTGGGCAAACCACCCACTAGAGAGATTGTGGCTTTGCACTCCCCAGGACATCGCTGTGGGCATGGAGTCCCCTCCAGGGGCAGTGGTGTTATTCCATCTTCCGGCTGAGGTGCCCCCCCTTCCCCATCCCCCTGAGGTGCCTGTGTGTTTTTGACCTGATGCCCCTGCAGTGTTCTCTCCGTATTGAGGCAGGAGTCAAGTGTTGGCTTGGCTTGGCCTATGAGTTTTGGCCCAGTGGCCCACGGACATTTTGAGTGGACAATGTACCGCCTTATGTACATATTGTATATTTCTGTAAATACTGTTTTTCATATTATTAAGTATATCTGACTATTTCTAAAATATCACTGATTTGACTCTATTCCTTTTGTCCTTGCGTTCTTCCAGGGTGTTACGGGGTGTAAATGTAATGTTGATGCATATGTATGTGTGTATGGTTGAGGGTGGAGGTGTTGCGTGTTGCGTGTGTGTGTCACTCTCTTTTTCCTCCCCCTCCCCTGTGTACTAGGAGCAGTACTCACCGTGGTCATCGCCGCCGCAGTTCGCACTCCTGGTAGATGAGGAGGTAAACCAGCATGGGCAGGACCTGCAGCTCGGGCTCCATGACGTCCTAATTGTTCATTGAGTGTCGAGAGGTGAGTGGTTTCCCTTCCAAGTACTGTTTCTGCCGTGCTTTTGATGGCGTTGGTACTGCCCCGGAAAAGCTGGAGGATGGACGGATTGTGATGGTGTGTGTGGTATATTGACTTCCGCCTGTCTGTTGGCGGTTAAGGCCGCGGTGTTTGTTGCTACCGCCGTGGCGGTCGGAGCTTTAAAGTGGCTGTCTATGTTGGCGGTTTCCGCAGTGGTCATGATCCCATTTTTATTACCACCGGCATGTTGGCGGTATTACCACCGCTTTAACACCGACCCCCAGGGTTGCAATGAGGGCCTTGATGTTTTGTGACATTTTGCATATTTGCTCTTCCTATCCTTCATGCTGTTTTGTTTTATGGAAAATTATATTAAAAGACAGATGGAGTGATGAGAGTGGTTGTATGTTGGGAATTGCTATGTAATGGCATTCAAAGTTTTCAGTCCATCCATTTATGACATTATAAATTGTATCAACCTCATGACGCAAAATCACCATACTAAGGGCCTGATTACGATGCTGGTGGTCTTGAGACCGCCATACTCGCGGTCAGGATCTCTGCTTCTGTGGCGGTCCGAATGCCACATTATGACCCTGGCAGTCAGACCGCTAGAGTACTGCTGTCACCGACGGGATCGGTGATCCCGACGGGCTGCTGGTGGTGAAGGTCAGAATCAAGCAGGGTGTTGCTGCACGTAGCGTCGCCATGCTGATTACGACCTGGTTCTCCACCAACCTTTTCATGGTGGTTTCACCTCCATGAAAAGGCTGGTGGAGAACAGGTGCAGAGGGCCATAGTGGGGGCCCTGCATTGCCCATGCACTTAGCATGGGAAGTGCAGGGGTCCCCCTGCCCAGCACCTTGCAAGCCCAGAGTAGCTTGCCTGAGTGGGTGCTGGCACCCCTGCGGCAGCAGCATTGCCACCGGCTCGATTACGAGCCGGTGACAATGCTGCCGCCACTTTCTTGCCACTTTCTTGCTGGGCTGACATACAGATATCTTGGATTCTGCCTATCAGCCCAGCGGGAAAGTTGAAATGGGCCCTGTGTGGAGGTAGCCAGCAATGTGGCAACCTCCCCGTCAGAAGTTCAGCAGATGGGTCTTCCCGTCTGCCGAACCCGTAATGAGGCCCTAAGTCAGCCTTAATAGCCCCACTCCATTTTTTTTTTAAACTTAAAATAGCATGTCATTTACTGAACAATCATTTTCTTGTGTGCAAGCTGATGCATATGTCATCTTAGTTGACTATGTTAAAATGTAACGTGTTTGAGAAAATTAATCATTATGTTTGTAAATGTGTATAACAGTGAATGATTGTCAAATCAAATCAAATCATTAACATTTATAAAGCGCGCTACTCACCCGTGCGGGTCTCAAGGCGCTAGGGGAAAAAGGGGGGGGTTATCGCTGTTCGAACAGCCAGGTCTTTAGGAGTCTCCGGAAAGCGGAGTGGTCCTGGGTGGTCCTGAGGCTGGTGGGGAGGGAGTTCCAGGTCTTGGCCGCCAGGAAGGAGAAAGATCTCCCACCCGCCGTGGAGCGGCGGATGCGAGGGACAGCAGCGAGTGCGAGGCCAGAGGAGCGGAGGAGGCGGGTGGGGACGTAGAAGCGGAGGCGTCTGTTGAGGTATTCCGGTCCCTTGTCGTAGAGGGCTTTGTGTGCGTGGGTGAGAAGTCGGAAGGTGATCCTTTTGCTGACAGGGAGCCAATGCAGGTGGCTCAGGTGTGCGGAGATGTGGCTGCTGCGGGGTATGTCGAGGATGAGGCGGGCCGAGGCGTTTTGAATGCGTTGCAGGCAATTTTGGAGTTTGGCTATGGTCCCGGCGACGAGGGTGTTGCCGTAGTCCAGGCGGCTCGTGACGAGGGCGTGGGTCACGATTTTTCTGGTGTCGGCGGGTATCCAGCGGAAGATCTTGCGGAGCATGCGGAGGGTGAGGAAGCAGGCGTATGACACGGCGTCGACTTGCTTGGTCATGGTGAGAAGAGGGTCCAAGATGAAGCCGAGGTTGCGGGCGTGGTCTGTGGGGGTCGGTGCGGTGCCGAGGGCCGTGGGCCACCAGGAGTCGTCCCAGGCGGACGGGGTGTTGCCGAGGATGAGGACTTCCGTTTTTTCAGAGTTCAGCTTTAGGCGGCTGAGCCTCATCCAATCTGCGACGTCCTTCATACCCTCTTGTAGGTTGGTCTTGGCGCTGGCGGGGTCCTTGGTGAGGGAGAGTATAAGTTGGGTGTCGTCGGCGTAGGAGGTGATGATGATGTCGTGCTTGCGTACGATGTTGGCGAGGGGGCTCATGTAGACATTGAAGAGTATCGGGCTGAGTGATGAGCCTTGGGGTACGCCGCAGATGATCTCGGTGGGTTCTGAGCGAAACGGAGGGAGGTAAACTCTTTGGGAACGGTTTGAGAGGAAGGAGGCGATCCGGTCCAGGGCCTGGCCTTGGATCCCGGTGGAGCGGAGGCGGGTGATTAGGGTGCGGTGACAGACGGTGTCAAAGGCAGCCGAGAGGTCGAGCAGAATGAGGGCGACTGTTTCACCGTTGTCCATCAGGGTTCTGATGTCGTCAGTGACTGAGATGAGGGCGGTTTCAGTGCTGTGGTTGGTTCGGAATCCGGTTTGTGAGGGGTCGAGCAGGTTGTTGTCTTCCAGGAAGGTGGTCAGCTGTTTGTTGACGGTCTTCTCTATTACTTTGGCTGGGAAAGGCAGAAGAGAGATGGGGCGGAAGTTTTTTAGGTCGCTCGGGTCAGCCGTAGGTTTCTTTAGTAGGGCGTTGACTTCGGCGTGTTTCCAGCATTCGGGGAAGGTAGCAGAATAAAAAGAAGAGTTGATGACGGTCTGGAGGTGCGGGGCGATGATGTCGTCGGCTTTGTTAAAGATGAAGTGCGGGCAGGGGTCCGAAGGGGCGCCGGAGTGGATAGAGTTCATGATGGATTTGGTTTCTTCCGTGTTGATGTGGGACCAGTTGTTGAGGGTGATGGCCGTGGATGCCGGTTTGGTGGTGTATGGTTGGGTCTGGTGTCCGAAGCTGTCGTGGAGGTCGCTAATCTTGCGATGGAAGAAAGTGGCGAGGGATTCGCACAGATCCTGTGAGGGCGTGACGGCGTTGGCATTGGCGCTGGGGTTGGAGAACTCCTTGACGATGCTGAAGAGTTCTCTGCTGTTGTGTCTGTTTTTGTCCAGTCTGTTGGTGAAAAAGTTCCTTTTGGCAGCGCGGATCAGGTGGTGGTGTTCGCGGGTAGCGTTCTTGAGGGCGGTCATGTTGTCAGCGGTGCGGTCCTTGCGCCAGGCTTTCTCAAGGGCGCGACAAGTTTTCTTTGATTCTTTGAGGGTGTCAGAGAACCAGAGCAGTTTTTTGGTGTTGGTCTGTCGATGCGTGCGTTTGAGGGGAGCAAGGATGTCTGCGCAGTTGGAGATCCAGTTTGTGAGGTTGAGGGCTGCGTCGTTGGGGTCGGTGGTGAGGGTGGGTTGGTTGGCGGCGAGTGCGGAGAAGAGTTGCTCTTCGGGGATCTTGTTCCACTGTCGACGAGGGATGGGTTGGGTGCGGAGGTGGCGGGTCTCGCGTCGGAATGTGAAGTGGACGCAGCTGTGGTCGGTCCAGCGTAGGGTGGAGGCGTGGCTGAAGAAGACGTGTTTGCTGGCGGAGAAGATGGGGTCAAGCGTGTGTCCGGCGATGTGGGTGGCGGTGTTCACCAGTTGTTTGAGGCCGAGGTTGGCGAGGTTGTCGAGCAGGGTGGTGGTGTTGGGGTCGTTGTTTTGTTCCAGATGGAAGTTGAGGTCACCTAGGAGGATGCAGTCCGGCGAGGCGAGGGCGTGCGGGGAGATGAAGTTGGCGATGGTGTCGCTGAAAGGGGCGCGTGGGCCGGGAGGACGGTAGACGAGGGATCCTCTGAGGGTGGTCCTCGGATCGGTGCGAATCTGAAAATGCAGGTGTTCAGCGGCGAGAGGGGTGTCTTCGGTGGAGGTGGTGACGCTGATGGAGTCCGTATTGTATGTATGACTAGGGGGGTCATTACGAGTTTGGCAGTCCATGGGAGGCCAAACCTGTGGTGGCGTTTGGACCCTTGCACTCCTGGTGATACAACCGCCAGATTACAACCCTGGCGGTCAGGTGGCCGCCACCACCAGGATCATGGATCCCAACTGGTTGGCAGTGGTCAGAGTTGTGGTCAGCCACAGTGGTGCCCATGGCGGCACCACCATGCTGATCATGACTCCACTTTCTGCCAGCCTTTCCATGGCTGTTTAACACTGCCATGGAAAGGCTGGCGTATAGCCAGTGCTGGGGTTCCCCTACCAGCATCCCTGGATTGAGCTCTGTCTGATTTGCAGACAGTTCGCATTCCCAGGGTGCTTATGAGCAATGGCATTGGCTTCCTTAAGGGAGCCAAGGCCAATGTTGCCACACTGTTTCTGCTGGGCTGATTAGCGAAAACATCGTAATACCATGTTTCTGCTGGTCAGTCCTGTGGAAACATCATAATACACTGGGGAGTGAGGCCGCCAGTATGACAGCATCCTCACCCCCGCAGGTTTGGCGGGTTTGAACCACCAAATTCCCAATGAGCCCCTAAGTGTTTGAAAATATGTTGCATAGCAAGGAGAAATGGTGCTTGTGTTGGCGTATGATGGTTATTGTGCTGGTATATGATGTTGTACGCATCTTTGTGTACTATGGATGTAGTGAATATGTACAGTTTTTTTAGTTTGCATATATGAACTCAGCACTGTAGCACATTGGTTATAAATTACACTAATATATTTAATCTATATCTCATTCAAATGCACCTCAAATCACATATGTTGCAGTCTTTTGTATTTATGTGTCACTTCTACGGTTGGTAGATATCACTTGGATATCAAAAGATTTCACAATATTAGTTTACTCCATAATCCTCCAGGTTACTCTTCATGCTTCAACCATTGTTTTCTCTATTGCTATTTGTCCAGCTTCTTCATGTTAATGTGCCAGCCAGTCCCATATATGTGTGTTGTGCATGAATGTACCTTAGTGATGCACAGGGTTGGTCCCACCACGAGAGCGGAGGAGCATCGTCCTGTAACAAAAATGCCCCTATGACTGAAAAATAAAATGGTAATAAAGTTTATTTATTGCCATTTTATTTTTCAGCACCCCATCCTGAACCAAGTGTCAGGATGGGGCGGAGCAATTGCTGATGAATGGCAGTAGGGAGCTCTGTGCTTTAGTTTAAAATGCACATATCCCTTTGGCCCGACATCTTATGACGGGCAGCCAGACATGCGCATTTTAAACTTCTCCTGACATTGCCACAGCAGTCCTAGTGGGCTACATGATTGCTCGACAGAACTGCCTTCCCAAGCCAGGAGGAGGACTCACTATCATCGACAAGCTATCCATCAAATCCACAACAGCCACAGAGAACACCACCTATTTTATGGAACACATGCCCTTCAAGCCGAAAATCTTGGAAACCCTAACCCTGACCCTTAACCTGATCACCCAGAACATTAGCCACCTTCACAACCCTCGTCACCAACATTGTTTCTCCACTCACCATTGTCTATAGAGCCTACATAATCCTCCGGTACCTCAACTTTTATCTGGAAGACCAAAGCAACCCCTGCTCTACAGCACTCCTCAAAAGCTTGAGCAACATTGGACTGACACAGTTTGATTCAGAAACAAAATACACAACAGGACACACACTGGACCCAAGCTTCACACAAGCAACCGCATCAAATACAACTTCACACCAGCTCTCACATGGAGCGACCACTCCATCATCCTCTTGCAAATCAACACACCTTATATCAACACCCCTCCCAGGTTCAGAATTCCAAGTCTCAACTGGAGAAAAATCACAGAAGCAGACTGGCTCAGGGCCCTCAGCACAGATCAAACTAGCCTCACAGACAACCTCAATAAGAACATTAACAACTTCAACAACTGGACCAAGAACTGCGAGGTCTCCCTCGCACCCATCAAACCCAACAAGCATAACAGATTAGAAAAGCAGGCCTTCTGGGATACAGAAGACCTCAGAGACACCAAACAACACTATAAACAGCTGGAAAGGGAATGAAGAGCTCGCCACAGCACCATCAACGGAACTACCTAGAAGGCTGCACTCAGACGCTATCACAAGCAAATGAGAAATACCTAGAAAAATGCCCTAGTGGATCACATTGAAGGAAGCTCCAATAGCTGCAAGGAGATCTTTTAAATTGTCAAGAATTTCACCTCACACTCAACCATTGTCAACAACATTCTTGCCACCCAACAACTCTGCAACAACCTATTCAGCTTCATCCAAAACAAAACTACAAACACCTACAGCAACTTGACACACCAACTCAACCATAAAGAACTCATTGTTAACCTATTTATTGTCAACCAAGATGGTTAACTGACTGAATGGAGAACCTTGACCAGAAACAACACAGCAGTAATCATGCGGAACATCCACTCAGGGCCCCCAATGGAACTCTGCCCCCACCACATCTACAACCTGGGAATATCATCCATCAGCACCACCCTGGCCCACATCATCAACACCTACATCACATCAGTCACTTTTCCAGATGAATTTAAATTTGCAGATGTCAAAGCCCTCCGCCAGAAGCCCACAGCCAGTTTAAATGAACTGAGCAATGTCTGACCAATCTCTCTGCTCCTCTGTCTAGCCAAAGTGATTAGGAAGGCCACCAACAAACAACTCACCTCGAACTTCACCATCTTCTAGACAGCACTCAATCAGGATTTAGAAAGAACCACTGTATGGAAACAGCACTCATTGCAGCCACCGATGAAATTTGAATCATCATGAAGTGAGGACAAACAGCGGCCCTCATCCTGCTTGACCTATCTGCAGGCTTCAACACTGTCTCCCAAAACACTCTCATGAGAAGACTCCATGCAATTGTACAGGAAGAAACCAAAGGATCAGGCTGCCACCCTTCACATCAAAAAACAAGAAACTGATATGCAGAATCCCAGAGGGATCTTCCTCAGCCCCATCCTTTTCAACATAAGTAATAACAGCACTCACCAATGTCATCCGATCACAAGACATCACTGTCATTTCCTAAGTGGGTGACACCCAACTCATCCTCTCCCTCATGGACAAGACAACCACCACCAGAACCAACTTTACCAACTGCATGACCATGGTAGCAGACTGGATGCAAACCAACCACCTGAAGCTCAACTCCGACAAGATGACGGAAGCACTGTCTCCGGCAACAAGACCTCCCCATGGGACACCACCTGGCTGTCAGAGCTGGGACCGATGGGCACAGCACACACAAGAAATTTAAGGATCATCCCAAACGACAAGCTCAACATGAATGCTCAAGCCAATGCAGTGTCCACCTCTTGCTTCCACATAGTAGACATGCTGCAAAAGATCTTCAAATGGCTGCCCCAGGACACCAGATGGATTGTCATGCAAGCATGCATCACCAGCAGGCTGGACTGCGGCAACTCCTACACATCAGACTCTATGCCTGGATCTCCCAACAACTCCTTCACAGACCTCAGATCATCCAGAATACCACAGCAAGGCTCATACTTAACCTCCCATGCTGCATCCACATCATAGCGCAGCTCAAGAACCTTCACTGTTTCCCCATTCAAAGGTTCAGTCAATCCAAACTTTTAACACACACATACAACACCCTACACAACAGAGGACCAGAATACCTGAACAGCTGCCTACACTTTCACCAACCCACCAGACACCTTCGCTCAGCCTCACTCTCGCTTTCACACACTCCCCGTATCTGCAAAAGCCAAACTGAAGATTGCCCATCGCACCCAAGACATGGAATGGCCTCCCTCAATACATCCAAGCCTCCTCCTCACTTCTTAAGTTCTGCAAGAAGTTGAAGACCTGGCTTTTCATATAATTACCTTGGAGACCACACACCTACACAACTGTCAAAGCACTTAAATACTCTTGTGGCTGATTAGTGTGCGATACAAAGCAACATAACACTACAAAACCTAACATGCCATAACGTGTGAGTTTGCTTAATCTGGAGTATATGTGTGTGTGAGAGATGTGTAATGCTGCCCATTATGTAATCAGGACTGTTAGATTGTATCCAAGTGTGTGAGTTTGGGTAATGTATATATTAGGAAATGCATAACCTGGAGTGTGTATGTGTGCCAGTGGGTGTGTTTATGTAGTCAGGAGTGCGTAGTGTGTCTAGCCAGTGCTGTTTACAAACTTAAAGTGCAGCAAATTGAGTAAGGATTGGCAGCACTTATGTGACTGAGTTAACAGGAGGGTATGTGTGAAGGGTGTCTAATGTTGCGCAGTGTGTACTCCGGAGTATGTCTGAAATCTGGAGTGGTTGTGAACTTTACAGTGTTGTGGGGCTGTGTGTGTTAGTATAGTTCAGTGTATGCACTCTGGAACGTGTGTGTATCAGTGAGAGAGAGAATGTGTATTTGCAAATGTGTGTGTAATCAGTACTGTTCACAAAAACAAAGGCGAAAAAAGTGTACCCGAAGCATATTCTTAGAATTGGACAGATGGAAGTGTGTATATACTTGGGAGTTTGCAATTAGAATGCAGCAGTCTAAATAGGATGGGGAGCCTGTGTCTGGGAGTGTAATTCTCAGGAGTGTTTGCAGTTTGCAAGGTTATTTTGCTTGTTGACAATCTGCAGCGCATGGGCAAACTTCCTCAGATACACAATCTGTTGTTTATAACTTTTTAAAAATATCGCAATAGTTTAATTAACATGAGTTGCGGGCAAGTTGCATAAACATTGATGATTCTGTTAAGTTGAATTTGACATTCATTTTGTTAAAGCACTTCTACACTGACTCTCATCAATCTCTCTGCAAAGTGGAATTGGACCGTAATGCCTCAGAGTAGTCAAATTGAACCTAGTCTCTATGTCCTCACTAACATTATTAACCCCTTCGCTGCGAGGCCTTTTCCCCTCCAGTGCCGAGCCTTTTTTTGGGTATTTGGGGCAGTTCACGCTTAGGCCCTCATAACTTTTTGTTCACATAAGCTACCCACACCAAACTTGTGTCCTTCTTTTCCAACATCCTAGGGATTCTAGATGTACCCAGACTTTGTGGGTTCCCCTGAAGGAGGCCAAGAAAGTGGCCAAAATACAGCAAAATTTCGTTTTTTTTAAACAAATTGGAAAAAAGGGCTGCAGAAGAAGGCTAGTGGTTTTTCCCCTGCAAATGGCATCAACAAAGGGTTTGCGGTGGTAAAATAACCATCTTCCCAGCTTTCAGGAACAGGCAGACTTGAATTAGAAAACCCAATTTTTCAGCACGATTTTGACATTTTACTGGGACATACCCCATTTTTACTATTTTTTGTGCTTTTAGCCTCCTTCCAGTTAGTGACAGAAATGGGTTAGAAACCAATGCTGGATACCCAACAGCTAAACATTTCTGAAAAGTAGACAAAATTCTGAATTCAGCAAGGGGTCATTTGTGTAGATCCTACACGTGTTTCCTACAGAAAATAACAGCTGAAATAAAAGAATATTGAAATTGAGGTGAAAAAAACTGCCATTTTCCTCCACGTTTTACTCTGTAACATTTTCCTGCCATGTCAGATTTTTGAAAGCAATATACGGTTACGTCAGTTGGACTCTTCTGGTTGCAGTGATATATAGGGCTTGTATGTTCATCAAGAACCCTAGGTGCCCAGAGCCAAAAAATGAGCTGCACCTTGCAATGGGTTTTCATTCTATACCAGGCATACAACAATTAATTTGGTGAAATAGAAAACCTTTGTATTTCCAAAATGGCCACAAGATAAGGTGTTGAGGAGCAGTGGTTATTTGCACATCTCTGAATTCCTGGGTGCCCATACTAGCACGTGAATTACAGGGCATTTCTCAAATAGATATCTTTTTTACACACTGTCTTACATTTGAAGGACAAAATGTAGAGAAAGACAAGGGGCAATAACACTTGTTTTGCTATTCTGTGTTCCCCCATGTCTGCAAATAAAAATGGTTCCTCACTTGCGTGGGTAGGCCTAGTGCCCGCAACAGGAACTGCCCCAAAACACAACATGGACACATCACATTTTCACAAAGAAAACAGAGCTGTTTTTTGCAAAGTGGCCAGCTGTGGATTTTGGCCACCTAGCGAAACCTACCAAACCTGCGCAGTTGTGAAAACTAGATACCTAGGGGAATCCAAGATGGGGTGACTTGTGGGGCTCTGACCAGGTTCTGTTACCCAGAATCCTTGGCAAACCTCAAAATATGGCCCAAAAAACACTTTTCCTCTCATTTCGGTGACAGAAAGTTCTGGAATCAGAGAGCAGCCACACATTTCCTTCCACCCAGCGTTCCCCCATGTCTCCCGATAAAAATGGTACCTCACTTGTGGGGGTAGGCCTAGCGCCCACGACAGGAAAATCCCCAAAAAACTACGTGGACACATCACATTTTTACAAAGAAAACAGAGCTGTTTTTTGCAAATTGCCTAGCTGTGGATTTTGGCCTCTAGCTTAGCCGGCACCTAGGGAAACCTAGCAAACCTGCGCAGATTTAAAAACTAGACACCTAGGGGAATCCAAGATGAGGTGACTTGTGGGGCTCTGTCCAGAGTCTGTTACCCAGAATATTTGCAAACCTCAGAATTTGGACAAAAAACACTTTTAACTCTCATTTCAGTGACAGACAGTTCTGGAGTCAGAGAGGAGCCACAAATTTCCTTACATCCAGTGTTCCCCCATGTCTACCGATAAAAATGGTACCTCACTTGTGGGGGTAGGCCCAGCGCCCGCGTCAGGAAAAGCCCCAAAACACAACGTGGACACATCAAATTGTCACAAAGAAAACAGAGCTGTTTTTTGCAAAACACCTAGCTCTGGATTTTGGTCTCTAGCTCAGCCAGCACCTAGGGAAACCTAGCAAACCTGCACAGTTTTGAAAACTAGACACTTAGGGGAATCCAAGATGGGGTGACTTGTGGGGCTCTGCCCAGGTTCTGTTGCCCAGACTCCTTTGCAAACCTAAAAGTTTGGCCAAAAAACACCTTTTCCTCTCATTTCGGTGACAGAAAGTTCTGGAATCAGAGAGCAGCCACAAATGTCCTTCCACCCAGCGTTCCCCCAAGTCTCCTGATAAAAATAGTACCTCACTTTTGTGGGTGGGCATACTGCCCGCGAAAGGAAATGCCCCAAAACACTATCTGGACACATCAAAATGATCAAATACTAAACTACCTGTTTTTGTGGGGGGGCACCTGCGTTTTTGGTCCTGGGCTCAGCAGCCTTCTAGGGAAACCTACCAAACCCAGACATTTCTGAAAACTAGACACCCGAGGGAGTCCAGTGAGGTGTGACTTGCGTGGATCCCCCAATGGTTTCTTACCCAGAATACTCAGCAAACCTCAAATTTAGCTAAAAAGTCACATTTTTCCCACTTTTCTGTGTGGGACCACTGCACTGGGACACATTTCATACCACCCAATGTTCCCCTCAGTCTCCCGGTAAAAATGATACCTCATTTGTGTAGGTGGGCCAAGTGCTTGTGAAAGGGAAGAGCCAAAAACATGTCTATATTGAGGGGGAACCAAAGAGGGTCCAAAAGGGCAGTTTGCAGAAAAAAAAATTTAGGCTGACAAGTGCAGCAGAATTTTTGTCAGTATAGATGAGACAATGCTGGGTGGTAGGAATTTTGTGGATTACTGAAGATTCCGGAAGATTCCATCACAAAAATGTGAGAAAAATGTGTGATTTCCAGCAAAGTTGGAGGTTTGCAGGGGATTGTGGGTAAAAAAATGGTGCGAGGTGCATGTGAAACACACCACCCTGGAATCACCCAGATGTTTAGTTTTCAGATGTGTCTAGGTCTTGTGGATTTTTCCACATGGCAGCGTCCCAAAGTCCATAAAGTGCAGCCCTCACCATTCCAAGTGGGACGATTTTGAGAGTTAGCCAAGCTCTCATGGCCCAAATGTAAAACTAAAACCCAAAATAATCAAATGTATTTTTGCTTGCTGTGGGATAAGATGTTTTAGAGTGTGGGGGAGAGCTGAAAGACTGTTACCCCCTTCAGTTGAGGTGGGGGCGTAACCAGGCCCATACTGGTTGGTAGCCACCACCCCAATATTTTTAGTTAAAAAAAAAAATCCCTGGCATCTAGTAGACTTTCTGCCCCCCCGGGGTGTGGATCGGGGGTAACTGCCCCATCTCCCGACTGGTGGGCAGAACAACTTTGGCCCCATTTATTTGGGGTGGGGGTATGGCCATACCGCCACCCTCTTATTTTTGAAAAATAAAACTTCCCTGGCCTCTGGTGGGCTTTCTGACCCCCTTGGGGGCAGATGGGCCATCCAAAAATAGGCAGGGGGTGCAGAAAAGGCCTTAAATACATTTGCCCCCCTCTCCCCAGGGAGCGACCCTTGCCTAAGGGGTCGCACCCCTCTCTAAAAAAACAACAACAAAAAACACACAAAAAAATTGCCCTCGCGCCTAGAGGTTTCTGCCCCCGGGGGCAGATCGGCCTAATAACAATAGGCCAATCTGCCCCCGGGGGGGCAGAAATGGCCTAAAATAAATTTTCCCCCCCAGGGGGCGACCCTTGCCTAACGGGTCGCTCCCCTTCCGTGAATTTGGCATAAAAAAAAAAACTCCCTGGTATCTAGTGGTTTCTGCCCCCCTTGGGGGCAGACTGGCCTCATAAAAATAGGCTAATCTGCCCCCAAGGGGGGCAGAAATGGCCTAAATATAATTTGCCCCTAGGGAACGACCTTTGCCTAAGGGTTCGCTCCCCAACTAAAAAACAAAACAAAATAAACACACAAAAAAACAAAAAAAAGACCCCTGGCGGCCTAGTGGATTCTGCCCCCCCTGGGCAGTAATAGGCCGATCTGCCCCCAGGGGGCAGAAAAGGCCTTGAAAAATATTGCCCCCCCTTGGGAGCGACCCTTGTCCAAGGGGTCGCTCCCCTTATGCCAATCTTGAATAATAAATAAATCCCTGGTGCCTAGTGGGCATTTCAGAAGCCGGATTACTTTACAATCCGGCTTTTGAAATGCTATGAGAGACTTCAAAGGGAAGGAAATTCCTTTCCTTCCCTTCGAAGCCTCTCAGGCCCCCATCACATGATTGGCATCGCGCTGGAAATTGAGCTTCCAGCGCAATGGGGAAGTGGCCTGAGATGAGGTTGAGACGTCACTGGGGGGGTCAGGTGGTGTTGGAGGTGGAAGGGGAAGGGCTTCCCCTTCCATCCCTGCCTTGGGGGGGTGGGAGGGAAGCCCACAGGGGGAGCGCTAGCGCTCCCTCTGAGCTCAGTGCCCAGGACGTAATGGTTACTTCCTCAGCACATGAGCACTGTGCCGCAGGACGTAACCATTACGTCCGCGGCACAGAAGGGGTTAAGAAGGGTGCTGCTATATAACTAAATAAGCATAACCAAAAATAACCTCCTTTAATTGATTAAATCCGATTTCAAAGCCAGTGACAGTACAGTACATGCAACCTTGATATTTATTGATGAAACACTCTGAGCTTTTGATGAAAGATACTCCTGTCTTCTCATCTTACTGGACCTAAAGCAGAATTCAACACTGTGAATTCCAAAAGTCTCCTGGAGCCCTTAAAAATAGGATGGGTAACAACGGAATCCTTACTTTCAGTTAGTACACAAATAAAGTGATTAGTCATGTCACTACAGACCCTTCTAAAATCTTTGTCCCACAGTGATTGACTCTAGCACCTTTTTTATTTATTTTTATTCCATCCTGCTAGATATTGTACTCAAAGGCCTTAGGATATCCTGTCGTCACTACACTGAAAAACACCCAGGTCTACCTTAATTTATATTACCAGGCTGCCATCTTTAACACCAAAACATCCTTACATTACATTAATAAAAGTATGGATCAAAGCATATAAAATTAAATACTTTAAAGACTGAGTGTCTGATTTAGAGTTTTGAATACGGAGTTAAGGCCATAAAGATGGTGGAAGAATTGATGTTTGCTACCCTTCCTTTACACGGCCCACCAAATTGAGAGTTCACTGCTATTCATGCAGTGAACTCTGTGGGTTTACATTATGAAACCATTTAAAAGACTGGTATGCATCCGTCATGGCTGATGGACACTTACAGCAGCCTTTTAAAAGTCTTTTCTTTTCCAAAAATAAACTCCCAAAGTGTAAACAAAGAAAAAATATTTCCCTTAACCCTATGGGAGTTTTCTACAATTGTGTGGGTCATTTTTTCAATTTTACTGCAGTGATGGACAGTAAGAAAAGTCATCTGACAGTTCACTTTAAATATAAAAGATGATCAGATGGCATAACTCTGATGGTCCATATTTCCTTGGGCTTTCGGAGGAAGGTTTACACTGAAGAATACATTTTAATCTTTTGGTGTCAACATGAAGTCTACCTGACTCTAAATAAGGCAGGTGACTGAGACTTTGGCATACAGGGTAATCCGTCACTCTTGCAACGTAGGACACTATCTGCTAGGCTCCAAATCAGGACCTGAATTTCCTCTTCTCATACTGAAATTCAACCCAGAAACCAACTCACTCAGGTTCAATACCATCAAGAAGGTTCATTTAACCCCCAATCTTGCCACAACTGTGAAATCCTTGAGTTTCCTCCTGTCGGAAGACATACAGCTCAAAGATGCCATCCAAGGTCTAGCCAAATCTGTCACACAGTAGTAGAAACTAGCAGATGGAGTAATGGTTACTGTCTTGACTATGGCTTAGTCATCCTAATTGCCTTCCCAGAAATGAAACTTGTCATATTTTATGATGCTGCTATGTTCCTATACCTGCACCAAAAATGTGAACACATCACGTCTGCACATGCCTTCTGTTGAACTTGGCCCTCTGTGCAGGGTCCACCCCAAATTTTTTGCCTTAATCTCTCCTGAATTTAATTTGTGTTGGCGTTCGTACTCTGTGTATTCTACCACTGCTAACCAGTGCTAAGTTGCTTGTGCTCTCTCCCCAGAACATGGTATGATTGGCTTATACATAGTTGCCATATTTAATTTACTTATAAGTCCCTACATGTATCCAGGGCATGTAAATTAAACACTACTATTGGACCTGTAGCATTTCTTGCGCCACCCATTTAAGGAGCACTTTTAAACACGTCTCAGGCCTGCCATTGCAGGCTGTAGTGCAGTCAGTTTTAATCTGCCAATTCAACCTGGCAAAATAAACCTTTTCCTAGGCCTAAGCCTTCCTTTTCAATGTGTTTAAGACATCCCTAAGGCGGGCCCCATACAGCCCATAGAGCAAGAATCATTTCATTAAAAAAGTATAAATATATGTTTTAGGTTTTACTTGCCCTGGTAGTGAAAAACTCCTACATTCATGTCTCACTACTCTAAGGCCTTTCTCACCCCTAGGATAAAATTGGATTTCTTTATCATGTTTAATAAGTGCTAACATTTGATTGGGAACGTATAGGGATATCCAGTTTGGACTCTAATGAACTTTAATTCAAAATCTTCTTTAATGGGCAAGCCAGATATTTAGCCAGGATTCTGAAAATACCTTTTAGACATTGACATTTTCTTGTATGAACCATTTTGTGCATACTGCCAATTTCCTGTGTCACATGACTATGAATAGCTAAGCTGTTGGCCTTTGTATATTCCTCCCAGGCAGTTAGACAAAGGGAGACTAGATGTTGGCAGGATAGCTAACCTGCCAGGATGCTTGGGGAGGAGCTGTTCCCTGCCCCACTTACATTTTGAAGGGCTGCCCCAACCCACACACAAAGGTACCGAACACCTGTCTCTTATATCCTTAGACTACCTAGAGCCATGGCAGAGGAAGAAAAAAACTTTCCAGAACCATATCTAGGGGTAATATAGGGAGTCCCTCATTGCAAAGGCTGATAACCTTTAAATATTTGACACCCTGAACCACCTCTTCATATCTCTTCTAGACCTGTAGAAGACACAAAAGGTCTGCCCTGTTGGCTTGCTGTTAGAATGACTCCCCTGCTACCTGAGGAAGAAATAAGGACTGACCTGCTTCCTGAACCAAGGACCACAAGAATGACTCCACAGACTACCTGGCAGGCCTCTCTGTGAGCTACAGGAATGTAACAAGTCTCAGAGCCCTGTCCTGCAGCTGGCCAGCCCTGTCTGAGACCTGCTGGCCTCTGCTAGAGTGAGCCCGTGATCTCCAAGAGATGCTTCCCCAGGCCCTAGACCCTTCGCTGGTATCAGAGTGTGCTCCTCTGTAAAGATCTTGAAGTTTTGGGCTCTTTGTAACCGCAAAAAGGCCCATTCATGCTGAGACACTAACATCCACGACGAATGCCAACATGAAACTCTGGTGAACATGACTCTTCACACTACAGTGACCGCCAGTGACGACCGGCAACTCAAGATCCTGTGGTGGCTGTAAATAGAAAGCTCCAGCAACAACCGTCGATGAGGCCCAACCAGCTTTTCACTCTTAAGCGACGAACAGCTATGAAGCCAGGCCTGCTTTTCTTGCTACATCGACGACCATCCACGATGCTCTCCCTGCTTCTCGTGGCCTCCTACCCTGCGAACTGAACTCTTTGTGCCAAACTTTGAGATGGTATCTTTTTTAGAGGGACTAACTTGATTCCACATTGGGTCCACACATCCTGAACTTGTGACTTTCCCCTGGTCTAGCACGACCAGATGACCATGAGTGAAGCTTTGTGCTTTTATGAAAGTTTGAAATTCAATATCTTCAGTTCTACTTATTGGATTTTTGTTGTTCTGGTTTTATATTTATTCAAATCTTTTTTCTTGTGTTGTGTTTTCACTTTATTACTGTTTTTGTGCTGCATAAGTACATTATGCATTGCCTCTAATTTACTCTGACTGCTTTCGTGCCAAGCTACCAGAGGGTTAAGCACAGAGTAATTTAGTTACTTTTGTGGTTCAACCTGACATATTTTGTGGTTGAGAAGGGTTCTCACAGCCCCCAACCATTAACCCGATTTCTTACACCTTCATTGAAGGGTTCCTGATTGTAATGAAATGTAATAAAAACAATCATAAAGTTCGCTATACAGTGAGGCATTATTCACTAGGTGCTTTCGTGTACCTTAAATGGCTCCTATTAGAGCCATGTTGTTCTAAGAAACCATGTGCACCATCTATCAACTCTTAAAATTCCAAAGTCCTAGGTATCTCTACCATAGATTATCCTTATCAGGAGAGTATCATGTTCTGCACTGCAAGCACAAATGATGTCTCTACTCTCTCGTTTCGAGGTAGAAAACAACACTTTGTAAATCCACCTCTAATAATTAATCTATAGTATTCAGTATTCAGTCTGTGCAAATTATGAATGCTCATTCCAGTCTGATCTTTCATTTTCTTGCTAAGAGCTCGCGCCTTAAGAAATATCTAAATCTGAAATATAATATAATCACTTCAGGTGCATCACATCCTACTTTAAAGTGTTCTTGGCAATATTGGTGTTCATGATCGAATTTGTTGCATTGGTGTTCCCGCATCAGCCCCTCTCTGCATACCTGCATTGTGCTGTTTGTGGTCTATATCTCTATTATAGCTGTTTTTCACCCAAAATGTTATAAACATTAGGGTTTCTTTAGGCCCTGCAATCAGCCATTTTAATATAAAAATGAAGACTGTGATTTTAATTTCCTCCTATGTGAATTAATCAATGTATCCTTGTATCTCTTTATTTTTTGTCATCCCCTCAGTCTCAAGAAGTTTTGTGCTGCTAATAATATTTAAACTCAGAAACACCTGTAGTGTTTTCTATAACTGTTATACATTCTAGTCATATGTAATTCCTTTACTAGCCATGTAACTTTCTGTAAAACCAAAGTTGCTATAGACAACTGCCATGTTACGTTCTGTTGTGCATAACCGACTGGTGTATTCTCATGCATGCGGTTTAATGTATTTACTGACCCTATTTGCTTCATTGAAACACTACATCAAAATATTTTATTATGTTGATGCCACTGTCTATATCAGTCTACTGTTTAGTACTCTGACACTTAGTGTACAGGCTAGAAAATAACCCTTCCCCTTGTGAGAGGTGATGTCATAATGGGTCTGTGAGGATCGGATGTGCTAAAGTGTTTTTTTTGTTATTTCTTTTCTTTTTCAGAATTGTTAAACAGATTGACGTGATGAGTGGATAGTTGCCTTAAGTGACTTTCCCCGGTTCTTGGAGACCCACTAGGTTGATGGGTCGGTGTTTTGATTAAATTTGGGTGAGGTGAATAAAGTGTTTGCGCTTGTACAGCAATAGCTAATATGCAGATGATTGTGTTGAATGTGAGTTTAAAGGAGCAGAGATACTCAAATTAGTGGGCACACACCTATAGGTATGAAGGTAGGGAAGCGGCGTTCTTCATTTGAGTGTGGCACTTGATGCAGGAAAATGTATCCACGTGGTTGTCGATGACAGACTTAAGGAGAGAGGTCTAGGACTCCGGAGTATACAGGGAGTGCAGAATTATTAGGCAAATGAGTATTTTGACCACATCATCCTCTTTATGCATGTTGTCTTACTCCAAGCTGTATAGGCTCGAAAGCCTACTACCAATTAAGCATATTAGGTGATGTGCATCTCTGTAATGAGAAGGGGTGTGGTCTAATGACATCAACACCCTATATCAGGTTTGCATAATTATTAGGCAACTTCCTTTCCTTTGGCAAAATGGGTCAAAAGAAGGACTTGACAGGCTCAGAAAAGTCAAAAATAGTGAGATATCTTGCAGAGGGATGCAGCACTCTTAAAATTGCAAAGCTTCTGAAGCGTGATCATCGAACAATCAAGCGTTTCATTCAAAATAGTAACAGGGTCGCAAGAAGCGTGTGGAAAAACCAAGGCGCAAAATAACTGCCCATGAACTGAGAAAAGTCAAGCGTGCAGCTGCCACGATGCCACTTGCCACCAGTTTGGCCATATTTCAGAGCTGCAACATCACTGGAGTGCCCAAAAGCACAAGGTGTGCAATACTCAGAGACATGGCCAAGGTAAGAAAGGCTGAAAGACGACCACCACTGAACAAGACACACAAGCTGAAACGTCAAGACTGGGCCAAGAAATATCTCAAGACTGATTTTTCTAAGGTTTTATGGACTGATGAAATGAGAGTGAGTCTTGATGGGCCAGATGGATGGGCCCGTGGCTGGATTGGTAAAGGGCAGAGAGCTCCAGTCCGACTCAGACGCCAGCAAGGTGGAGGTGGAGTACTGGTTTGGGCTGGTATCATCAAAGATGAGCTTGTGGGGCCTTTTCGGGTTGAGGATGGAGTCAAGCTCAACTCCCAGTCCTACTGCCAGTTCCTGGAAGACACCTTCTTCAAGCAGTGGTACAGGAAGAAGTCTGCATCCTTCAAGAAAAACATGATTTTCATGCAGGACAATGCTCCATCACACGCGTCCAAGTACTCCACAGCGTGGCTGGCAAGAAAGGGTATAAAAGAAGGAAATCTAATGACATGGCCTCCTTGTTCACCTGATCTGAACCCCATTGAGAACCTGTGGTCCATCATCAAATGTGAGATTTACAAGGAGGGAAAACAGTACACCTCTCTGAACAGTGTCTGGGAGGCTGTGGTTGCTGCTGCACGCAATGTTGATGGTGAACAGATCAAAACACTGACAGAATCCATGGATGGCAGGCTTTTGAGTGTCCTTGCAAAGAAAGGTGGCTATATTGGTCACTGATTTGTTTTTGTTTTGTTTTTGAATGTCAGAAATGTATATTTGTGAATGTTGAGATGTTATATTGGTTTCACTGGTAATGATAAATAATTGAAATGGGTATATATTTTTTTTTGTTAAGTTGCCTAATAATTATGCACAGTGATAGTCACCTGCACACACAGATATCCCCCTAACATAGCTAAAACTAAAAACAAACTAAAAACTACTTCCAAAAATATTCAGTTTTGATATTAATGAGTTTTTTGGGTTCATTGAGAAGATGGTTGTTGTTCAATAATAAAATTAATCCTCAAAAATACAACTTGCCTAATAATTCTGCACTCCCTGTATTGACAAGTGTAGAGAGACACTTGGTATATGTTGTAATTCGTTCATTTAGTACACTGATCTGTCGAGATTGGCGAATTAAGTTGGCGAGAAATTGGTGTGAATGGAAATATACTGAAGACTTGGTGAGTACTAAGTGCACTAGACAATAATCCAAGGAACAGTGGAGTAGTAAAGTTCGTAGGTCGAAATTTACTCACGATTGTGGGAACTGTGAAAAAGGAGTAAGCAAAAGCTGAAGGTTTCTTTGGAAGGTTCTGAAGTGTTTGTATTACCCTACCTGTAGTAAATGAGCGAATTTGTTTTCTTATTTTGAGATAGCTCGCAAATTAATATTGCTTTGATTTTGTATGTGGATCGTGAAAGGGTTAGTACGATAGACATTGTCAGCATCTCAGCGAGGGTGATGAGGGCTGTGAATGTGTTGAGTGTGATGTAGTGATGCCGCACTGGGATTGTTTGGTTGGCAGAAAGGAGTAGCACGGGTTCGTCAATCAGTCCGATAATAGAGTAAAGCGATTGGAAGGCAAGGGGGGGTCGAAGAGAATTGTGGGATAGGAGTCACTTCACATGATTGGTTATTCTTTCCTTAACTTTGTTTTTTGATAGTTGAGGTGTTTTTGTTCAAATTGAGTTTGAAATTAATTTTCTGTGGATACCGTTTTTGAATAAATTGAGTCAAAAATGAAGTTTTTCAAAGCTTTAAAATGTGTGTTGAGAGATGATGAGTACATTCCAGTACTTGAAGGAGAGATTTGTCCGCCAGAAAATACTCCAGCATACATTGTGTTTGAGGAGAGAGGTGCAGTGGCATGTCTTTGGTTGAAGCATAGGGTCAAAATCACAAACAAAGGAGGTTGTTTAGCTTTTCCGGGACATGGTATGTTCAATTTAAGAGTTCTAGATAACTTGAGGACAAAGATGTACAGTCTTAAACCTCCACCAAGGCCAGCACAGTATGAAGCCTTGGGGGTGTGGGAGCTGGTAGTGAAGGAACAGCAAACTTTAAAATATGAAAAGAAAATGAGAAGGGTAGAAAATACATTGTCTGAAACGAGGCGGGATCAGGAACAGAAAAGGTGGAGAGAGGATACATTACATGGGGTTAGGTTATTTCTAGCAAGAACAAATGAAAATGAGGCAAAAACAAAAGATGGAAAGAAAACGAAGAAGGGTTCATTAGAACAGAACGCGTAAGAGCTGAAAAGGGTTATGTTTAACGATGATGAAACGGAGGAAGATGAGGTGGTTAACCATGTCGTAGAGACATATCATCCACCAGATGCGAGACAGCAGAACATAAATGGATTGAATGGGAGTGGTATGAGTAATATAATTCCTACTGCACCATTAACTTCAGAATCAGCAAGGGTTGACCTGAGTCATGAGAGAGTTCAGATGCAGAGTAGTTTTAATGACTCACTGAGCAACAGACAGCAGTTTGAAATAAACATTCCTGAGATACAGCCAGAGATCCAGACAGTGAAGACAACTGCAAATATAGTACTGTCACAGGATCATCATGGGCCAAAAATAAGAGAACCTGTACATATACAGATTCTACAAATGCAGAGCACAAGAGCAGGATAGACACCGGGAGCTGGAGCAATGATGAATCCAGATGCAATTACTGTACCTATCACGATGGGTCCAGTGACTTCATTATTTGTTTGTGTAGCCAATAGTGGAGAGAATACATTACTAAATGTGCAGAATAGACAGGGACCAAGTCTAAACTAGACAAATTCTCTGATAGATTTGTCACCTGTTGAGACATCAGGAACAATGGCCCAGCAACCAAGTACGAGTTCAGGGTGAGGAGCAGGTGCACAAGGTAGTGGAGTATCACTGAAAGGCTTGTCTGCACAAGAAATAACAAAATGGTCAGAGGACTTAAATAATTCAACACAACAACAACAGGAGAGAAAAGAAAAGGAGGAAGAAATGATAAATAGAGTGAGGTTAAATATGGAAGGGAGTGAACTTTTAGAGGGAACAATGGGAGTGAACAGACTTGACTTTTATACTGAAGGGCAATTGGGATATTTATGCAAAGTCATTACGAGAGGAGTGAACAGAGATCAGCAGTTACAAGATGTAGCAGATGATTACAACATTGATTTGACAAAAATGAAAACATTAAATAGGAGTTATAGAATAGGTTTGGAGGATGAAGACTTTGTTCACATGAGATCTGCAGGGATGAGGACACATCTCAAGGAGCTAATAGAGAAGGTGCAGGTTTGAATGGCATTGGATAAACGGGAGAGTAAATGGGACAGAAAAAGAGAAAGACCAAAGAAAGATGATGGGACACAGATGCAGTAAAAATGTTACCAATGAGGAAAACGTCAGGAGGGAATTTTATACAGGTACCATGGAACAGAAGTGACATCATAAGTTTTAAAAATGATTACCCAAGACTGAGAGAGAAGCCAATGGAGTGGTATCAGCGGACAGATAGGTTTGTGAAACTTTCAAAGTGTCCTTGGTAAGATTTGAATACTCTTTTTGACATTGTGGTACCAGCAGATTTGTGGGTTGAATGTAAAAGGAGTGTTGATTGGCTGACGAGTGAGCCGCAGAGAGATTTGAAAACAGGTGCACCGCCTCCTGAGGTAATTAAATATTACTATAAAGTCATTGAATTTCTGAAAAAGAGAGTTTCGCCAAAAAGCGTTGATTGGCAGCTCATTGATAGAACAACACAGGAGGGGAAGGAGTCAGTTCATGCGTATTATGAGAGATTGTTGAAGGCATTCAAACAATTTAGTGGTGCAGAAACTATTGAAAAAGAAAACATGAATCATTTGGTGTTCAGATTTGTAGATGGGGTGAAACCAGAAGTGAGTCAAATGATTAAGAGTCATTTGATATGTTGGAAAGCAAAGCTGATTGATGAGGTTCTGCAGTATGCTAAATACTGTAGTGATGAAATTGAGTTGAAACAGAAGAAGCTGAAAGAAAAGGCAATGGTGATGCAGATTAAGGCAGCACAGCCAAGAATGCAGGGACAGTTACAATAGTTGCCACAGGGAAATGGATTTTTTTCGAATCAAGGTCGTGGTAGTGGATGAGGAATGATGATTCCAGTAGTGAATAGAAATGAGAATTTGAGTTCAGTGGTAATGCAGGATGAGCAGCAGCAGCTTAAGTATTACCTTGCCACATTTGCTGTTTGCTGGGACATTGGAAAAGGCAGTGTCCGATGCTGATTCAGGGAGGAGGAATGGTTCAGCAAACAAATGGTGTTAATTCCTTTCAAGGCATGAGAGGACCTAGAATGGGAGGTCAAAATCAAAATTTTCAGAATATTGTGAATAACATGCAGGGTTTTCAGCCTTTACAGCAGGTGCAATAAATGCAAAATGTGCAAGCTCAGGTACAACAAGTACAAATGCCACATATGCAACAAATGCAGCCACAGGTGCAGATGGTACCTGTACAGCAACTGCAAATAGCGAGACAGGTTCAAATGATACAGAGCCCAATGGAACAGCAACAGGTTATTCTTTTGCAGATGGTCACGAATCAGAGTAAAAACAAATGCGTAAAAACAGTTGAGCAATTTCCCTTACAAAGTGAGAATAAAATAAACGCTGAATGGCCTTTGAGTAGTTCAGATGAGGAGGAGTTCATGATGGGTGCATCATTAGATGTGGATCAGAGAGGTCCTTATGTGCAAGGTGAAGTGCATGGCCGTGAGATTAGTTTTTTGGTTGACACAGGAGCAACGCACTCAAAGATAAGGACAGTATAAGTACCAGACATACCTGTTTCTGAGAGGGCAGTGCAGATAGTAGGGGTTGCAAATAAACAGTTGGTTAACGCCCTTACAGAACCAGTTCTAGTGAAGATTGGACATTTTAGAGACTATCATACTTTTGTTGTCTGTGATTCCAGTCCAGTACTGTTGTTGGGAAGAGATTTGTTGTGTAAAATAAACTGTTTGATTATGTGTTCCACAAAGGGAATTACAATGGAGACCATTAGTGTTGATGAAGAAGATTTGTCAGCCGATGAAGGGAAAAGAATGAGAGTTTGTGAGCTAGCTTTGTTGGATGTGGAGGATGACTAGGTGGTCGACGGAGATGAGACTCACGAAGAATACAATCTGGGGGACTTAAGGAGTTTCTTTCCAGTGTTCAAAAAGAAAGACTTGCCAAATGATTTGCAGGAAAGGGTTAAACCAAAGGTTTGGGATATTTCAGGAAAGGATATTGGTTTGATTAAAGGAGTTGAGGGAGTCAAGGTGGCAGTAAAAGAGAATGTGGTGTTCTCACAAACAGCTCAATACCTGATGACAAATGATTTCGTGGAAGGAATAAGACCACTGATAGAACAGTTTTTGGAACAAGGAGTTTACAAAGAAGTGATGAGCAGTCCATGTAATTCACCAATCATGGGTTTGAACAAGCCGAATGGGAAAATATGTTTGGTTCTGGATTTAAGGAAAATAAATGACATTGTGATAAAGTGTTGTCCAGTGGTACCAAATCCAGCAGTGATGAAGTTTCAGATTCCATGTGATGCAGAATGGTTTACAGTCATTGATCTGTGCCAAGCATTCTTCTCAGTACCTCTTCATGAGGACAGCAGATATCTCTTCTGTTTCAAATTCCTGACTAGAGTCTACTGGCGCAGGATTCCTCAAGGGCTTTCAGAATCACCATTGATTTTCAATCAGATTCTGAAAAAGAACTTGGAGTCGTTGGTGATGCCTTTTCAGTCGACTTGGGTACAGTACACTGATGATTTGCTAATTGCAGCGAAAACAAAGGAAGGGTGTAGGGAGATTGCAGTATTGTCAGCAAGAGGTGAAATATCTGGGACATTTGATTGAGAAAGGGTCAAGGAGAATTTCCAGAGAGAGAGTGGCGGCAATAATGAAAATGAAAATGCAAGTTCCCAAAAGGAGTTGAGAATGTTCTTGGGAATAGTAGGTTATTGTTGACAGTGGATCCCGAATTTTTCAGTGGTTTCAAAGCCATTGCAAAGATTGACACATAAGGATGTTTCAGATCCTATAATGATGAATGAGCAGTATGTGAAAGCTTTTACTGATCTGAGAGAGAGTGTGTGTCAAGCACCAGCTTTAGGTATGCCTGACTATACAAAACCTTTCCTATTGTTTTGGCATGAGAGAGATGGATATTCGTTGTCTGTCTTAACACACAAATATGTTGGTGTCAATCACCCGGTAGTGTATTTTTCAGCTACCTTGGATAATGTTGCAGCAGCCCTACCCTGATGCCTGCGAGCAGTCGCAGCCGTTGAGCAGAGTATACCTCAAAGTGAAAATATTGTGATGGGTTATCCTCTGACAGTGATGGTACCTCATTCAATAGAGATCTTATTGACAAGGTCAAAGATACAATATTTGGCAAATGCAAGATTGACTCATTATGAGACAGTTATTCTAGGGGCACCAAATGTGACAATATAAAGGTGCAAAGTACTTAACCCGGCAACACTATTACCAAATAAGGGGGAAGAAGTGTCCAAAATAGATCATGTTGAACATGATTGTTTGGAAGTGACAGAACTGTGTACCAAACCAAGAGATGACATCAAAGATACCTGTTTAGGAGACAATGATCACATTCTTTTTGTTGATGGTTCTTGCTTACGAGACAACAGGGTTGCATTGAGAGCGGTGTGTACAGTCATAGGCACGCATGAAGCATCATAACTTAAAGGCATGATATCCGCACAAGCCTCGGAGTTGGTGGCTCTTACCAGAGCATGTCAATTATCAGATCAAATGAAGGTTACAATCTACACCGATAGTCAATACAGATTTGGTATTGTGCATGATTTTGGGCAAATTTGGTCACAGATGGGGTTCCTGACTTCTTCTTTATCACCTGTAAGAAATGGAGAAAGAATACATGATTTGCTTCAAGCAGTACAGAAACCTGAGAAAATTGTCATGGTCAAATGCAGTGCACACCAGAGGGGACAGGATTATGTAACACTGGGAAATGCTTATGCAGAACAGGTTGTGAAATTGTTTGCCCCAAATGGAATTTAATTCAAGGGAAATTGAGAATTAATGTCTGAAAACAAGAAATGTATGCCAATTTCACTGTGCAGATTGGAGGCACTAGATGAATTAAAAGCAATACAGAACAATGTTCCAGAAGAGGAAATGAGAGATTGGATAAAACATTGATGCATACAAAGGGAGGATGAGATCTGTGTGACAATAGAGGGAAAGGTAGTATTGCCAAATAGTCTACTGATGCAAATGGCGAGATGCTACCATGGTCAAACACATATTGGAAGAGATGCAACGATCAGGAGTTTTAAACAATTCTGGTACAATCCAAAATTCAGACAAGTGGCAGAGCTGGTGTGCCATAGGTGCATAATTTGCCAACAGATGAATGTCAGAAAAGGAACAATTGTCAACATTGGTCACTTAGGTATGGCAGGAGGTCCATTCAGTAGAATGTAAATGGATTTCATTGAAATGCCTGCATGTGCTGGTTTGAAATATGTGTTGGTGATTGTGTGCGTTTTCAGTAATTGGATTGAGGCTTACCCAACAAGAAGAAATAACAGTCTAACTGTGGCTAAATTGCTTTTGCGAGAACTAATTCCACATTTTGGTTTTCCGGTTTCAATTGAATAAGATAGGGGTACACATTTCAATAATGAGGTGAAAATTGCTTTTTTCGGCATTAAACATCCAGCAGAGATTGCATTGCAGCTATCACCCAGAAGCTTCATGTCTGGTAGAACAAATTAATGGAACGTTGGCAAAAGTGTGTGCATCAACAAATTTGAAATGGGAGATGTGTTACCTCTAGTACTAATGTCAATGAGAAGTACACCTGACAAAAAGACTGGATTATCTCCACATGAGATATTGATGGGGAGAGCAATGAGATTGCCAGCAAAACCTGCAAACGCACTTGTGAATATTACAGATGATATGGTGCTAGATTACTGCAAAACCTTGGCTGATGGGGTTCAGTCTTTTTCTCATCAGGTGGAAGTTGCAATAGCCCAACAAACACAAGGTCAAGGACATAGTCTGAGAGCAGGAGACTGGGTGCTTATTCGGAAGCACGTCCAAAAGTCTTGCCTTGAACCACGCTGGAAGGGAACATATCGAATTGTGCTCATCACAACAACTGCTGTGAAGTGTGCTGGTTTGCCAAATTGGGTGCATGCGAGCCATACGAGGAAAGTGCATGATCCAACAGAAAGGGAAGAGGGACTGTTGAGGTTACCAACAGTTGAGAATCCTGGAAACAAAGAAAAGGAGCATGTGCAAAATATCGAGAATGAAACAGATTTACCTACTCCAATAACAGATGAAAGAGAACAAAACAGAGAAGAGGTTGAGCAAGCTGCAAAAGGAGTAGAAGAATCAGTCCAAGAGGAAAGAAGTGAGACTGATTTTGATCCGAGGAGAGTATCCTCGAAAGAGAGTGAAAGACAAGAGACAACAGAAGAAAGATCTGCTCAGAGGAGGTGGACCTCAGTAGCAGGTGGTTTGTCAAACGAAACCGAAGATGAGACAGACCCCGTTGGGAAAGGAATTGAGAATAGTCCCGTCCCAGTGGATTATACTCTTCCAGAACCAATTGTGAGAATGTCTGAAGAGAAAGGTCCAAATGCAAGTGAAGACTCAATATTGAGAAGACCACTGACAGAAGGAACATTGAAAGGAGACAATTGGCCAGAGAAAACTGCAGGAAAGGGAAAGATCGATGTGATACCATTAATACCAGAGGAAAGAGAATTACCTGGAGAAGAACGTACTAGTGGAGAAGACAGTAAAAGTGGAAGACAACCAAAAAGAAAAAGAGTTGCAAGCAAGAGATATGCTGGACCTGAATTGGCATATTTAAATACAAGTGACTGGCAAGAAGAATTTTTGAGTTATTGTTTTGACAGAGACTTCGAAAATTCTGACTTTGGGATGTGAAGATTCACAAAAAAGCGATATTGGGTTAAAGAAAATGGAAAATGGAGTATCAAATCTTATGCTGCAAAGACAGAAATTGAGAATTACAGGAGAAGACAAATGAACAACTGAAAATAGACAAGCTGCTATACAGGATTTGACAAAGGAACTGTCCAAGAGAGAATGAATTCTTCTTTTTAAAAAAAGGAGGGATTTTTTAAGTGTTTTTTCTTAAATTTGGAAACTTTTGTTTTTTTGTATTTTTTCTCTAACATAGAAAATGAGTAACTCACACAACCAAAACTGTAGGATTAGTTGTTGCAAAGTGCTTAGTATTGGTTTAGCGGTAACAAGTGTGTTGATATGTTTATTGTTATTTGTGGGAGTGTCTGTTTATAAGATTGATGGAGGAAATCAGACTGCGAAAATAAGTTCTCTGGACTTGGCTGACAACTCATTCACTAAAGATAGATTTAGGATAGATGTCTAATACTTGCATGAGGAAAAATAACTTTCTTCTAATGTTTTCTATCACCTATTGCATGCGTATGTTGAGGGGATGGATGCGACTGATTGATATGTATGTACGCAGATTCCAACTTCAGTAAAAAGAGGAACTACTTATCATAGGTTACCTGTGACCGATGCTATAAGCTGCAGTCTTTTGCTAACACATTTCTATAATCAAGAATATATTCAATATTTGTATTCAAACTATGATATGGTATTATCCTTTGTACCTGTCATAGGATATTTGAATAAAATAGCCAAAGAAAATAACATAGTAATTATGAGAGATTTCTTTGAGCCTACTTTAACTTTTGGGATGGCCTTTGCTCATCGTAACAACTTGCCTTGTTTACTAACGCCAGTAGAAAAGAAATTCTTAGATAATACAGAAGACTGAAGGAGAGAAATAAAGGCAAAGATGGATAAGGGAATTATTAGTAGAAGGCGTGGAATAGGTTATGCTTATACTGACATCACTAAACAGGGTAAACTAATAATAGATGCTGAGCATGTAGGAAAACTTTGTATACAAAGACCTTGGGGTAGAAATGATTGAGTGTTTCTTTGAAAGAGTGAATGTAGACATGTCTTATGTTTAAGAGTAAGTGGGATTTTATGCTAAATTGACAAGATCCTTCGATACCTGTTATTTACTATATTTGTGCAGGAAATGCATATTACCGTCTTCCTAGAGGATGTTATGGGACGTGTTATTTGGGAATAGTTTTTCCAAAAATCTATCAGTTGGAAGACTTAAGTGAGATTCCTGATTTAATGAAATTTCAAATGAGACACAAATGAGAATCAATTTTTTAGCACTGTGGGAGACATATTTGGGGCTATAATTACTTCAGTGGGAGTAGCCCTAAACTCAATTAAGATTCAGAAGTTGTCGACAATAGTGGATAACATGTTGACAAGATATTCCGGAGCTATTATTCTTCTGGACACAGAGGTGGCTGCTGCAAGAGCTATGGCGAAAGAGGGCGGAGTTTGTAAATTGTTAGGTTCTAATCATTGTTGCTCTTACGTCCCTGATGATTCAGGGAAAGTTAAGGAATTAATCACTAACGTGACTAACACTTACAATAAAGATTTGAAAGAACTAACAGAAACTACAATTTGGGAAAAGGCTGGAAAAGGAATTGAAGCTGTGGGAAATTGGTTTAGCAATGTGGGAAGAAATTTTATTTTGACAATAGCAAAATGGGTGTCAATAATTGTATTCTGTTTAATTGGAATTTGGGGAACCTATAAAGTTATAAAATGCATTAAGAAAAGAAAATTAGAAAGGAATAAACAAAATTTAGAAATAGAAATGAATACATTTTACTAGGAAAATATGAAGAGAAAAAGAAATAATTTAGAAATAAATGAAAAAAGTTTTGAATCTGATGATAATAAATAAATGTATTAAAGAGTGATGTGGTGACATGAATAGTCATCTGAGAAGGAATTTTGAGAGCATACATTTTCCAATGTGTTTATTAATGATTTTCATATTAAAAATGTGTAATGAACTTATGTGAAAAACTAGAAACTTTTGAAATTTCAGTTTTCCTGTTCTTGGCCAAGCAAAATAATACTCAGACGTTTAGTTTCCATCATTCAGAGTTTTCATAATAAGTGTTTTCGAAGTTTTTGTAGACGTATCCAAAGCGACCTCTAGTGGGTTGCAGTGTTATGTCTTACAAGATCGTGTATTAACCAAGCATTGCATAAGTTGAAATGTCCTATTGTTTGAGAAATGTTAATAATATCTAGGGGCATATTTATACTCTGTTTGCGCCGGAATTGCGTCGTTTTTTTTTACGCAATTCCGATGCAAAACTAACTCTATATTTATACTTTGGCATTAGACGCGTCTAGCGCCAAAGTCCATGGAGTTTGCGTCATTTTTTAGCGTGGACACCTGCTTTGCGTTAATGATATGCAAGGTAGGCGTTCCCATCTAAAAAATTGACTCCGAGGCATGTGCGCCGTATTTACACTCCCGGGCAAATTTCACGCCCGGGAGTGGGCGGGTCAAAAAAAATTACGTACTGCCGCTTTTGCGACGTTTTTTAGCGCCTGGACAAGGCAGGCGTTAAGGGACCTGTGGGCTCGGAAGGAGCCCAGAGGTGCCCTCCCATGCCCCCAGGGACACCCCCTGCCCACCCCAGGAGGACACCCAAGGCTGGAGGGACCCATCCCAGGGACATTAAGGTAAGTTCCGGTAAGTATTTTTTTTAAAAAAAATTGTAGCACAAGGGGGCCTGATTTGTGCCCCCCTACATGCCACTATGCCCAATGACCATGCCCAGGGGACAGAGGTCCCCTGGGCATGGCCATTGGGCAAGGGGGCATGACTCCTGTCTTTGCTAAGACAGGAGTCATTTCTATGGGGGTTGGGAGTCAGAAAAAATGGCGCAAATCGGGTTGAGGCGAAAAATGTGCCTCAGCCTGACTTGCCCCATTTTTTGGCGCCCAAGCTCCATATCGCCCTACGCCGGCGCTGCCTGGTGTACGTCGTTTTTTTCCACGCACACCAGGCAGCGCCGGCGGCTAACGCTGGCTAACGTCATTGATTAACGTCATTGATTAAATACGGCGCCCGCATGGCGCTTCAGAATGGCGTTAGCCGGCGCTAATTTTCTTGACGCAAAACTGCGTTAGCGCAGTTTTGCATCAAAAAGTATAAATATGGCCCCTAGTCTTTCCTCGAGGATGGAAGTAAAAGAAACAGTAAAAGTTTTTTCCTGAGAACAAGATACTCGAGAGGTGATGAGACAATGGAGTTACGGACGAGACGGAAGAAGTAAAGATACAATGAAAGAAAATGTTATAGTTAGCATAGATTTGTTGAGTTTCGGTCATGAATTTAGTTGTCGATTTGCTGAAATGAAACCACCCGATAGACTGACCAATCAGGAGTTAATTAGAATTTATTATAACAACCTGAGTAGAGTGATTAGGAGGGCTTCTGGTACTTGTGCTTCTTCTTAGACACACTTCTTCTAGTGTTAAGTCATTGAATTGGAGAGCAGACGAGGTTCAAGTTTGATGGTTCGAGACTAGCTGTCATTAGGCTCAAATCGTCTAATGATATAACTGATGGTGTCCTCAAGCTGAAACACATCATTTGCTGTTACTAACTTTGTGGTAATGTATGTTATTAAATGTGAATTTTGTCTCTTTTGCTTTCCAGGTACCAGCTGCAACTAATGATTTTATTGCTGCACATCAATAGTTTTTTATATATTATAATCAAGTTAGGAGTTTTCTAAATTTGTGTTACTAAATTCTTTTCACATGAAGCACAACATGTTAATGCTAATTTGTGGTTAGTTAAGGAATTAATCTTGATATGCTCATGGTTTGTTTTGAGATCATTTGATGCTGAACTAATGCATACTTTGCCATTATTACCAGTTTTTGTATTATTAATAAGTGTGATTCTCTTGGAGATAATTTGTTTACTTGTATTAATTAAATTGAGATACATCTGTCATTTCAACCAATGACTATTGATCTTATATGCCTGTCATTTGTGTTTGAGAGTTATTTTCGTGACATTAGCATTGTTAATATGGGGAAATAAATCGATGAATTCTTATTACAAAACTGGTGTAGTTATTGACTGAAGCTTTATAATATTGTATGTTGTTGATATTGATGGTCCTCACACCTCCCATTGGTGACATCCCCTCAAACCTATGTCGATCCAAACCATTGTCCTGTAGCGCAGAATCCACTATTCAGTATTGATAATAGCTAGTATTTTGTGGCGCGCTCGCACCCTTTAGCCTATAAAGGAGCTTCTCCCTCATTAGGCGACAGATTTCTAAGAATATTTTCCCATGTCGTAGAACTGCATCCTTTCTTTTCTGGCTTTAATCTTCTCTGGGACGATGCTTGCGAGAATGAGCATACTTCTCTGAAGTTCCACCAATGCTCCACAATCCATCAGTGTGAAAATGACATTTGCTGTTTCTCTGGTGAAACATTTCACAGAGGTCTTCTCCATTTTAACTCCTGAGAGACATGATTGTACCTTCAATGACTCCTCCAACAGGCTCGAATTTTGGGGCATATTTTTATTTCCTAGCCCCACCTGGCCACATTAATTGTTCCTTTAGAACTACTGAGCCAGGTCACGGTTACCTGCATGGTGAGAGATTTGACCTCATCTTTGTCCTTGTCTGAACACCTTGAGGCATATTTACAAGCCTCTTGCATCACTGATGTGTCAAATATTTTGATGCTCCTGCGGTGCAGACTCATAATTACGAGGCCACGCAAAGCCACTCTGCGTGTCTTTTCATGGGCTAATAGATATGATGTAAGGCAACGGAGGACAAGTCGCTGCATTGCCTTATACTGCATCAGGGGACGGTCCATGGGTTTTCACATGCAACACCCATGGATTTTTACGCATTCCCAGATTTACAGGGACATGTAAACCTGGGAATGTGTCAAAGCTGTACGCTTCCCCAGGGGAGGCGTACTGAGGAGAAATATCTTTATTTCTCCTTGTTTTTTCCTCTTTCGAAGTGTGCTGCATTCTGCAGCACACATAGAAATAGGAAAGTGCCTCCATGGATTATTTTTGTGCAGCAAGGCGTTCCTTCCTGCACAAAAGAATCCTGCCAACAACGCAGACACTCATGCACTATGGTGTAAGAGTGCCTGCGTTGTCTCTAGGCACCAAAATGTGCACTGGCACTGGCTGAAAGGACAGGAATGCACCATATCTCTTAAATATTCTACATTCCTGCCCTTTAAAATTGCAATAGGGCAGCATGGCAAAAAGACTTGCAGCACTGTCTTACGGAAATTTTATGTAAATATGCTCCCTTGTTATGTGGTGCCAGTGTATGCTTTTTTCAAGCCGTGCTGATTGGTAACTCTATGGTGAAGGCTGGATCTGATATTTTATAAAATAAGGGAAAATTACCCATGGTAGTCTGCTAAGGAAAGTTTCAATACAGATATAGAGTAGATATAACAACTCCTCCTAAAGACACCTTGGTTGCTATACCTCATTGCTATTCCTTCCTCAGACTGAGGAAACTGATGTTGTAAATTACATCTGCACTGTTTCAAAGTCTGCTAAGATTGAGATATAATTTCTTTTTTTGGAAGATTGAAAGACTTTTTAAATATCTCTGTTTTCTTTGTTTGAAAACATCCGCTGTGAGAACATAGGGCCTGATTTAGAGTTTGCCATCACAAAAGTGTCCTATCCACGTTATTACGAGTGCATTAATACATAATGCTCTTGAAATAAGGTGGATGGGATGACCCTCATGTTTGTTAAGGATTCCCCATCCACTAAACTCTAAATCAGGCACATAATTCCTTAAATGTGATGCAGGGTACATTCTAGCAGTGTCATGCCTAAAAATCTCTTATCTCACAATTGTTTATCTCCGCAATGAAAAGTTGAAATAATCTTCCTGAGCATCTTAGTAAAGAAGCTAATCTTCTTAGAATCAAGAAATGTTTGAAGACTGGGGTTTCCCCCCAAACATGTTTAGACATGGTAACCCACCCCAATGTAGTTTATGTTTAGGACTCTTGGGCCTCATGTACGAAAACTGCATTTGGTAGAAGTGATTGCAATCTGCACACTGACATAGACAACCTCACCAACCTCGGACTCAAACAACTGATCACCACACCCACCCACTCAACAAGACACACACTTGACGCTATTTTCACCTCAAGCCAACACATAGCCTACACCCACACCACTGAACTCCTCTGGACTGACCACCACTGCGTCCACTTCTCCTTCACCAAACCCCCCACACACTACCATCAACACACCACACCCTACTGCATGTGGGACAAGATCCCCACGGAACGACTAAACTCCTAACTGGCCCACAACCCCCCCACGTCAACGACCCGAACACAGGAGCACACAACCTCTCTGAATGGATCACTACCTGCACAGACACACTAGCCCCCCTCAGAAAACACATCGCCACCCGCAACATCAAGAACGCCCCATGGTTCACCCCTGAACTCCAAGACTCCAAGCGCAAATGCCGCCAAGCTGAGAGAATATGGTGACTAGAACCTTCCACAACCAACTTCTCCACCCTCAAAACCACCATTCGCACCCATCACCAACTCATACGAACCGCCAAAAGAGATCACTACAAGACACGCCTTGACATCAACTCTCAAAACAGCAAAGAACTCTTCACCATCATCAATGAACTTGCAAAACCCAAAGCCAGCAACATAGACCCCACACACACACAGCCCCTATGTGACGCCCTCTCCAACCACTTCCTCCACAAAATTCTGAACATCCACAACAGCTTCATACCACACACACCCACCACACACACCCCTCACTCACCCAACCCCCACTCATGACCCCCCACCACACTCTCCACTTGGACCCCCACCACACACGAAGAAACCGAAAAATCCATGAACTCCATCCACTCCGGATCCCCTTCCGACCCCTGCCCACACCACATCTACAACAAAGCCAGCCCAACCATCGCCCCCATACTCTGCAACACAATCAACTCCTCTTTTGACTCCGCCACCTACCCAGACCCCTGGAAGCACACGGAAATCACTGCTCTCCTAAAAAAAAAACAAGCCGTCCCGGAGGTCCTCTCCAACTACCGCCCCATCTCCCTCCTCCCTTTCCCCGCCAAGTTTGCAGAGAAATTAGTTAACGCCCGCCTATCCCACTTCCTCGAAGCAAACAACACTCTTGACCCCTCACAATCCGGGTTCCGCAAAAACCACAGCATGTAAACCTCCCTCATCGCATGCACTGACGACATCAGGACCAAAGTCGACAAAGGCGAGACCTTCGCACTCATCCTCCTTGACCTCTCTGCAGCCTTTGACACCGTCTGCCACCACACACTCCGCACACACCTCCACAACATAGGAATTCGCCACAAAGCCTTAGACTGGCTCACCTCCTTCCTCACCAACCGGAGCCAGAGAGTCAGTCTCCCACCCTTCCACTCCAACACTACCAAGATCACCTGCAGAGTCCCCCAAGGGTCCTCCCTCAGCCAAACACTCTTCAACATCTACATGATCCCTCTAACCAACATCCTCCGAGCACACGGAATCACTATCCTCTCCTATGCAGATGACACCCAACTCATCCTCTCCCTCACCCGCAACCCCACCACCGCCAAAACCAACCTACATGCCGCTCTCCTTGACACCGCCAACTGGATGACCACTAACCACCTCAAGCTCAACTCAAACAAAACCGAGATCATCATCTTCGGCCCCAACAAAACCACATGGGACGACTCCTGGTGGTCCACCGCCCTAGGCCCCGCACCCACCCCCGCAAACCACGCACGCAACCTCGGCATCATCCTTGACACTTCCTTCTCCATGACACAGCAAATCAATGCTCTAACCTCCTCCTGCTTCCACACACTCCGCACTCTAAAAAAATCCTTCAAATGGATTCCCCCAGAAACCAGAGAGACAGTCACCCACGCACTCATCAACAGCAGACTGGACTACGGTAACGCCCTCTACGACGGCACCACTCTCAAACTCAAACGCAAACTCCAGAGAATTCAGAACGCAGCAGTACGCCTCGTCCTGGGCCTCCCCCGCCACGAACGAATCTCACCACACCTCAAATCCCTTCACTGGCTCCCCATAGACAAGAGAATCACATTCAAGATCCTCATCCACGCACACAAATCCCTCCACAACACCGGCCCAACCTACCTAAATGAAAGAGTTAACTTCCACACGCAACCTCCGATCAGCTGACCTCGCCCTAGCCACTGTACCCCGCATCCAACGCACCACCACAGGAGGCAGGTCCTTCTCCTACCTCGCCCCCAAAACCTGGAACTCACTCCCCACCGACCTTCGCAAACCCAACGACCTCCTGGTTTTCAGAAAGAACCTCAAGACATGGTTGTTCGATCAGTAACCCTCCCTGCCCCCCACCACCTGATTCCCCCCCACCAGCGCCTTGAGACCCTCACGGGTGAGTAGCGTGCTCTACAAATTGTTTTGATTGATTGATTGACCTTTACCAAATGCATTTGTATTTTGCGAACAAATCTATTTATTAATAGTTGGTTCACAATATCCAGAATTATAGTGGGTCGCAATGTGACATACCCCGTACCTCCTCTTCACCCTTCCTAACTCACGCTCAGTGTCTGTATCCTCACCTTGAGTGGAACTGTATCCAGCATACAACCCATGGGTATTTCTTTTTTTACAAATATCTCGCAAAAATACAGATCATTTAATCCCTCCAAATGCTCAGGCAATTCATCCTAAATGTGCATGTTAGGTACATCTTTTTATCTTGAAATGAATAGTCAGTCTCAGCAGGGATAATCATAGTGTTGAGTTCCAAAAGGGTTCTTTACTGTCTCCTTACGTTGTTTACATCTATGTTACACCCTAATTCTTATCAAATCTGTTTGTCTCAGTTCTACATAAATGCAGATGCCTAGAATTCCCTTCATCTCAAGGGCCAACACTACTCACTTATGGTGAGGAATTGAATGCTGAAATATTGACTAAAAGTATAGTCTGAAAAAATCTGAGATTTTCGTAGCTGTTGCATGTTTCTGTAATCCAGCACATTATGGGGGTCATTCCGACCCTGGCGGTTGACTACCGCCAGGGCCGGGGACCGCGGATGCACCGCCAACAGGCTGGCGGTGCATCCATGGACATTCTGACCGCGGCGGTACAGCCGCGGTCAGAAACGGGAAACCGGCGGTGTCCCGCCGTTTTCCCGCTGCCCTAGGGAATCCTCCATGGCGGCGCTGCAGGCAGCGCCGCCATGGGGATTCCGACACCCTTACCGCCAGCCTGGTTCTGGCGGTTTTGACCGCCAGAACCTGGCTGGCGGTAACGGGTGTTGTGGGGCCCCTGTGGGCCCCTGCAGTGCCCATGCCAATGGCATGGGCACTGCGGGGGCCCCCTAACAGGGCCCCACCAAGATTTTCAGTGTCTGCCAAGCAGACACTGAAAATCACAACGGGTGCAACTGCACCCGTCGCACCCCTTCCACTCCGCCGGCTCCATTCGGAGCCGGCATCCTCATGGAAGGGGGTTTCCTGCTGAGCTGGCGGGCGGCCTTCTGGCAGTCGCCCGCCAGCCCAGCGGGAAACTCAGAATTACCGCGGCGGTCTTTTGACCGCGCAGCGGTATTCTGACGGCGGGACTTTGGCAGGCGGCCTCCGCCGCCCGCCAAAGTCAGAATGATCCCCTATGTTCGTTTACGCCACTACTTCCTTTGAAGTCGTTATCTTTTTTATTTTATATATTTTTTGGAGCGATTGTTTGGGTCTTCATTTTTATTTATATAATCATTATTTATTTTTTGTCAACAGAGTTAACGGCAGACCGGCAATGATAGGTATCAGCCAATTGCTTCATAAACCAGTACATTTTTTATGGTGAAGTTGAATGCACTAATAAAGACAATAAGGACAGTAAATAATAAAGGCAATTTTAGGGTGGACTGTTCTCTCCCAGACAAGCATGTCTACTAAGGCATGTGAGTTGGGACATGTGCTGAGTAAACAGTGTTGCGCACTTCCGGTGACAGGGGTACTTAGCAGAATTTCAGCCGGAACCTGGTTTTGTTGGCTGGCTGGTAAGTCATGTTTCATATTTCTTGACTGCTCCAATTTGATGTTTGTCTGTTAACCATCATTTTATTCAGAGCACGACTCTATATTGCTGGCACTCTGAAGTGTCGCAGGCACGTTTGCAATATCACGTTTTTCAAACGTTTGCTAGATTTGCATAGTTGTGCATCGATGTGTGATGTTACTAAAAGTGGCTTCCGGGGACTTTGGTAAGGCATTTTACTGATTTCTTAAGTTTCTTAATTTAACATTTTATCAATGTATAATTAACATTTTATATATCTATTTTTAACTGCATGCTTCTACTACCTCAATTTGAAAAGTCATACACCTTGCAACTCCACATGTTGTTTAAACTTTCACCGGTTGCACACAGTTGTACACTTGAAAAAGTGTAATAAAATCAAAAAGAGGTAGCAAGTAGGGTGTCTGCAACTGGGCACATATCTACCTGCCAGAGGGAGTTATAATCACACATCCACACTCACACCTGCATGCACTACATCAGCATCCACTACCAGCATCACCTCACCAGCAAAACACACACCTCACAGGCAAACACCTCCACAACATCCATGCACACGCCCCCTGTGTCCTCTTCCACTGTATCTGTCCCCCCTCCTAAAGTACACAAACGCAAGCACTCAGCTACCCAACAGCCATCCACCTCACAACAGCATACAACCCATGCACCTGCACCCAAATCCAGCAGACAGACACCTCCAACAACCACTCCCTCATCCTCCACTCCTATTCCTTCTCCCTCTTCCCACCCCAATGTCCCTAAGAAACCTTTCCTATCCACCATTGACCTCTTCCCTATGCCTCCTCCCGGTCCTGCAAGTATGGCCAGGCTATCATGAACCTAGTTAACCACCTCAGCCACACAGTCCACGGGCCCAGTCACATCCGCACCTACTCATGGTGGAAAGGATTCCAGGCCACATATACTGAAGGGGAAGGAGCCTGCACCAGCAGGCAATAAGGGGAAGAAGCCTGCACCTGCCACCCGAAAGGGCAAGGAGCCTGCACCAGCAGGCATGAAGGACCAGGAGCCTGCACCAACAGCTGTCACAGAGCCCCCACCACCAAGCATTGTTGTGCATCCATCCGAGGGTGCTAGGCCTGTGCTGGAGCCTCCCACCACCAGCACCACCACAGTGCCTCCATCTGAGAGTGCTGGGCCGGTGCAGGAGCCTCCCACCACAACCACCACCAGCATCACCACAGTACATCCATCCGAGGGTGCAGGGGATGTGGAGGAGCCTCCCACCACCACAGTGCAGCCATCACCACCAGCGGACGCAATGGGATCCTTCCTCCATGGGCAGCTGTGAGGCCTTTCCACTCCCAAACCAGTGGAGAAGACACCCACTCGAGAGACTGTGGCCTTGCACACCCCAGAACAAAGCACAGGGCATGTTAGCCCCTCCAGAACAAGTGGGGAAGACAACCACTCGAGAGACTGTCACCTTGCACTCCCCAGCACAAAGCACAGGGCATTTTGCCCCCTCCAGAACCAGTGGGCAGGACACCCACTCGAGAGACTGTGGCCTTGCACTCCCCAGGACAAAGCACAGGGCATGTTTCCCCCTTCAGGACCAGTGGGCAAGACACCCACTCGAGAGACTGTGGCCTTGCACTCCCCAGGACCAAGCACAGGGCATGTTGCCCCCTCCAAAACCAGTGGGCAAGACACCCACTCAAGACACTGTGGCCCATCACTCCCCAGGACAAAGAACAGGGCATGTTGCCCCCTGCAGAACCAGTGGTCTTGTTTCCACTCCTGGCTTAGGTGCCCCTTCCCCCCCTGAGGTGCCTGCCTATTTGCCAGCTGATGCCCCTTCAGTGTTCTCGCCGTATTGATGCAGGTGACAAGTAGGGCGTTGGACTTTGCCATGTGGCCATGTGGCCCACGGCGAACTGAGGACTGGGCAGTGACCCTTTTTCTGTAAATTTTTAGTTATCTGTAACATTTGCAAAGTTATTTTTATACTATGTTAATATTATTACACTCACATTAATAAATTTGTTTTGTACTTGCATTATTCAACTGATTTAGCGGGATTAACTTGTGCATCTGGTTGTGTGTATAGTGTGTGTGTGTATGGTGTGTGTTTGGTGTGTGTGTGTGTCACTGTCATTTTCTTCCCTCCCTCCCTTGTGTGCAAGGCGGCTGTACTCACTGTCATCGTCTTTGCCGGCGTTGGTATGCGTGGTGGAGCAGAACATAGAATATCATCGGAAATACATGCAGTTCGGGTTCCATGGCGGCGTGGTTCTTCCCTGTGTCTCCAATGGTAAGTCCTTTGACTTCTGAGCTCTGTTTCCCCCAGGCTTTTGATGTCGTTGGTACCACCCTGGAAAAGGTGGCGGTTTGCAGGGTCTTAATATGGTGGACAGAACTTTGATTTCCGCCTGGCTGTAACAGTCAGCTACCACCGTGATGGCTGTTGTTTCCGCTCTGGCGGTCAGTGTGGTATATTGGCTGTCTTTTGGAATTCTTTCTGCCATGGTCATAATTTGGCGGTAATTTCCACCGGCCTGTTGGCGTTATTACCGCCACTTTATCACCGACCACCTGGGTCGTAATGAGGGCCTATATGTGGTCATAACAGGCTAAGCGATTGGCATGTCCCTTTGAAAAAATCTAGGTATCAGCGATATAGGGCAACATGAGCCCATCTCTTCTGGAGGTTTGCCCTTCTTAAGAAAGACCATGATCTTAGTCATGTTCCAGGAGTCCGAAACCTTTCAGACCTCATCGATACACTGTACGACACCAAGAAGAGGGGCTAACAAAATGCTTTTAAAGACTTTATAAAATTCCAAAGGGATAGAATCCCCCCTGCCACCTTCCCAGAAGGGAGCTTGGCAAGGGCTTCTTCCAATTCCCCTTCAGTAATATCTGCCAGTAGGGATGCACCTATGTGGCTTCCAAATTCGGTAATCCACTGACCTGTACATAAGAACTGAGCCCTTGCGCGCACAAAGTCTGGGGTTGACTGTATAAATCCAAATGAAATAATGAGAATTGCATAGCAATAGATTGAGGGATAGTGTGAACAGATCTATTGCAGCTTACGATACGCTCAATCAAGCTGCCGGTCCTTTTATTCGAGATCTGATGGGACAATATAGGGCTTACTTTCTCCCTGTATTCATATTGCACAGCTTTGTTTTTTAGAATACCTGACCGCCACCTTGTCCTTATGACCTTGACCCAATAAGGATTGGGTATTGATGTGCTGAGCATACAGAGCAAGCGCTGCAGAGTTACCCAGCCTAATAGCCATTGGGTGTGCCATTTCCAAAAGCCATATTTCCTGGGCAAGCAGGTTGGCCCGGTTTGACTTGTAAATGTACTGTGCTGTAATGAATCTGAAATAGGCCTTCATTGAGTACCATACTACTAAGGGAGAAACAAAAGTCAGGATTAGCTAGCAAGTATCTTGGGAATGAGAACAGATGCCATTGTGCCCTTAGCACAGACAAGTTAACAACAAGTGAAATAGGGGTGTGATCAGATGAAACCTTGGGGCATATCTTCATATCCACATGCTCCTGACACCCCTTATTGATTAAGATCATATCGATCCTAGAATAATGCCTATGTGATGAGGAATAGCAGGAATAGTCAGGATCTGTTGGGAACAAAGCCCACCAAACATCCGTGGCCTATGTACATGTATCCGATCCAATTAAAAAACAGCTGCCTGCATTTTCACCATAAGCCGAGAAGCAGATTGGTTTGTAGAATCTAAAGCATAATTAATCACACAATTAAAATCTCCCATTAGAAACATTTCCCCAGGCCTCGCCAGTAGTTCCATACAAAGCATGTTAGGCATCACCAGGTCGTCTACATTTGGCCTGTAAATACCATAGATCACAAATTTAAAGCCAAAAATTGTAAGCGGGCCATCGCCCCTCGACCTCTAGGGTCTGAGGCCGTCTTCAAAACCTTATATTCTTGAATCTAAGCTGCCAAAATAGCTATGCCCCTAAGGGACACAGTTTGTGATGAGGGCCCAAGAACCCTTCCCTCCTTGTCAACCCACCCAGTAAGCATGTACACCTTCCATTTATTCTCCTCATTCCATTCCCGCAGATTATTCTGACTAATTTCACCCCTTTACCCCCAACCTACCATGTGCCCAAGTTCTCCCCGCATATTTTGATGATAAACCCAACTCCGATCCCCAACCCACCTTTCCAAACTGCCCCACCCATCATGCCCCCGTTTCTGTCAAGGGGAATATTCCTCACACTGAAGCTGTTGATGGCTGAACATCCATCCCCAAGAGCCAGCCACCCAGGGGCGTGGCTTGGTCAGTAAGTTTGAGGGGGTGTGAGCTTTAGATTTTCCAACAATCAGGCTGGTATATAATGTCAAAATGCATTATAAGACAAGAGTGCACATGAGAGAAGCTAAAATGGCAGTGGAAAGGAAGACAAATGCTGACTGGAAGGGGTACTAAGAAAGAGAAAACACAATATTTTGTAAAATAACCAACTTTTTTAAAGACTTTCAAAGCAGTTGTCCTTGTTTATGTAAAAAAATACTTGTGAAATTGGACAGACACCTCACCATTTCCAGAAAATACCTTTATTAGGAGGTGTAACATCACAAACACCGCCCTGAATATACACCCCTGCAGCCACCACCGTGCCCCTCCCAGATATGGCCCGACCTACTGAGCTACCCAGAGGAAAAAGGATGCAAAAGGAAAAAACAAAAAATAAGTGTTTGCCCACCTAACCTGTATCCAAACCCAACCACTTCCAAACAGCTCTTGTATCACGCATTAGCTAAGAAAAGACAAAACGAAAAAAGAGAAAAGAAAAGAAAAAAAAAACACAAGAGCTATAACATTGTCACTTTGCTGCTTCTTTAAAATTACTGAGAGCCATCATGGCTTCCTGCTCCAAGAAACACATTTGAGCCTGTCGATTGTGAATAATTTTGAGTTGTGCTGGCTCTTGTAGAAAGACCTCAGCACTCACTCCCTTGAGAGGATCGATCAGCTGACACAGCGACCATCGATTGTCCATTATTGCACTACAGAGTTCGGATCGAGCAAAAATCTTCAAGCCGTTCACTGTAACTGGTGCTGCATGGTGGGCATTCATTGAAATCACATGCCTCGACAAAATATTACCAATGAACACCAGTATGCGGTGAGTGGGCTCCGGGCCTAATCAAGGAGATATTTTATTCCTGTCCCAATTAATGGGCAAACGATGTGCCCGTTGAACTTGAGAATCCAGGTCCCAGTCTGCAAGATCTAGGAAAGCTTTCCAAAACAGCTGCACAATATAACGACGGAAGTCATCTCCCTCTGTACCTTCCGATATCCCAAACACCCACAAGTTATTCCTTCTCCAATTAATTTCCAGATCTTCCATCTTAGACTGTATTAGAGGCAGGTGCTTATCATGTTGCTCCACATCCGCCACCCACTGTTGTAGCTACACTATATCCACAGTCATGATGCACACTTAACATAGGCAAGGGACTGTTGAATGATTGCATTATCCAAATTAACTTGCAAGTTATGTTAATGAACCTCAGCCTGTTGGGTTTGTAACAGCTGTGGAATTAGCTGGAGGGTTGATTCATGAGATTTATTTGTGTCAGAGAGATTGTTTTTCACCCCAGGAATAGGAGGGCTAGTGAGTTGATCTGCGTCTAAGGATATATGCTTGCTGTCTGGAGACGAAGTAGGATCAGAGTCTTAAGCAGTGCCCCTGTCGTGCTTTGCCCACTCCCCATCTCCATGGGAGGCATCCTTACAGTGACTGAAGGAAAGGGAAGCCAAGCAGTTTTTGTTTGTCTTTTTGTTTTCGTCTCCACAGTTACCCAGCTCTGTAGTGAGCTCCACTCACCTCTTCTTTTGGAGGATAGTTTCTTAGCCTTTGAGGCTCGAGGGGTAGTACCTTTATCTGGCTTCAGACCCTATGGCCCCACTGAGAAATTTTGAGATGGCGCCCCCTGCATTCGCATCATCTAGGCTTCAAGGTTCGGGGGGGTACACACCGACTTGTTGACTCCGCCTGACTGCAGTGGGCCAAGATAGTATCCTATATACATGCTGTCCCACCCCCATTACCAGAAAGTCCTAGGATGAAGTGCCCTCCCAATTGAGTTTGATCTATTACCAGGGGCCCTGTCCGAACTCTACCCCCATTCAAGGAGGGGTCCATGGTACTCACAGGGCTCACAAGTCTGTCTGTTGATTGCTTGCCCAAAGCGTTAGCTGAGGCTGCCGCTCATAGTAATTGCCGATACTTCTCTGATTGAGTCATCTGCTTCTGTACCTGACAGAAACATGCTGAGCCGACCAATCTCTTGCAAAAGAGAGGGGGAAGCTGCTACATTGTTGCCACAAGGAATCACCGGCTGTCTCCGCAATATTGTTGCACAGTGAGGAAGACGAAGTGAGCCTTCTTGCAGGGGTCAACACCATCAATAGGTTCACAAGAAAGGCCCTCAGCCGTACTAGACTCCTCTGGTCGATCAGCAATCAGGCTCCCTTCTGTGCCCAAGCCCATTAACTTTAAAATGGGATGTCCGATACTGGATGCTTAGGTTTCAATTGAACAAAGCTGCTTTACCCGAGACCATCTCTCACTGTTGTGGAACCACTTGCTGCAGGTTGGGTGCCTAGAGCACCACACTCTCTTCTTAGAGCTCTAGGGCATATCAGCACCTTGATGACTGGCACCTTCAGATACCACCACAATCCCCCCTGTAAGGGGAATTGGAGGACCCCATCAATGCCCAAAATGAAAGCAAGGACTGCTAGCTGCAGGCCAATACTCAATCTAGTCTGCACTTACCTCCCCCAGACAGTTTTGGAGCAGTCAGAGCCCAATCACAGGGACATTAGGACTCCGCATCGGGATCAGCTCACCATCTTCCCACAAGTTCCCCCGCCTTGTCTTTCAATTTATCCATGTACTATTTTTAACGTCTATGTTCCCAAGCATTTAGATAGATAATTTGTTCCTGATATTTTGTCTAACTTAATGAAAAGTGTTGATTACTATTTAATTTTAGGTGGGGATCATTCATCTCTTTATTGATTGCAAATCTAAAACTCATTTTATTTCATTGTCAATGCATTCACAATTTTACTCCCACTACAAAAGAAATATCTTCAGTTGACACTTGACAACTTTGCAATCCTACTCCACAGGAGTACACATTTTTCCCCCTGTACATATTTTCAAATCCTGGATTGATTGTTTTTCTCCAAACCATTTTAGCAAAATACTTTACATGCAGATCTTGGTTCTATATTGATATCTGATCATACCCCAGTTCCATTAGATTAAGACCAATTCCCTGGAGGCCATACAAACAAATGATGGAGATTTAGGCCCGTATTTATACTCCGTTTGCGCCGAATTAGCGTTGTTTTTTTCGACGCAAATTCGGCGCAAAACTAACGCCATATTTATACTTTGGCGTTAGACGCGTCTAGCGCCAAAGTTTGGGCAAATAGCCTCATTTTTTGGCGTGAACACCTTCCTTGCGTTAATGAGATGCAAGGAAGGCGTTGCCGTCTAAAAAAATGACGGCGACGCAAATGCGTCGTATTTATACTCCCGGGCAAAAATCACGCCCGGGAGGTGGCGGGTCAAAAAAACCCGCATTTGCGCCACTATTTAACGCCTGGGTCAGGGTAGGCGTTAAGGGGCCTGTGGGCTCAAAATGAGCCCACAGGTGCCCTCCCCTGCCCCCAGGGACCCCCCCTGCCACTCCTGCCCACCCCAGGAGGACACCCAAGGATGGAGGGACCCACCCCAGGGACATTCAGGTAAGTTCAGGTAAGTATAGGCCCGTATTTATACTCCGTTTGCGCTGAATTAGCGTCGTTTTTTTCGACGCAAATTCGGCGCAAAACTAACGCCATATTTATACTTTGGCGTTAGACGCGTCTAGCGCCAAAGTATGGGCAAATAGCGTCATTTTTTTGCGTGAACGCCTTCCTTGCGTTAATGAGATGCAAGGAAGGCGTTCCCGTCTAAAAAAATGACGGCGACGCAAATGCGTCGTATTTATACTCCCGGGCAAAAATCACGCCCGGGAGGTGGCGGGTCAAAAAACCCCGCATTTGCGCCACTATTTAACGCCTGGGTCAGGGTAGGCGTTAAGGGGCCTGTGGGCTCATAATGAGCCCACAGGTGCCCTCCCCTGCCCCCAGGGACCCCCCCTGCCACCCCTGCCCACCCCAGGAGGACACCCAAGGATGGAGGGACCCACCCCAGGGACATTCAGGTAAGTTCAGGTAAGTATAATTTTTTACATTTGTTTTTTTTTTTTGGGTGGCATAGGGGGGCCTTATTTGTGCCCCCCTACATGCCACTATGCCCAATGACCATGCCCAGGGGACATAAGTCCCCTGGGCATGGCCATTGGGCAAGGGGGCATGACTCCTGTCTTTACTAAGACAGGAGTCATTTAAATGGCGTCTGGGTGTCGAAAATAATGGCGCAAATCGGGTTGAGGCGATTTTTTTGCCTCAACCTGACTTGCCCCATTTTAAGACGCCCTAACGCCATTTTCCCCCTACGCCGGCGCTGCCTGGTCTACGTGGTTTTTTTCCACGCACACCAGGCAGCGCCGGTCTGCTAGCGCCGGCTAACGCCATTCCATAAATACGGCGCCCGCATGGCGCTTCAGAATGGCGTTAGACGGCGCTAAATTTTTTGACGCTAAACTGCGTTAGCGCAGTTTAGCGTCAAAAAGTATAAATATGGGCCATAATTTTTTACATTATTTTTTTTTTTTTGGGTGGCATAGGGGGGCCTTATTTGTGCCCCCCTACATGCCACTATGCCCAATGACCATGCCCAGGGGACATAAGTCCCCTGGGCATGGCCATTGGGCAAGGGGGCATGACTCCTGTCTTTACTAAGACAGGAGTCATTTAAATGGCGTCTGGGCGTCGAAAATAATGGCGCAAATCGGGTTGAGGCGATTTTTTTGCCTCAACCTGACTTGCCCCATTTTAAGACGCCCTAACGCCATTTTCCCCCTACGCCGGCGCTGCCTGGTCTACGTGGTTTTTTTCCACACACACCAGGCAGCGCCGGTCTGCTAGCGCCGGCTAACGCCATTCCATAAATACGGCGCCCGCATGGCGCTTCAGAATGGCGTTAGACGGCGCTAAATTTTTTGACGCTAAACTGCGTTAGCGCAGTTTAGCGTCAAAAAGTATAAATATGGGCCTTAATACTTCTATTTTACTTGATCCTACTTTTGCACATAGTTTTGAATATTTTATGACTGTTTTCTTTTTTCAAGTTAATGAACCACCTGGCATTTCTACACAGATTCCTAGGGATACATTCAAAGTTGCCTCTAGAGATTTCATTCTTTCTTTCATCTCTGCAAAAAGCCTTCTTCCAAAAAATCACTTCAGATCATGAATTATATGAACTACTTGGAGCACTTCATTGTTTCTTTCATCTATGCCAAAAGAAAGCTTTCTTCCAAATAAATCACTACAGATCATGAATTATATTACCTGTTTAGAGCATAAATACTATGCTACTGAACTAAAGCATGCTTGGACTAAATTCAAATTGAATTAATTTAATACAATTTCAATGGAAGATGCCACATCATATCTTCTTAAGTCTAGTGCTAGGTTTTTTGGAGGACAAAATAATGCTTTTAAACTGTTCTCAAATTATTATCTTAAAATAAATAAAAATCAAGCTACGGTAGATTCTATTTTATGCGATAATAAAACAATAGTCCATAAAGACATTTCTGCTGAATTTACTAAATATTATCAGACTTTTATAGCCCTGACTCAAACGCTTGTTTAGAAGATATTCTTTAGTATTTACCCTCCCTTGACATAATCCCCTAATATAGATGCAGATTTTTCTTCGCTAGACACCGACCTTTCTACTCAGGATATTCTCAAAGGCTTACACTCCTTTGAGAGGGGAAAGCCCCCATGTCCTGATGGCTTTCCCATATCATTTTCTATCCATTTCTCCAAGATTTTACTTCCCAAGTTGATTGGAATAGAACAGTCAGGTTTTGTCAAAGGTCAGAACATTCCTGATAATACTAGATTGTTTTGTAACATTTTGAGGAAATCTAAATCCTATAAGCACTTTAGACATTGAAAAGGCTTTTGACTGTGTAAATTTGTCTTTTATCTTCTCCAGTCTCTCTTGGTTTGGTTTTGGTTCCAAGGTTATTAATCTAGTTTCTCTAGTATACTCTCTTAAATTTTTATTTTTTGTAAATGGCCTAATGTCGCCACCATTTTCATTACACCAAGGAGTTTAACTGGGCTGTCCCCTTTCCCTCCTGCTTTTCGTTTTAGCCTTAGAACCATTTTTATCTAAATTTCACCAGAATTCAGAGATTCATGGGTTTTAATATGGTGACAAAGTTAAAATGTTCTGTGTATCCAGATAATATTCTTTTATTCATGTCTCATCCTCTTAGCTTAATTCAGATAAATGTAAATCTTTCCACTTAATAAATGGTGTTTTCTATTAGATTTCACCTCATGTAATTTCCATTTGAATCAAAGAAAACATTAAATAGCTTGGTCTTTATTCACTGATTCCATCAAAGAGACTGCTTCTATTAATATGAAAAGGGTCTCGCAACTCTAACCACTCATACATCTATATGGAATCCACTATTTTTACCCTAGTATGGTCAATTGGATACACTTAAAATTATATTAATACCTGTGGTACTTTTTTTATCTCTCCAACCTTCCCATTCATGCTCTTTGTTTTTATTTTAAGAAAACAAACTGCATTCTCTCAGCCTTCTTGTGAAATAACAAAAGACCCTGTATGGCCCTTCGAAAGCTTAAATGACCAAAACAACTGAAAGGAGTTAACTTTTCTTACTTTTGTTCTTACCATTCAGAATTTTTTATGAAACAGTCCTCCTTTTCTCTATCTGAAGATGAGTCTGCCTTACTCTTCTTATGGGCAGATCCTGAAACTTTCCTTGTTCGCCCTTTCTTGTTTCAATAACTCAGCCCCTTTATTCAGACGCCTGTGACTTCGTCCCTCCCTATTTTTAAGAATGAATGTAAACTCCTACACCCTATACTCATATCCTATTTCACTGATAAAGAACACTGTCTTCACTCTTTAATATGGTACAACAAGCAGATAAGGATTAACAATAGGACTACTTTTTGGAAATCCTGGCATAAGAAAGGCTTACTATGCGCCCGCCAACCTATTGATAATGTTCATGCCTTTATTTTACTCAGGCTCAATTGTGTTTTTCTCTTTTTTCTTCTGATAATAATAAATATAATTCATTAATTTCTGCAATTTCCACAACATATTACCACTTTAAACCACATTCTACTCCCATTAACACTATCCCTGCATGAACATTCCTACTAATATTCTCCCCTGCAGCATCCTGTATTTACAATTTAATTACCACTTCTTCAGACAACCAAGATAAAACAGATGATGGACTGCAATAGGAAAAACATTCAAACTTCTGTTTTTCAGTTCCCTTAGTTCTCTTATGGAATACAATTTGGCTTGTAATAGAACAGTTAATACTGCTCAAACCTTAGCATTTGTAACTACAACAGGCTCTTGGTCACTCCAGTTACTTCACACAAAATGAATCCAAATAATTCTACCTCATGTTGGTCTTGCAATGTCACATTCGATTTCCTTAAACATATATTGTTTGACTGCCCTTCCACTCGTCAATTTTAGATGAAGTTTTGGAGACAGATAAATATCACTTTTCAATCTCAAATGCCAATTTACAAAACCCTCAGTTTGAAGAGGTACCCAAACCTCCTTGACTTATCACTGATGTTATGCTTCTCTGTAGTGTATGCTAGCATTCTTAATTTGTTGAGTGTTAATTTTGACTTTTATTACTTCTAAGAAATTATACTGCTAAGGTACAGTTATATAATCTTTCCTTTTCCTATCTTCTACTCTTATGTCTCTTTTCTGTTATTTTACTCCATTATTATTGCACATTTTAGTATATTGTTCTCCATGGACATATACCATTCTGTTATGATATTTTGATTTTTAAAGCAATTCTATCTTTAAAACTTAAAAAACAACCATCAAAAGTGATCTGGGAAATATCAGTAACAAAAATCTGTGGTTTGGCCAGAAAGTGTATTGAGCTACAAAGCTTTACAATTTGTGGAAGTAACCACCAAAGTTTTAGGGAGTGCTAAAACCATGCTATTCCTATTCAAAAGATTACATTTCACTGCTGCACTGCCACTGTTATCAGTCTTTGTTGCATTGCCATACAACAAAAATGATTAAGGCACATAAGAGATAAAGAAAATACTGGAAACATAATTAGATATAGTCCATATCATTTTAATTAAGGAAGCTGAAGTTTATTTTTCTTTAGTAGATAAAAAAGTAGTAAGTATGATGTAATGTGTTAGAAATTGGGTCTCTAGTTGGCAGAGATATGCACCCTGTCCACGAAGGGACCACAATCCTAGTCAACGTAAGTCAGAAACATACCAAAAAGGAACCTATACTCACCCTCTGGTAGCTCGGTATAGAGCAGTCAGGCTTACCTTCAGAGGCAATGTGTAAAGTACTTCTACAACACCTATTTACAGTAACACAGTGAAAGACACCACAAAAGGATGCCACACCAGTTTAGAAAAATAGGTAATATTTATCTGAGTAAAAAGACCACACTTACAAAAATCCAATATGTAGAAGTCAAGATATGAATTTTTAAAGACTAAGGGGGTTATTACAACTTTGGAGGAGGTGTTAATCCGTCCCAAAAGTGACGGTAAATTGACGGATATACCACCAGCCGTATTACGAGTCCATTATATCCTATGGAACTCGTAATACGGCTGGTGGTATATCCGTCACTTTACCGTCACTTTTGGGATGGATTAACACCTCCTCCAAAGTTGTAATAAGCACCTAAGGGCCTTATCACGCCTTTGACGGGCTCCACCAAAGCCGTGGAGGAGAGGCTGCTGCCAAGCTGCTGGCCTCTCCTCCTGCCACATTAGGATGTTCCCAACATCCACGCTGCACTGGTCTCTGCTTCTCACAGAGGTGAGGCCAATTTCAGCCGCACATGCTGGCAAGCAGATAGTGCTCATTCCGTGGGTCCTGCATAGGGGATCCTTGCAGTGCCCATGACATGGACAGTACAGTGGCTCCCAAGTGGTTCCCTTTTTGCTTTTCGGCCAGCCTTTCCATGGTGGAAAACAAAGCATGGAAAGGCTGGCAGAACAGCAAATAGTAATCAGCATGGCGGTGCTGAATTGAAGCACTCCTGATGTTGTTTTGAAAAAGGACCGCCGCCACGCTGTCAGGGCCTGGCAGTGGCAGCGGTTCTTTGACGGTCCAATCATCAGGTTTATAAACTGAAGGTGGGAGCGCCAGGACATTGGTGATCTGGTCTCTGCCACTGGGCTGGCAGAGGCCAGACCGTCACAGTCCCAATCAGGCCCTAAATGTAAAAACAGTTGTTAGAAGTCAATAGTGGTCACAAAGTTATTTGAAGTCGCGAGGGACTGGTGTAAATCCAAAATCCAGGCTGACCGCGATGGAGGTTAGGCCGGCTACAGATCCCATGCAGGGTCTGCTGAAACAGTACATTTGATGGAGCAAAGTGTCAACATCATGGGCACAATTCGTCTGTATTTTCCTCACAGCTGGGTATTTGTGTTGTCGTTGGTGTCCACTGAAGCAAATGTGATGCATTGTCGGCGAGCCACGCAGAGCTTCGTCATTGGGCTGAGCAGGCTGTAAATGCTGTTGTCTAGCAGCCTCTGCAACAGTGTTGAGGAAGCAAAGCCTCAGAATTTCTCCCGCACTTTAGGTGATGGGTTGGTTTTCAGGTGCAGTACCTTATTCTGAGGGTCAGGAGTGGAGGGTGCACCTCAGTCCAGGGTAAGACTCACAAATGGCAAAATCCAGCAGTGCCAAGAAAGTTGCAGGCATTCTTTGATGTCCCTGAGACTGCAAAAACAGGGGACAAGCCAGCAAGCCCTTGTGGAATCTTGGGTTCAAGGATGTAGAGAGCAGGTCCAGCCCCTCTCACTGCAGGCATGAAGCAGCAGGCAACAGGCCAACACAGGAAATCAAGTAGCAAGGTGGCAGTCCCTCCGACAGCACACAGCACACAGCACACAGCACACAACAAGCAGTAGGCCAACACAGCAATGCAGTTGCATAATGGCAAGCCCTCCTAGGAGCACAGCAATCCTTCTTCCTGGCATAGTGTACTTGGTTCCAGTAGACTTCTGATTTGGTGGGGTTTGGGGTCCACTAGTTATACCCAACTATGCCTTTGAAGTGGGCAAGACCTTAAAGAGGCCTTTGAAGATCACGAGAACCCTGACCTTCCTTCCCTGGCTCCAGACACTCGACAAGGGGAGTCCTTTGTGTGAGGAGAGGCACAGACCTATTCAGGTGTAAGTGTCCACTCATCTCACCCATTTAGCCCAGGAAGACCCATCAGCCTGGTGATGGACTACCAGGATGCAAATGTCATACCCACGCTCCCTTTGTGTGTGACTGTCTGGAGATAATGCACAAAGCCCAGCTGTCATCAACTCCAGATGTGCATTCAGAGAAAGGCAGAGGCACAGAATGATTAAAGTAAGAAAATGCAACTTTTTAAAGTGGCATTTTCAGGCTTACAATCTAAAATACAACTTCACCATAAGTTGTGATTTTAAATTGTGAGTCCAGGGACACCATACTCCATACTTCTATCTTTTCCAAATCCAAAGTTGAACTTAAAGGATCCTTTAAAGTCACCCCAATGTTAACCTATTGTGAGATAGGCCTTGCATTAGTGAACAATTAATTTAGCTGTTTTTCAGTACCTGGGCACATTACACTTAAAAGTACAACTCTAGCATTTAAAATATACAGCACTCTTCGATTGGGGTTAACCAGAGACGACCTTAGCAGTGACTTTTATGCAAACACAAGGAAATGGTATTTTAAAACTGCACCCACAGGCTCTGCAGTGGCAGGCAAGATACATGTTTGAAAGGCTACTGTACTGGGTGGACAAATTAGTGCTGAAAGCCCAATATTAGCATTTAATTTACAGGCCCTGGGCACATATTGTGCACTTTACTAAGGGCTTATAAGTAAATTAAATATGCCAATTGTGTAGGCCCAGCAGTACACAAACAGCCTGGCATGACTCGATGTTAACTAAACAGCCAATACCTGCTTTGTCTACAATGTACTTTATCAAGAGTAATATTTAAGAAACTTGAGGTTTGCTCATATCATAGGTATAGAAAAGAGGAACAACATCTGTTCTGCTGTGTAAGCTAAATTAGTATTCAGCAATAAGGCAATCTGGATCGAACGGTAAGGCTAGCAATAGGCAAGAAAAAGGCCAATATCAAATTCCTGTTATCTTTGTAGATTGTACCTTGGAGTTCAGAGGTTCCAGTAAGAGGGGGCCAGACCATGTAGCGTGAAAACACTGTGGTTAAACGGGCTTCATTGCAAGAGTGGTTGCATTACTAATCGCTTCTGCATTGGCAGTGAGCTGCACAGAGGTAATTAAACCAGTTTATCAAGTACGCTCTTCCTGATAAGCCACTTCTAATTCTTAGTGAATTTTGCTTATGGTATAGGACCTCGCCTGAAGGAGATTTTCACTTGATTCTATGAGGGCTGATAATCTGTCAAGTTCCAATGACGTAGACCCACAGAAAATCCATGAATACCAGTAAGCAGAGATTGACATGCTGCTGGTAATAGGAGTCTAGGGTGAGACACGAAAAGGGAGAGGGAAAGAAACACACTGAAGCTTGCTCCCAGAAACAAATCTCAGTCAAGGTTTGGCACCATGCAACCTGGATGTAGGTTACTTTACACCAGTTGGAAAATAGACAAGGACAGGTGAGTATATCGAATCAGCTAGAGAGGAGTTGTACCCACAGAAAGATACACAAGCTTTTCAGTTGTGGCAGGAGACAATGCTGTGTTGAGCCTCATGTCGACCAGAAACCAAGCTGTGAGTCCCAAAAGGCTTCTTCAAGCTCACTGATGAGGATAGTAAATCGCAAGAGGTAAACACACCAATAAAGTTTTCAAGACAAATTGAACTAGGGGATAACAAAGAGGGAACCTAAAGGGAAAAAAAATAACAAACATGAATGACCTGTCAATTGGTAAGTAAACAAAGCAAATAGAGACACCTTACTTGTTGGAGACTTTAAGGTGCCACTTTCTCCTTATGAAAGATCCAAGAATATCAAGAATTTCTGGCACAACTGTTATAAATGGTTGGCAGTCAGGTTACCCCCTGTCCAAGCAAGGACCCTCACTCTATTCATGGAAAAAGAGAATCACCCTCAGCTAACCCCGCTCACCCCCTTGGTAGCTTGGCATGAGCAGTAGGCTTAACTTCAGAGTGCTAGGTGTAAAGTATTTGTACCAACACACACAGTAACTTAATGAAAACACTACAAAATCACACAACACAGGTTTAGAAAAATAGAGAATATTTATCTAAACAAAACAAGACCAACACGACAAAAATGCACAATACACAAGCGCAGTTAGCGTGGAAATGTACCAGGGTATGTCAAAAATAATCCTGCACAGGCGAGTGTGCATCAAAAGGGGCTTGCGATGCATCGATATCACTCACGAGCGAAACCGTGTGTCATTTCTCCTTCAGTTGAGTCAACGTGTGTCGTTTCTTCTCTCCGCAGGAGAGCGATGCGTCAATTCGAACAGCACTCTCGGGTCCGGGCAGGCCTTGCGTCGTTTTTACATGCCCAACGGTGTTTGCATCGGAAATCCTGCTGCACAATGATCTGAAAACCACACAGATCGGGTTGCGATCTCTCCAGCCTCCGTCAGAGATGCTGCACATCGTTTCTCCAGCTGCGGGCGTCGATCTTCCAGTCGCGTTGCAGGCGAGTGTCGATTTTCATCCGCAGATCGGAGTTGCGCCGATCTTTTTCCCGCACGGCGGTTGGTGCGTGGATTTCTCACTCCTGGCCTGCCAGCTTCTCCTTTCAGGGTACCAGGAACTGGATGGGCACCTCTTGGCAGAGTAGAAGTCTCAGCAGAGGCTCCAGGTGCTGGCAGAGAGAAGTCTTTGCTGTCCCTGACACTTCAAACAACAGGAGGCAAGCTCTAAATCAAGCCCTTGGAGAGTTTTTCACAATAAGGAAGGCAAAACAAAGTCCAGTCTTTGTCCTCTAGCACAGGCAGAAGCAGCAACTGCAGGATAGCTCCACAAAGCACAGTCACAGGCAGGGCAGCTCTTCTTCCTCAGCTCTTCAGCTCTTCTCCAGGCAGAGGTTCCTCTTGGTTTCCAGAAGTGTTCTAAAGTCTGTGGTTTTGGTTGCCCTTCCTATACCCATTTGGTCCTTTGGAGTAGGCTTACTTCAAATGAAAGTCTCTCTTGTTTGTGAAATCCTGCCTTGCCCAGGCCAGGCCCCAGACACACACCAGGGGGTTGGAGACTGCATTGTGTGAGGGCAGGCGCAGCCCTTTCAGGTATGAGTGACCACTCCTCCCATCCCTCCTTGCACAGATGGCTCATCAGGATATGCAGGCTACACCCCAGCTCCCTTTGTGTCACTGTCTAATGAGAGGTGCAACCAGCCCAACTGTCAAACTGACCCAGACAGGGAATCCACAAACAGGCAGCGTCACAGAAATGGTTTAAGCAAGAAAACACTCACTTTCTAAAAGTGGCATTTTCAAACACACACTCTTAAAATCAACTTTACTAAAAGATGTATTTTTAAATTGTGAGCTCAGAAACCCCAAACTCCACATGTCTATCTGCTCCCAAAGGGAATCTACACTTTAATCATATTTAAAGGTAACCCCCATGTTAACCTATGAGAGGGACAGGCCTTGCAACAGTGAAAAACGAATTTAGCAGTATTTCACTGGCAGGACATATAAAACACATTACTATGGGGGTCATTCCGGCCCCGGCGGGCGCCGCCCACCGGGCGGAGACCGCCAGAAGACCGCACCGCAGTCAAATGACCGCAGCGGTCATTCTGACTTTCCCGCTGGGCCAGGGGGCCAGTGCCAAAAGGCCGCCCGCCAGCCCAGCGGGAAAGACCCAGCAACGATGAAGCTGGCTCCGAATGGAGCCGGCGGAGTTGCTGGGGTGCGACGGGTGCAGCAGACACTGAAAATCTTGCTGGGGCACTGTTAGGGGGCCCCTGCACTGCCCATGCCAGAGGCCCCACGACACCCGCACCGCCAGGAACAGGCTGGCGGAAAGGGGGTCGGAATCCCCATGGCGGCGCTGCTTGCAAGTGGAGACACTTTCCAAGTTGAACTTACAGTTTAAAACTGCACACACAGACACTGCAGTGGCAGGCCTGAGACATGTTTATAGAGCTACTAATGTGGGTGGCACAACGAGTGCTGCAGGCTCACTAGTAGCATTTGATTTACAGGCCCTGGGCACCTCTAGTGCACTGTACTAGGGACTTAACAGTAAATCAAATATGCCAATCATGGATGCACCAATTACATACACATTTAGTATAGGAGCACTTGCACTTTAGCACTGGTTAGCAGTGGTAAAGTGCCCAGAGTAACAAAAACAGCAAAAACAGCAAAAACAGAATCCAGCACACATCAACAACCTGGGAAACAGAGGCAAAAGGTTAAGGGAGACCACGCCAAGGATGAAAAGTCTAACAACAATCCACTAGACAATGAAAGCCATGCTTACAAAGGGATGGTAGCTTCTTTAAATTGAGACAATTGTAACAATTTTTTTTAAAGGAGCAACCATCAACGATCCTCATAAAGGAACTGAGATTAAACTTCAAGTTAATGCCACTTGTAATTCTATGAATGTAATTTATTTGTTGAAATGTCCTTGTGGCTTAGTTTATGTAGACAAGACTGAATGCAAGATTAAGATGAGAGTTAGTGCACCAGTATATGCACCACGAATGAAAAATCTGCTGCAGCAAGGCATTATCTTGTTTATGGACATAGTAATTGTCAACTCAGATTTACTGTGTTTAGAGACTGTTCAAACAAAATAATGAATGTATCTAGAAAAGAGGTTACTGCAAAGAGACATTTATTTTCTAGAAACAAAAACTTGACACTTCTGTAGCTCGAGGCCTAAATGATCAGTTTGAATAGAGTTGCTTCCTATAGTTTCACACAATTTATGTATGCAGTTATCGATGGTCTTTGATGTTCCCGGTTTTCTTTACCTTTTCCTGCTTTTGATTTAAGATGTACACAGCTTGGGTTACGGTCAGGTAGGGTGGTTGGGTTAATATCAAATCTTTGCTGTTCTTTTTTTTTTCTTTCTTCCCCTTTTACAATCTTTGTTTCAAATTTTGAGAAATCTTTTTCACAACCATCATTTTAAAAACCAAGACCTGTATTTTGTTTGATTTTTTCCAAGATAGTTTCAGGGTGCTTCAGCTTTGAATACGGCCGCTGTCTACTATACTAACATGGAGAAAGGATTTACTTTAGTCCTGTGTGCATTTTGATACTCTTTGGTTTTTAGCCACCCCACTTCATGGCGGCAAGCCATAGACGCCGTCTGAAGGATGCTCTAACAGCGATTACTAGCACGGTGAGTGCACTCTTACTCCTTTGGATATATTGAAAGAAGGGAGGCTACACGCCCTACCACATTTGACATACGGCGGCCTAGCTCTGTTGGATTATTGTGACACGAGCACTCATAACGAAAAGTGATTCACTGGTGGGTGACAACAGTCTTTATATATTTTATCACATAGTCTTCATCATGGCGGTGCACTTCACATCAGATACCTTATTATGTATTGTTCGATTATTCATCATAGCAATCCGTTTTGCATGCTCACTTGGCTCATAATCGTAACGTTTAAAACTGGATTAGTTGTTTTATGTGCAGCGTTTGGTCGTTTCTTTCTGTTGTTCTCTGCAGATGCATGACGTCAATTAGCACACAATTGACATGCCGCAGTGTTCATTTAGACACCCTAGGGAGCCTGCATTCATTGAATTTTCACATTGCTTATTTTTTAGATTAATACATCCCCTGAAGAAGGACTTCGGGCTGAAAGGCATCGGGGTGTCAAGCATTGTTTATTGGATGTACTGTTGACTATGAATTGAGCGCAATGCATGAGGATTAATGCGGCTCTAAAAACACACAAACATAATCAAGTCCTATTATTGGAGAAGTGTGTTTTTCACATTATGATTATCCTTGACACAATGAGAGCAACATACCACAGTTCGGGGACAATATAATAGCGAAGACAGGGGACACAGTTCCTGTGTGATAACAGTGATTCCAGTTTATTCACATTGACACCCATAATCAGAGGGCGATACCCCTGTGTATACGCAAATTGAAATTGATGGAAAGTGATTATTTGTTTTTGTACCTTTGGAGTGCAACACCCACCACCTTTGAACACTCATTGGCTTTAAGTAGGGCATTGCCACTGGTTTACCAGCTATGCCACTGACACCGAGAGGCGAGTCAGTTCATGCAGTTAGGCATATAGGGGGTCATTCTGACCTCGGCGGTAAAAGGCGCTTACCGCCGGTCAGAAGACCGCCATAACACCGCGGCGGCCGTGGGAAACCGCCACGGTCATTCTGACCCGCAACAGACAAACCGCCAAAAACCCGACATCCACAAAAGTCCGCCACACCAACGGCCAGCGAAAAACTGGTGATGACCAAACCTCCACCGTCACGCCAACAGAAATACGCCCATTCTATTACGACCCACGAATCCACACGGCGGTCTTTCAACCGCGGTATTCCATTGGCGGTACCCACCGCTGCGGTCAAAATACACACACAGCTCCAAAACACTGCCACATTGGTCATTTTGAAACACACACACCTGATACACATACAAACACCACTCCCACACACCCAACACAATATAAAACACACACCCACATCACCCACAAACCCCTACGACCACCATTTATTGACTAAGGCCAGAGAGAGACACCACCAGCTAGTACAGAGCATTCACAGGCACATAACACCATCACTCACACAACATCCACGCACAAAACACCACACACCACCACACTCACCACACTCATCACCACAAACGCCACCCCACACCTCATCCACACCACCCCATGGCACCCCAAAGACACCCCAGGTTTTCAGACGCTGAACTCAGGGTCATGGTGGAGGAAATAGTTCGGGTAGAGCCCCAGCTCTTCGGGGCACAGGTGCAGCACACCACCATTGCCAGGAAGATGGAGCTATGGCAAAGAATAGTGGACAGGGTCAACGCTGTGGGTCAGCATCCACGAAATCGGGACGACATCAGGAAGCAGTGGAACGACCTACGGGGGAAGGTGCGTTCCATGGTATCCAGACACAACATCGCGGTGCAGAAGACTGGCGGCGGACCCCCACCTCAACCCCCAGAATTGACAACATGGGAGGAACAGGTCTTGGCGATCCTGCATCCTGAGGGCCTCGCAGGAGTAGGCGGAGGAATGGACTCTGGTAAGTCTAATCTCAACTACTTCATCCCCCCCCACCCACCGGCATGCCAAATCATACCCCCACCCCCATCACACATCCTCCTTGCTAATGTCTCACCATCAAAACCCACCCATCCCAACACCAAGCCCTGCATGCGACCACAAACCATGGCCACCCATCACCTAAGCATGCCCACTGCACATACCCACCCCCCCCAAACCACTGTCACAACAGCCCCCACAAGGGAATGCAAGCACTGGGGTACACGGGCACCCACCCATTGCACGCTATGGCACACACAGAAGCAATAACCATACTCTTATACCCCTGCAGGACCCGAACGCCACAACACCGCCCGGGAGGGTCCAGAAATGTCCATTCCACCCCCAGAAGAGGCCCACAGTGATGACAGCAGCTCTGTTTCCCTGGACCCAGATGACCAGCCCGGCCCTTCGGGGACCTCGGGACAGTCGGTTCCCCTCAGACAGCCACAGGCCACAGCAGACCTACCCCCCTCTGGGAACACCAGCACAGCACCCACCCAGTGGGCCCATGCCTCTGTCTCCAGGACACGTCAATCAACGGTGTGTCCACCACTACAGGGCACCCAGGTTAACCCACCACCCCAACAACAACAGGGACCTGGGGGCAGTGGTAGTGGGCACACGGTCCAGGGGACAGAGGCCCAGGGAAACAGGGGAACTGGGAGGGCTACTGTGCGACAGGGGGGGGACAGGCCCAGGGAACCCACTCTCCACGAGGTCCCATCCTCCATCATGGGAGCATACCACCGCTCCCAGGAGACGATGGCGACGGTCCCGGCCAGGTTCCAGGAGATCCAGGTACTGCAGGAGGAACAGTTTATGGGGTTCAGGGAAGAACTCAGAAATATCAGTTCCGCAATGGGCACCATCGTTGTGGCTCTCAATCAGATTGTCAGCACATTGCGGGACCATGTGGCACCACAAAGGGCCCCTGTCACTAGCATGGACCAAGAACAGGCTACCACCTCCGCTGGAGGCCCAGACACAAGAACAACAGGCCACCAGAACCCCACCCCCTGCAGAAGGAGAACCACCCCGCAAGCGGTGCCTGAGATCTAGGAAGAAGACAGAGTAGGATGCCAAGACCCCCGCCAGGAAAGAATACCCCCTGATTGTCATCCCACTGTCCCAGATTGTCACCCTGTCCAACCTTAAACTGCCCCTGCTCCACCTTCCACAGGCATATGGACAATGCACCTGTGAGACTGAAAATCTGGACTCTGCCATGGACATTCCTCCACCCTCACCCATCACCGAATTGCAACCATTACCCAAAATTGAGCACTTTAATAAACACACTTATTGCACAAAAATAATCCGGAGTCTGCCTGTATTTTGAACAAATGTATTACACAGAACCGTGCCAAAATGTCCAGTTACATTGTGATGACAACATACCACTGTCACACAGCTGTAGTCCATGGGGAAACAAAGCAGAGGTCACGGAGTGGGGCCCACATCTCTGAAATTGGAAGGGAAAGTCACAACTCAGTTAACATACACTAGGGGGAAACTCAGACAGTAGAGAGGCAGGAGACTTTAAGTAAATGTAAAATGCCGGTGTTGATTCTTACCTGTATGTCATTGAAAATACTGCTGTATCACTGTGTCCCTGTTGTCTGTGTCGTCCTCTTCGTCTTCCTCCTCTTCACTCTCCGCAGGCTCCACAGCTGCCACAACACCACCATCTGGACCATCCTCCTGCAGGAAAGGCACCTGGCGTCGTAAAGCCAGGTTGTGAAGCATACAGCAGGCCACGATGATCTGGCACACCTTCTTTGGTGAGTACAATAGGGATCCACCTGTCATATGGAGGCACCTAAACCTGGCCTTCAGGAGGCCGAAGGTCCGCTCGATCACCCTCGTAGTACGCCCATGGGCCTCATTGTACCGTTCCTCTGCCCTTGTCCTGGGATTCCTCACTGGGGTCAGTAGCCAGGACAGGTTGGGGTAACCAGAGTCACCAATTAGCCACACACGGTGTCTCTGAAGTAGTTCCATCATGTAAGGGATGCTGCTATTTCGCATGATGTACGCGTCATGCACTGACCCAGGGAACTTGGCATTTACATGGGAGATGTCCTGGTCAGCCAAAACAGACCACCTGGACATTCATGGAATGATAACTTTTCCTGTTCCTGTACACCTGTTCACTTTCTCTGGGGGGTACCAAAGCCACATGGGTCCCATCAATGGCACCTATGATGTTGGGGATATGTCCAAGGGCATAGAAGTCACTCTTCACTGTAGGCAAATCCCCCACCTCAGGGAAAACGATGTATCTCCGCATGTGTTTGAGCAGGGCAGACAACACTCTGGACAACACCTTGGAAAACATAGGCTGAGACATCCCTGATGAAATGGCCACTGTTGTTTGAAATGACCCACTTGCCAAAAAATGGAGTACTGACTGCACCTGCACTAGAGGGGGGATCCCTGTGGGTTGGCGGATGGGTGACATCAGGTCTGGTTCCAGCTGGGCACACAGTTCCTGTATAGTGGCTCTGTCAAGCCTGTATGTCAGTATGACATGTCTTTCTTCCATTGTCGACAGGTCCACCAGCGGTCTGTACACAGGAAGATTCCTCCATCTCCTCGCAAGTCCCAGCGGACGGTGCCTAGGAAGGACAACATGGAGCACATAGTCCATCAACCCACAGGTACGTTCCCACAGCTTGCGCAGTACACGATTCTCAATGCATTGAATGGCTTGTATGAGTGTTGATGCAAGGCCTAGGTATGTGTGACGCATTAGAAATTAAGATATGGGGGCCCTTGAAATGGCGGCTGCCTGACCTGTGAAGTGCGACAGTGGGATGTGAGGTCAATGCGCTGGCGTGGCACACCGTGGCGGGAGGCGGTCGAAGACCGCGGCGCAAAGCCGCATTGGGTAACATTGAACCCTATGGGTTTCAGGAGCCAATGAGGATGTGCGCCGGCGGTCGCGGTACGCACCGCCACGGTACGCACCGCCGCAGGCGTGACCGCCATCTTTTATCTGCTTAATCACTCGATACCTGATCATCCACAGGAGAGGACCTATACTGCAAGTGCTGCTGTGACCTAGGTCTGGAAGAGACAATGGCTGCTGCGACTGGGGAAAGGGCCCCTGCCTTCACTTCTGAAGAATTGGAGAAACTCGTGGATGGGGTCCTCCCCCAGTATGCGCTACTCTACGGTCCTCCAGACCAACAGGTAAGTACACTGGGACCATGCTTTGTGGCCAATGCCTGGGTTGAGTGGGGTGAATGAAAGATGGTGGGGAGGGGAGCGAATGAGGCATGCATCAAACGAAAGATGAGAGCATGTGCCACATGGCAAGGGTGGGGATGGGGGGCCACTCACATCGAGCATGCAGAAGGTGATGTTTGTTTCATTTTCTCCCCCTGCACATGTCACATAGGTCAGCGCCCATCAGAAAATCGACATTTGGCGTGCCATCGCCAAGGACGTCCAAACCCTGGGGGTCCACAACAGACGGGGCACCCACTGCCGGAAGAGGTGGGAGGACATCCGCCGCGGGAGCAGGAAGACCGCGGAGGCTCTGCTGGGGATGGCCTCCCAATGTAGGAGGGGTGCCAGTCGTGCTTTGACCCCCCTGATGTCCCGGATCCTGGCGGTGGCCTACCCCGATTTGGATGGGCGCGTGAAGACATCACAGCAGACACAAGGGGGTGAGTACAAGCACATTCTGCTGATTTTGCGCACATTGGAGGTGTCTGGGTGGGGGAGGAGGGCTGTGGGTATCCCTAGGCCAGGGCGTTTTCTGCAGGCTAGGCCCCTCCATTAGGCATGGCCCTGTACCCCCGCCCCCCACCTCTGTAGGTTGCCTAGTAGAGCTAATCATGGCCCTGTGTCACCTATGTGTGGAGTTGTCGTCCATAGGCTTGTAGGCCATGTCCCACGGATTGAGTAGTGTACCCCAAGTGCGCGGCATAGTGCAGGGGGCTTCTGTGTCTGTCCTCTCCGCCAACGGTAGCGGTAATCCATGCACTCAACATGTCTTTCTTTCTCCCCCTCCCTTTTTTTGTGGTCTTCCTGTTCATGTGTGCATTAGCATCATCAGGCGGAGGAGAAGTGGCATCGGAGCACGAGGGAGCTGCATCTCACATGGCCATGGAGGGCCATGCAACTGACTCTGATTTCACCAGTGAGACGGAGGGCGAGGGGAGCTCCACAGCGGGGACACGTGGTGACACCAGCAACACAGACACGTCCTCGGAAGGAAGCTCCCTTGTGGTGGCGGCAACATCCATGCCCACCGCAACAACAGGTACAGCCGCCACCCAGCGCACCAGCTCCGCCCTCCCAGCAGCCCCTAAGCCTTCGCCCCGTGCCCGCTCACCCAGGAAGGTGGGTATCTCCTTCGCCCCAGGCACCTCAGGCCCTGCCCCAGTTACCCCTGCTGCCCTCAGTGAGGAGGTAATTGACCTCCTGAGGACGCTCATTGTTGGGCAGTCTACCCTTTTGAATGCCATCCAGGGTGTAGAAAGGGAGGTGCACCGGAGTAATGCATACCTGGAGGGCATTCATTCGGGTCAGGCTGCCCATCAGCGATCGTTCAACGCTCTGGCCTCAGCACTGACGGCAGCCATTGTCCCTGTCTCCTGCCTCCCTCCTCCAACTTCCTCAACCCAGTCCCACTCCCCTGTACCTCTGCCTATCCCAGACACACCTACAGACCAGCCTGCACACACCTCAACACCCAAGGGAAGCTCATCCAGACATAAGCACCACACATCACGCAAGCATTCACACAAGCAACATCCACATGCAGACATGCCAACAGCCACTGCCTCCTCGTCTCCCTCCTCCCTCCCTGTGACGTCTCCACTCACACTTGTATGCACAACATCTTCAGCCACTACGTCCATCACCAGCAAACCCACCAGAACACTCCGCACACGTGCAGTCACCACCCACACTACCATTTACACGTCCCCTGTGTCCTCTCCCAGTGTGTCTGTCACCCCCGCTTCCAAACCACACAAACGCAGGCAGCCACCCACCCAACAGCCATCCACCTCACGACAGCCTCCAGCACAAGCACCTGCACCCAAAGACACCAGACTTCACTCTCCTACAACCACATCCTCTTCCTCCACTCCCATACCCACTACAGCTGCCCGTCCCTGTCTTACTAAATTGATTTTCATTTCCAACCTTGACCTCTTCCCATCAACTGACCCACCCCCTCCATAAGGCTCCAATCAGCACCTCAGCCACCACAAAACCTGGACCTACAAAGACAATAGTCCAAGGATTGTGGAGTCCACCACCTTCAAGCCCAGCTACTTCGGCTAGGAGTAAAGAGAAGGCCAGCCCACCCCCTGCAAAAAAAGCCAAGAAAGCCAGTGCCCGGCGCGAGAGGCCAAAGACAGCAGGCTCCAAAAGCACTACCCTGGCACCGTCTGGGAGTGGGGTGCCACCTGGCACACCGGCAAAGGGAGGAAAGGGCCACAGAAGAGCAGGGAAGGGTGGCAAGGGCAGCACGCCCGACAAGTCCAGCCACAGCCTAGCTGCCCAGGAGGGCCCCGCCAGCCACAGCCCAGCTGCCCAGGAGGGCCCCGCCAGCCACAGCCCTGCTGCACAGGAGGGCCCCGCCAGCCACAGCCCAGCTGCCCAGGAGGGCCCCGCCAGACACAGCCCAGCTGCCCAGGAGGGCCCGCCAGCCACAGCCCAGCTGCACAGGAGGGCCCCGCCAGCCACAGCCCTGCTGCACAGGAGGGCCCGCCAGCCACAGCCCAGCTGCACAGGAGGGCCCCGCCAGCCACAGCCCAGCTGCCCAGGAGGGCCCCGCCAGCCACAGCCCTGCTGCACAGGAGGGCCCCGCCAGCCACAGCCCAGCTGGGCAATGAAGGAGAGCCAGCCTCAGCCCATTTGGGCAATGAAGGAGCGCCAGCCACAGCCCAGCTGGGCAATGAAGGAGCGCCAACTCCAGCAACGTTGAACATGGCAAGGACTGCCAAGGCAAGCACCGCTGAACAGGGCCCTTCAAGTCAAGAACCGCTGAACAGGGCACCGCCATCTCAAGGACCGCTGTACAGGGCACCGCCATCTCAAGGACCGCTGTACAGGGCACCGCCATCTCAAGAACCGCTGTACAGGGCACCGCCATCTCAAGAACCGCTGTACAGGGCACCGCCATCTCAAGGATCACTGAACAGGGCACCGCCATCTCAAGAACCGCTGTACAGGGCACCGTCATCTCAAGAACCGCTGAACAGGGCACCACCATCTCAAGGACTGCTGTACAGGGCACCGCCATCTCAAGGACCGCTGTACAGGGCACCGCCATCTCAAGAACCACTGTACAGGGCACCGCCATCTCAAGAACCGCTGTACAGGGCACCGCCATCTCAAGGACCGCTGAACAGGGCACCGCCATCTCAAGAACCGCTGTACAGGGCACCGCTATCTCAAGAACCGCTGAACAGGGCCCTTCAAGTCAAGTACCGCTGAACAGGGCACCGCCATCTCAAGGACTGCTGTACAGGGCACCACCATCTCAAGGACCGCTGTACAGGGCACCGCCATCTCAAGAACCGCTGTACAGGGCACCGCCATCTCAAGAACCGCTGTACAGGGCACCGCCATCTCAAGGACCGCTGAACAGGGCACCGCCATCTCAAGAACCGCTGAACAGGGCCCTTCAAGTCAAGTACCGCTGAACAGGGCCCTTCAAGTCCAGAACCGCTGAACAGGGCCCTTCAAGTCAAGAACCGCTGAACAGGGCCCTTCAAGTCAAGAACCGCTGAACAGGGCACCGTCATCTCAAGCACCGCTCCGCTGGGCCCTTCATCTCAAGCACCGCTCCGCTGGGCCCTTCATCTCAAGCACCGCTCCGCTGGGCACCGCCGTCTCAAGCACAGCTCCGCTGGGCAAAGCCGTCTCAAGCACCGCTGGCCCATTGGCAGAAGGGGCAGGCCCGCATCTGTGTCGGGCAGGGCTGCATGAAGCACTCTGGGCACCATGCCTCCTCCAGAACCAGTGGAGTCAGTAATCCACTTGTGAGACTGTGGCTTTGCACTCCCCAGGATGGCACAGTGGGCAACCCACCCACATTAGATACTTGTGAGACTGTGGCTTTGCACTCCCCAGGATGGCACAGTGGGCAACCTACCCACTGTAGAGACTTGTGAGACTGTGGCTTTGCACTCCCCAGGATGACACAGTGGGCAACCCACCCACTGTAGAGACTTGTGAGACTGTGGCTTTGCACTCCCCAGGATGGCACAGTGGGCAACCCACCCACTGTAGAGACTTGTGAGACTGTGGCGTTGCACTCCCCAGGATTGAACAGTGGCCATGGAGGCCCCTCGTGGATCTGGCGTCGTGGACTCATCTGGCTGAGGTGCCCCCCCTTCCCTTCCCCCTGAGGTGCCTGTAGTTTTGCTATCTGATGCCCCTGCAGTGTTCTCTCCATTGGAGCCGGGTATACTGTGTGGGCTTTGCCCATCTGTTTAGGCCCATTGGCCCACGAACAATGGCTGATACCCAATTTGGACAGGACAATTTACATATGTATATATAGTTATAGATGTTTGATATATTTTTTTACTTAGCCGTACAATATACTTCAAATTTCATGATCATTTTTTTTTGTCTTTGCATTCTTCCGGGGGGTTTGGGGGTGTCACTCTGAGTTGTTGCTCTGCATTGATGTGTATGTAGTTGTGGGTGAGGGTGAGGGCGGTGTGTCGCGTATGTGTGTCCCCGTAATTTTTTGCCTCCCCCCTCCCCTGTGTCGTAGGTGCAGTACTCACCGTTGTCTTCTGCGCCGGCGTTCGTGCTCCTGGTAGAGGAGCAGGAAGACAATAGCTGGTAGGATGTGTAATTCAGGTTCCATGCTGTCCAGATTCCTCGTGGAGTGTGTAGAGGTGAGCGTTTTCCATTCGTAATGTCTGTTTCCGCCGTGTTTTTATCGGCGGGGCTACCGCCCCGGAAAAGGTGGTGGATTGGTGGGTTGTGATAGGGTACATTGTCTCCCGCCTGTCTGTTGGCGGTGACCGCCGCGCTGTTTGTTTGTCCCGCCGTGGCAGTCGGAGTGTTAAAGTGGCAGCCTCTGTTGGCGATTTCCCCCAGGGTAAGAATTCCATTTTTTTTACCGCCTGCCTGTTGACGGGTTGGCCGCTTTAACACAGACTGCCAGGGTTGGAATGACCCCCATAGTGTGCGCCATTCTCATAGCTTTCAAGGGACATGTCTTGCACCATTTTAGGCCCACATTTGCTGCCTTGTTTTGGTATGACCTGAATCCTGACAAATCCGCACTAACCCTTACTCCAGCCCTAGTCATTTCATATAATAATGTCTCCCTTACACTCTTCCTAATCCTAACACAAACTCTGCCCTATACCAACCTTAAGGTAGGACTATTATAATGATAACAAATAAGAAAAAATAGGAAGGAGTGGTGTGGAACAGAAATAGTAAGCAGACTAAACCAGAAGCATTTTGTGACTTTACAGACGTGGATACTTTTTGTGAAGAATACTACCCTTTAGGAATATTGCAGTAAGCTGCCATGGAGGGCCATGTTGAAGAATTAATGATAGAAGCAGTGCAAAGAGAACAACATCTCCAAACACTTGCAGCTTGAACTAGCTAGAATGGGGCATATAACAAGGTAGTGGTAGCAGCAGGGCTAAAGGAACTAAACTGGACAGTGTAGGAAGCCTGAACACAAGGCATTTGGCCAAAGGCCCTAATTGTCCCATCTAAAAGGTCCTGACAATGAAGATACTGGCAGAAGATGCGCTTTTTCTGTCCTGGACTCCCTAAAAAGAAAAGTCACGTATACTTTAACATCGAAAAAGAGTGAGAAAAGTAGGAAGGCCTCTACAGGACAGGTAAGGGAGGCATGCTAAGCACAGGGTCTGGTTGGGATGAGGGCATAAGTCTATTTACTGTAAACAGGGGATAGGCATGAGACTGGCCTGTGAACCAGATACATTCAATGAAAGAGTGCTGATTTTTCTAGTGATACAAATGGGAGATGAGTCCTGTAGTCCACCTAAGGAATCAGCCAAATGATTTTGTACTTAAATGAGAGTAAACAATGTCAGTAGCAAATCCAAAACAAAGGGTATCATCTTTTAGGATTCCAGTTAATGAGTATGGCGGATGCTTTAACTGAATTAAAGATTTCATGTTTCCCTAATCTTAAACTTTTCATAATTAACGAAAGTCAGCTAAATTATTCAATGTGAGTTATTTAATATAGGAATTAAAATATTTCTTACACCTAAATGCAAGTAGGTGAAGGTGAGAGGATTGCGCCTTCATTAATCATCTGGATTTTCCCATCACCACCATACTCTCTGCTGAGTGTAAAAAATGATACAGTTTGTTTTGCCTATTCCGGGCTTCTCATATCTCATGATTGGATGATATGAAGTGAGAGATTGTGATCAGAGCCTGCAGTGCTCCGGTGGAAACAGTGCAGGTAACTTTCCATTTTTTATTCCTTGAGGGTGGATAAAACCTCTTGAGCACACGGATTTGGATAGTTCACATCATCAGTAGGTACTCTTATATTATATTGTAAAGTAAGGGCTATGAAGTCTTCCTTTCCCATCACTTCTTGACTTTTTCAAGTTGTTACCACAAAAATAAAGGAGGGGGTGAAGTTTCCTGCCTTTCTACCAACACTTCAAAGAACACCTTGTCCTGTCATTCCCACATTGATGAAATATGAATAATTCCAACCACAAAGAGAAGTCAAGTAAGTGTTAACTTAAACCCGGCACCTAGATCTCCTAGACAGCTTATTCTATCTCATCCATCCACCAGAGTTTAGACAGCATATTTATCAATAGTTCACTTATCTTTCCCTACAAGTTCCCCAATTCTCTGGACCTTTATGAGTTATTCTCCTTCTCTTCTCTCTTTCTATGGTGTGTGGACCTCCCCGGCTAAGGAGTAGGAAAGTCGAGCAGTTTCCCCCAATTGCTACTGCTCGTGGTCGCAAACACCTCCAAGATGGTCAAAAATTCCCTCAGGCAAGTGATTTCTTTATTATAGTGTTCCAAAAGATATCCAAACCAAAATGGAGTTGCCATTTATGGTTGACACTCTCTTGGCTCAGTTTTGTGAATATGGATTACTTTGTGCATTTCCACTTCAAGTGAAAAGTATTACATTGAAGTTAAACAAAAATGATGTTACATATGAGAAAGTGTATTATCAGTTGGGGTGGTTACTTGCCAAGTAATAATGTCACTATTCCTTATACAGTCCAGTTAGGTTTCGTTAAGCCAGGCCTTATCACAGTCCTTGGAAACTGTGCCACAGAGCAGTTAGGGTTAGCTCAAAGGAAAACAATTGTAAAGCATTTATCAGTACCAAAACAGGCAGTAAGAAAGAGGACACAATAAAAATCTAATTCCAATACATGAAAACAGTCTATATTTTTGTATCTTTTAACAGACTCCAAAATGACAAAACTCAGATGAAGGGAACCGGAGTTATGATTTTTGCAGGATTTTCATAAATCACTACTTTTCACTCTGAAAAGTTTTCAAAACTTTCAAAACAAATTTCACTCTTAGCTGTAGCCTTTGAGCCTTGAAGAAGGGTGTCAGGGGCTAAGTCAAAGTTGGATGCAGGCACCAGGGTGGTCCAGGTCAAGATTTAAGGTTCGCACTTAGACATTTTCTTGTTCTTATGCTCATTAAAAATGAGGTCACGGGGTCCTCTGCAGCTTGAGGTCAGCTTTTGTCTCAATGTTGATAGACTGGTGAAGTCCAGCAGTCTGGTGAAGCCTTTGGGGTTATCCCCAAACTGGCAAGTAGCAGTAATCTGTGAAACTTGTAATCTATGTCCAAAAACTGTTATGTCTTTGGCTTGCAGGTTACAGTTTTTGGGGAGAAGGAGTACACTCTTGCACTAGCCAAGGGTCTACAACCTGAGAAGCAATTCTTGGGGCTAGAACTTGATCTCAACGGAGTCCAGGGCAAATCCAGTGACTGCTAGTCAGCCTGACACTTTGGAGGCTCAGATTTCTTTACCATTTGTGTCCCTGAAGCATATTAGGAGATTAGCTCTTGGAGTCCATTCTCTGGCTCCTTGCACGAGCGGGAGCAGGCATAAGTCTTGACGTTTCTCACCACAAAGTCAATAGTAGGAGGAGCAGCCTTTTTATTTCTGATGTCTTGTCTTGGTTCAGCAGCTGCAGCAGGTGCAGTCTTTCTTGGTGTAGCCTTCATTTCTGTAGTCTACAGGTTCAGCAGATGCAGTCTTTCTTTTGTCCGTTCCGAGTTCAACAGTGGTCTTTAGGGACATTTTCAATTTTGTTGGAGGGGAGGACTCCCTAGTGAATGAGGCATCAATTCCCATGCGGCAACCCTATCCCTTCTAACATAATTTCCTGTGGAGTTGGTACTAACCAACCCCAGAGTGCAACTCTGTGCCCAAATCCAAAATGTTAGCACCCTTCTTCCTTGGGTCAGACCTATGGGCACACCGCTGAGCTGTGTCCATTATAATTAGCCACCCCTCCCGGATAACCAGTTCTGCAATTGGTTTTCCCCCTCTGAAGGAGATGCCAGACTGTCTACCTACACAACATAGTGGGTAGACTAAGGTGTGAGTTGCTTTTGCTTCTCCGAGGAGGTCACCTCTATGACCCTTGGTCACCTGTGGCCACTGCCCCGTGGCCATCCTGCTGGAGGAGGTCACCCCACCTACAGCCTTTAGTCCCTTCCTATGAGTGTTTCACACATCTCTGCACGAGAGCAGCAGGCTGTCTCAGGTGACAGCTGCTGTAGTGGGGCAGAAAAGGCTACCAGAGATTTGAGCAACAAAGTAATGACTTTTTAAAATTGCTTTTCAATTAAAAGTTACTTTAAGTAGGACTTCATTAATAAGCTATTTTAAATGTAACAATCAATCTGATACCTCACAGTGCTAAGTTTAGTAGTCCCGAATGGAAGTTAACTCTTAGCATGAGGGCTATTGTAGCTCAATTCTAGCCAATGTGGCTTCTGGCCTTACTACAGTGAAAACAACAATTTTGAGATTTCACTGACGGGACATGTAGAACACACAAGTAACATGTCCTTCTCTTTACTCTTCAGCACTCTGCTTGTGGACTATTACGGCAGACTTTAGGGGTGACCTATGTTAAAAAGGTATTTTTGGACCTGCAAAAAGGGTTTCTTTTGCCATGTCGGTTTGGCAGTTTAAAAGCTGCCTGACAAGGCGACGACTGGAAGACCTAGAGACATGTTTTCACCTGGTCATTGCAACGGTGCCACAATAAGTGCTGCAGCCCATTTGTGACATTTAACTTACTAACCCTGGGTATAGTTTGTACCTTCTATCAGGGACTTATTAGTAAGCCAAAATTGTTTGGAGCACAAGTCCAGTACACTACTATCAGTAGGAAACTGGAACTATGGGAGAGGATAGTTGACAGAGTGAATGCTGTTGGTACCACCCTGCGCACAATGGAGGACATCAGAATAAGGTCGAACGACCTCAAGGGTAAGGTCCTTTCCATGGTCTCCAGGCACCAGCTGCAGGCCAAGAGGACTGGTGGTGGCATCCCCACTCGTCCCTTACAACTCACTTCCTGGGAGGAGAAGGTCTTGGCCATCCTGCAACCTGAGGGCCTGACAGGAATACGTGGGGGAGTTGGATCTGGTAAGTCACAACAATAAAAAATGTAGCCAAACTGCTATGTCATGCATGCTCACTGCTCACCTTTTTCCATTTTCACTGTCACTCCACTCACCAGCCCAGTGTCCACCTGTACAAAGACCCCTGTCTGGCATCTCACAACTGGGGGAACATCATCTGTGTATAATGTGTGTAGTAAAGGGACTGACATGAATACAACTCCCAGAGGCACTGTTTCTGTAACTCCCAAAACCAAACCAGTGTTTCCTTTTACAAGGATCCTTGTTTGGGAACTTCCCATTGAAGTGTACTCACCTGGGAGGATAACATTTAAATAGTATGTGTAGTACAGGGAATAACGGGTCTGCTAAGGCCAGGAGGCTCTGTCACTGTTACTCCACTCAGCCAGCCGAGTGTCCTCTGCTGCAAAGACCCTTGTTTGTCAACTCACTATTGAAGTGTAGCCACCAGGAAGGATAACATTTGTATAGTGTGTGTAGTACAGGGACTGACATATCTCCAACTTCCAGCAAGCCCTGTTTCTGTATCTCCAAGCACCAGACCTGTGGTCACTGGCTCAAATACATCTGTTAGTGAACTCTCAATTGAAGTGTGCTCACTAGGGGGAGAACATTGGTCAAGTGTGTGTACTAGAGTGAGTGACATGAGTGTAAATCACAGCAGGCCCTGTATCTGTAACTCCAAACACTATCACACTGTTCTCTTCTCCAAAGACTACTGTTTGCCAATTACAAAAGGAAGTTTACTCACCTGGGGGAATAACGTTTGTCAAGTAGTCAGGAATAGTGAGAGTGACAGGACTGCAAATCCCAGCAGACACTGTTCCTCCAACTCCAAACACCAGACCAGTGTTCTCTCCTCAAAAGACACCTGTGTCTTAACTTTTGATTGAAGTGTACTCACCTTGGAGAATACTATTTGTATAGTGAGTGTAGTACAGGGAGTTACATGACTGCAACTCCCAGGAGGCTCTCTTACTGTCACTCCAACCAACAGTCCAGTGTCCTCTTCTCCTAAGACTCCTGTTTGGGAAATCACACATGAAGTGTACTCACCTGGGGGAGATGATATTTTTCAAGTGTATGAACTAGAGTGAGTGACATGAGTGTAAATCACAGCAGGTCCTGTATCTGTAACTCCAAACACTATCACAGTGTTCTCTTCTCCAAAGACTACTGTTTGCCAATTACAAAAGGAAGTTTACTCACCTGGGGGAATAACGTTTGTCAAGTAGTCAGGAATAGTGAGAGTGACAGGACTGCAAATCCCAGCAGACACTGTTCCTCCAACTCCAAACACCAGACCAGTGTTCTCTCCTCAAAAGACACCTGTGTCTTAACTTTTGATTGAAGTGTACTCACCTTGGAGAATACTATTTGTATAGTGAGTGTAGTACAGGGAGTTACATGACTGCAACTCCCAGGAGGCTCTCTTACTGTCACTCCAACCAACAGTCCAGTGTCCTCTTCTCCTAAGACTCCTGTTTGGGAAATCACACATGAAGTGTACTCACCTGGGGGAGATGATATTTTTCAAGTGTATGAACTGGAGGGAGTGACATGACTGCTAAGGCAAGGAGGCTCTGTATCTTAAGTCCAAACATAAGCCCAGTGTACACTTGTCCAAATACCCCTGTGTCTTAACTCCCAATCGAAGTTTATTCTCCTGGGGGGGATAACATTTGTCTAGGGTTGGAAATTAGAGGGACTGACCAGAATGTAAAGCGCAATGGGCTCTGTTTTGCTAACTCAAATCACCAGCCCAGTGTCCACTAGTTGCAATGCATCTGTTAGTAAACTCTCAAAGGAAGTTTACTCATCTTGGAGGATATCATTTGGCTAGTGTTGGGAATCAGTGGGAGTAACCTGAATGTAACTCCCCAGAGGTACTGTTTGAATAACTCCAAGTATCAGAACAGTGGTTAGTTGTCCAAAATCCCCTGCCTGCTCACTCACAAATAATGTTTACTCAACTGTAAGGGCCAAAATACATATCATGCTCAACTCAGAGATGGAGCTGGCCACCTAGGTCCACCTTGAACTGCTAAGCCAAGAAGAAACCATTGAGAACAGGAAGGACAGTGTACTCAGTGTGCAACATAAATGATCCTCAAGGCCTCAGGATACATCAACAGAATGGTATTGGCTGCAGACACATTCACAATACACTGACCACATGATGTCTACAATCACGTATACAACAAACATCTGTGTCTGCCTGTGGAACAATCAACAGGGCCTCATAATGGTCAAAGACTCATCCTACTCAGCCACTGTTTTGCCTGCATTGGTGTCAAGATGTAATTCTCACCCCATCCTCAAAAGTGCCAATAAACTGCTAAATTCAGCAGCTGCTTGAGTTGAATGGAGTTGGCATGTTTCACAAATGTTAAGTCAATACAACCAATGGCAAAGGTACCTGTCACAATAGTATAACAAGCAAATCATCTATGTGCACAGCTTTGCAAACTGTTACTGTAATCTTTTGGATGTAGATGTCACAATACAACCAGTAACATTGTATCTTTCACATCAACAGGTCTAGCTGCCACTGGGCATTCAAAGACCACAGACAATCCTGCCACTCCCCCCATAGATGAAGCCCTCAGTTAAGACACTCCTGGATGTCTAGACATGGAGGACGTTTCTGGCCCATCTGGGCAACTTGGTCAGACACCAACAGTGAGTTTTACTGTGGCAACATCAAGACCTACCACCCCGGTTGCTTCAACATCACAGGCAGGCATTCGCCCCCAAAAACTGTGCCTCTAGGACTGTAGCAACCATCTTGTGTCCTCAGTACAGGATCCTGAGTTGCAGCAAAAACACCTCAGACAATGATGGTCCTGAAGCCAATAGTAGGGGGCAAACTATCTCAAGGGCACAGGCCCCTGGGGCTAGGGTACGTGAGAGGGATGTTGTGGGCCAGTGGGGTGAGGCCACTGGTGATGTTTCTGGCGAGGACACCATCAGCCAAGTCTTGGGGGTCTATCAGGAGTTCCCACGCGTGTTGGGCAGGGTCTTGACCAAACCCTGGGAGAGGAAGCAGCTGCAGAGAAATATCCATATGGATATGCTTCAAAAGTGGGAGGCTACCAATATCACACTTGCCTCCTTCACAGGGGTGTTGAGGGACATTAGCAGTACCCATATTGGGGATCATCAGCAACACTCTACCCCTACCTTTGTCCCAGCAATACCAGGCACTTCTTCATCAGTGCCAGCCGCTGGAAGGGAGACCCTATCAAGTGAAGAATCTGCCCCAGACACCCCTGCCTTTGTAGCAGCAGATCACCCCTCCCCATACAAGCAGAGACGTCCAGCTAAGAATACAGGAGGTGGAGATGGCAAAACACTGACCACTGCCAGCAAGTGACCTCTTCTTGAAGGAACTCCTTTGTGCCACATGTTCACTCTGTTGGCTGTTATTCTGCCACCTTCCATTTCCTATGGGAGGGCTACACTTGACTTTGGACTTCCAATGGTGTGACATCTGCTACAACGATTTCATCCACCATCACTGAACTCCTCACTTTTCTGTTCCATCATGTCCCTTAAATTTTAATTATATGCACAAATTTAGAATAAATACCACCTATTACAAAGTTTGTGTCTGCTTCCTTCTGTTTCAATTTTTGCAATGTAGAAATGTAAGACCATCTGAAGCAAATGATGTAGATACAAGCTACTAGTGCAAGGAGGGATGTGTTACAGGTACAGTGCCCTGCTAAGGATCATAACAAACAAACACATTGGTACAAGTGTCTGATCACACCAAACATTTTATTTCACTGTACAGCACATTCAATGTCTTGACTGTTGTTAGAAATGGGGTCTTTGGTTGGCAGTCAGGTTACCCCCTGTCCAATCAAGGACACTCACTCTAGTCAGGGTAAAGGAGAATCACTCTTGGTTAACCCCTACTCATCCTCTTGGTAGGTTGGCACTTCAGAGACCAGGTGTAAAGTATTTGTACAAACACACACAGTAATATAGTAAAAACACCACAAAATGACTTAACACAGGTTTAGGAAAATAGCCAATATTTATCTAAACAAAACAAGACCAAAATGACAAAAATCTGACATACACAAGTCAAGTTATGAATTTGTAAAGATTAAATGTAAAAATAACGCTTAGAAACACAAAATGCTTCAATGAGGTGATAACAAGGCGTAGTGACAGAGTCGTTCCCAACAATCCGACGCCATTGGCGGCGGGTATGGAGTCACGCAGACCCCCAGGTACAGTACCTTAGTAAAATGTGAGAACAAGCTGGTACGTGAAGTCAGGGATCGCAGCATCACTAGATCTGAGGTGGCATTGGTTCCGGTGCTGGGGGGCGAAGGAGCAGAGGCGTCATGAAGAGGCATTGGGTCCTTGCTGCGGAGCGGTGGAGGTGAGGCAGCATCGGTGCGAAGCGGTGAATCTGCGCACTTGGCGGAGTCAATATATCCGGCGGTCATGATGTGGTGCGGCGGCTTCCAAGGAGTCGCAGACATCAGCGGGCTGCAGCGGTGTCTGGCCTGTGAGGGTCGTTGCACTCCAGTGAGGACCAGGGAGTCAGTTGCAGGCTGTATCAAGGGATTCAGCAGCGGCATCAGTCCAGACAAGTCCGAAGTAGGTTTTCTTGGATTTTCACCAGCTTCTCCTTTCAAGGGACCAGGGATTGGATAGGGCACCACTTGTCAGGGCAGGAGTCTCAGCAGAGAGTCCAGGTGCTGGTAGGGGAAGTCCTTGATGACTCTGAGACTTCCGAACAGGGGGTAAGCTCAGTCCAAGCCCTTGGAGATTCTTCTCAAGCAGGAATATACCACAAAGTCCAGTCTTTGTCCTCTTACACAGGCAGAAGCAGCAACTGCAGGATAGCTCCACCAAGCACAGTCACAGGTAGGGCAGCACTTCTCCTCAGCTCTTCAGCTCTTCTCTTTGGTAGAGGTTCCTCTTGATTCCAGAAGTTATCTGATCGTCAGGAGTTTTGGGTGCTCTTCTTATACCCCTTTCTGCCTTTGAAGTAGGCCTACTTCAAAGGAAAGTCTCTCTTGTTTGTGAGATCCTGCCTTGCCCAGGCCCCAGAAACACACCAGGGGGTTGGAGACTGCATTGTGTGAGGGCAGGCACAGCCTTTTCAGGTGTGAGTGACCACTCCTCCCCTCCCTCCCAACACAGATGGCTCATCAGGATATGCAGGCTACACCCAAGATCCCCTTCTGTCACTGTCCAGGGGAGAGGTGCAAACAGCCCAACTGTCAAACTGACCCAGACAGGGAATTCACAAACAAGCAAATTCACAGAATGCTTTAAGCAAGAACATGCCTACTTTCTAAAAGTGCCATTCTCAAACACACAATCTAAAAACAAACTTCACTAAAAGATGTATTTTTGAATTGTGAACTCAGAGACCGTAACCTCCATATTTCTATCTGCTCCCTAAGGGAATCTGCACTTTAATATTATTTAAAGGCAGCCCCCATGTTAACCTATGAGAGATAGCCCTTGCAACAGAGAAAACCAGATTTGATAGTATTTCACTGTTATGACATGTAAAACACATAAGTACATGTCCCACCTTTAACATACACTGCACCCTGCCGTTGGGGCTACCTTAGGGGTGCCTTACATGTATAAAAAGGGAAGGTTTAGGCCTGGCAAATGGGTACTCTTGCCAAGTCGAATTGGCAGTTTGAAACTGCAGACACTGCAGTGGCAGGTCTGAACCATGTTTACAGGTCTACTTATGTGGATGTCACAACCAGTGCTGCAGGCCCACTAGTAGCATTTGATTTACAGGCCCTGGGCACCTCTAGTGCACTGTACTAGGGACTTACTAGTAAATCAAATATGCCAATCATGGAAAGCCAATTATACATACATTTTACGTAGGAGCACTTGTACTTTAGCACTGGATAGAAGTGGTAAAGTGCCCAGAGTAACAAAAACAGATACAGCACACATCAACAACCTGGGAAACAGAGGCAAAACGTTAGGGAAGACCATGCCAAGGATGCCAAGTCTAACAACTGTCTCAGCCACAAATGGCTGACTCATAATGTTTCAAGGTAGATATACAAAAGTACTGTCTCCCAAACCACAAAAGGAAGGGCCTTGTCAGACATTGTCCTGTAGAATAGGCAAACAGAGAAGTGGATGGTGTCACCAGATTGAGTCGTATCACATACCAGAACCAAGTATTCCAACATCACATAAACCAAGGTACAGACAGAGGGCAGAACAAAAGGTCCCTGATCACAGGTCCATCATAATCCAATGAACAAGCATCTGGTGGTATGATACAAACATATGTCAGTGTTTTGGCACAGGCACTGTGGCCTGCAATGAAGAAACATATCTACAGCTATGTTCAGGCCATACAAGAATAGTGTTTAGACAATGTGAAGGGTGCATTCCTGGCTTCCACTTGATAAAATCATATTTCATACACACATGATTACACACATGATGTAAATGGCACAACACAGCACAAAAAACAAATATATTGTGTACTTCAGACTTCCATCCATATACTGTCCAAGCTGCCCTGGCACATGTCTCAGACCCCCCAAATCTATGACCTACATTACCAGGATTAATCCATGTCCACTTCCTATGTCAGAACAGCATCAGTTATCTGCCAATGTCACAACTCTGAAATGCCCACATGAGGATGTCATGGTGAAAGTTCTTGGACAAATACCATCAAGGAATATAAGCTTGAAAAGAATACCTATGACACAAATCACATAGCAAGCATCTGTAAATTAACTTACATTGCAATGAGACTGACACAAACAAAGCAGCTACATGAAGGTGGGGATATGTCAAAGGCTAACTCTTCAAACACCCTTTGACTGAATATTGCAGAAAATTAACTTCCCAGTGTTTTGACAAAACACTGTACCCACGCATCCTGACAACTACAGTTCTTCATACAGTCGCAGTCATTCCATCACACAATATACTTACACTCAAGTAAAGTAGTTATGGATGAGATCTTCCCGCAAGTCAGCTCCTTCCTCTTCATCACTGTCATCCTCACTTGGCATTTCAGGAGGCTCTTGAGAAAAAAGGAGGGTCCCTGAAGTTAATATAGTAGCTCAACCAGTTAAGTAAAAGTGAAGGCTACACAGAAAGTAATAAGCTACCCTCAGATCATATTTCATACATATTTACAAGCCTAAAGAAAAAAGATATATAACAATATTCATCTTATATTGTATGTCAACATTAACACAAAGTTATATGTCCAGTCTGAGGCTACAACACATGTCATGCATTATCTCCATCCTCATCAATATCATTACACAAAAATACAATATATTTTTGTGTTATGATATTGATGAGTATATAACTTTGAAATATGATCTGAGAGTAGCTCATTACTTTCTGTGTAGCCTTCGATTTCAGGAGGCTCACCTGATGCCAATGCTGGGTCCCCCTTATCTAGGATGTATTGGATATTCCTCTGCAGGGCAATGTTGTGGAGCATTTAGCAGGTCACAGTGATCTGACACGCTTTTTCCGGGTGAGTAGTGGAGGGCTCAACCAGTCCAGTCCAGACACAGAAATCTGGCCTTTACAGGCCCAAAAAGCCCGCTCCACCACCCACCTTCTTCTTCCATGGGTCTAATTCCCTGGAGTAGTTTGATTCCTTAGTGGAATGAACAACCAAGGACGGTTTGGATATGCTGAGTCTCCTGTTAAGGAATGGGATGTATGTGCAATTATGAGTTCCTCAAATTAGAATTATTGCAGCAGATACACACACGCACACAATAGGACAGATGTGACTTACCAACCAGCCTGGCCCTCTCTGGTTACAGTTGTGACATCAGAAGGGGGATTACGCTGTTCTTCATAATGAAGGCATCATTGACTGAACCAGGATAATGGGCACAGACCTGTGAAATGCAGAGGTCCGCCAAACATACAGCATGGATGTTGATGGAATGGAAGCCCTTTTTGTTGCAGTAGACTTCTTTATTGGCATGTGGTGGGACCAAGCTAACGTGTGTGCCATCCATAGCCCCCTCCACATGTTGGATGCATACAAAACCATAAAAGTTTGCCTTCACATGGACTAAATCCTCACATTGGATGAAACTAGATATAGCTGTCCAGGTGTTTCAATATTGCAGAGAGGACATCCTTCCATACCAGACTGAACATAGGTTGGGACATGCCTCCAGATAGGGCCACTGTATGTTGGAAGGACCCTGTGGCTGGGAAGTGCAACACTAGAATGAGTGGTATGCCGGTTGGATAACTTATAGCTGACATCAGATCTGGCCACGTCTGACGACATAGGCCCATTATTGTTCCCTGATTCAGATGGCAGAGCTGGATTATATGGTGTTCCTCCCTGGTCGGAAGGCCTGGCTGTGGACAGTAGATAGGAGGTTATCTCATTCTCCCCCTCCCTGGGTACCTATGTATGACAAGCAATGAGTTCTAACACTACTCACTGTTTCCCCAGCAACATACATGATGCATGTCAATGATATCATGTGACTAGGCATATTAGAAGGGATAGACAGGACAAACAGTACACATCACAGCTGCTAATAATTATTAGGCATGTGCAGGGAGCCCGCTCCGCTGGTTGAGCTAACAGAGTTTTTGGAAGTCTGCTTGGAGCGTGGAGTTTGTCCAAAAACTCGGCTAGCCCTGCCAGCAGTGCAGAGCTCACCCGGTGCACACTGCACCCCAACACTGCTGGTTCAGGCTTCTTGTGAACCGGCCTGCCCCATGTGCATTGCACACAGGACAGGCCGGTGCACAAGAGGCCTGAAACAACAGCTTTCACTGCGTACGGCCCTCTCCTGAATGCACCTGATCTCGGAATCGCTAAGCCGGGTTGGCCCTGGCTAACCAGACCAACCCTGCTTAGCGCTTCTGAGATCTGGTGCATTCAGGACTCTGTGAGTCACAGAACTCCACCTCCACGGAATTCCATGGAGTTTTGCTGGACTCCGTGGAATTCCACAGAGTCGATCTCTGTGAACTCGGTCCAGGTCTATTAATAACACAAAGGTCACATGTTACCCCCTTGGTTTGCCACACGTGTACACATCATGTGTCTGAACCTCAACAAGAATGTGCGTTACAAATGCCACTTGAAATGTGACTGGATGTCCCAAGGGTAAAAATAACCTTTAATGGGAGTGAACCGTGACCCACTGTAAATTGCCATCTGTGCCCTGGAACATACCACAATGGTGTTTGAGTAGTATGACCTGCATAACAAGACAAGATAAGCAGGTTTGTGCTCATAACAACATTTTCGGAGGAGTGGTGCATTTTTTGAAGCCCAGTACTGCATTCTGTGCCCCTAAAATAGTGGCTGCCTGACCTACTGCACTAGATGTCAGGAACCGTCCCTCAAACGCCGGTGGAAGTCGTCATGGCGGTAGGTGGTTGCAACCACAGTGGACACAGCCATCAGCTAACATTTTTGCCAGAGGTGGTCATGAGCAAATGGCTGTGTCTGCCGGCGGTGACAACCACAGAAGTGACAACCATGTTCTGCAAAATCCCTCACTTGACTCCTGATGCTGCTGCCAGCAACACCTCCATCACTGAGCTGCTATGTACCACCTATGGAGCAATCATGCCATGCAGGTGATAGAGCCCCTGCCTTCTCACCAGAGGAGCTGGAGAGGCTGGTGAATGAAGTCATACCCCTGCATGAACATCTCCATGGTGTACCAGAGGAGCAAGTAAATGCTTCATGGCCACACAGGCTAGATTGAGGCCATGTGTGCCAGACTGAATAATCATGTGCCTATAGATGCAGACTGTGTGACATCAATGGGGCGGTCAATGTGCAGGTACTGGTGGCCAGTGCCATATGTTGAGTTCATTCACATTGTGGTGTGTGTGTTTTTAGTATTCCCTGATTCAGATTGTGTTGGTGAGGTGACATTACAGCCAACCACTGACATCTCCTTCCTCATGAATGTTGTATATGTGAGACAACATGTATGTGCATGAGAGTATGAGCTGAGTATTTATTATTTATGTGTCAGTTGTGAGTAATGTGAGCTATGTGTGTCTTGCCAGAGAGATGTCTTCACACATCTGCCCTTGCTAGACTGTTGTTTGCAAAGCATGTCATCACTCTCTCTGCCCTTCATGTTGCCACTCACACCACATGCCAATTTGCTTTTGGCTACATGATGTACTGTAATGTATGGAAGTAATTGGGAATGTATTATCATGTAGGTTCTGTCTGCTCAGCCTGCAGAGACCAGGTCCTGCCACATGTATCTCCCAGTATGGATCCTAGTCTAGAGTGGGGTGGAGTTACTGTGGCTATGCAACCGTAACATTGTATCCATGCCCTGTACCTCATCTGATCCTCACATGTGGCCAATATGAGGCTCTGTGGTAATATGCTTCTTAATATGCCTCATTCCTTTGATCAGATTGTGAATGGGTATAGGGGTGTGTCACTCATCTGTGACAGATGTGCACTTGGCATCATTGTCAATGTGTGTTTCTGACTCCTGGCAGGTCACGTATTCCTACAGCCCTGTTGTCACCTTTATACAGGTCATATTTATCCTGTCCAGGCTTGTTGCATTACTGACATTTCAACAGTGAAGATAGTGTGTTGACTTCTGGGAACCCATGATATGTGACTGAGTAACTTAGTCATATTGCAGAAAATTGGACAATGCATACCTTTGTTGGATGCCATCTCTGTAGGATGGAAACATATGTCCAAAAGCGTGTTATGTGGTACAGATACATGACACAGAACCCCATCCCCTGAAGTGGCATAAGTCTGCGTTTGTTATTGCACATGTCCACACATTGACAGATTAGACACTTTTTGTACCCACCATGCCAGTCCCTTCATTATTGCCCATGTTTAATGTTAGAGTTTGTACTGTGGCAGCAGTCTGTAGGAACTGTATGCAGTGAAACATTCTCACAGTGTGAATATGTTGGTCCATTCATGCCTAAGAAGTGCCTTTCAGAATCCACAGAGGTGTGATGTGGCTCACATCACATTCAGCTTGCTAGAGCATGTCCTACAAGATGTCAGTCGATATGCCTAGACATTGTAGGGCCTGAGCAAGGTGGTCGATTGATCTGCAGATTGGGAAATGTGTGTCTGTACTCATGTCCCTCTACATATTGGCTTGTGTCTCACTTGGGGAGTATTGACTAAATAGAAAAGGCTTTGCTTGGTAGTACTGACATTTATGCAACTCAACAATTTGTGATGAAATTTGTGATTATAATCTCTTGATTTGTCTTTTGCATCCAGACAGGTCAACGCCCATGAAAAAAAGGGATATGGAGAACCATCGCCAAGAAGGTGCATACCTTGGGATACCCTGGGGGTCCACAGCCAGGTGAGCGCCAACTGTTGCAAGAGGTGGGAGGAATTGAGACACTGGGCCTGGAAGATCTCAGAGGCCCAGCTAGGGCTGTCCTCCAAAAGAGGGCAGGGTGCCCAACGAACCATGAACCCCCTAATGACCTGCATTCTGGTGGTGGCCTATCCGGGAGTTTGATGGGGATTTGAGGGCAGCACAGCTGCCACAAGGGGGTGAGCACCTAGTGTATTCCTGCCTGTCCCATCTCCAGGCTATTGAGCGAGGTTCTGATTGCTCCCCCTGACAATTAGGTATGAGTCAGGTGTCACACTGTAGATGAGAGATTGTTTGTGATGACATGTCATGTGTTTCAAACTGATGTGCCTTGTCTATTGGACCAAGGACCTGGGACAAAACTGGTTGGAATTCTCAATGACCTTGCTCTCAAAAGACCACATATCGCTGTGTACAATGATCAATCATGTACTGTTTGCTGTCGTAGTGTGTGCATTTCTATGCAACAAACCACTACTCCCCAGTGTTCCAGGCCAAAAATGAGTAGGTGATGAACCACTGTCCTCAACCATGTGTCTGTGCACATGTGTATTTTGGCATCTGCTACCCAGAAGCTTGTTTCTTTCTGTTTATGGTGGGTGCAGCTACCTCGCTGCAGTCTGTAATGTGAATGTGTCCAACATACATGTGACTGGCCTTACATTGCTCTTTGACTGCAGCTATAGGACACTACTTTTCCTTGGTAAGAGGGGAATGTTCATTGACATGATTTATGTGCCATCACTGTTGCTAACATTCCTTGTGCTTACATGTCAGCATGTGTCCCTTTCTCTTTAGAAAACATTTGTAAGCTGCAGTTTCATGCATGGTCTACCTATGTTGATTGGATGATGTCTGTATTCCCTCATATATATGTGCATGACAAACTGTGTGTTGAATGGTACATTTACAATGGGGGGGCATTTCATCTTGTGCTGCATACAGGAGCCTGTCACAATTGTTTGTCTGACACATTCCCTCATGTGTCATAGTATATGCCATTTAGCATGTAGAACTCCAGTAGCAATGAGGGACATGACAGGTAGGCCTAGAGTTTAGAACTACAATGTGTTTATCCAAGACCTTAAGATGGTATCATGTGGAAAGTGAACTGCACATGTGTAATGATTGAGGTTTGTGCCCTGACTGTTGACATGCATCATGGAGTAACTTGCAGTGTTTTAGACACGTGTTTGGGTACAGGCATTCATCCACAGAGAGACACCTGGGTTTGCATGACCAAGATGGGGACGGTGACGTTGCTTTGCATTGGGCAACTTGTCGTGAGCCTTCCACAAGTCCTTGCAACTTCTGTGTCTCACCAACATGCAAAGGACTAATGGCTTCTATTGAAGCACTCACAGAATGTCATGGTAAGGGGTGTCAGACATTGGTGTTGACTATCCTGGGGCTTGCTGATTCATTGTGTTGTGTACTTTGGGGACGTCTCTGCCTGACATTGGACATGATGTCCACAGTGTTCATTTCCATGGCACATGTGTGGCTTATCTGAGTAACATTGATACTACCTCCTTGATTCTATAGGAACAAATATCACTTTGTTAAGTGTACATTTTGTATATGTTTCCAGTGTGACATGGGTATTTCCATGTCACCTTCTCCAGCCTACCGTACCTTTGTCAACAACATGACTGTATTTTGGAGCATCATTAATTATTGCTGAGTCAATATGTACGTGACAAATAGATGTGGGCATGACCTTGCGTGGGATCTGTGGGAATTGACTTTACATTGGGATACTATTGTATGCCAACAGGTAACTGAGGTCTGCTTCATGGGGCAAAGCTTTGAGGGTGATGACGTCTTCTAGTTGTTAATTCTTTATTGTGATTGCACAACTTCAGCCATGCAATTGTACTGGTCTGAGATCCAGAATTTCCTGTGGGCAGCTGTTGATAATCCATATGGCATGCATGCATATGGTTTGGCATATGTATGGGCCACTTAGGTAAAAATTATTGCTGGGGTCTACTTGACATCATGCTATTGTTTGCTAGTCAGAGCTGGTGTTCAAGTTTGATTATGAACATATCATGACCCTATTCCTCTTTGCCTTTCCAGCATCAGCACAGGCAAGCAGAGGAGACGGGCGGAGCCGTGTGGGGAAGCCTCTGACCACGGGACCTCGGATCAAGACACCACTGACACAGGGAGACCCAGTGGTCAGGAGGGTGAGAGGAGTGCCATGGGGAAGACTGGAACATCATCTTCATCATTGGATTCCTCCTCCAGTGGCCACTCCCTAATGGTGGCAGACCCAATGGGGCCTCCCCCATTACCATCCTTGTCCGCCATCCCCGTTCTATCACCAACCTCCCTGTTGCTCCCCACCCAAGAGGGTGGGTGTCTCCTTTGCTGCAGGTACCTCAGCCCCAGCCCCTGATACTCCTGCTGCCCTCAGTGAGGAGGCTATAGATCTCTGTTGGTCAGTTAGCCACTGTGAATGCCATCCAGGGATTGGCCACACAGCGCCAACAGACGAGTACATTCCTGGAAAGCATTCATGGTGTAATGGCTGTCCTACAGAGATATTTTCAGACTCTGGCCTCCTCACTGGTGTCAGACAGTCACCCATCACCTTCTGTCCCCCTCCAAATTCCTCTTCCAAATCTACATCCCCCTCCACATCAACAGCCAAGAGGAGCACACACAAACAGTCACCACTTCCCAGGACACCCCCAGCATCACACACACAACATCAAGTATACCCACAGGTACCACACCAACAGTGACATACCCACTGTTAGACTTTTCATCCTTGGCGTGGTCTCCCTTAACTTTTTGCCTCTGTTTCCCAGGTTGATGATTTGTGCTGGACTCTGTTTTTGCTGTTTTTGTTACTCTGGGCACTTTACCACTGTTATCCAGTGCTAAAGTGCAAGTGCTCCTATACAAAATGTGTATGTGATTGGTTTATCCATGATTGACATATTTGATCTACTAGTAAGTCCCTAGTACAGTGCACTAGAGGTGCCCAGGGCCTGTAAATCAAGTGCTACTAGTGGGCCTGCAGCACGGTTGTGCCACCTACATTAGTTGCCCCGAACTCATGTCTTAGACCTGCCACTACAGTGTCTGTGTGTGCAGTTTTTAACTGTCAATTTGACTTGGAAAGTGTACCCACTTGTCAGGCCTAAACCTTCCCTTTTCTTACATGTAAGACACCCCTACGTTAGGCCCTAGGTAGCCCCAAGGGCAGGGTGCAGTGTATGGTTAAGGTAGGACATTTAGTAATGTGTTTTATATGTCCTGCCAGTGAAATATTGCTAAATTTGTTTTTCACTCTTGCAAGGCCTGTCCCTCTCATAGGTTAACATGGGGGCTATCTTTAAATATGATTAAAGTGTAGATTCCCTTTGGGAGCGGATAGATATGTGGAGTTTGGGGTTTCTGAGCTCACAATTTAAAAATACATCTTTTAGTAAAGTTGATGTTATGATTGTGTGTTTGAAAATGCCACTTTTAGAAAGTGGGCATTTTCTTGCTTAAAACATTTCTGTGACTCTGTCTGTTTGTGGATTCCCTGTCTGGGTCAGTTTGACAGTTGGGCTGGTTGCACCTCTCATTAGGCAGTAACATAAAGGGAGCTGGGGTGTAGTCTGCATTTCCTGATGAGCCATGTGTGCTAGGAGGGAGGGGAAGAGTGGTCACTCACTCCTGAAAGGGCTGTGCCTGCCCTCACACAATGCAGTCTCCAACCCCCTGGTGTGTGTCTGGGGCCTGGCCTGGGCAAGGCAGGATTTCACAATCAAGAGAGACTTTCATTTGAAGTAAGCCTACTTCAAAGGGCAAAATGGGTATTAGAAGGGCACCCAAAACCACGGACTTTAGAACACTTCTGGAAACCAAGAAGAACCTCTGCCTGGAGAAGAGCTGAAAAGCTGAGGAAGAAGAGCTGCCCTGCCTGTGACTGTGCTTTGTGGAGCAATCCTGCAGTTGCTGCTTCTGCCTGTGCTAGAAGACAAAGACTGGACTTCGTGTTGCCTTCCTTCTTGTGAAGAACTCTCCAAGGGTTTGATTTAGAGCTTGCCTCCTGTTGTTTGAAGTCTCAGGGACAGCAAAGACTTCTCTCTGCCAGCACCTGGAGCCTCTGGAGAGACTCCTACTCTGCCAAGTGGTGCCCATCCATTTTCTGGGACCCTGAAAGGAGAAGCTGGCAGCCCAAGAGTGAGAAATCCATGCACCGACCTCCGTGCGGGGAAAAGATCGACGCAACTCCAATCTGCGGTTGAAAAATCGCTGCACCGCCGACTTTGCGGGTGAAAATCAACGCTCGCCTGCAGCACGACAGGAACATCGACGCCCAGAGCTGGGGAAACAACGCGCAGCATCGCTGACGGAGGCTGGTGAGATCGCAACCCGCGCTGAGTGGTTTTCAGATCATCATGCAGCTGAATTTCTGAGGCAAACACCGCTGGGCGTGTAAAAACAAAGCAAAGCCTGTCCGGACCCGAGAGTGCTGACCGGATCGTTGTGTGTTTAAAATACATGAAGATTCTTTTTACATTTTTTGTGATAACTTGACTTGTGTATTGTGGATTTTTTTTCGTTTTGGTCTTGTTCTGTTTACATAAATATTTTCTTTTTTTCTAAACCTATGTTGTGTCATTTTGTAGTGTTTTCATTAAGTTACTGTGTGTGCTGGTACAAATACTTTACAACTATGCACTCGTGCCAAGCTACCAAGAGGGTAAGCAGGGGTTAGATGAGGGTGATTCTCTTTTACCCTCACTAGAGTGAGGGTCCTTGATTGGACAGGGGGTAATTTGACTGCCAACCAAAGACCCCATTTCTAACACCCGCCATACCCATCATACCTACATACACCACCCCAGCAGTCCCCCAAATATCCACCACATGCACCACACCTACAGACACCTCAGGTTTAGACACAGACATCCACCACATCCAGCCAGACCCCAGTCACCACCCCATACACACCCCCCTGACACGCACAAATCCACCACTCCATCCTTCCGTACCCGCAAGACATACAAATGCACTCACTCACACATCCAAGAGACACCCACCACACACAAGCACACCTCCCAAAAGCATCTATACCAACACAGCCTACAACCACTCCCTCAACCTCCAAATCCCAACCCCCCTTCTGATGACAGCCCCCATGTGTCTAAGAAATGTTTGTGTTTGACCTGGATCTTTCCCTTGTTGCTTCCAACCCCTGCCAGAGACCCAAGAGATCCACACCCTTCCACCTCCAAGGCCTCGCCCTGTCCTTCCTGCAAGAACCCATACATCTCCCCCCAAGAAGAATCCCACCCCTTCCAAAAAGAAGACCACCCCTCCCAATCCCAAACCCCCTCCAGAACTTCCCCCCGCCCCCAGATAACCTCTGAGGTGCATGCCCCTTTGATGTCCCTTCCTGTGGAGGTTCCATGGCAGTTGGGAGTCAAGATTATGCACAATACTGTGCTATTATAGACACATTAATGGACTGACCAATGGCCTTGGACTTTTCATCTTTATAGTTAAATAAACCCAAAGAGTTATTTTGGTTTGGCTACACATTTGTCCTGCAATTCCTTTTCTACCTTAATGTTGTTCCTGAGTGAGTTGTGTTTTGTGCCTAAAGTTGTGTCTGTTTACAGTTTTCTTGCTTGCTGATCCATGTGCTGTTGTTTGCAGCATCCGACTTTGTGGGCAATGGTGTTCCCAAAGACAAAGATATATGTTGAGTGTATGGCTATGTGGGTGTAAATGCAATGATGGTGTCATGGCATTGTGTACTATTTACAGTGGTAAGTATTTCATCTTGTGTTGTCCATTATGAACATGTATAGGTATAGGTGTATGTCCCTTGCAGCTAGTTCCTGTTGAGGTATGTCCAATGCAGTTGCAGTTGTATGTTCTTTGTTGACTTGCACTTCACCGTTGTGCAGATGGGCATGTACTCTTTGTCCATGAGACACATGTAGGGCCTATTCCTGTGCAAATGTTTTTAAGGAGTTTGTTCAAAGTGATAGATGTCCCAATGCAGCCTCCTTTCCTGACTGTTCCTGATGCCCCCATTCCTATTGTACATGGGAATGGGGGCATCATAGAGCCATTTGTCTATTTGTCTCAGTTTGTATTGTACATGCCATTGTCCTTCGCTGTGCTGTGGTGTGTGTCCATTGCAGGGCTGTTTAATGGTGTTGTTGTTTGTGTTGCATGTCACATCGATACATAAGTGTGTTGTATGTGAGGATGCCACTGGATTCAAGCTAGCCTGGCTGATGAGGGGTGAAACCCCGAAACCGGTCCCAGGATGCTTGTTTCCAATTCAACGGAAGACCTGGCCTAGCAGTTCGGGCTGGACTGTTCCCATGGGGAACAGGGTCAAGACTGATTTGCATATGGCTGGGTCCAAACTGGAATGGCATGGGCAGCAAAAAAACGATGGATTTAGGCCCAGATCACTGTACTGGGGGTGAATGTTTGACAATGTTCAGCATTCCGTCCATCACTTATTGTTTTTGCTTTGTCGCCCTAAGTGGGAAGGGTATGCCCAGACGTGGGTCCCGTGCTTCCCATGCCACTGGATTCAAGCTAGCCTGGCTGATGAGGGGTGAAACCCTGAAACCGGTCCCAGGATGCTTGTTTCCAGTCCAGGGAAGACCTGGCCTAGCAGTTCGGGCTGGACTGTTCCCATGGGGAACAGGGTCAAGACTGATTTGCATATGGCTGGGTCCAAACTGGAATGGCATGGGCAGCAAAAAAACGATGGATTTAGGCCCAGATCACTGTACTGGGGGTGAATGTTTGACAATGTTCAGCATTGCGTCCATCACTTATTGTTTTTGCTTTGTCGCCCTAAGTGGGAAGGGTATGCCCAGACGTGGTCCCGTGCTTCCCATGCCACTGGATTCAAGCTAGCCTGGCAGATGAGGGGTGAAACCCCGAAACCGGTCCCAGGATGCTTGTTTCCAGTCCAGGGAAGACCTGGCCTAGCAGTTCGGGCTGGACTGTTCCCATGGGGAACAGGGTCAAGACTGATTTGCATATGGCTGGGTCCAAACTGGAATGGCATGGGCAGCAAAAAAACGATGGATTTAGGCCCAGATCACTGTACTGGGGGTGAATGTTTGACAATGTTCAGCATTCCGTCCATCACTTATTGTTTTTGCGTATGTGAGGATGGTCCATGGCCAGTGTGGAATCTGAGTGTGTGAGTTGTATTTGTGCAGGTGATGTTGGTATGTTGTTGGTTATGTGTGAGACAATATTGTGTGGCCTTCACTGTCCATGTGTCTGAGCTGTGTGGCCAAGTATATTTGTGTAGAGTTGCAGTGCATTGTGAGTGAACTGCCCAAAGAGGGCGTATTGTGACTGTGAACGTATCCGTCTTCACGTATGTTTCGGACTGTGTATAGGATGAGGCGCGTACTTGATGCTAGTGGCGTGCACCCATATGATGTGGATGGCGGCCCTACGACCTGTTTTAAGGTTAATGTTACAGTTTGGTAGCGTCCACAGCAACGTTGATTTTGTCATCCTTCGATAACCATCGTCAGAGGCAGGACATCTGTGATGGGCTCCATGGTGGCACTGGACGTGTCAGGCTGCCTGCTAGTGAGTGTCTCCCCTTATACTGTCTGTTTCTGCTTGCTGCTGCATGGTGGTTGGCCCACCACGGTCACATTGGCGATGTGCAACCTCATAATGAGTTTGGCAGAAACACAGGCTCTGCTGACCTGTTTGTGCTGCTTTGTGACCGTGGTGGTCTGTGCTGCCTGGCGGTGCCAGCGGAACTGCAGCAGTCTTTGCTCCATGGGACCTTAATCTCGACAGCAGTCAGACCATCACTGTCGCCATGGCGGTCCAGGGACTACCAAACTCGTAATTAGGCCCCCAAACTACACTCATCCCTGAAGCCTACAAGTCCATTTCTGCCAAGAAAATCCACTATCTCTGGACCATAAAATCACTCAATTTCCCTAACCTAAAGCAGAACTTTAAAAACCTCTTTCTATTTCGATGCCTTAACCCCATCCATCCCATATCCATTAATATACCTCAGCACATTCAACCTCTACCCATCCCTGAACCCTAAAAAACACCTCACTGCCCTTAAACACCAGCTATCGATAACTCATAAGAACTCCTCATCACCCGAAATGTCTAATCCCTGAACCCTAAAGACCCCTTTCTACATCTACTCTCCACCCATCACTGAATAGTTAAAATCCATCAACACCAGAAACTTCACCCCACTTCCAACCCTAAAAACTCTCGCCACCCCTGCCACTGCCCATAGTCGACCCTTAAAACCTCTCACCAGCCTCCCCATCAATAAATCCTAAACCACTTCAGCGCCTTTACACTTCACCTATCCCTGAAACCTATAAACGCCTCAACACCACTCATTTGTGAACCCTAAAATCCCCTCACCACCCCTACACTTGACCCATCTCTGAACCGTAAAAAAACCTTTCTATGCCCAAACTCCAATTAATTCTGACACTTAAAAATGCCTCATTACTCCAAACAATACCCATCCCTAAACCAAAAAATCCCCACAGTAGTTCTAAACTCCACCCAAGTTTAATGTAATGTTGAATTTTTCCTTACAATTATCTTTCCTTTAAAAAGGTTTTCTTTAATTTTCGTATTCTTTGGAGTTCCTTAAAATTGCCTTTTCTTAAAATTAGGATTCAGTGATTTGGTTTTCTCCAATTTGGTTTCTCAGTATTCATTTTCCATTAATTCATACACTTCACTTCACCGTACCTATCTGGTTCTGAAGTTAACTATTCTCTGGAGGCACAGGACTGTGCAAAAAAAAATTTAACAGTTCTTTTTTAAGCAGGCACTCAGGATCTGGGCCGTCATCCACATACCAGTCAGGACTGTCCCTATCATTTAATTCAGGTAAAAGCTTAGGACACCATTTTAAAGCATACTATATTTCAGCACAACAAACAGTCCACCTCCCCTGTCAGAATCTATCACTCCTAGATAAATTCACTTTCTGATTTTTCTGATTTTATCTTTCCCTTAGAGCATGTGCAATGCTCTGCTCCCTTTTGGCTACGTTTTCCATATAAATATACCACATACAAGTATGCAACATACTTTCATAATTAGTCACCAAATTCCTGAGACATATTTGAGGGTTTATTGTCATCTCTCTTACACCTGCTTAGGTTTTGCCTCATCTCTATATGAGAATCTGTCTTCAGTGCTTTTTGCAGCACTCATTGTAAACTGGTCATGCTTCTGTGTCAGTAATTGTGGCCCTTTCTAGAGCTTTGCATGCTGGAGTCCAGTCCATCAGGGTGGTAGTAGACATTATGTCCACCACCCTGATGTATTGTTGTCCCTGAAATTTAGGGATACCACAGGTCCAGCTGTGAACTCTGGGACATAGTTATACTTGTTTTGTGACGAATTTGCATCATTTTTTTAAATGCAAATTCGGTGCAAAACTAACTCCATATGTATGCTTTGGCACTAGACCCGTCTAGCGCCAAATTTGTGGAATTAAAGTCATTTTTTGGATGTGGAAACCTACTTTGCGTCAATGAGATGCAAAGTAGGCATTCCTGTGTAAAAAATGACTCTATGGCCTTAGCGTCATATTTATTCCCTGTGCTAAAATCACGCACGGGGGGAGAGGGGTCAAATAATGGTGCAAAGCTTGCTTTGCACCATTATTTAACGCCTGGGCCAGGGCAGCCATTAGGGGACCTGTGGGCCTATTTCCATGGTAGAACACCATGGAATAAGCCCAAAGGTGCCCTCTCCAGGCTCTAGGGACACCCACACCAGAGGGACAGTGGAGGATAGGGACCCCATCCCAGGTAAGTACAGGTAAGTACAGGAAAGCATATATATATATTAATTTAAGTGCCATTGGGGGACCTGATGTGGGCCCCCTACATGGCAATGGGTGCAATGGCCATGCCCAGCCAGGGGAACCTGGTCCCCTGTGTTGGCCATTGGGGTGGTGGGCATGACTCCTGTCTTTTCAAAGACAAGAGTCATGTGGTATGGATGGTTTTGCGTCAGAAAATGACTCTAGGCAGGTTAGAGTCATTTTTGTTTTACTCTAACCTGCCTAACGTAATTTTTTAATGCAAAACCCGCTTCTTCCATACCGCCAGACACACCTGACTAACGTAATTTTGTTTTGACACTAGCCTACCCTTTGCACCAGCTTGGACCATTCCATAAATATGGTGCCCAGCTGGTGCACAGAAATGGTGCAAGCTGGTGCTAAACTTTTTGGTGCAAAACTGCGTTAGTGCAGTTCTGCACCAAAAAGTATAAATCAGGCCCTCTGTGTCCTGAAAGGGGCCACTCTATGATGTTTCCTGTTGAGGTATATTTTTTTTTCTGTCAAGGTACAAAATGTTTACTAAACTTATTGCTTTTATTGAAAAACAAATAACTAATGATATCTATGGCGAGGAGTTTTCCCTGTATGCAGGTGGGATAATATTTTTTCTGTACCCCGGAAAAAGGATATTACACCACCCAGGTTGTAACGGATGGGAGGTGTAATACCCTTTTTTGATGGCCCCTACTCTGTCGGCTTATCGGAGGGCACTTTACCTCTATAAAGTTAATGGGAACTCTACCAATGGAGGTCCTCTCAATCCTAAATAGGGCAAATGGACCAACGGTTTGAAGGACAGTCCGCATAGCTATATTTTGGGCCATTAATGTTCTTCCGGGAGGTCCAAGAACACTAGTTTTTTTATTGTTTGTACTGCGTTTATCTCTGTGGTGAAGTCACATCTTAGGCATGCGTTTTGACGATGCAGCTCTGTTTTGTTTCCCACCTTTAAGTGCACTTCCGTTTGGCACACAAACAACTAATGTGCATATTGTGTGTCATGTTTCTTTTTACTTATAGTTCTTCAATATTCACAGGGTAGGGACTAGGTGTGTGGCATTTGTCAGTGGTCTGGGATCAGCTAATTAACCCAACTCACTGTGTCTAGACTTCACCATTCATTTCAGTAATACCACCACCCTCCTCCCGCCCCTGGTTCATATGTCTGATATCTGTTTGTAGGAACCCCCGACGTTTAGAATTGCATTGTCAGTGTTCTTATTCTTGCTTTGAGCCTCTCTTTGGGCTTTTTGCCGCATCTTTCCCTCCGTGCCCACCTGCTGATAACCATGTAGGAGTAAAATGCACAGATAGGGTCTTTTCTCAGGGGCACGGTGCTTTCTGGGTCCTTTATGTTCGACAGAGAGAGGACCTCTTACTGTCTCAGCAACATGTTGGTTGTTGGTGGAGTGAGGTGAGCCAAGTTCTGCCCAGTTATTGAGTATTATGTTTCAGGTTACCGAGCAAGCACATCAGATTCCATCTGCAACCTCCTGAATCACGCCAGCCCAATCCTCATTCTAATTCCCAGTTAAGGGATTCGGTGACCAGTAAGTCATACATTTGAGATACACCAATGAACGGACTCCATGAAAGTTTTGGATGTAACCTAGAGTATGTCATTTAAATCAATTTTTCAACCTGTGAATAATGTTTGATTGCCTATTTTTCATTATTCTCTATATTTTGTTGAAAGTATACATTTTAAATTAGAGACAATTTGAGGCAAAAAAAAATATGATAAAATGAGTCCAGTTTGAAAGCAATACAAATATAACACTATTAGTAAATGTAGCAGGGGAAAATAATGTGTGCTGAAGTAGAAAACCCGTTTGCAAGGTTACTTGCAGTTAATCTGCATCACATGTTATTCAAGAAGGTGAACACGTACTTGTAAATATCGTTATCTGGGCTGTGTGTATTCGAGATTGATAAATTGTAAATTTAAACATAAAATTCAGTGGCCTTTCAATAAAATCTTGCCATGTGATCCTGTGTATCACAACCTCTTATCGTTGATGTAGCACTCAAGGTTAGAAGTAGGCCAGCAAAGAAGATTATAGATACGGTAAGTGTGGCCATTTTTATTGTAGCTTTATGCGCGTTAGCTTAACGTGTTAGGCCTCTGTGCACTTTGCCCTAGATGCATTTTATTTAGCCTCGCACTGTTATTTTACAATAACCAGTTTCACGGTCTTGTTTTATTTCCTTCTATCACACATTCTTGCTCACTCTGTGCTTCAGTCAAGGATACAGTCTGGTACATTGCCGACAGACGTGGTAGAAGTTTAGTCTTTATGGTTCGTAGACAGTCCAAATCCTAACGTAGGAACCTTGGGGATGTTAGTTCACATCAATAGTATAAAAACACTTTCTAGTCCCGGTACACGTCAGAGGGAGATTCCGACCAGGAACCCACAACTAGATGCTGACTGCCTTGTTGCAGATGCTGATCCAGATCACAGGCCTTTGCTCAGGTATGAGGGTTGATGTCCTCCCGGGGAAACCAGAAAGGCAGGTGTAGCTGGGAGACGGACTCCTCGGCTCCATTCCGTGCCGATCCTGAATCGAACCGGCACACAACGGCTCCCGAAGACAGCAATACCATTAAAATCGGGAATCCAAACATACGGATTCCCTTCGACTTACCAGGGAGAGAAGGGGAAGTAGCCGGCGGGGAGGAAGAGGAAGGACTTGTCGGAGCCAGGAACCTGGATATCTGGGTTCCCTAGAGTGTAAGAAGGACTGTGCGCGGCGCGCGCGAGAGAGGAGAAAGACGCTGAGGGAAAGGACAGCAAGAAAACAAGAATGGAGATGGCGGGCAACGAAGGAGACGAAGGAAGTTGCGGTCCCCACCCTGGGAGAACATCAAGGAGCACAAGAGAGACTCCCACAGTGGGACAGGGGAGTCCCGAGAGGCTCGAACTCCGCCACGTCCCTGGAGGGACGTGGCTAAAGCAGGTACGGTCCTGCTTAAGGAACAAAATACTTTCTGTGGTTAGAAGGGAGGAGGGTGGGGAGGGAGGAGTAGAGGGAGGAGGAGAAAAAGGGAAGGTTGTTTTTTAAAAACGGAAAACCCACAACTAAAAGGAGCACTAACCACTGAACACACACACACAAGGGGGGAAGAAGAGTGGTTTAAGCGACTGCACTAGTGACAGTGTCCACAGAGGTGTAGGGTCGGGGTCCTATAGCCCTCACCCTAAACTCCTATTCCTTTGTCTTTATCTTCTCTTGACGGAAGGTATTTCTACCACATTTACTCACACTCTCTCTCTCTCTCTCTCTCTCTCTCTACACCAACACCCTCCCCGCACGTTACTGAAGTACAAACACACTTACAGAGACACTACTTACCTGCCTTTTGTTCCTCTTTTTCCGGTCCTCCTGACACTACCAACGCCGGGAATTCATTCTACAACCGCTGGGAAGCCCGAGGGAGAAGAAACAGAGGAGATCACCCATCGTAAAACCCACAGATAGAGACTGTTATAAAGACACTGCTGAAGTACAATAAAATCACGTATATTCACTCTTTCACCTGAGTGTCGTCTTACTCCCTATCGCTATACCCACGGCCACAGTGGTGTCAGAAGTGGGATTTACTATAGCAATAGAGGACAGAGCATAGAAAAGAACATGGAGGTGAAACCCACACTAGAAGACATGATTCAGCAACTAGCCAAAGGTCAACGCCACCTGCAAATAGTATGGGAAGCCCATCAGAGAGAAGCCAAAGAGGATAGAGAGGCCCTCCAGAGTGCATTAAAAAGTCAGGCCACTATTATGGCAAATCACAAACAGTTAGGAGCACACCTGCCTAACATCCCAGCAAATGATCAGCCCCATTGCATCATGATAAATGTAGTTTCCTCAAAAAACGAACTCCGTTAATTTAAAATATTTCACCTCTAAATAGGTGCAGCCTTTGCTGTGCATCTCTGGACACATATATGTGTTTCTGGGTTAATCCCTTCTTCAGCAGAGAACAAATCAAGAACATTTGCGGGGTGCTGGAAATGCTGCCATTAATCATCCGGTTTCAATACCTCTTCACTGGCATGCCGGTGCCTGCTCCAGAGCTCGTCAGCCCAGTGGCTCAAGGGAGCCTTTTTAAAGTCACAAACAGTTAGGAGCACACCTGCCTAACATCCCAGCAAATGATCAGCCCCATTGCATCATGATAAATGTAGTTTCCTCAAAAACGAACTCCGTTAATTTTAAATATTTCACCTCTAAATAGGTGCAGCCTTTGCTGTGCATCTCTGGACACATATATGTGTTTCTGGGTTAATCCCTTCTTCAGCAGAGAACAAATCAAGAACATTTGCGGGGTGCTGGAAATGCTGCCATTAATCATCCGGTTTCAATACCTCTTCACTGGCATGCCGGTGCCTGCTCCAGAGCTCGTCAGCCCAGTGGCTAAAGGGAGCCGTTTTAAAGTCACAAACAGGTAGGAGCACACCTGCCTAACATCCCAGCAAATGATCAGCCCCATTGCATCATGATAAATGTAGTTTCCTCAAAAAACGAACTCCGTTAATTTAAAATATTTCACCTCTAAATAGGTGCAGCCTTTGCTGTGCATCTCTGGACACATATATGTGTTTCTGGGTTAATCCCTTCTTCAGCAGAGAACAAATCAAGAACATTTGCGGGGTGCTGGAAATGCTGCCATTAATCATCCGGTTTCAATACCTCTTCACTGGCATGCCGGTGCCTGCTCCAGAGCTCGTCAGCCCAGTGGCTCAAGGGAGCCTTTTTAAAGTCACAAACAGTTAGGAGCACACCTGCCTAACATCCCAGCAAATGATCAGCCCCATTGCATCATGATAAATGTAGTTTCCTCAAAAACGAACTCCGTTAATTTTAAATATTTCACCTCTAAATAGGTGCAGCCTTTGCTGTGCATCTCTGGACACATATATGTGTTTCTGGGTTAATCCCTTCTTCAGCAGAGAACAAATCAAGAACATTTGCGGGGTGCTGGAAATGCTGCCATTAATCATCCGGTTTCAATACCTCTTCACTGGCATGCCGGTGCCTGCTCCAGAGCTCGTCAGCCCAGTGGCTAAAGGGAGCCGTTTTAAAGTCACAAACAGGTAGGAGCACACCTGCCTAACATCCCAGCAAATGATCAGCCCCATTGCATCATGATAAATGTAGTTTCCTCAAAAAACGAACTCCGTTAATTTTAAATATTTCACCTCTAAATAGGTGCAGCCTTTGCTGTGCATCTCTGGACACATATATGTGTTTCTGGGTTAATCCCTTCTTCAGCAGAGAACAAATCAAGAACATTTGCGGGGTGCTGGAAATGCTGCCATTAATCATCCGGTTTCAATACCTCTTCACTGGCATGCCGGTGCCTGCTCCAGAGCTCGTCAGCCCAGTGGCTCAAGGGAGCCTTTTTAAAGTCACAAACAGTTAGGAGCACACCTGCCTAACATCCCAGAAAATGATCAGCCCCATTGCATCATGATAAATGTAGTTTCCTCAAAAAACGAACTCCATTAATTTTAAATATTTCACCTCTAAATAGGTGCAGCCTTTGCTGTGCATCTCTGGACACATATATGTGTTTCTGGGTTAATCCCTTCTTCAGCAGAGAACAAATCAAGAACATTTGCGGGGTGCTGGAAATGCTGCCATTAATCATCCGGTTTCAATACCTCTTCACTGGCATGCCGGTGCCTGCTCCAGAGCTCGTCAGCCCAGTGGCTCAAGGGAGCCTTTTTAAAGTCACAAACAGTTAGGAGCACACCTGCCTAACATCCCAGCAAATGATCAGCCCCATTGCATCATGATAAATGTGCCTATTTAGGTGCCTATGTAGAGGTGAAATATTTAAAATTAACGGAGTTCGTTTTTTGAGGAAACTACATTTATCATGATGCAATGGGGATGATCATTTGCTGGGATGTTAGGCAGGTGTGCTCCTAACTGTTTGTCACTATTATGGCAAATAATCAGTTGGTGCACGAGACGGCCATCCAAAAGCTAACGGACACTATTGCCGCCAGTAAAGTCCACCCTAATGTACTGAGTTTCGTCCTCCAAAAGTATCAAGAGGGGGAGGACCCAGATGCGTTCTTTATACATTTTGAAAGGGTGGCGTCCTCTGCCCAATGGCCCGAAGAACGCTGGGGTCAATATGTGGCTTCCCTATTAACAGGTATCCTACAAACGGCATATCAAGCAGCCAATCCCGATGGAACAACCTCATATAAGGACATCAAAAAGAGTATCCTGGAGAGAGTAGGACACGACACGGAGTACTACCTCTTATGTTTCTGGAAAATAAAATGGGGTCCTACCGAAGACCCCCGAACATTCTATTATAAAGTCAAGGACCTAGGACTCAAGTGGTTAGGTCCCATAGGAATGGAAAGAGAAGATGTTATAAAAGCAGTCATTCTGGAGCAATATTTGGAATCCCTTCCTCCACCTACCCGTAGTTGGATTAGACAGCATCCTAACGTTGATACAAGTATGGCAGTTGACCTTGCATGTGCCTAACACAGGTCCACCGAGTTTAGGAGTGGAAACTCTAAAATGACAAATCCCTCGACCCGACTTCCACCAGTACCCGTTCGGTCCTTTACCCACAAAACTGTCGAAGACACTACATGGCCGAAAGGAGGTGAAAAACCTCCTATGCAGCACCCACAGTGCTACAGTTGTGGTTAATGGGGGCACATAGCCCAGGTATGCCCTCACAAGGAGGACAAAACGGAACCCATGGAAGTCGGGATTACTAGGGGAAGAGTCCTATGCACAGGAAAAGGCAACCCCAGATTCAAACAAGAGATAAGAGTCAAGGGAAGAACCATCACAGCCCTGGTTGACTCCGGTTGTAGTCAATCCGTTCTCAGAACCGGAGTAGTAGACCTGCCAGAACACTAGTCACCACAATGGGTTTCCATATGTTGTATCCACGGGGACAAAAGAGAATATCCCCTGGTTTCCGTTTGCCTAGAATGGGAAGGGAGACAGGAGGAAGTCCACATGGGGGTTATGGACCACTTAGTGGAAGACTGTATCTTAGGGACAAACTACATACACTTTCCGGAGGTACTACAGAAAGTAAAAACCCAAACCCAATCAGACCCTTGGTGGGCAGAGGCTCCCTTTTCGGGTATTCCCATAGAGAATGACCCTCCCCGTTATAAACCTACTAAACGAGAGAAGAGACGTAATAAACAACTCTATTGGACACACGAGAGGGAAAAGAACTCAAGGAAGATCCTAGGCACTGTCCCAAACCCCTTTCCCTCCTTCCGGGCCAGTCAACGGGAAGATCCCTCCCTTCAAAACGCATGGAAAACCGCCAAGACAGAAAACACAGGCGAGGTGGATCCTTATTTCCTTGTCTATAAAAACCTTCTATATCGATTCATCAAACGCAATAATAAAGAGAAAAGACAACTAGTTGTGCCCGAGGCCAATCGCACCCAAGTGCTCTATCTGGCTCACAATCAACCGGGAGGAGGACATTACGGTAGAGAGAAAACAGAAGAATATTTATTACGCCGGTTTTATTGGACGGGGGTTTATGCACATATCAGACGATATTGTACCCAATGTCCCAAGTGCCAATTAGTAGACCATGGACCTCAGAGAAAAGCACCCTTACAACCCCTACCAATAATAGACATTCCCTTTTCCCGAGTTGGAACGGACTTGATAGGCCCGCTCCTACCATCCACAAAAGGGCATACATACATTCTAGTTCTCGTCCATTATGCGACCAGGTACCCACAAGCCATACCCCTTACTAGCATGATGACCAAAAATGTGGCCCAAGCCATGATTGGCTTCTTTTCTAGAGTAGGGTTTCCCAATGAAATTTTAACCGACCAAGGTCCACCATTCATGTCGGTCTTGATGGCACATATCTGTAAGACTTTGGGAGTCAAACAACTCAAAACCTCGGTATATCATCCACAAACCGATGGCCTAGTCGAACGATATAACTGTACAATAAAATAATTACTGAGAAAAACCGTCTCAGAATCAGGGCGTGACTGAGATCGGAAGCTCCCCCTAGTCCTCTATGCTATAAGGTCCCATGAGCAAGCCTCTACAGGGCATAGTCCTTTCGATCTGGTCTTTGGCGACAACCCCGCAGTTTAATAGATACAGCGGCTGAGATATGGGATGAAGCGGAAGAAGGTGAAAAACCCTTATTAGAGTATGTCCACGAACTGAAGTCTCAAATACAAACAGTATGGGAGGATGTGCGTAGTCATATGGAGAGAGCCCAAAACAAACAAAAGCAGTATTATGATAAGGGTACAAAAACAAGGATACTCCAGCCCAACGAGAGAGTGCTCATATTACGTCCCAGTTCTGGTAATAAACTATTAGCCAAATGGCAGGGCCCATATACAGTGTTGAAGCCAGTTTCTCTAGTTACCTACCTCATCGAATTATCAAAGAACCCCAAACGAGTACAAATCTATCATATCAACTTGCTGAAGAGGTGGGAAGAGCCCACTGTGGCGGTTGACCCTGTCGCTATGGGATTCTTAATAACACCCGAGAAGCCCCTAGATATTAAGTTGTGTCCCATTAACCCAGATTCATCCCCGGAACTGCCCCAGATTAACCCCGAAATACCAGAACATCAACGCAGACAGCTGGGTTGCCTCCTACCTCGGCATACCAGCTTCTTCTCAGGGAAACCAGGTAGAACAACCCTAATACATCATATCAGAAAACCAGAGGGCCAAACAGTACGTCAACGACCCTACCGTATCCCTGAATCCCGACGACATCTTATTGAACAAGAAATAAAAACAATGCTACAAATGAAAGTCATAGAACCGTCGGTCAGTCCTTGGTGTTCACCGGTAGTATTAGTACCAAAACCGGATGGCTCTATCCGCTTCTGTATTGACTTTTGCCGGTTGAATGCCATATCCCTTTTTGATACGTTCCCCGAGTCGACGATGTACTTGAAAAACTAGGCAAGGCCAGATACATGTCAACTCTCGATTTAACAAAAGGGTATTGGCAGATACCCCTAGCACCAGCAGACCGGGAAAAAACGGCTTTCTCAACGCCTTCCAGACTTTACCAGTTCACAGTACTCCCATTCGGCCTACATGGTGCTCTAGCTACCTTTCAAAGGTTAATGGATCATCCCCTAAGACCCCTTCATAATTACACAGCCACCGATCTCGATGATATAGTGTTTTTTAGTGAAACATGGGAAGAACATCTTGAACATTAAAACAGCGTTTTCCATGTCCTACGCGAAGCGGGTCTTACAGCTAATCCAAAAAAGTGTCACCTGGCCCATGATCACATAGCTTACCTCGGTTATTTCATAGGGAGGGGACAACTACGACCCCAGAAAAACAAAGTAGAGGCCATCCAACAAGTACCTATTCCAACAACCAAAAGAGAGCTCCATTCCTTTTTGGGCTTAATAGGTTATTACCGACGATTCATACCCAGTTATTCCACTATAGCAGCACCACTTACTGACCTGTTACAGAAAAACCAACCAGCCAAAATATCAGCCTTGACAGAAGAACAACTATCTAGTTTTCGACATCTTAAATACTGCCTCACGACTGAGCCTGTCTTAAAGTGTCCAGACTTTACTAAAGTCTTTCACCTTCAAACTGATGCCTCAGATGTTGGATTAGGTGCTGTGTTGTCACAAACAGATGAGAAAGGTTATAACCATCCCATAGTATTCATTAGTAGGAAGTTAGTGTCTAGAGAATGTCATTATCCCATAATCGAGAGTGAGTGTCTTGCCATCAAGTGGGCCATAGAGAACCTACAAAACTATCTTTTAGGGCACCCATTTATTTTATATACAGACCATGCACCCCTCACTTGGTTGGCCTCCCACAAGAATACCCACCCACGTATCCTCAGGTGGTTCATGGAACTCCAACCCTTCTCCTTCCAGGTCCGTCACATCACTGGGGATCTCCAATGTGTAGCAGACTATTTGTCACGGTATCCGGGCCACTCGGAACTCCATCAGTCCCGTCATGGGGAGGGGAGATGTAGCCGGGAGACGGACTCCTCGGCTCCATTCCGTGCCGATCCTGAATCGGACCGGCACACAACGGCTCCCGAAGACAGCAATACCATTGAAATCGGGAATCCGAACATACGGATTCCCATCGACTTACCAGGGAGAGAAGGGGAAGTAGCCGGCCAGGAGGAAGAGGAAGGACTTGTCGGAGGCGGGAACCCGGATATCCGGGTTCCTTAGAGTGTAAAAATAGAAGAAGGACTGTGCGTGGCGCGCGCGAGAGAGGAGAAAGACGCTGAGGGAAAGGACGGCAAGAAGACAAGAACGGAGATTGCGGGCAACGAAGGAGACGAAGAAAGGAGCGGTCCCCACCCTGGGAGAACATCAAGGAGCACAAGAGAGACTCCCACGGCGGGACAGGGAGTCCCGAGAGGCTCGAACTCCACCACGTCCCTGTAGGGACATGGCTAAAGCAGGTACGGTCCTGCTTAAGGAACAAAATACTTTCTGTGGTTAGAAGGGAGGAGGGTGGGAAGGGAGGAGTAGAGGGAGGAGGAGAAAAAGGGAAGGGTGTTTAAAAAGGGAAAACCCACAACTAAAAGGAGCACTAACCACTGAACACACACACACAAGGGGGGAAGAAGAGTGGTTTAAGCGACTGTACTAGTGACAGTGTCCACAGAGGTGTAGGGTCAGGGTCCTATAGCCCTCACTCTAAAGTCCTATTCCTTTGTCTTTATCTTCCCTTACGGGAAGGTATTTCTACCACATTTGCTCACACACTCTCTCTCTCTCTTTCTCTCTCTCTCTCTACACCCACACCCTCCCCGCACGTTACTGAAGTACAAACACACTTACAGAGACACTACTTACCTGCCGTTCGTTCCTCTTTTTCCGGTCCTCCTGACACTACCAACCCCGGTAATTCCATCTACAACCGCTGGGAAGCCCGAGGGAGAAGAAACAGAGGAGATCACCCATCGTAAAACCCACAGATAGAGACTGTTATAAAGACACTGCTGAAGTACAATAAAATCACACATCTTCACTCTTTCACCTGAGTGTCGTCTTACTCCCTATTGCTATACCCACGGCCACAGCAGTCTTAGAGCTTCACATGCTGTGCTCCAAATATAACTTAGAGAGAACATAATTTAGTTACAATATGATAGCCTTATTTTTATGTTTCACTCTCCTCGTTACTATTTCCCTCTTACTGTGTTGTATGGTTCTGGTTATTGCACCTCACGCCTTGTTATCTATAATGAAGTAGTTTTATTAAACTAATTTTTAAAACTCAAACTGCCTTTGTCATTTATATATGAGACCGCACGTTGTATGACAGAACTGGTTGTGACCTGAGTGACCACGACCTCCCTGGGAAGTACTAAGATGTCATGCGCTTGGCTGCCCAATTGTCTCTTCCCTTCGGGAGAGATGAGGCACTGTTAGTTAGCCGGAGCAGAACCCGGATTTGGGGTGACAAGGGTCCTTCACCGTGGGTTAGACTTAGTCCCCCACACTGTGAACGATCTTGCTGCCCAAAAATCCAGTAGTCTCATTAGGAAAAGGAGAGCCTATGCGACATAGCACCGCCAACGATTGGTCAGGCTCTAATTTTCGGGTCCACCAGTTTCTCTTGGTCTCATATCATATAATGATCCCTCAGTTCCTTTAGCGGAGACGTCCGTGGCACTGAGGATTTCCACCTCTGCGGTATAGGTAATCCTATTTACAGCGGATGGTTGTTCAAGCTTGAACCTTAAAAGGAAAAACCCCGTCTTGGTGTGCCTTCTCTGAACCATCGCTGTTATAACAATGGCAAATCCCCAGGTAATACAAATAGCTCTTAAAATGAGACAATCGCTCACAGCACATTTGCTAGTAAATGGCCTTACGATCCAGGGTGGTCCAGTCACATTTCTGGTGGCCGCCCACGCAGCATATAGAACAGAACTTTTTTACTCTTGGGTCACATTTCCCACAGTTGATGGAAACACGAATACATTCCACACATATGCAGTTGCGTACGCGCCTGGGCAGTACAGGGCGTACACATACTTGGAGATACCTCTATCTTATCAAGAACATAATAATCGGCTTGATGTCGCCCTACCACATGCCATATTACCAGTAAGGTTAGGTCCACTTATCAATGATGGTCCTACATGGCCTTTACTGGCCACATATACACCACATCCTGCGGTAGCAAATATGGCGGTGGCTGAGGTTCAACGCTTGTATACAGACCTAACGGCTACATATAGACGTTTAGTACAATTTGTGATGCAGACACTAAATACAAACCCAGCATGTGCTGCTGCAGCACAACCACACGCAGTAGTACCAGGTGTAAACCCGGTGACTGTCCACTCTATTATGGGTAAAGTGCCAGCGAAACGGGAGGAGTCTCGATTTTGGCTGGCACAAAAAATTAATACGATGGAGGCGGTATTTCCCCATACGGAACCTCAGGACAAACATAGAATATTGACTATGGGCCTGATTCAGACCCTGGCGGCCGGTGACCGCCAGGGTCACCGGCCACGGGAGCACCGCCGACAGACCGGCGGTGCTCCAAAGGGCATTCTGACCGCGGCGGTTCTGCCGCGGCCAGAAAGGGTAAACCGGCGGTCTCCCGCCGGTTTACCGCTGCCCTTGGAATCCCCCATGGCGGCGCAGCTTGCTGCGCCGCCAATGGCATGGGCACGGCAGGGGGCCCCGTAAGAGGGCCCCACTGTGTATTTCAGTGTCTGCCTAGCAGACACTGAAATACGCGACGGGTGCAAACTGCACCCGTCGCACATGCCCACTCCGCCGGCTCCATTCGGAGCCGGCTTCCTCGTGGGGAGGGGTTTCCCGCTGGGCTGGCGGGCGGCCTTCTGGCGGTCGCCCGCCAGCCCAGCGGGAAAGCCAGAATGGCCTCCGCGGTCTTTCGACCGCAGAGCGGCCATATGGCGGTTCCCTCCAGGCGGGCGGCGACCGCCGCCCGCCGGGGTCAAAATGACCCCCTATGTGTTTACTCTTTGGGATGGTTCCCACCGTGGAACATTGTAATACATGGGGCACGGTGTTTTCTGCGCTCTATACAACGGCACACGGTACACCGACATTGGCTAACCTACCGGAGGTGCTTAAACAAATTCAGGATGAATGCGGGGCAGCCCCGGCTTTAGATTTGGGAATGCAACTGATGGGCAGCTTTGCCACAGTTTCTTCTATGATCCTAAGTAATCTTAAAGGAGAAGCAGTTGCACTTGCGGTGCGCATGCGTCTTTGTGACGTCCCGCAACAAGATCAGGAGCGGGAACTGCCTAAAACAATTGCGGAAACGTATTCCAGTATTGGTCGAGATAGCCTAGGGGCTAGACCACAAAAACCTCAATTTCAGGGGAAAATTAGTAAAGAAAATACTAAACAGCAACCTGAGGGTAAGAAGAAGCGCTGGGAGAAAAAACAACAAACACCTTAAAAAGAAAGGGGAGAATCTCCGCGTACGGAGACCCCGCAGAATAGATATAATCTCAGAAATAGAGATAATATAAAAATGCCTGATAGATATCAATATACTGATACACGCCAATCTTGTTCCTTTCAGGACTCATCGGAAAAGAGAAATGAGAGAGGTGGGCGGTCAGAGCGGAGAACAGAGTACGTGAAACCGAGACAAGACTCACAACGCTCTTCTGAGGTTTCTGTCAAGAAGGAAGAGAAACCAGTACAACAAAAACAACTGTTTAAAAAGAAAAAGGTGGCGGCAGTCTCAGTTAGACATGCCACTCAGGAAGAGAGTTCTCTTGAAGAACAAGACATGGGCACTGGCACTAATAGACAACGCGGCAGAGGTCACAATAGTTCGCCGGAATCTTCTAGAACATCTAGAGGTGAAAGCAACTGATGATTTCATACAAGTAGAAACAGCAGACATGCGTGTCTCCGAACCCGATAGGGTGTATACAGTGACTTTACAATTGGAAGGAGACATTGAACGCACTATACACGCAATCTTTTGGGATCGTGTAGTTAAGATATATGACATTTTGATGGCTGAACAGGATTGGCCGCCTGATTTTGTCCGCACCTGCCCAGTAGGGGAGGAGGTTATTAGACCTTCCTTCTCACCCCTTGTTCCAGGGGAACTCGCAGAGTCCTATTGCATAAAATGGGCTCTGGCACAAGCTCCTGCCTTATATAGAAATAACGTAGGGTGGGACAGGGATTCTCCATATCATGTAATTCCGATTAAAGGTGAACCTCAGCCAGAACCGCAGTATCCCATAAAACATGAAGCAAGGGCACCGGTGAGAGAAATACTTACACAATTAGAATACCAGGGAGTAGTTGAACCCTGTGTCTCACCGATGAATAATCCCTTGTTTCCTGTAGCTAAGCCGGACCATTCATATAGAATAGTCTTAGACTACAGACATTTGAACTGACATACACGTACATATGCTATACAGAATTCACATAGCGCTGCACTAATAAACAACATAGTGCGGAAAAAATATAAAACTACTTTGGATATCTCGAATGGATTCTTCTGCCAAAATATTGCACAAGAAAGCAGGGATTTAACAAGCTTTAGCGCATAAGGCTCCCAGAAAAAAATTCAGTTGTTTGCCTCAGGGGTATAAGAACAGCCCAGGACTGTTTGCAGCTTGTGTAACTGAAATTGTGCACGAGTTGAACCCTGAAGCGTTGTCATATGTAGATGATATATATCTCAGGGATGACGAGTTACTACAACATTTAAGATGGGTAGCCCGCATTGTTGTAGGGTTTGCCGAAGTCGGCTACAAATTTAACTTAAAAAAATTGAAAATTGCCTTTCTCCGCGTCATATTCCTGGGATATGAGCTGTCAAATGAAGGTAAGAGCCTAGCGCCACAATTCTTCGAAAAGTGTGCACAGCTGCAACCTCCAAATACGATTATGAAACTCCAATCGTTGTTGGGCTTTCTCAATTTTGGCAGAACATACATTCCTGATTATGCTGCACGCATAAAACCTTTATATGAATTAATACGTCAGATTTTTCGAGCAAATACTGGACGATTGAAAATACACATACTCTTCAGGAGTTACAAGCAGATATGCTGGCAGCAAAACATCTACATACACGGGACAATAAGACGCATTTGGTCATCAGGGTGATAGCTGGGGCCATTGGGTTTACTTATGTCACATTTAATGAAGGTGAGACAGTCCCGATTGGATACAAGTCACACTTGTATTCTGCTGCTGAACAACGATTTGCTTCCACGGAGAAAATACTAACTGATGTACAGATGGCTGTTATTAAGGAAAGACCTATTGCCCAGGAAAAACGCATTATTGTTGTTTCTCCTATTCAGGCCATCGAGGCTGTTACGAAAGCTAGCGTCCCGAACTCAAACGCACTACATCCAAGATGGATACAATGGGCTACGTCTTTGACAGCCACTGATGCAGACTACATTTTTTACCCCAAGTTACAAACTCAGGAATTTCTGCAATATGAAGTTGAATATCCAGTCCCCGCTGACACATTGCCTATTGATCAATATCGAGTAGTCATGTATACTGATGGCTCTGAACAACCAGCGATTGGGACGAAACTCCAATATTCCGCTGCATGTGGAGGGGGAGAAGTTCTACCCCCAACATACTTACACACAGACCTTAGGGGATTGTACAGCACAATTAGCTGAGCTAAAGGCTCTACTGCTGGCACTAGAACATACAGATCCGACGCAGTTCACACTGATTGTTTGTGATTCGTATTATTGCGTCCAGTCTTTTAATTAATATCTACATTACTGGCGCTTGAATGGGTTCAGAGATTCAAAAGGCAACACCATAAAACACAAACTACTGTGGGGGAAGGTAGCAGACTATAAAGAGACGCTACCGAAAGTCCATGTTGTACATACACTTGGACACCAGCGCGTTGGAATACATGTTGCTGGAAATACTTTGGCTGATGAAGCCACAAAGTCGGCTGTGGCCGTTGCCACTGTAGCTGCATTGACTCGTTCGAGTTCCACACCAGACACAGAAATTATGGCTCCCATAAAAGCTACGGTTGAGGGCGTGGCCACGGGCGTCAAGATGGCGGTCGCACTCTAAGAGTGCTCAGGACCCCTCCGTCATCCGCCCGAATCCTGCCACCATAATCGACCCCCTCGAGTCTTCAACCGAGATTCGGGGGTGGTGAGGGACCTTCCCGACCCCTGTGGGTCCGGATCCGAGACCCGAGGACGCCGGATCAACGCGGGGGAAGAGGCTGACGTGGACCCCGGGCCGCACGGCAGAGGGGGCGTCTGGCGCTCCAGACCGGAGCACGCCCTCGTGGGCGGACGAGCATTGCCGGCCGGGAGTTCAGGGACCGACGGAGCGACGAGGATAGAGGTACCCTCCCCCTCCAGCGTGACTAGTGGGAGCCGCGGCTGTCGGAGGCCGAGAGGATCCGCAAAAGAAGACAGCGGCGACGCGCCGCGGAGCTCCGTGGTCAGAGCGCCTGAGAACGGGCGCGAGCTTGAGGCTCGGAGTAATGGGCGCCCGAGGCCCCACTCTAGAGGCAGCGGAGCGCCGCTGGAGGCGGTAGAAGAAGATCCAGTGACCAGGAGGTAAGAGCGGAAGAGCCCCCGGCCGGGACCCCTAAAGCTGAGGACAGACCGGTGGGAGCAGAGTTACAGGCCCGGGCGGGTGCGGTCCGAAGAACGGAGTGCTCACAAGTCCAGGAACATTGACTGAGGGACTAATAGAGGCAGGCGATCATACAGAGAACCTGCAGCAAGTGAAGGGGAGGAGAGGAAACGTTTGAGGCCCACCGCAAGGGACCACACAAATGTAAAAGGTCCTGGAAACCAAAGGAGACCCGGCTGCGCGGACGGGAGAGCCCCAACCGCCGTGGGCCAGCAGGGGAGAAACAGAAAGTCGTGAGAGGACCCGTGCCCTCCCAAGCGGGGACAGGGAGGAAGAGGCCGAGGAGCTGGAGGGGCCTGCCTCGTGGCCTGCACCGAGTGGGACGTCAAGCGCCTGGGGCTGGCCGCGGGGCGCTACCCCCTGGAGGCGCGAAGATAACTAGAGGGCGGGCCAAGGACAGTCCGAGGTGCTCAAGAAGACCAAAGGAACGCCAGGACCCTTGACTTCCAATCGAGGAGGGAGGACGGAACTCCCCCCCCACCACCCAGCCTGGTCTGGGGGCCGCCGGGCAGTCCTGGATGGAACCCCCTGCCGACAAAGTCCCCCCACAGGTGATCACATAGACCCGAAGCGGCCCCGAAAAGAAGAGGCGCGAAAACCCTCGTGACAACTGAACTTCACCCACATAAAGATGTAGCTGCACAGAATAGGCAACATGGGGAAAGACAGAGCCTCCAAGCAATTGCAAGCATCCCAACAGAAAATAGACCAATTTACCGCGCCGGCGGCTCCCCGGACCGGAAGTGACACCGCGCCCTCTGACCCGGCCGCAGAAGGGGTCAGCACCATCCTACTTGCGATTCAAACCTCACAGCGGGCAGTGGAATCCAAAATTGGAGAGGTGAGAGAAGAGATGGGCCTTGTGAGGCAAGACCTTAGAAATGCTGTGGGCCGCATCACAGAGGTGGAGGCCCGTGTCTCGCAAACCGAAGACGACCTGGCGGATCTAAGAACTAAAGTGGCACAGTTGCAGACTCGAACTGGAGAACTCCACCGCAGAGCCGAAGATGCAGAGAACCGCTCCAGACGCAACAACCTGCGCTTCGTAGGCGTACAAGAGGGAGCGGAGGATGGCAAGCCGGCCGAATTCCTAGAAGCATGGATTAAATCCTGGATGCCGGAGAACTCTCTCTCGCCCTGGTTTGCGATAGAGCGAGCACACAGGGCCTTAGCCTCGAAACCCCCACCGGGGGGCCCCCGAAGACCAATGATTGCACGCTTCTTCAACTTTAAAGATCGAGATGCCATCCTCAGAGAAGCCAGACGCACCCCCAACCTCCTTTGGGACAACCAGAGAATCATGGTCTTCCCGGACTACACCCGTGAAGTCCAAACTAAACGCCGCTCATATGAACAAGTGAAACAGAAACTGAGAGCGATGCAGCTCACATACATGCTCCTCTTCCCGGCGCGCCTGAAGGTAATCCTAGCGGGCAGGGTGCACTTCTTCGAGTCACCCGAGCAGGCATGGGACTGGCTGACGGAGGAGGGCTTGGGAAACCGACGGGGCCCAACCGGCCCGCCCAGGAATTCGGATGGGACACAACCGATTATCCGGATGAACACAAGAAAGGGTCGGAAGCGAACCAGGTCCAGGTGGGGTAGGCCTGGAAGCCCCAGCCACCGAGTAGAAGAGGAACCCCATTTTAACCGAAATCCCTCGCCAGAGGGAGACCCGACGGACTGCCCAAGAGACCGAGCTAGGGGAGAGGACAAACTGGAGGATCGTTTGAGCCAGTCCCCTGAACTTGGCTGATGGTGCCCCCACGTGTACCGAGCTCCGGTTCTCTTGGACCTACCGGTAGCCTCGGATGCCGACCCACATCAGTGAGACAAGGTGACACAAATTTTCCAAACTTTTTGTACACCCTAGACACTTTACCGAAGGTGGGGGTTTCGCACTAACTACCGTAACAACACCGACACCTATTGTATAAACTCTCCTCAGTCAATATGCCCATCTCTGGGTCCCAGGTCAAGTTCTCTAAACCCCAACACGCAGATATGGCACAAACCGGTCCCCCACTGACACAGATCCTATCTTGGAATGTTAACGGCCTTCTAGATAGGATCAAAAGATCTGCAGTGTATAGCACGCTGCGCAGATACGCCCCTAAGGTGGAACTTCTGCCGGAGACCCACCTGCTTGGGACCAAATGCCCCTTCCTAGCGCGAGGGGGTTTTGACAAGGTTTTCCATGCAGGATTCACTAGAGGTTCCAGGGTAGTGGCCATCCTACTTCATCGCTCACTTCCAATAGTAATCACCTCTACCACGTCAGACCCGCAGGGTAGATTCGTAACGGTGACTGGAACACTACACGGGTCGACAATTAACTTCGTCTGTACATACGCCCCCCCCCCAGTTGGCTTTGACAGCTTCTTGTTAAAACTACGCCGGATGCTCACTGAGCTCCCGCAGGGACTCACACTCATAGGGGGAGATTTTAACTCTGTCTTAGACCCCAACCTAGATGTTTCTGGTCCCGTCTCCTCTGGAAGAGCATCCAGTTTAAATGGATGGGCTACTAAACTGGGACTATGTGAGGTATGGAGGACATGGCACCCTAGGACAAGACAATACATCCACACCTCGGCGGCTCACCACTCTCAGGCAAGAATTTACATGGTGTTCATGCCCGCACTGGACATCTCTAGAGTCACTGGCGCAGAGATATTGGCCCGAGGAGTCTCAGATCACTCCCCAATACGCATCCGATTGGGGAGCGCCACCTCCAATCAGCGCCCTACATGGCGCATGAATGCATGGTATTTGCAGGACGAGGATTACACCTCCGAAATAAGGGAACACCTTACCCAATATTTTGATCACAATGTGGGCTCAGTTCAATCCCCGGGCACGATTTGGGCGGCATGTAAAGCCACACTTAGAGGCTACGCGAAGCGTCGCATTCGCACCTGAGAGAGAGCTCGGGACCAGCGAGTGACAGCCCTCGAGATAAGGGCCCTTGCTCTGGAAAGATCTATGACCACTGCCACGTCGGCGTCAGTTCTGAGACGCCTAACGGCAACTAGGGAGGAAATAAAACAGACGGTACTTGAAGCCGCGAAACACGCTTGGAGGGCATTGGCGGCCCGTGTCTATGGATGGGGTGATAAAAATGGCAAACTCCTGCATTGGCTGGCCTCGAGCCCCTTGGCCAACAGAGTTGTCCCTGAGGTGGTGGATGAGACAGGCTTGGTTGAGAGAACCCCTAGTGGAATTGCGAGGAGCTTTGCCTCCTATTACGCTAAGTTATATGCGGTGCGTCATCGCCCGCTAGCTGAAAGGGAGTCCCCGCTCTTGAACGATATTACTCTCCCTAGTATCTCGCATACGACCAAGATGAGCCTAGATGAAGCCATAAACCTAGCCGAAATCACAACGGCCATAGCTGCCCTGACATCGGGTAAAACACCCGGACCGGACGGCTTTCCGGCTGAACTCTATAAAAGATGCGGAGATATCCTAGCCCCCCACTTACTTAGCATGTTTGATGAAGCAGAGAAGACGGGCCGCTTCCCCACTGAGATAGACCAAGCCACAATAGTGGTGATTTCAAAGTCGCAACCGCCATCACCCAATAGATCGGTCTACAGACCAATCTCCCTGTTAAATGTGGAGATCAAAGTGCTATCAACAATACTTGCCACAAGGCTGAAGGCGGTGCATCCCACACTGATACACCCAGATCAGTGCGGCTTCATGCCCTCCCGCAGCACGAGACATTGCATAAGGAGACTGCATGTCGCGCTGGCTCAACGCGGCACCCTGACTGGATCCCCCCTTGCTCTCCTCCTGATAGACTTTGAAAAAGCCTTCGATACGGTGGACTGGTCGTATTTAGAGCAAGTCCTCATAAAAAATGGCTTTGGACCCAGGTTTCGCGGTCTTGTTAAACTGTTAAACTACTTTACTCCAATCCAACTGCCCGTATTCAGATAAACGGTGTGACCTCCGATCCGTTCCCCATCCGGCGAGGGACACGGCAAGGATGCCCGCTGTCCCCGCTGCTCTTCGCCCTAGCAATCGAACCGTTGGCCACAATGGTCAGAGAGGACCCACTGGTGACGGGCTGGACATGACCAGAGAGCCCGGAAGACCGTGTAGCATTGTGCGCTGACGATGTTCTCCTCTACCTCTCCAACCCAGCGAGGAGTGGCCCCCGTGTCTTGGAACTCCTGGAACTCTTCTCACAAGCTTCGGGTCTAACCCTAAATCCTAGTAAATCCTTGCTGATCCCCCTACACCCCTCTAGAGATTGCATAAACTGGCAGGAAAACATCCCAATCCGTCGTAACAGTTTCAAATATCTAGGAGTCCATATAGCGCTGCTTCCCGAACTAACCTGGGAACTTAATATCACACCACTTCTTAAAAAAAACAAAAAGGATCTTCAACGCTGGCGAGATTTACCACTCAACATACTGGGAAGAACCGCATTGTTTAAGATGATGATTCTCCCTAGTTTTTTATACCAACTACAGAACTTCCCACACCCAATCCCCCGGAAGTGGTTTAGCAAAGTCGAGGCGACTTCACGTCAATACCTATGGTACGGCTCCCGAACCAAATTATCCCTTGCCACGTGTCAAAGGGACACATGTGAAGGGGGCCTAGGGATGTCCAACATTTATTTTTATTATCTAGCCATGCGCATGCAGGTGATCAATGATTGGTTATCGGGGGGCTGGACGGACCCCGCATATAGATTAGAGTTCCAAGCACTGGGCTACAATGGGGTTCTTGACGCGCTATATGGGGAACGATACCACAAACTATCCCTGAAGTCACTGGGATGGTGTTGAAGGGGTGGTGAACGGCACAGAAGACCATGGGGTGGTGGTCCCGATGTTAGAAATGGGGTTTTTGGTTGGCAGTCAGGTTACCCCCTGTCCAAGCAAAAGCCCTCACTCTAGTCAGGGTAAGTCACACACAATCCAAGATTATCCTGTGCCCACCCTCGGGTAGCTTGGCACGAGCAGTCAGGCTTAACTTAGAAGGCAATGTGTAAAGTATTTGTGCAATAAATCATACAATACCACCATATAGCACCAAAAAAATACACCACACAGTGTTTAGAAAAATATATAATATTTATCAGGATGATTGTAGGTCAAAAAGAATAAAGTTGCAATGGAAAATTGTAGAACTATCACGGAAAAGTGATATAAAGTGTCTTAAATTCTTTAGAATATAAACAAAGTCTCTTTCAAGCACAAGTACCTGGTTGGGAGTGGAAAAATTTCCTCAGAGGGCCACAAGAGAAGAGGTGCGTGGAAAAAGGGTGTGTGCGTCGATTTCTCCCCAGCACACACGGACTTGCGTCGTTATTTTCCACGCGGGGAAGTCGGCGTCGTTTTCCGGCGCGCGGACAGTCTCTTTCTGTGGATCGCGGGGATTACCAGATGTCCCGGGTCTGTGCGTAGATTTTCCCGCTTGTTCTCCGGCTGCGCGTCGGTCTGCGGGGCTGCGCGTCGAAATTACGATCTCACGGCAGGCGTCGCGTCGATTTCTCCTCTAGACTTCGATCTGCGGGGCTGCGTGTTGAAATTACGATCTCACGGCAGGCGTTGCGTCGATTTCTCCTCTCGAGGTCGGGCGGCGTTGTCCTTGCGAGGCCGTGCGTCGGATCTTCGATCGTCCCAAGAGCGTCGCGTCGATCAGCGTCGGAGTGCGGCATTTTTCTCGCCGCGAAACAAGCTGTGCGTCGAAATTTTCGGTGCACGGAGCGTCCAAGTAAAAGAGAGAAGTCTTTTTGGTCCTGAGACTTCAGGGAACAGGAGGCAAGCTCTATCCAAGCCCTTGGAGAGCACTTTCACAGCCAGACAAGAGTTCAGCAAGACAGCAGGGCAACAGCAAGACAGCAGTCCTTTGTAGAAAGCAGGCAGGTGAGTCCTTTGAGCAGCCAGGCAGTTCTTCTTGGCAGGATGTAGTTTCTGGTTCAGGTTTCTTCTCCAGCAAGTGTCTGATGAGGTAGGGCAGAGGCCCTGTTTTATACCCAAATGTGCCTTTGAAGTGGGGGAGACTTCAAAGAGTGGCTAAGAAGTGCACCAGGTCCCCTTTCAGTTCAATCCTGTCTGCCAGGGTCCCAGTAGGGGGTGTGGCAGTCCTTTGTGTGAGAGCAGGCCCTCCACCCTCCCAGCCCAGGAAGACCCATTCAAAATGCAGATGTATGCAAGTGAGGCTGAGTACCCTGTGTTTGGGGTGTGTCTGAGTGAATGCACAAGGAGCTGTCAACCAAGCCCAGCCAGACGTGGATTGTAAGGCACAGAAGGATTTAAGTGCAAAGAAATGCTCACTTTCTAAAAGTGGCATTTCTAGAATAGTAATATTAAATCCGACTTCACCAGTCAGCAGGATTTTGTATTACCATTCTGGCCATACTAAATATGACCCTCCTGCTCCTTTCAGATCAGCAGCTGCCACTTCAAAAGTGTATGAGGGCAGCCCCAATGTTAGCCTATGAAGGGAGCAGGCCTCACAGTAGTGTAAAAACGAATTTAGGAGTTTTACACTACTAGGACATATAACTACACAGGTACATGTCCTGCCTTTTACCCATACAGCACCCTGCTCTAGGGGTTACCTAGGGCACACATTAAGGGTGAGTTATATGTAGAAAAAGGGGAGTTCTAGGCTTGGCAAGTACTTTTAAATGCCAAGTCGAGGTGGCAGTGAAACTGCACACACAGGCCTTGCAATGGCAGGCCTGAGACAAGGAAAAAGGGGCTACTTAAGTGGGTGGCACAACCAGTGCTGCAGGCCCACTAGTAGCATTTAACTTACCAGCCCTATGCACATGAAGTGCACTTTACTAGGGACTTATAAGTAAATTAATAGTCTAATCAGGTATGATTCAAGGTTACCATGTTTTACGGGAGAGAGCATATGCACTTTAGCATTGGTTAGCAGCGGTAAAGTGCGCAGAGTCTAAAAACCAGCAAAAACAGTGTCCAAAAAGTGGAGGGAGGCAGGCAAAAAGTTAGGGGTGACTACCCCAAGGCTGTCAGGTCTAACACCCGACTAACGCAACAAACACCTCTCTGGCAGGGGAGGTGGCTGAGGGAGGTTTCCACACTGGCGGGATTCCGGAAGTGGGACAACATAGGGATATCCACGCTGGGAGATGTCTGGGGAGACTCACAAATCCGAACTTTTGAGGAACTTCAGAGGTCACATGATCTGAATAAAACCCAATTCCACAAGTACCTTCAACTAAGGCACGCCCTATCAGTACACCTGCAACCGGGGTACAACATTCCAGAACATAGCCCTCTCGAAGCAAAGGTAATGATGGGACACATAAATAAAGGAGGGATCTCCCAAATATATCGGGTCATCCTAACAAACACCTCTCCCCCTCTTGAGAAGCTTCGCCGGAAATGGGAGGGTTGGGTGGGCCCCTTGGAAGAACTAGACTGGAGAGACGCGCTGGCAGCACCCCGAACACTGGCCTTATCTACACGATTTCAAGCGCTACAAACCCTCTACTTACACACAGCCTATCTTACCCCTAAAAGGCTCCATCAAGCTAACCTCCGCCCCACAGATGAGTGCCCCCGCTGCCTTCAGACAGGTGCTGACTTCTTCCATATGATCTGGGCCTGTCCAGTTATAGAGTCATACTGGGGGATAGTCCTGGGAGAGATCTCCGAAACCCTACAATCTAGGATAGAGGCATCCCCAATCCCGATTTTGTTAGGGGCCATGGACGGAATGGGGCTGGGCAGAGCGAACCGCACTTTCCTAGAGAGAGCCTGTTTGGTGGCGAAGAGGGACATCATGTCAGAATGGAAGGCAGCAAAAGCTCCGACCCTCGCCAAATGAAGAAGAGGAATGGACTGGTGCGCAAGATGTGAAAAAGTGATATATGAAGTGAGGGGATGCCCAGACAAATACAACAAAATATGGGGGAACTGGGACAGTCAACTAGACAGTTGAATAACTTATGAGAGCAGAACCCCCAGAGATTCCCTGGGCAAACCATTTAACCCTGGGAGAAGGGACGTAGCTAGCTACAAACCCCGATTAGTGATAAAAGAGGGACCAAACCCACAAAAGGTGGCGTGATGACGAAGTGGATCCCTAACAAATAAGGTGGCAGCGAAGACCGCAACCCCCCGCACTCGAGTGGTGGGACCAAACCCAGATTATAATCCACATCCAAGACCAAAAGGAACTGGACAGGGCCATTAAGATGATTAAAGTCATTTAGACCACTAAAAGGAACACTTAATATGCAGAAGATGGTATATCTCAAAGATTGTGTCGATTTGTCGGTAACTGTTGATTATTTATTTTAAAAAATATATATATTTTTTTTCTCTTTTTTTTCTTTTCCTTAGTCTTTTACTGTTGTAACGTGTTTAGCTGTTCCATTCAGATAAAATGAATAAAAAATCTTTATAAAAAAAAAAAATAGCTACGGTTGATGGCACGCTTTATCCTAAAGGATTTTCTAATAAATACCAATATTTCATGGGAAGTATGCTGAACGCTGAAGTTAAAATTCCTAGCGTGGGCGTACTCGACATCCCAAATAAAGCTGTAAGACCACAATTGATTAAAGCAGCGCATGAGGGAGTGGCATCTGCACATGCTGGTGTGGCCGCTACAATTTCGCTTTTACAGGCCCATTACTGGTGGCCTGGTCTCTATAAAGAGACTAAGCAGTATGTCCTTTGTTGTGACATCTGTCAACAAATTAAAGTTTCAACAGCTAAGCACCCGCCGCAGACACCCCTCTTAATATCCAACAGTCCATTACAATGTGTGTACTTGGATCATTGTGGTCCACTAACATCAGATAGTGCATATAAATATATACTAGTCGCTGTTGGTTCTTGCTCCAGATTTGTGTGGGTGTGGCCACACCGCTCGGCTGACGCTCGGACTGTTATTAAAGATATGCGAGTCTTTGTCGGTATATATGCAGTTGTGGCGTTACATTCGGACCAGGGCCCTGCTTTTGCCTCAAGGGCATTCAGGGACGGCATGGCTACGTTGGGGGTCCAGCTCCAGTACTCGTCTCCATTTCATCCCGAGGGAAATTCTGTTGTTGAGCAGTTGAACCGCAATTTAAAGCAATCCTTAACAGCCAGGGTCTTAGGTACAGGTCGTAGTTGGCTAACCCACCTGTATGGAGTTCAGAGAGCACTCAATAATCTGCCTAAAAGGTCCCTGGGGGGTCGTACTTCATATGAGTGCCTGTTCAGAACACAAATGTTTTTCCGTATCTTGATGGTCCTGGTGTGGAGGCAGCAGAAACGCCTTTTGACATAAATGATCGTGTCACTGTTTTGCGGGAATTACAGCAGTTCCGTGAAGATAACTCTTCTAACAATGCCGCCTCCACAGGAATTAAGGATGTGCCAGTAACACCTACCGGCTGGATTCCCAGAGTTGGGGATCTTGTGCGTGAAAAGGTTGCAGTGAAGAAAGAGTTTGGCCCTTCATATCGAGCACCAGTCCCTGTGTTGGGGATACACGGAACGAGAACTGTTATTTTATCACCGTTGCCAGGTGCCAAAGAAAATCGCTTTGTTTCCATTGACAATGTCAAGTTACAACATGTGGCCGATTCTACACAGCAGACCAGGAGGAACGTCCAGTAGTTCCCAAATCCCTCTCACTACTGGAGAAGATGTTCCGCTTCAAGTTATCTATACCAACACTGTTGCCTCTCCGAGCATGGGGAGGGTGGATGATGATCTCGCATTGGTTCCACTGTCAACAAATAACTTAGACACCTTTGATCAAGTCATCATGACTACTGACGTGACGGTTGGTGCTATCTACAGTGCGCCACCGCGCGCGACACCAAGTCCTCCGTTGGCTGCGGCGATGCCTTTTACACGAACTGCCTCTGGTGACTTGGCAGACGACAACGATGAGCAATCGGACTTGTTTGCCTCATCGACTACTGACCTGTCAGGTCCATGTAAGCTGATGTGTTGGCTTCAAGATACGTATTTTGTTTTTCCATGGAATTATCTGTGGCTCTTAATGACTGTGCTAACATTTTTTCTTTGGATTGGGTTTGTAATTACCTTTTTTCTGTTGATACATGGTCATTTTCTTCCTGAGAGATCAGCGGTTGAACAGGTGGAGGAGGTGTTGAAACCACATTTTTCATCACATAGGGTCCAAAGAGACTTGTCTTCTGTGAACATTTCTGCAATACCAATTCCGGATGGGATTGTGAGGGATAAAGTGATGTTTGATATATACGGTCCCACTGAGATACTTCAAATACCGTATGTCCTAAAGTTATCTATGAATGATATAGTAATACCAGGCATTGTATCTGATGATTGGGATGTGAAAACAGTGGATTCAATCATGACAAAATTATAATATTATACTGTTTATGAAAATGAAGATGTTTACCAGTTTAAAGACAATTATGGTGACATGTTTTGCTATAATTATTATGGGCACCATTTCATCCACAAAGCAAGTAGTCCGAAATCAATATTTGACTATACACAATAGGAACATTGCCCAACTCCCCCACAAGGGAGTTCCAAAACTTATTTTGATAAGTTTACGTATTTTTCTGGGTATCATCAAACAAGTGCTAAGTCATATTATTTTCGGTTAACGCCATCTAAAGATAAACAAATGTTGTTGACTAATACGAAATTCATATATTCGGATTCCTTTGTTTCCTGGCTGTCAATTGAAGGTTATGAATATTGGTCAAAAAATATTGATTTGAAAAGTGTTTGGGGAACAAAACATTGGCAAATTAGATGTAGGGAAACATTGTTTAGAGCATGTCTCATTCCTGTCCAAATGATTTTTTTAAATGAAACAGTACAACAGACTAGCTGTTTAGGCTTAGCCACGATCAGAGAATTTAACATGCCTGATATACCTGTCCCTGCTAAATTTAATAACTGGCAGAAATACGTCAATGCCACTTTTAGTGAACTTACAGAATGGGTCCAGAATGGTACATTTAACACTTCATTGACACGTCCAGGTGGGTGGTTATTGTGGCCCATAGACACCAACGAGTGTCATCAACGTTTTGTCACCTCCTCTGGGGGTTTCCGGACGAGTAGGTCAGACCCTCGCTATATATCGCCAGAACATGCTGACATAATTACTACATATAGTGTGGGAAAATTGTGCCAACAATGGTTAAAATCATCCTCGCTAGATGCAGTTAAGACACATCTCACTCTCCTGTCTAATAACACTGACTTACAGGATTTTTTGTCAGGCCCGAGTACACCACGTAGGACGCGTTTCTTGTATGAAGTATACAATGAGATATGGAAACTTTCCCAAGAAGAGGCTGTAGCCCGGTTAAGGCAGATAGATCAGGAATATCTGAAAGAGGCATTAGCTGTTGTGGATAATGGAATTCACACTTTATCCGACCGGATATATACGATTAACAACATTATTTCTTCTGCTATAGACATTATACGATCTGATATGTCTTTTTAATATCATGGACAGAGTCAGACCAGGTCCGTTATGCAGTTGGGTTGGACACTTCAAACATTGAAGGAAGGTCGCGTTCCGTGGCAGCACATCAGTGCCAGGGAAATATTATTTTCATTTAATTTAACGCGACAACAACAACTAATGGCTAAGAAGGAGGCGACTTATGTCATGCTCAATATTGAGAAGTTAGAGAGATTGCCTTTTACCGTGGCTGAGATTCCCTCTGCCGAATGGTTAATACACGGGTTATTAATCTGCCTATTTCTACATTACAGTTCACTTCTTATCTGAAATATGTTCCCGTAGGCAGATGTGAGAAGTTGGGAGATAGTTACATCCATGAGGTGTGGGAGCTTCCCTTCTTATACAAATGTCTCAATGGTATGAGAGAAGTCTTTCTTAGCGGTAGTGAATGCAAGACTTCAGTCGGCCATTCGATGATTTGTAAGCAGCTGTCCTTGCATGGGGCGTGTAATTCCTCGGTTGCGAACTTGGCTTGCTATCTGAAGGGAGTTCCAGTCCCCTTGATTAAAAGCACATTCCAGGTGCTTTCAAACGGCAGCTACATGCTCCTCAATAGTAGATACTGTTGTGGCATGCGGGCCGGAATAGTTTATGTTGTTTCGGTCATTAAGGTCCTTACTTGCTGCGGAAGTGTGTTGTTTCCCCCCACTAAAATAAGGGAGGCAGCAGATATTTGGCCTCACATTGCTACTTCCAAGGTGAATTTCGACAAGTTAAGTAGACTGAAGGCTTTATTGTTTCAGAAGCATGTGGCCCTTGCATCTGCGCGCGAGACATAGCATTTCAGGTGGCAAGGTCATCAGCGGAAATACAGTCTCTGTTAAATACCAACTTTCCGAGCCACTTTGGTGAACTCGTGGGACGTATATTTAATGCGTCCAGCACGGCTGGACTAGCACATTTTTTCAAAGCCGTTGGTGTTGGTTTCGTTCACACCTTCTCTTCCATATTCGGTTTGATACCTTTGGCTAATCATTCAATTTTCGGTAGCATGTTGGGGGGATTTCCGAGAACTTTGGCTTTATTAGCTGGCATTTTGCTGTTGCTGTTGTTTTTCCGCAATGGCTGTCCCACCACAACAAGGACGAATGTGGGCGCTCCCATCAGAGAAATAGTGTTGTGAACGCATGATGCAGCTCTTTGGAGCAACACTACTGGAACACTTGGGGTGTGACTGGTCTCTGTCATTCAGACCAGTTTTGGATTGTGTGCAGCCCGTGTTTCGGTGCCATTGGTGCTCTTTTGAACATGCACTGGACGTCTGTATATCACATCAACGCCCCCCAGTGGTTGATGCTGATCTGTTGATGTTCCCGATGAGAGCTCATTACCAGACATGCGTGCTGCGGCTGCGTTTGCTTCGAGAAGCTTATTACGAGATACCCTTCCTGGAGGAAGTTGATATTAACTCATTTCCAGGCTCTGCTTGGGATGCCGCCTTGGTTGACACTGAGGCTTTGGAACTCACCTGCTCCTTAATAGTCTTTGGCGTGGATTTTCCGGTTATGTCATCTGCCGAAGTGGAGACTCTCCTGCTTTCCATTACAACTTTTTCAAATTTAACTTTTTTAAATTGACGTTGTGATTTGAAATTCTGCATTTTTGCCGCATGCTCACATTTTAAATTGAGGATTAATATGCTTTAGTGTGGACTTAACTTGTTGAAATTTGATAGAATTTTAATTATATTTTAGCTTATGGCATTTTTAGCTGCGGCTTAAACCACTTTCTACCGACAAGGGGAGGGTGTAGTGTGGCCATTTTTATTGTAGCTTTATGCGAGTTAGCTTAACGTATTAGGCCTCTGTGCACTTTGCCGTAGAAGCATTTTATTTAGACTCGCACTGTTATTTTACAATAACCAGTTTCACGGTCTTGTTTTATTTCCTTCTATCACACTGTTTAGCTTACTTCAGCACTGTGTTCTCAAACAATACATTCTTGCTCACTCTGTGCCTCAGTCAAGGATACAGTCTGGTACATTGCCGATAGACGTGGTAGAAGTTTAGTCTTTATGGTTCGCAGACAGTACACATCTTACGTAGGAACATCGGGTTGTTAGTTCACATCAATAGTATAAAAACACTTTCTAGTCCCGGTACACATCAGAGGGAGATTCCGACCAGGAACACACAACTAGATGCTGACTGCCCTGTTGCAGATGCTGATCCAGATCACACGCCTTTGCTCAGGTATGAGGGTTGATGTCCTCCCGGGGAAACCAGAAAGGCAGGCTTAGAGCTTCACATGCTGTGCTCCAAATATAACTTAGAGAGAACATAATTTAATTACAATATGATAGCCTTATTTTTATGTTTCACTCTCCTCGTTACTATTTCCATCTTACTGTGTTGTATGGTTCTGGTTATTGCAGCTCACGCCTTGTTATCTAAAATGCAGTTGTTTTATTAAACTAATCTTTAAAACTCAAACTGCCTTTGTCATTTATATATGAGACCGCACGTAGTATGAGAGAACTGGTTGTGACCTGAGTGACCACGACTTCCCTGGGAAGTACTAAGATGTCATGCGCTCGGCTGCCCAATTGTCTCTTCCGTTCAGGAGAGATGAGGCACTGCTAGTTAGCCGGAGCATAACCCGGATTTGGGGTGACAAGGGTCCTTCACCGTGGGTTAGACTTAGGGGGTCATTCCGACCCTGGCAGGCGCCGCCCGCCGGGCGGAAACCGCCAAATCACCGCCCCGCGGTCAAATGACCGCGGGGACCATTCTAACTTTCCCGCTGGGCCAGCGGGCGATCTTCAAAAGAAAGCCCCAGCAAAGATGAATCCGGCTCCGAATGGAGCCGGCGGATTTGCTGGGGTGCGACGGGTGCAGTTGCACCCGTCGCGATTTTCAGTGTCTGCCAAGCAGACACTGATAATCTTAATGGGGCCCTGTTAGGGGGCCCCTGCACTGCCCATGCCAGTGGCAGGGGCCCCACGACACCCGTTCCCGCCAGCCTCTTCCTGGCGGTGTAAACCGCCAGGAACAGGCTGGCGGGAAGGGGGTCGGAATCCCCATGGCGGCGCTGATTGCAGCGCCGCCATGGAGGATTCCCCCAGCCGGGGGAAATCCAGCGGGAAACCGCCGGACCCGGCTGGGCGACCGCGGCTTCACAGCCGCGGTCGGAATCCCTGATGTAGCACCGCCAGCCTGTTGGCGGTGCTACCTCCGGCCTCCACCCTGGCGGTCTATGACCGCCAGGGTCGTAATGAGGCCCTTAGTCCCCTACACTGTGAACGATCTTGCTGCCCAAAAATCCAGTAGTCTCATTAGGATAATGAGAGCCTACGCGACAAAGTCACATCTTAGGCATGCGTTTTGACGATGCGTCTCTGTTTTGTTTCCCACCTTTAAGTACACTTCCGTTTGGCACACAAACAACTAATGTGCATATTGTGTGTCATGTTTCTTTTTACTTATAGTTCTTCAATATTCACAGGATAGGGACTAGGTGTGTGGCATTTGTCAGTGGTCTGGGATCAGCTATTTAACCCCAACTCACTGTGTCTAGACTTCACCATTCATTTCAGTAATACCACCACCCTCCTCCCGCCCCTGGTTCATATGTCTGATATCTGTTTGCAGGATCCCCCGACGTTTAGAATTGCATTGTCAGTGTTCTTATTCTTGCTTTGAGCCTCTCTTTGGGCTTTTTGCCGCGTCTTTCCATCCGTGCCCACCTGCTGATAACCATGTAGGGGTAAAATGCACAGATAGGGTCTTTTCTCAGGGGCACGGTGCTTTCTGGGTCCTTTATGTTCGACAGAGAGAGGACCTCTTACTGTCTCAGCAACATGTTGGTTGTTGGTGGAGTGAGGTGAGCCAAGTTCTGCCCAGTTATTAAGTATTATGTTTCAGGTTACCGAGCAAGCACATCAGATTCCATCTGCAACCTCCTGAATCACGCCAGCCCAATCCTCGTTCTAATTCCCATTTAAGGGATTCGGTGACCAGTAAGTCATACATTTGAGATACACCAATGAACGGACTCCATGAAAGTTTTGGATGTAACCTAGAGTATGTCATTTAAATCAATTTTTCAACCTGTGAATAATGTTTATTTGCCTATTTTTCATTATTCTCTATATTTTGTTGAAAGTATACATTTTAAATTAGAGACAATTTGAGGCAAAATAAATTATGATAAAATGAGTCTTGTTTGAAAGCGATACAAATATAACGCTATTAGCAAACGTAGCAGGCGAAAATAATGTGTGCTGAAGTGGAAAACCCGTTTGCAAGGTTACTTGCAGTTAATTTGCATCACATGTTATTCAAGAAGGCGAACACGTACTTGTAAATATCGTTATCTGGGCTGTGTATATTCGAGATTGATAAATTGTAAATGTAAACATAAAATTCAGTGGCCGTTCAATAAAATCTTGCCATGTGATCCTGTGTATCACAACCTCTTATCGTTGATGTGGCACTCAAGGTTAGAAGAAGGCCAGCAAAGAAGATTATAGATACGGTAAGTTTATTTTAAGAAAGCTTTGGTCAAAACAAAGTTACTAGTTAATATCCATCACTGTGGTAGTGACGAATCCCGTTTAGGTCTCCTATAATCTACCATTAAGCCTAGCCCACAGGAATTTGGGATGTGAAGACAAATTTACTTTTAGAATGAGGCATATTAGAGGATATATTTCTTTAATTTTTAGAGATTAGTTCATAATTATCGACTTTTAGGAACTGGACAACCATGACCCAACACAGTCACTCAGGCAAAGGATGTTTGCCACCCACGAATCGAATGCTTGCGGGGTTTCGAAATGGAAAATATTTTTTAATATGTGACCTTGGGTACAGTGGTTTTGATCTGTCCCCAAAAGACATGTGACCGAATCTACAAATTAAGCTTAATTTTCTTCTGAAATCACTCACCTGTACTTCATACTCGAGTGTCTCTGGGCACACCAACCTCAATAAAAAGCTGTTCAAGTCTTATATTGGAATACACATGTGGGCAGATTGTTTCCACAGATATGTTTCTACATCAGGAAAGTTGTGGGGAACTGTCATCTTTGGAAAATGTTGCAAAAGATTCTAATTTTCTATGTTATCTTATGGTCAGCCAATCATGGTGAGGGAGGTCTGTCCTTCACTTACAGTTTCCTTTTTATATACAGAATTTCGACACATTTGGTTTTGATATATTTACCAAAGTTAAAAAGGTTGAAATCTGACATGAAAAAAACAGGAACCACAAAACAGCGTTTCTGGCTCAATTGTCAAATGGCTTGCCTGTGTTGTGTTCAGTTCAAGATGATCTAAGGGATAAATTGACTAAGATTTGTGTAGTCTCTTACGGACAGCTCCCAGTTTTATTTTTGCTTCACTCGTGGCCCCGTGAAGTAGACTATGGGGGTCATTCCAACCCTCGCGGTCGGTGTTAAAGCGGCGGCCAAACCGCAAACAGGCTGGCGGGAAAAAAAATGGAATTCCGACCCTGGCAGAAAACCGCCAACAGTGACCCCCACATCAACACACCGCCCGCTACGGCGGTACAAACAAACAGCGCGGCGGTCACCGCCAACAGACAGGCGGGAGACAATGTACCGCCCACTGTATCACAACCTACCAATCCGCCACCTTTTCCGGGGCGGTAGCCCCGCCGATAAAAACACGGCAGAAACAGCCATTTCGAAGGGAAAACACTCACCTCCATACAGCCCACGAGGAATAAGGACAGCATGGAACCCGAACTCCACATACTCCCAGCGATAGTCTTCCTGCTCCTCTACCAGGAGCACGAACGCTGGCGCAGAAGACAACGGTGAGTACTGCACCTACGACACAGGGGAGGGGGGGAGGGGAAATTATTACGGGTACACACATACGCGACACACCCACCCTCACCCACTACAACACACACATCAATGCATAGCAACACATCAGAGTGACACCCCCCAAACCCCCCGGAAGAATGCAAATACAAAAGGAAATGATTCTAAACATTGGAATATATTGTATTACTACCAAAAAAATATATATACACATCAAAAACTCTTATATACATAAATGTACAAGTCCGAGCATTGTAGCAGGCATTGTTCGTGGACCACTGGGCCCAAATCACATGGGCAAAGCCCACACAGGATACCTGACTCCAACGGAGAGAACACTGCAGGGGCATCAGATAGCAAAACTACAGGCACCTCAGTGGGAAGGGAAGGGGGGGCACCTCAGCCAGAAGAGTGCACAACGCCAGATCCACGAGGGGCCTCCATGGCCACTGTTCAATCCTGGGGAGTGCAAAGCCACAGTCTCACAAGTCCAGACAGTGGGTGGGCTGCCCACTGTTCAATCCTGGAGAGTGCAAAGCCACAGTCTCTCAAGTCTCTCCAGTGGGTGGGCTGCCCACTGTTCAATCCTGGGGAGTGCAAAGCCACAGTCTCACAAGTCCAGACAGTGGGTGGGCTGCCCACTGTTCAATCCTGGGGAGTGCAAAGCCACAGTCTCTCAAGTCTCTACAGTGGGTGGGCTGCCCACTGTTCAATCCTGGGGAGTGCAAAGCCACGGTCTCTCAAGTCTCTCCAGTGGGTGGGCTGCCCACTGTTCAATCCTGGGGAGTGCAAAGCCACAGTCTCACAAGTCCAGACAGTGGGTGGGCTGCCCACTGTTCAATCCTGGGGAGTGAAAGCCACAGTCTCTCAAGTCTCTCCAGTGGGTGGGCTGCCCACTGTTCAATCCTGGGGAGTGCAAAGCCACAGTCTCACAAGTCCAGACAGTGGGTGGGCTGCCCACTGTTACATACTGGGGAGTGCAAAGCCACAGTCTCACAAGTGGATAACAGTCTCCACTGGTTCTGGAGGGGGCCTGGTGCCCAGAGTGCTTCGTGCAGCCCTGCCCGACACAGATGGGGCCAGCCCCTGCCGCTCATGGGCCAGCGGTACTTGAGATGAAGGACCCAGTGCAGCGGTACTTGAGATGAAGGGCCCAGTGCAGCGGTACTTGAGATGAAGGGCCCAGTGCAGCGGTGCTTGAGACGGCGGTGCCCAGTGCAGCGGTGCTTGAGACGGCGGTGCCCAGTGCAGCGGTGCTTGAGACGGCGGTGCCCAGTGCAGCGGTGCTTGAGACGGCGGTGCCCAGTGCAGCGGTACTTGAGATGAAGGGCCCAGTTCAGCGGATCCGGCCATGGCGCGGAGGTCATTTGCCACCTGTCCTGTGGCTGGCGGTGCCCTCCTGCCCATCTGTCCTCTGGCTGGCGGGGCCCTCCTGGGCAGCTGTGCCGGGCCTGTTGGTGGCCTCCTGCCCACCTGGGATGGGGCTGGCGGGGCCCTCCTGGCCAGCTGGGCTGATGGCGGTGTTGTCGGGCGTGCTGCCCTTCCCAGCCTTCCCTGATCGCCTGTGGCCCTTTCCCACCTTGGGCGGTGTGCCAGCTGTCTCCACACTTCCTGCCGGAGCCATGGTAGGGGTTTTAGTCCCTGGTGTTTTCACCCTCTCGCGCCGGCCACTGCCTATCTTGGGATGTTTCTCCGGGGGTGGGCTGCCCGTGCCTTGGCTTCGTACCGAACTGGCTGCCCTGGAGGGTGGGGCATTTCACAGTCCATGGCAGACTGTGATGACAGGGGCCGGTTTTGTCGTGGCTGAGGTGCTGACTGTAGTCCTATGACATGGACGGGGTGGGGGAGTTGGTGGAAAGAGGTTGAGTTTGGACAGGAAAAGCTTTTTAGGAGCAGTGGGACGGGTAGGTGTAGTGGGTATGGGAGTGGAGGAAGAGGGTGTGGTTGTAGGAGTTGTAAGTTTGGTGTCTTTGGGTGCAGGTGCTTGGGTTGGAGGCTGTCGTGAGGTGGATGGCTGTTGGGTGGGTGGCTGCCTGCATTTGTGTATCTTGGAAGAGGGGGTGACAGACACACTGGGAGAGGACACAGGGGACGTGTAAATGGCAGTGGGGGTGGTGACTGCACGTGTGCGGGGGGTTCTGGTGTGTGTGCTGCTGATGGACATAGTGGCTGAAGAAGTTGGGCATGCAGGTGTGAGTGGAGACGTGACAGGGAGGGAGGAGGGAGACGAGGAGGAGGGGGACACAGTGGAGGCAGTGGGTGTTGGTATGTTTGTATGTGGATGATGCTTGTGTGAATGCCTGTGTGATGTGTGGTGCTTATGTCTGGCTGAGCTTCCCTTGGGTGTTGAGGTGTGTGCAGGCTGGTCTGATGGTGTGTCTGGGATAGGCAGAGGTACAGGTGATAGGGTATGGGTGGAGGAAGTTGGAGGGGGGAGGCTACAGACAGGGACAATGGCTGCCATCAGTGCTGAGGCCAGAGTCTGGAACGATCGCTGAAGGGCAGCCTGACAAGAATGAATGCCCTCCAGGTATGCATTACTCTGGTGCACCTCCCTTTCTACACCCTGGATGGCATTCAAAATGGTAGACTGCCCAACAGTGAGCGTCCTCAGGAGGTCAATGACCTCCTCACTGAGGGAAGCAGGGGTGACTGGGGCAGGGCCTGAGGTGCCTGGGGCGAAGGAGATGCCCACCTTCCTGGGTGAGCGGGTATGGGGCAAACGCTGAGGGGCTGCTGGGAGGGCGGTGCTGGTGCGGTGGGTGGCGGCTGTACCTGTTGTTGCGGGGGGCACACATGTTGCCGCCACCACAAGGGAGCTCCCTTCAGAGGACGAGTCGGTGTCACTGATGTCTGCCCGAGTCCCCGCTATGGAGCTCTCCTCACCCTCTGTCCCACTGGTGAATTCGGAGTCCGTTGCATGGCCCTCCATGGCCATGTGGGATGCAGCTCCCTCGTGCTCCGATGCCACTTCTCCTCCGCCTGATGATGCTAATGCACACATGAACAGGAAGACCACAAAAAAGGGGGGGGGGAGAAAATAAAGACATGTTGAGTGCATGCATTGGCGACACCGTTGGCGGACAGGACAGACACAGAAGCCCCCTGCACTACGCCGCGCACTTGGGGTCGACTACTCAATCCGTGGGACATGGCCCACAAGCCTATGGACGACATCTGCACACATAGATGACATAGGGCCATGAATAGCTGTACTAGGCACCCTACAGAGGTGGGGGGCGGGGGCACAGGGCCATGCCTTATGGAGGGGCCTAGCCTACAGAAATCACCGTGGCCTAGGGATACCCACAGCCCTCCTCCCCCACCCAGACACCTCCACTGCGCGCAAAGTCAGAAGATTGAGAGTGTACTCACCCCCTTGTGTCTGCTGTGATGTCCTCACGCACCCATCCAAATCGGGGTAGGCCACCGCCAGGATCCGGGACATCAGGGGGGTCAAAGTCCAACTGGCACCCCTCCCACGTTGGGAGGCCATCCCCAGCTGAGCCTCTGCCGTCTTCCAGCTCCAGCGGCGGATGTCCTCCCATCTCTTCCGGCAGTGGGTGCCCCGTCTGTGGTGGACCCCCAGGGTCCGGACGTCCTTGGCGATGGCACGCCAAATATCGATCTTCTGGTGGGCGCTGACCTATGTGAAATGTACGGGGGGAGAAAAATAGTCATCACCTTCTGCATATTCAATGTGAGTGGCCCCCCATCCCTACCCTTGCCATGTGGCACATGCTCTCACCGTCGTTTGATGCATGCCTCAATCGCTCCCCCCCCCACCATCTTTCATCCACCCCACTCAACACAGGCATTGCCCATAAAGCATGCTCCCAGTGTACTTACCTGTTGGTCTGGAGGACCGTAGAGTAGCGCGTACTGGGGGAGGACCCCATCCACAAGTTTCTCCAACTCCTGAGCTGTGAAGGCAGGGGCCCTTTCCCCAGTCGCATGAGCCATTGTCTCTTCCAGACCGAGGTCACAGCAGCACTTGCAGTGTAGGTCCTCTCCTGTCGAAGATCAGGTATCGAGTGATTAAGCAGATAGAAAATGGAGGTCACGCCCGCGGCAGTGTGTACCGCGGTGGTGCGTACCGCGACCGCCGGCGCACATCGTCATTGGCTCCTAAGACCCATAGGGTTCAATGTTAACCAATGCTGCTTTGCGCCGCGGTCTTCGACCGCCTACGGCCACGGTGTGCCACGCCAGCGCATTTACCTCACATCCCATTGTCGCACTTCACAGGTCAGGCAGCCGCCATTTCAGGGGCCCACATGGCTTAATTTTTACTGCGTCACACATACCTAGGCCTTGCATCAACACTCATACAAACCATTCAATGGAGTGAGAATCGTGTTATGTGCAAGCTGTGGTTACGTACCTGTGGGTTGATTGACTCTGTGCTCGCTGTTGTCCTTCATAGGCACCGTCCGCTGGCACATGCGAGGAGATGGAGAAATCTTCCTGTGTACCGACCGCTGGTGGACCTGTCGACAATGGAGGAAAGACATGTCATACTGACATACAGGCTTGACCGAGCCACTATTCATGAACTGTGTGCCCAGCTGGAGCCAGACCTGATGTCACCAATCCGCCAACCCACAGGTATCCCCCCTCTAGTGCAGGTGCTGTCAGTGCTCCATTTCCTTGCAAGTGGGTCATTTCAAACAACAGTGGCCATATCATCAGGGATGTCCCAGCCTATGTTTTCCAAGGTGTTGTCCAGAGTGTTGTCTGCCCTGCTGAAACACATGCGCAGCTACATCGTTTTCCCTGAGGTGGGGGATTTGCCTACAGTGAAGGGTGATTTCTATGCCCTTGGACATATCCCCAACATCATAGGTGCCAATGATGGGACCCATGTGGCTTTGGTTCACCCCCACAGGAGTGAACAGGTGTACAGAAACAGGAAGAGTTATCATTCGATGAATGTGCAGATGGTGTGTTTGGCAGACCAGTACATCTCCCATGTTAATGCCAAGTTCCCTGGCTCAGTGCATGACGCGTACATCATGCGGAATAGCAGCATCCCTTACGTGATGGGTCAACTTCAGAGGCAATGTGTGTGGCTAATTGGTGACTCTGGTTACCCCAACCTGTCATGGCTACTGACCCCAGTGAGGAATCCCAGGACAAGGGTAGAGGAACGCTACAATGAGGCCCATGGGAGAACTAGGAGGGTGATCGAGCGGACCTTCGGCCTCCTGAAGTCCAGGTTCCGCTGCCCCCATATGACAGGTGGATCCCTATTCTACTCACCAAAGAAGGTGTGCCAGATCATCGTGGCCTACTGTATGCTTCACAACCTGGCTTTGCGACTTTTCTTCAGGCCTTTTCTGCAGGAGGATGGTCCAGATGGTGGTGTTGTAGCAGCTGTGGGGCCTGTGGAGAGTGAAGACGAGGAACCCGAAGAAGACGACATAGACAACAGGAACACAGTAATACAGCAGTATTTCCAATGACACACAGGTAAGAATACACACCGGCATATTACATATACTTAAACACTACTACCTCTCTACTGTCTGTCCTTTTCCCCCAGTGTATGGTAACTGAGTTGTGACTTTCCCTTCCGATTTCAGAGATGTGGGCCCCACTGCGTGACATCTGCTTTGTTTCCCCATGGACTATAGCTGTGTGACATTGGTATGTTGGCATCACAATGTAAATAAGCATTGTGGCACGGTAATGTCTAATACATTTGTTCAAAATCACAGCCAGAATCCTGATTGTTTTGTGCAATAACTGTGTTTATTACAGTGCTCTATATTGGTGGGTGGTTGCAAATCAGTGAGGGGTGATGGTGGAGGATTGTCCATGGCAGAGTCCAGACTATTTGTATCACAGGTGCATTGTCCAAATGCCTGTGGAAAGTGGAGCAGGGGCAGTTTAAGGGTGGATAGGGTGACAATGTGGGACAGTGGGATGACAATCAGGGAGGTATCCTTTTCTGGCGGGGGTCTTGGCATCTTACTCTGTCTTCTTCCTGGATCTCAGGGCCTGCTTGCGGGGTGGTAATCCTTCTGCAGGGGGTGGGGTGCTGGTGGCCTGTTGGTCCTGTGGCGGGGCCTCCTGTCCACTAGCGCCGGCAGAGGTGGTAGGCAGTTCTTGGTCCATGCTAGTGTCAGGGGCCCTTTGTGGTGCCACAGTGTCCCGCAATGTGGTGACTACCAGATTCAGAGCCCCTACAATGGTGCCCAGGGCGGAACTGATGGTTCGTAGTTCCTCCCTGAACCCTAAATACTGTTCCTCCTGCAGGAGCTGGATCTCCTGAAACCTGGCCAGTACCGTCGCCATCGTCTCCTGGGAGTGGTGGTATGCTCCCATGATGGAGGAGAGGGCCTCGTGGAGAGTGGGTTCCCTGGGCCTGTCCCCCCCCTGTCGCACAGCAGCCCTCCCAGTTCCCCTTTTTCTCTGGGCCTCTGTCCCCTGGACCATGTGCCCACTACCACAGCCCCCAGGTCCCTGTTGTTGTTGGGGTGGTGGGTAAACCTGGGTGCCCTGTAGTGGTGGACACACCGGTGATTGACGTGTCCTGGGGACAGAGGGATGGGCCCGCTGGGTGGGTGCTGTGCTGGTGTTCCCAGAGGGGGGAAGGTCTGCTGTGGCCTGTGGCTGTCTGAGGGGAACCGACTGTCCCGAGGTCCCCGATGGGCCGGGCTGGTCATCTAGATCCAGGTCGACAGAGGTGCTGTCATCACTGTGGGCCTCTTCTGTTGGTGGAGTGGACATTTGTGGACCCACCTGCGCGGTGACGTGGCGTTCGGGTCCTGCAGGGGTATAAAAGGATGGTTATTGCATCTGTGTGTGCCATAGCGTGCAATGGGTGGGTGCCCGTGTACCCCAGTGCTTGCATTCCTGTGTGGGGGCTTTTGTGACGGTGGTTTGGGGGGGGATGGGGATGTGCAGTGGGCATGCTTTGGTGATGGGTGTCCATGCTTTGTGGTCGCATGCAGGGCTTGGGGTTGGGATGGGTGGGTTGTGATGGTGAGACATTTGCAAGGAATAGGTGTGATGGGGGTGAGGGTGTGGGTGGGGGTATGAGTTGGCATGCTGGTGGGGTGGGGGGGATGAAGTAGTGAAGATGAGACTTACCAGAGTCCATTCCTCCAGATACTCCTGCGAGGCCCTCAGGATGCAGGATCGCCAAGACCTGCTCCTCCCATGTTGTAAATTCTGGGGGAGGAGGTGGTGGACCGCCGCCAGTCCGCTGAACCGCGATGTTGTGCCTGGATACCATTGAACGCACCTTCCCCCGTAGGTCGTTCCACCGCTTCCTGATGTCGTCCCTATTTCTTGGGTGCTGTCCCACAGCGTTGACCCTGTCGACTATTCTGCTCCATAGCTCCATCTTCCTGGCAATGGAGGTGTGCTGCACCTGTGTTCCGAAGAGCTGTGGCTCTACCCGTACGATTTCCTCCACCATGACCCTGAGTTCATCCTCAGAAAACCTGGGGTGTCTTTGCAGTGCCATGGGGTGGTGTGGGTGATGTGTGGGGTGGATTGTGTGGTGCTAAGTGTGGTGATGTGTATTGGTGCTTGTGTGAAGTGCGTGGTAATATTGCTGGGTGAATGTAAAATGTGCGTCTGGGTGCTCGGATATCTATTTCTCTGTGCGTGGTACCGATTCTCTAGGAGTGGAGGTTTGTGGGTGATGTGGGTGTGTGTTTTATATTGTATTGAGTGTGTGGGAGTGGTGTGTGTATGTGTATCAGGTGTGTGTATTTTGAATTGTCCAATGTGGCTGTGTTTTGTAAGAGTGTGTGTATTTTGAGCGCAGCGGTGTGTACCGCCAATGGAATACCGCGGTTGAAAGACCGCCGTGTGGATTCGTGTGTCGTGATAGTGTGGGCGTATTTCTGTTGGCGTGACGGTGGAGGTTTGGTCATCGCCAGTTTCTCGCTGGCCTTTTGTGTGGCGGACTTTTGTGGATGTCTGTATTTTGGCGGTTTGCCTGTTGTGGGTCAGAATGACCGTGGCGGTTTACCGCAGCCGCGGCGGGATGTTGGCGGTCTTCTGACAGCGGTAAGCAGCTTTTACCGCCAAGGTTGGAATGACCACCTATTTTCTTTGAGCTACAATGTACCATGCTAGCACCTGTGTAAATCTATTAGTAAGTGTTTTCCACCAAGAATACCCTTAAAATATTGACAATTAGAAAATGCATGTTTTTTCTTCTTTATCAGTGGTTGATGTCTGCTGTCAGCTCTTTCACAGGCTACTGATGTGGTGATGTGGCGTCTTTTTCTTTCTTGACTGCACAAAGCTCAGCGGCCCAAAATGACATAGAAGTGTGAGCCACTGTGCTCATAGTCCTATTCATAAATCAGTTAGGGACTTAGCAAGCATTTTGTGAGAATAAGCCTAGATTCCATATGTGTGCTGTCGGTGCAGTTTTACATCATTCGCATCAACCTGCTAGTGAAAATCAACACTGACTCCAGTGCTTAATTTGTAAATTAAGAGATGCCGGTGCTCAAAGCCCTTCACTTAAACAAGAGGCTTCTGAAATTAAATCTGCCAGCACTGAATACCAAGGCAGCGTAATCCTGAAGCCATCTGGGGCCTCTTCAATCCATTTATGGCCACCCTTGCCCCTTCAGCTCATCCTGCAACTTTCTACTTTCTCCTTTTATGACGCTTTTTAGTTTTTCCTTCTTCCGTCTCGCAGCAAATGCTTGAGGCATAAGAATAAGCCCCGGCCCTCAAAAACAACTGCTGGTGCTCAGCACCGGAAACAACAAGCACAAATGATGCACTGACTGACTCCCGAATAACCAGTGAAAACACGCTATGCCTGCAGACTGGAGAATCAATGACATCATTGCACCAGTTGGTGCACCCGTCAGTCACAGAAAATGTGGATATAACATTGTGTTGCACCTTTGAAAGCTATGTCTCCTGTAGGGTTTCGTTTTGGTATCGGATGCCCATACTACTAAGTTTATGCTGGAGTCCGATTGATGTGAGCCTTTAGGGAAAGGTTTACTACTGGCTACCACAAAGCAGAAATGGGATGCTTTTTTGCAGTCAATGTTTTGATGAACTCAGGAGTGAGTTGTTTCATTCCCATTAGCCGTCATGTTTGGAGGACTTCTGCCATATATATGTAAAAATAAGTTAGATAACCCGATTTCTCCGTTTCCGAAAATGGTTACATTGATGAGATTAGGGCTACAACTACCAGAATGCAGTGGGCTGTTCAGTAAACCCTAGGAATGCATCACTGTATTTTGACGACATTGTCATTGACAAGTCATATATGTCTCTGCCAGACTTACAAAGATGTTAGTAGCACCCTCAAGGATATCGGAGCATGAAATATAGTCATGACCATGGGCTTGGAGGTAACATTTCGTTTGCCACAATGTCAAATGGGTGCGTGTGGGAAATAACAGCGCATCACTGCCTTCACACACAGCAAATACATGAATCTTTCTTTACGTCAAGAGCTTTTGAAATAACTGTTCTAGGGCGTTTTGACCCTGCACACTAAGCCCTCGTTACTGCTGACAGCTGAGGAATACCTATTTTTGTACTTCTCAGAAATATATTTGATTATCTTCGTGTCATTTTTGAGTGGCAAACGGAAGTAGGTCAGCATGAAACATTAGAAATGATTGCACGGGGTTTCATGGTAGACAGATGCAAAAGGTGAACTTTCTTCAAAGGCAGTAAGAAAGGTCTGCGAATTGGAGAGCTACATTCTCATCCCTCTTAGGACATTTATTTTAAGAAACACATTTATATTTGATAAAGGGACGTTTTGATTGATGCTGAAATAGATTATATTTGGTGAGAAATTTAAAGACACTTTGTAAGTAGTCCTCTTTTCTGGTGGAACATGTGAATTGCTGTTTTATCTGTTTAGTTTTCATAAAACCACCCAGGGAACGGTTTTTTCAAAGTACTGGAATAGTGCCTAGCAGGCTTTATCTTAGAAACAGCAGCGGTACCCTATTGAGTTGTAATTCACCTTGTTTACTGAACATCTTAAGGCTATTGCTAACCTCAATGGTTAGTAAATTCATTCAAAACGCTTTTTATTTTTTACATATTATTTAGCTCATATAAAATCATCTTCATATAAGGAAGAAATCCTCCCACAACCCTTTTTAGGATTTATTTTGCTTTAATAGCAAAGTGTGCATCATATCCACACAATCAGCTCATGAGTACAATCGAAGCTACTCGTGCTCAAAATCAGTAGCAGTGTTTTTCTCAGCAATGACTATCTTATCTATTAACATTTTTGGATTCACCAGCACTCTGGGAATAGTTTAGCATCACAATCGCCTGAGTAGCGGATAAAACCTAGAAAAGGCAGGGAGGTTATATATGCAGACAGCTGATGAAGCAGAATGTCCAAACAGACACGATGGGAATGACAGGTATTGTATGCTGAGCAGTGCTAAAGTGTAAGTGTTCTTTGTATAAATTATATGTGTACATTGGCGTATCCATGATTGGCATATTTGATTTACTAGTAAATCCCTAGTAAATTGCACAAGAGGTGCCCAGGGCCTGTAAATCAAATGCTACTGCTGGGCCAGCAGGACTGGTTGTGCCACCCACATTAGTAGCTCTGTAAACATGGTTCAGACCTGCCACTGCAGTCTCTGTGAGTGCAGTTTTAACTGCAAATTCGACTTGGCAAGTATACAAACTTGCCGGGCCTACACCTTCCCTTTTCTTACATGTACGACACCCCCCAGCTAAGTACTGGGTAGCCCCATGAGCAGGGTGCAGTATATGTTTAAGGTAGAACACATACATTTTTTTTTTTATATGTCCTGACAGTGAAATACTGCCACATTTGTTTTTCACTGTTGCAAGGCCTATCACTCTCATAGGTTAACTTGGGGGCTGCCTTTAATATGATTAAAGTGTAGATTCCCTTTGGGAGTAGATAGACATGTGGAGTTTGGGGTCTCTGAACTCACAATTTAAAAATACATCTTTCAGTGAAGTTGGTTTTTAGATTCTCTGTTTGAAAATGCCACTTTTAGAAAGTAGGCATTTTCTTGCTTAAACCGTTCTGTGACTCTGCTTGTTTGTGGATTCCCTGTCTGGGTCAGTTTGAAAGTTGGGCTGTTTGCACCTGTCCTCTAGACAGTGACACAAAGGGAGCTGGGGTGTAGCCTGCATATCCTGATGAGCCATCTGGGCGGAGGGGAGGGGAGTAGTGGTCACGTACACCTGAAAGGGTTGTGGCTGCCCTCACACAATGCAGTCTCCAACCCCCGGGTATGTGTCTGGGGCCTAGCCTGGGTACAGCAGGATCTTGAAAACAACAGAGACTTTAAGAGTCTACTTCAAAGGCAGAAATGGGTATAAGAGGAGCACTCAAACCCCTGGAAATCAGATTACTTCTGAAACCAAGAGGAACCTCTGCCAAGGAGAAGAGCTGGATAAGCTGGAGGAGGAGTACTGCCCCATTGCCTGTGACTGTGCTTTGCTGGGTTGGCCTGCAGTAGCTGCTTCTACCAGAGAGAAGACAAAGACTGACTTTTGTGTGACTTTCCACTGAAGAATCTCCAAGGGCTTGAAACTGAGATTGCCTCCTGTTGTTGAAGTCTTAGGGACAGCAAAGATTTCTCTTTGCTAGCACTTGGGCTTTCTGCTGAGAGTCCTGCCTGCCAAGTGGTGCCCTAACCTGTCTCTGGGCCCCTGAAAGGTGAAGCTGGTGGAAAAGGACAGAAATCCACGCAAAGACCTCCGTGCAGGGAAACTTTCAATGCACCACCCGGCTTCGTGGCTGAAAAACGACGCGCCACCGGCCTCATGGCTAAAATCGACGCTCCATCTGCATTGCGGCAGGAAGATAGATGCAATGTGGCTGGGGAAACGACGCGCAACACCTGCAGCGGCTGCTGTTAACGACGCAAGCCCCACACAGCGTGGTTTCTTGATACTGTGTGACTGGATTTTGCCGCAGCATAGCTGGGTGTGGAAAATCAACGCAAAGACTGCCCGAACCTGAGGTGCCTGTCCGGATCGACGCATCACTCTCTTGCAGAGAGGAAAAACGATGCACACTGACCCGACTGGAGGAGGAACGATGCACGGTCTCACTTGGAAGTGAGAAATAGTCGCATCTTTGACTTTTTCTGACGCACACTCGCCCGTGCGGTGGTTCTTTCACGCAACCCAGGTACTTTTTCACGCTAACAGTGTTCTCACTGTTTTCCAAATGATTTAAGACTCTTATTCTTTAAAAATTCATAACTTGACTTGTGTTTGTTTTGTTTAGATAAATATTACCTATTTTTCGAAACCTGTGTTGTGTCATTTTGTAGTGTTTTCACTGACTTAATATGTGTGTTGGTCGAAAGACTTTACACATTCTTTCTGAAGTTAAGCCTGCCTCCTCGTGCCAAGCTACCAGGGGGGTGACTGAGTGTGATTCTCCTTACCCTGACTAGAGTGAGCATCCTTGCTTGGACAGGGGGTACTCTAACTGCCAACCAAAGACCACATTTCTAACTCTTACACATCCAGTGCAGCCATGGAGATCATCGAACACGTCCTGCCCCTGATGATGATCATTGATGGAGCACAAAATCCATGCCACTGTGGGGGCAACCGACCGTAAGTACACACACTTACCTGTGTCACTATGCTCAACAATAGATTGTCGAGCTGTCATCAACATGATGTGGGGGTTACGCTACAAGAACTGAGTACACTTGTCAATGTGTAAACAGTCGGAATCATTCACAAAGAAGGAAGCATTCACAGTTACACTACGCCCCCTTTGGGAAGGTCACTCACACTGCACCGCAACACTACACAAAAACATGTTTGTCCATCTCAGGCACAGTGACTGTGAAGTGTACACAGCATTGTCTCACACAACACCAACAACACACCAACATCACATCTACAAATACAACTCACACACTCACATGCCATGGATTGTCATCACATTTAACACACATATGTATGGATGAGGCATGAAAAAACAAACACCACTCTCAGTAAACAGCCCTGCAATGGACACACACATCACCCACATTGCAACACAATGGAAGGACAACAAGATTCACAATAGACAGAGAGACAAATAGACAAAGATCACTATGCACACAATACCTGTACAATAGGGATGGGGCTTTAGGAGCACTCAGGGAAGGAGGCTGCACTGGAACACATATCTCTTTACACATGTCCCTTAACATGTGCACAGGAACAAACATTACTAGACCCAAATGACATGCCTATCTGCACAATGTAGAAGTGCAAGTCAACAAAGCACATACAACTCCAACTGCATGGCACATACCTCTACATGAAGTAGCGGCAAGCTACACACAGGAAAATGGACACATGCACAGTCAAATGCAAAGGGAGCTAGCACAATTGGACACACTATATGCCTGCACAAACAAACCTCAAGCTGCCACACATTAGATGAATCTAAAATCCAAATCAGGGGGGCAAGTTTAACACCATCCATGCTCACATTGGGCAACACATGATAATATACTCACTATATCAAACAGTACACAATTCCATGACACCACTATTGCATTTACACACACAAATCCATACAGTCAACCTACACCCTTGTCATGGGGGACACTAGCACTGCCCACAAAGCAAGATAGTGCAAACGATAGTAAATGGATCAGCAAGCAGGCACACAACTGTAGGCAGACGGCACAGGTCACTCAGGAGCACAATAAAGGTAGAAAAGGATTGTGGGACAAATGTATACACCCAACAAACTGTTTGGGTTTATTAAATTCAAACTTTTTAAAGTCCAAGGCCATTGGGCAGTCCGTTTTGTTCTGTACAGGTACATCACTGTGCTGTCACATGACTCCTAACTGCCAGGGAACCTCCACTGGAAGGGGCATCAAGTGGGCAGGCAGGCACCTCAGGGATTATCTTTGAGGGGTAGAGGGGTCACAGGTTGGAGGGGTGGACTGCTTTTTAGGAAGGATGGACTTATTCTTGGGGGGAGGGGTATGGGTGCTTGAAGGGGCAAGTGTGACAGTGGAGGACTTGGAGGTAAAAGGGATGGGTTGAGAGGTGGGTCAGGGCCTCTTGGGTTTGGGACAGGTGGAGTGAACAGGGGAAAGGTCAAGGTCCAACAAAAAAGCTTTCTTAGGAACATGGGGATGGTCAATAGAAGGGGGTGGGGCTTTGGAGGTCGAGGGAGTGGTTGTTTGCTGTGTTGATGTGGAAGCCATAGGTGTGTGCATGTGGGAGGTGTACTTGTGTTTGGGTGGTGTCTGTTGCGTGAATAAGTGCATGCATTTGTGTGTCTTGGGGGCTGGGAGGTGGAGGTGCTGAAAGATGGAGTGTTGGATGTGTGTGTCAGTTAGGGTGGTGTCTGATCGTATGCTAGATGTGGTGGATGTCTGTGTGTCTGTTTAGGTGGTGTCTATTTTTATGGTGGTTGTGGTGGATGTCTGTGTGTCTGTTGGGGTGGTGTCTGTGGGTATGGTGGGTGTGGTGGATGTGTCAGTGACTGTCGTGGTGGTGCTTGTGGATATGCTTGATGTCGTGCATGGGTGTCTAGGGAAATGGTGACAGTTGTTGTGGTTATAGGTCTATGTTGTTTGCTTGCGTGACAGTGTGTTTTGTGGTGCTTGTTTCTGTGATTTGTGCTCTTGTGTGTTGAGGTGGGTGTGTGCATATCGGTCTGTGATTTTAGGGTAGGAAGGGGAATGGGGTATTTGGATTGGGAAGAGGGAGTTGGAGGTGGGGGCGGGGCCAGAAGATGAGTGATGACTGTCTGCCGTCATTCTGGAGGCCAGAGCCTGAAAAGATCTCTGTAGGCCAGACCTTACACCATGAATGTCTTCCAGGAATCCATTAGTCTGCTGCAGTTGGGTTGCCAATCTATGGATGGCATTCACATTTGCTGTCTGACCCACAGAGATACTCCTCTGGAGGTCAATAGCCTCCTCACTGATGACAGCAGGGGTAACAGGGGCTGGGGCGGAGATGCCTGCAGCAAAGGAGACACCCACCCTTCTGGGTGAGTGGGCATGGCCAACTAGGTGGTGAGCAACAGGGCGGGTGATGACAAAACTGGGGGTGATGGACCAAGATGGTACAGGGGTATGCCTTGATGGGTCTGCCACAACTAGGAAGTGTCCACTGGAAGAACATTCCAATGATGAAGATGATGATCTGGTCTCCCCTGTGGCACTTCCCTTTCCCTCCGAGCCACTGGGTCTCTCTGTGTCTGTGGTGTCTAGACCTGGTGTCCTGTGGCCAGAGGCATCCCCACTCAGCTGTGCCCTGTCTCCTTCACTTCCCTGGGCTGATTCTGCAAATACAAATAGAAATAGAGTAATCACATGTCCATGATCATACTTGAACAATGGCTCTGTTTAGCAAACATTACCATGATGTCAAGTAGACCCCAGTAACAAACTCCATCAAAGTGGCCAATACATGTGACATACCATATGCACAGATGCCATCTGAACTATCAACAGTTGCCCACAGGAAAATCAGGATCTCAAACAACTACAATGGCATGGCTGGAGTTGTGCAATCTCAGTAACCACTGAACTAGTGGGAGACCACATCACCCTCAGAACTTTGCCCCATGGAGCAGACCTCAGTTACCTGTTGTCATACAATAGTAGGCCAATGCCAAATGCATTCCCACAGACCCCGCACAAGGTAATGTACACATCTATGTGTCACAAAAATAATGACCCAACCATAAGAAATGATGCTACAAAATCCTGCCATGTTTCTGACAAAAGTACAATAGCCTGGAGAAAGTGACATGGAAATACTTATTTTACACTGGAACCAGTTCCACAATGCACACCTCTCCAAGTGATACTTTTCCCAATTGAGTCATGGAGGTAGTACTAATGTTGCTCAAATAGGCCACACATGGACATGGAAATGGAAATTGTAGACATCATGTGCAATATGTCAGTAAGAGATGTCTCCAAAATCCATAACACAAAGAATCAGCAAGCCCCAGGGAAATCACTACTAATGCCTGGCATCCACTCACAATGACATCCTCTGAGTGCATCAGTAGACACCATCAGTCCCTTGGATGTTGGGGAGGCCCAGAAATTTGCAAGTACTTTCCGAAGGCCCTAAACATGAGGTCCAATTAGAAGCTACATCCTTGTCTCCATTATGGTCATGAAGACCCAGATGACTGTGGATGAATGCGTATACCCAAACACAAGAGATTTGAACATAGTTGCAGGTTTGTTCATGATGGATGCCAAGTCATATTACAAACCTTACCGATTTCACATGTGCAGAGCAGTGCACTTTGCTACATGATGCCACATCAATGGCATAGACATGTACATTGTTGCTCAAAACTCTAGTCCTACCTGTCATGTCCCTCATTGCTACTGTAGTTGTAAATGACAAATGACATGTTATGACACATGAGGGTATGTGTCAGCCAATAAACACTAGTGACACACTCCTTATGTAACACAACGTGACATGTAACCCCATTGTAAATGTCTTATTTCACACCTAGGTTGCTATGCACACGTGTGGGAGAACAGAGGCATCATTCCATCAACACAGGTAGACCATGCAGGAAACAGCAGCTTATCTGTTTTTTTCCTGCAGTGGGCGCTCTGCCGGCAGTGGACCCCCCAGGTCTGTGCTTCATTGATGATGGCTCTCCATAGTACCTTCTTCTGATGGCCGTTGACCTGCATGGATGCAAAAGACAAATCAAGAGATTATAATCACATGTTGCATCACCAATGGTTCAGTCACATATAAGTCATTAACAGTAACACCAAGCTAGTACTTTTCTATTTGTTACTTCCCAAGTCTGAAACATACAAGCCAATGTGTGTAAGGACATGACTACAGACATATGTATCTGCATTTGTAGACTAACCCGCTACCCTGCTCATGGCCTACAATAACTAAGCAAGCTTACTGACATCAGGTAGCCCATTCCGTAGCAAACTGTACTGTGATATGAACCACAATGAAATACTACACACCTGCGTGGCTTCTGAAGAGTAAGCTCCTTAGGCATGAATGGACCAAGGCATTCACACTTTGTGAGAACGACTTACTAAATACAGTCAGTACAGCCAGCTGCCCGAGTAGAAACTTCAACATTACACATTAGTAACAATTGAGGGGCTGGCATGGTGGGTACAGACAGTGTTTTCATTGTCCATTAGTGAACATGTGGCCTAACAAAAGTAGACTCATGTAACTCCAGGGGTTGGATTTCTGTGTTATGTGCCTGTACCATGGAACACTCCTTTGGACATATGTGTCTATCCTCAGAGAAGGCAAATAACAAATAAGGGAATACATTCTACAGTCTCTGCTATGTGACCAAGCTACTGAGTCACATATTGCGGCCTCCCAGGAAGCAACACACTGTCTGCACTGTGAGACTGTAATTTATGAAGTAAGCCTATACAGGATAAATATGACCTGTGTGAAGGTGACAACAGAGCTGTGGGATTAAGGGACCTTTCATGAATCTAAGACACACATTGACAATGAGGCTAAATGCACATATGGAGTAGATTGATGATTTACCTCTAAACCTTTTCCTAATCTAGTCAAAGGAATGAGGTATTCAGGGCAGGTTTTGCCACCAAAGCTTCATAGTGGCCACATGATAGGATCTGCTGAGGTACAGGGAGTGGGCACAGTCCCACAGTTGCATAGCCACAGTGACTCTCCCACAGCCTAGACTACATCCCATACTGAGAGATACATTTCACAAGCCCTGGTCCCTGCAGGTTGAGCTGAAAGAAGCTACAGGACACTCCATTCCCATCGCTTCCATGCATGATAGTACATCATGTAGCCAACAACAATTTGTCATGTTGTGTGTGTGGCAACCTGAAGGGCAAAGTGACTCATGACATACCTTTCACACAACAGTTTAGCAAGGGCAGATGTGGTTTGAAACAACTGTGGCACTATACACATTGCTCACATTACTTTCAACTGCTTTATATAACATGCATACACAGCTCATGCTGTCATGCACATACATGTTGTCTGTCATTTTCAGCAATCATGAGGAAAGAGATGGCAGTGGATGGCAGTTATGTCTTGTTACCTAGTTATGTGCATCCACCACAAGGAGGATCTAGCCCCCCAAACACCTCACACAAAACAACATGACTCAACATATGGCACTGAACACCGATACTTGCACATTGTCCATCCCATTGATGTCAGACTGCAACTACAGGCACATGAGTAGTCTAACTGTAACACATGGTCAAAGTGCAGAGAAAACTGTGCACATGAGGTACTTAACAGCTCCTCTGGTGAGCCATAGTGATGTTCATACAGAGGTAGGACCTCAGTCACCAGCCGCTCCAGCTCCTATGGTGAGAAGGCAGGGTCCCTATCACTTGCTGGACATGGCATGATTGCTCCCAGAGGCGGCACACACCAGCTCAAGTCATGGAGGGGTTGCTGGCAGCAGTGTCAGGAGTCAGGTTTGTGAATCTGCAGAACATGGTGGTCACGTCTGCCACGTATGGGGTCGTCACTGCCAGTAGACAGAGCCATTGGCCTGCGTCTGCTATTGGCAACAGTGTTAGCCTATGGCAGTGTCCACCGCAGTTGCAGCCACCTTCCACCATGATGACTTCTGCTGCCAGCTGCGGGTGGCTCCTAATGTCCAGTGGAGTAGGTCAGCCACCCGCCATTTTGGTGGCCTGAAATGGTGTATTGGACTTTAGAAACTGCGTCACACCTGCAAAAAGGATTTTTGACTGCACAAACATGCTTATCTTGTCTTGTAATGTAGGTCGTACTACTCAAGCACCATTGTAGTACGTTGCAGGGCACAGATGGCATTTAACAGTAGCACACTGTCCACCACCGCCAATGGTAATTTCGGCAGTCGTGATATCCAGTCACATTTGGAGAAGCACAGATATGGTAGCAGTGGTAAAAAAGAAATTGCTCCACCTTCATAGTGTACAATGTAATAACAGTACAAGTAATGTAGAGGCTCCACGGGTGACAGCACTGTGCTACGAACTACGTGCTGCAAGATGGGAGAAATCTCCCACATATGTAACAACAAGATACCACCCAGAACAAGATCCTGTAATTCATCAAATCAAGCAAGTAGCACCAGTAAAATAGAATCTAGACTTGGGGCTCAGTGGACAAATATGCTTTTGAATCCAAGATGAATGAGCAGCCGACCGGGTGGTGCCTACAGCATTCACTCTGTTGACTGTCCTGTTCCACATGTCCATTTTCCTACTGAGAGGAGTATGCTTGACTTGTGCTTCAAACAATTGTCCACCAGGACACTTAACTCATCTTCTGAGAAAAAATGGGGACATTTTAAACGTGCCATGGTGGAAGAAAACAATCGATGACAGTGACTTACTAAGCAGGGGAAGTGCAAAAGGGTGTGGCTAGACAAAAGTGTGTGAAGGGTGTTGTATAGGATAGTGGGAAAAAAGAATTGCCTAGTATCTGTACTGTGTGGAAAAAAGTTGCTCTGACCTGTGTGTGTTGCAGTTTAAATTCAAAGGATTGTGGCCTGTGGAGGGATGTGTTTTATAGTGTCCTTTGCAGGTGTGTCCACTGCGGCAATGTGTGTCAGCTGTGCTGTTTTCATATTCATCCAATGTGCAGCAGGGTATTAATTTGCTGACCTCAGACCACCGTGGTTCGTACCGCCACTGGTTGATTGTTACAGGGGTCCGCCTTGGTGACTGCGTGCTTGTAATACGGTCAGTGGTTGGTCACGGTGATGACGGTGCTGGAGATCAGACTGCCTATTTCCAGGCCTCCGCACCACTGCCGGCTTGCCTTTTTTGGTTGTCAGTCAGCGGTCCGGCCTGTATAATTCATAATTGATTGCCAACAGACGGTCTTTTTGGGATCACCAATATGGCGGACTGGTGGTCCAAACGTCAAACTCGAAATGAGGACCTTAAGCGTTTAAAAGTAAATGACAAAAATATTGACAATCAAACAACAAGCCCTCTTTCCACCAGCCTTTGCATAGTGATCTGACTGTCTTGAAAAGGCTGGTGGAAAGGCGATGCTGGGGTCATAGCACCATCAGAATGCGCACTGTCTGCCTTACAGACAGTGTGCATTCCAAGGGGGCTGCTCAGCCCCCCTGTGCGACAGCATTGGACTCAGCTCCATGTGTCAGGCTCCTCACTGTGAGTTTGGCAGTTGGTGCAAGACTCGTCATGATGCCCATAGCATTTTTAAAGATATCTAACTTTAACCATAATATCATTTTAAAAATTGCAGTGTACAAAGCACTTGAAAAACTTGAAAAATCTTTTAAAAGTAAAAGTAAATTCTATGCAATAAAATATGGATTTTATTAAATGTCATTTTAATTGCATATTAATAATATAACAATGCTATCACATGCAAAAATATTTGTCAATATGAACAAGCTATCTGTATTAAATAAAATGTAGGTGGCATATAGTAATTTATTTTTGAAAAACTATTATAAGGATATAGCTACATGTTAAACATTCTTTCCTTTTAATTACAATATTGTACTTAAAATTAATGCGATTAAAAAATGTGTAAAATAAAATGGCAAACATTTATTAAGCTAATATTTAAAATACATGAATTAATTAGGAGTGAGGGGATATATCATTTTATAAATCAAATGGCAAAATAGAAAGATTTTGAAACTTTAACAAAAATACTAAACGTATGAAATAATAAAACAAGAAATTAATACACATTTTAAATAATCACTATTAAAGACTATGTAATGCACTGCATCTAATTTTAAAAACAACAGAAAATTGTATTAAATAGTAGAAGATATGTTTGTTAATCATCTAATTGAAATATCAGTAGCATTTTCAATTATACACAATTTTAAAAATCATATTTATTACATAAACACAAAGATAAAAGAGCATCAAATTTACTATTCTAACACCAATCTAGCAAACGTTGGTGAAAGTGTATATGTATTTTAAGGGGTCATATTTATCATTCAATTAAAAAAAAAAACATTGAAGAAAGTGCATTTAGTGGGTTAGGTCAGGTTTACTAGTCTAACTCCAACCACAGAAACATTGGGGAGGTGGGGACATTTAATATTGTAAATCATATGCCACATACATTGAGGAAAGTGCATATATTAGAATGAGTCATATTTACTGTTCTGACTTCAATTCCAAATGCACTGGAGAGGTTCAGATTTATTTTCTAACACCAATCACACAAACATAAAAAAAAAACATCTGAAAAGGCACATGTATTGCATGGAGTCAGAAATATTATTCTAACTCCAATCTGACACATATTTGGAAAAGTGTATATATTGGAGTGGTTGACATTTTTTTCTAGCTCCAATCCCACCTAAGCAGGGACAATACATACATTGAATGTGGTTATATTTACTATTGTAAAACACACATTGAAGGAAATGTAAATAATTAGATGTTGAGGGAGGAGGGTCGGGGCTACTATTCTGCTTACAATTCCCAACATAGGGGGTTATTCTAACTTTGGAGGAGTGGTAATCCGTCCCAAAAGTGACGGTAAAGTGACGGATATACCACCAGCCGTATTACGAGTTCCATAGGATATAATGGACTCGTAATACGGCTGGTGGTAAATCCGTCACTTTTCCGTCACTTTTGGGACGGATTAACACCTCCTCCAAAGTTAGAATAACCCCCATAATGTTGAAAGTGCCTATGCTGTTTAGGATTGATTTTACTATTCTAACTACAATTCCACACACATGTGCATAGTTTGATTGGGGTCAGCTTCATTATTCTAACTTAAAACCCAAAGACATTAAGAAAATATATTTATTGGAAGGGGTGACATTAAATCAAACCAAATCTTGAAAGCATGATAAAAAATGCATATGTTGGAAAATTGACTTAAAATGTTATGGTAGCAACCCATGCAATATATTTTCAGAAATTGTGTTTATAAAAATATTATGGCCCTCATTATGACAATGGTGGTAAATCCCACTCACCACCATGCTGACGGCCGCCAACTTACTGTGGTGGTGGTGGATATCCAGGCCACTAGCACCCCTCCCCCTGCAGAAGGTGGACACACACACATCAATCCAACAGAATACTGCCACATACACAAATCTTCCAGTCCAAAGGTCACTGATAAAGTGGTGGTATCAAAACCCACACCGTTATGTAAAGAGAACAATGCCCATCACATTATGACCCACAAATCACCACAGCAGACATTCAACGGCGGTAAACCATTGGCTGTACATACCACTGCACTCACAATAGACACCCACATACAAAACAACACCACATTGGCCAGTTCAAACAACACACACCTGACACCCATACACACACCACACCCACACCACTATAAAACACCCACCCACATTACCCACAACCCTTTACGGTTACAAAGCATTGCCAACAGAGACACACCAATACCACTGACATAACTAGAGCCACACACTACTCACACCCATACACCACTCACGCACTCCACATCACACATGCCGCCAACACATTACCCAACACACCCTCACCAACACACCTCACATAACACCCATGGCATCACAAAGACACCCCCGTTTCACAGAGGAGGAGTGAAGGGTCATGGTGGAGGAAATTATCCTGGTAGAGCCACAACTATTTGGAGCACAGGTGCAGCAGATATCAATAGAAAGGAAGATGGAGCTTTGGTGGAGAATCGCGGACATGGTCAATGCCGTGGGACAGCACCCCAGAACTAGGGATGACATCAGGAAGAGGTGGAATGTCCTATGGGTGAAGGTATATTCCATAGCAACAAGACACCAGCTCGCTATGCAGAGGACTGGCGGTGGACCCCCACCTCCTACCCCACAACTCACAGCATGGGACGAGCAAGTCTTGGCAATACTGCATCCTGAGGGCCTGGCCGGAGTCAGAGTAGGACTGGACTCTGGTAAGTCAACTCTCAACTACTATTACCCCCTACCTGCATGCCATCACATACGCTCACCCTCACTCCCATCACTCCACTACCTCACACACACTCCACCATCACATCTCACTAATCCCAGTGCCAAGCCCTGCATGATGTACCAATGCATGGACAACCCTCACAGCCCTGCATGGACACTCATCACTAAAGCATGCACAACATAGAGAGCTAACAATCCCACCATACACTAACATACACAAATGAAAGCTGGCAGGGCAAATCCAACCATAGAGGGGAAGCCAGGGATGTGCAATATGTCATACATATAAACCATAACACACTGTTTACATCCCCACAGGTACCACAGTCAATGTCACCAGAGAGGAGGTGCCAGCACTATCCAGTCTCCCAACTGAAGAGGACCACAGTGATGACAGTAACTCTGGTATTAAGGATCTGGAGGATCTACCTGGCCCATCAGGGACCACTGGACAGCCGGTTACCCAAGCCCAGTCACACACTATCACAGAGCCTCCCCCATCTGGAAACACCTCCACAGCACCCACCCAGCATACCCACACCTCCGTCCCCAGGACAAGTCAATCAGCTGTGTGTCCACCTCTACAGGGACCCCAGGCCACATCTTGCACACAAGACAATCAGGGACCTGGGGGTCAGTGGCAGTGGGTACACGGTTCAGGGGACAGAGGCACAGGCCAACAGGGAAACTGGGAGGACTGCTGTGCTCCAGGAGGAGGACAGGCCCAGGGAACCGACTCTCCAGGACCACTCTCCGAGATCCTGGGAGCCTATTAACATTCCCAGGACATGATGGGCCGATCCTGGGCAATGTGCAGGAGAACAGGCGGCTGCAGGAGGGACAGTACCAGGGGATCTGGGATGACTTTCAGGCCATCAACAACACCCTGATCTCCATAGCAGGGGTGCTGGCAGATATGGCTAACATTATATGGGGGGCAGTCTCACACCAGCGGGCCCTCCCACTAGCCAGACTACTGAACAGCCTTCCACTTCCACTGCCGCCAGTGGCCAGGAGGCCCGCCACAGGACTCACAGGCCACTAGCACCCCTCCCCCTGCAGAAGGTGAACCACCCCACAAACGTTCCCTGTGATCCAGACAGAAGCCAGAGACACTTGCGAGGACCCCGCCAGGAAATGAGACTCTCCTGATTGCCGCCCTTGTGTTCCGCTCAGTCATCCTGTCCACCTCGAACTGCCATTGTTCCCCTTCCTATGTCCCCTTGGACAATGTACCTGTGCTACAACAGACTGGAACAATACTCTGGACTTTCCTCCATCATCACCCCATCCCATTGCACTTCCCCCCTATATGTTAGCACTTCAATAAACACTCTTTGAAAAAAATATGTTTTGAGCATGTCATGTATATCAAAAATGTATTCTTTGAAACAGGTACAAACATTGCTAATTAACTGTGCATACGATGAGCATAGATTAATGACGTGTAGCTGGCTGTAGTGATCACACCAGGAGTATTTGTCAAATCACCAACATCTGCAAAATTAATTGCCAGAGGGAACAGTAAGTGGGCAAGAAGTGGGAAATATCAGCATGCCATTGCCACAGAGATTACAACCAAAGTCATTGTAATGTGAAGTTACACTGTCCTACCTGTGTGTCATTGGAAGTACTGTCATATAACTGATGTTCTGTTGTCCTCATCCTCATTCTCTGCCTCCTTCTCCTCACTGTTCACAGGGTCTACTGCTGCCACAAGGGCATCTTCAGTCTCCTGCAGAAAAGGGACATGGCATCTGAGGGCCAGGTTATGCAACATGCAGCATGCCACTACTATCTGGCAAACCTTTTTGGGTGAGTAGCACAGGGATCCACCTGTTGGATGGAGGCACCAGAACCTGGCCTACAGGAGGCCAAAGGTCCTTTCAATTATCCTTCTGGTTCGCCCATGTGCCTCATTATAGTGTTCTTCTGCCCTTGTCCTGGCATTCCTCACAGGGGTCAGCAGTCATGATAGGTTTGGGTAACCAGAGTCACCTGTAAATATTGAGGGACAACATTTAGCCAGACACTATCCTATATGGCCAACACCATAGGCATACACTAACATACACCGGGTGGGGACGAAGGCTTACCTATTAGCCACACCCTGTGCCTCTGTAGATGGGCCATCACATTTGGGATGCTGCTATTCCTCAGGATAAAGGCATCATTCACTGACCCTGGATACTTAGCAACAACGTGGGAGATGTACTGGTCTGCTAAGCACACCATCTGAACATTCATGGAGTGGAAACTCCTACGATTCCTGAACACCTGTTAATTCTGGCAGGGGGGACAAATGTAATATGTGTACCATCAATCACCTCAATTATGTTGGGGATATGTCCCATTGCATAAAACTCGGCCTTCACTGTGGCCAAAACCTCAATATGGGGGAAAACAATGTAGCTGCACATGTGTTTTATCAGGGCAGACAACACTCTTGTCAGCACTATTGAGAACATTAGCTGTGACATTCCTGCTGCTAAGCCCACTGTCACTTGGAAAGAACCAGTTGCCTGGAAATGGAATACAGATATCACTTGCACAAGAGGCGGGATCCCAGTGAGGTGACGGATAGCAGATATCAGGTCAGGCTCCAATTGGGCACACAGCTCTGTGACTGTGGCCCTGTCCAGTCTATAGGTGAGTATAATGTGCCTGTCCTCCAGTGTAGCTAAGTCCACCAGGGGTCTGTACACGGGGGTATGTCTCTATCTACTCTTCATCCGCAGCGGTAGGTATCTAAGGGACACAAGAGTGAGGAGGCTGTCACAGACTGAACATTGGAGCCAAAACAGGAGTTTGCATTCTGTAAACTTGTAATGGGTCAGTGTGAATTGTGCAGTATGTACCTATTTCTCCTGTGACCCAGCATGAATTCATAGGGATGCCCCCCCAATGACATGGCGTTCACCTGTCCTGTGTGGAGGGACAGGTGGAAGTGAGGTAATTCCGCTGACGCTGTGCGCCGTGGTGGGAGGCAGTCCGGAACCACCGTGCAAGTCCTTATTGGTTGATATTGGGTCCTACGGGTTACAGTGGCCAATGGTGATCTACGCCGGTGTTGACGGTATGCACCGTCACGGATGTGACCGCCATTTTCTATCTGATTCCACACTTGTCACCTGACCTTCCATAGGTGAAGACCTACACTGCATGTGCTGCTGTGACCTGTGTCTAGAACCTACCATGGCCTGTGAGACTGGGGAAAGGGCCCCAGCCTTCTCTTCGGAGGAGTTGGAGAGACTGGTGGATGGGGTCCTACCCCAGCACGGACTGCTGTACGGGCCCCTAGGCCAACAGGTGAGTACACTGTGAGCACGATGCATGTGGCATGAATGCATGGAGTTGTGTGTGTGAAGGCCTCGTGCGTGTAAGGGGAGTGGGTGGGTGGATGTCCTCTTTGCAGTGTACCCGTTGTGTGCTGGGCTATGTGTGTGCCAATGGTGATGGAAATGGGTATGCTGGGCCATATGTGTAGCTGGCCGGACTGTTTGTTTCATGGTGTTTTCCTGTGTGTATTGCCTCTGCAGGTCAGCGACCATCAATAGAAGGGTATATGGCATGCCATTGCCAAGGAGTTGCGGACTCTGGGGTTCTATGGCAAGCGGAGCACCCATTGTCACAAATGGTGGGAGGACCTGAGACGCTCGGCACGGAAGATGGCGGAAGCCCAGCTGGGGATGGCCTCTCAACGAGGAAGGGGTGCCCGTTGAACCTGACCTCCTTGATGGCCTGCATACTGGCGGTGGCCTATCCTGAGCTGGATGGGTGCTTGAGGGCATCACAGCAGCCACAAGGGGGTGAGTACAGTAGCTATCATTACAACGTATGCATGGTGGTGTGGTATCTGGGTGGTGGATGTGTGTTAGCGGGTGCCCCTAGGCCAGGCCTGACATAGCAGCGTAGGTGCTCTGGTGGCTAGGATTCTGAAGGGATAATCCTGCCTACCTAGCCTGTAAACATACACTACTTGTCAGGGCTGTGTGGGTCCCAGGTGGGCTGCAGTTGGCGGTGTGTGCCCTTCCTTATGTCTAGGTGGGGGTGCTGTGTACACCAACGGTGGTGTTGGTGCAGCCATTGACCAAGTGTATCCTTTGCCAGGTGTAACAGTTAACAAATAAACAACATTAAAACTAATTAATAATCAAATAAAATAAATAACTTCATTTAAACATATTTATTCATATTATATTATATTCCACAGTGTTTTTGTAACCTACATTTTTAACAAATTATATTATTGTCTCAATAAAAACAATCATGGGCAAAGCCAATAGTTTTCACCTTCCAAAGCCTTTTGTTCATACTGTACAACTTAATTAATGAAGAAAAGGGGAAGAAAAAGGAGCCACGTCCTTTTATATGCAGTTGCAAATGTGATGTATACATGCACATGCATCATTATGCAAGCACGCATGAATGACTACACATGTGCACTTCAAAAATTATGCAAGTGCCTCTTTTTTGTTTTATTTTGTTGATCTGAAATGGATTAATAAACAGATTTTAAAAAGTAGAAAAAAAGTATATTAAATGAAAAACCTTTATAAGAAAAATAGGACTGTCGGATTGGAGCCAATTAAGATGTGCTTGAGAGCTGGAAAAAAACAGCAAGTGGGTGGGGGGAGGTGAAAAGAAGAACGAGAGGGAGAGCAACACAGCAGACAGCTGGAAGAACAGAAGGTAGTGAGAGAAACATGGAGTGATGGGGAAGGATAGAAACACACAGGTGAGAGACCAACATGGAAAGCAGGTGAAGGTGAGCTCAAAGATGCAAGAGGATAACACTGTGACATGGGGAGAAGCACATGAGAGAGATAACACAAAAACACACACACACTTTCATGGAGTGGTTAAGCAAAAACAAAACAAAATATCCCCAAAAATGAGCAATGAAAGGACCCTAGTAAAAGGGATATGCTTCCATGTAGGGAAACACAAAAGAAGAGGACGATAAGCCCACAACTGACTTGGGTCAGTAGTCATATGCCAAACCTAGGGAGCACTTGGGCAGCACTATAATAATGATGCCACTCACAAGGCCTTTTTCAAAACTAAAAGGACCAATGTTCAGCCCACTGAAAACCATTTTTTATCAATGTAAGCATATGCACATATAATGAGGGATACACTTATAAGTTGATTGTTGGTTTATATCCAGATGATGCACCCATCTTCTTAATATGATACGATGCATTAGGACCAATGCTTCTAACCAGTTTTAAGTATTGAATCTTCACAGTTCTGCCCCTGCAGGGCAGAGTGGTCCCTTCGGGTACATCAGCTCCTCCGGTAGCCTCACTCATGGCTGCTCTTTTCCAGTATTAAAAGCAGAAGAGCTACCGCTGCATCCCTACAACCTGTCATGTTTCATTCCTATTGCATCCTGGGAAATGCACGTGGAATTATGGGACAGTTTTCCTTCCTGCATGCAGAAGACTGCCATTGGGAGGACTTAGATCATACCAAGGGATACCTTAATGCTGACAAGGTGTATTCTTGGTTATATTGTGCTCACAACATTGTTATACATATCTTGAAGGTGTATACCTTATGTTTTTATTGCTAAACGTAACCATTATTAATTCCCCAATCCAAGATAGCCAAACCATTTCCTAGTTATGTTGCATCATATTTTGCACTATAAAAGGGTGGTCTATTATGGGTCCAGTTGTTTGTTTCTGCATCATTGCTTGTACTCTCCGCCTTCTCCAGGTCCTGTTCTTGTTCTCCTGTTATTTGCCTTTCTAATGGGACTGGTCAGCTGGAAGTTTTTGCTGGTCCCTTTGTGCTGGAATTATTTTCTGGAGCATCACTAGACTCCCAGTTACAACCTGGGTAACAATACTGCCTCCGTAGAAAGAAGGCCATATCTACAAACCAAGAATACACTTGCAGTATTGCCCAGAAGACCAGCTTTTGACACCAATTGTGGGGAATACTTTGCATGGCTTTACTTCATGGGCATTACAATGTGTTTACCTTTACAATAAGTTGTAATATCACATAGGGTTTTACAAATGCCTGACATGTCACGCAGTGCAATTGTAATTTCTGATATTCAAATATATACATATCTTCACTGTGTAGGCACAGTAAGGTCAGTGTTTCCACAGAAAGAGTATTTTTTGTTTTGCTAATACCTTTAGCGTCATTTGACAAATGTTCATAAAACTCTCCAAAAAAAGCACAAAGGTTCATCTCCTTCAGCTTCTTCCTGGAAAGATTTGGGTTGATCCGTCAAGCAGGGGTCGAGAAACAGAGAGGGGTCCCAAAACATTTCCTCATGAAATTTCCCATAGAAATTTTTAGACAGCACTACAGGAAAAGTGGCTGAACAGAATTACACCAGATTTTGCAGAGAACTGCTTCTTTGCTCATAAAGCATGATTTTTGTGATTTGGTGTAAATCCTTATGGCATTTTTCAGAAATTACAGTTAAAACAAAATAAAGACACCTAAGTGGTTGGTCCTGCAGGAGCCATGCAATAGTCCCAAGGGACTGCAAATTAAAAAAAATTATCATTTTGACTGGTATTGGGGGCGTTTTTCTTGTGCATGGAGAAATCTGGTTGGCTGGCCACAAGATTGAGACCAATGTTGCAACAGCATTACAGGACACAGGGTCACTCCACATGTCCTGAAAACAAAACAAAAAAAAGTATAATGAGGCAGGGTAGGGGCACCCCAAGGCCCTGGCTGTTGTGGAGGGTTCCCAGTGGGATCACCCTCCTGAGGTCAAAATTAAAAAAAGTTAAAATGCGGCCCGCTGTTCACACAGTACTCTTAGGTGACCCGCTGCTAGGTCCTGAGAGACCCAGTGCAGATCCTCTTTTACTTCCTCAGGTGTTCCACAGGAATACCTTGAGAGTACCGGGAGCATAGGTAAAACATGTAAAAATGCCCCATGGCACTGCTCACATCTACAGACCACGAGGCTGTGCTTGGTGGGAAGATGGGAATCTGTAGGGCTTTGGGCTATGTGCTGTATCCAAATCCCTATTGAGCATGGTCAGAAGGTATACTCAGTGAGGGAGCTGGGAAAATATCATTTTGAGTAAAAACAGGAAGCCACTGAAAAGAATCAAAGGTTAAAGTCACATTAGAGTTACATAAGAAAATAGGAATCTTACTTTATGTTAAAATGAAAACAGAAATACACGTAAAAAACAGAAAAACAGAAAAAAATCCTAGTTTTAATTTTGGTATGTTGCAAGTGATAAACCAGAATAAACACTTGTTGCAGCTATACCATAAGGTACAAAAGAAAACAAATGTGCCTAACTATATTAAAGGCAGTGTAATAACTGACAGTATGCCAGAGCTGACATATTCGGATTTGACCACTTCAGCATAATGAATCTTTTAAAATTGATTTCTGTACATGCTTGACTTTTGATCAAAATTTCCTGCCATAGATACACAGCCCTTAAGATAAACTCCACAAACTACCTAATTGACAAAGTTATACATTTCCAGGGGCTACATTCATCTATGTAGCACAGAGACCATGAGACTTGAGTTTCCTGGACTAAAGGAGAAACAGAAACTGATTCTCTTGAAGCACCCCAAAGAATTAAAACCTTTTCCTTCTGGACTAATTGTTCTCCTCATGCCATCCACTTCCAAAGTAAAAAAAACAAGATTCAAGATTGCACCTAGATATGGGGTCAAATTCTAACTGCTTTTTTTAAGCAGGTGAGACCTTGGTGCACCTGAAGAGTCTTCAAGGCAGGAGCTGCTAGCAGGATGCAACCAGAAGGGAAATTATAACTGGTAGATTGCAAAAACCTTTATCTCTCCTTTTTTTTACTTCCTGATGTCACTTACTCTACCCCTGTTTCTAATTTTTTCCTGAATTGGTCTTGCCACCTTTGACCCTGTGTTTTGACTTAGGGCTGAACTGCTTTGCCTGCAATCTTTGCTTCATCCTTTTCCCATTAATTTTTGCACTTTGTTCTGTTCTTTTTACAATGTATGTGTTCTTTTCGATAGGATGATGTTTGGGGAAGGGTAGACACCACCATTTGTCTCTCTTTTTGGATCTTTTTTATGTATTCTACTGAAAGGTATGGAGCCTGAACTAAGAGCTTTAGGGCAGACCAGGATGGAGAGTTAGGGGCAACAGTAAGGCAGTGGAGCCTGGGGATGAATGTCACCTTTTCATTTATTTGTCTTAATCAGAAGTATTATTATATTGTGGTGTTTTAATGTTTAGACCGAGTGTGCTGTAGGTCATGGATATTTTCTCTAAGTTGATTTAATAGATTTTCACATTCTCACTGTTAGAAATTGGGTTTTTGGTTGGCAGTCAGGTTACCCTGTCCAAGCAAGGACATCACTCTAGTCAGGGTAAGTCACACACAATCCAAATTATCCTGTGCCCACCGTCTGGTAGCTTGGCACTGAGCAGTCAGGCTTAACTTAGAAGGCAATGTGTGAAGTATTTGTGCAATAAATCATACAATACCACCATTTAGCACCACAAAAATACACCACACAGTGTTTAGCAAAATATATAATATTTATCTGGATAAATGCAGGTCAAAATGATTAAAATGCAATTAGTATATGTTGAGATATCACTGAAAGGTGATATAAAGTATCTTTTTAAAGCAAGCAGTCTCTTTCAAGCACAAAGTACCTGGTTAGCGTGAAAAATGTCCGCAAAGGAATGCAGAGGAGGAGTTGCGTGGAAACAAAGGGGTGTGCTTTGATTTCTCGGGCCGCACACAGCGATGCATTGTTTAGTTTTCATGCAGGGGTGGCTGTGCATCGATTTCCGGACCTCGGTCGTCGATCCTCTTTGGGTTGCAGGGTTTTCAGACGCCCCGGGGACGATGCGTGGATTTCCGGTGCTGCTAGGACGAAGTCACAGGAGCTGTGTCGATCCAGTAGGCATTGCTTCAAATTTTCTACCACACAGCAGGCACTGCGTCGGTTCCTCTCTGGAAGTCAGGCTGCGTCGTTCCAGTTTGGCGTGCAGTAAGAGTTTCACCGCGGTAAAGGCTATGCGTCGTTTCTGGCAGGCTGTGCATCGAATTTCAGTGCACAAGGAGTCATTCTTGTAGAGATGAAGTCTTTTTGGTCCTGAGACTTCAGGGAACAGGAGGCAAGCTCTATCCAAGCCCTTTGAGAGCACATCTTCACTACAGCCAGAGAGCAGCAAGGCAGCAGGGCAACAGCAAGGCAGCAGTCCTTCACAGAAAGCAGACAGGTGAGTCCTTTGAGCAGCCAGGCAGGTCTTCTTGGCAGGATGCAGGTTATGGCTCAGGTTCTCTTCTCCAGGAAGTGCCTGAGTTGGTAGGGGCAGAGGCCATGTTTAAATACCCAAATGTGCCTTTGAAGTGGGGGAGACTTCAAAGAGTGGCTTAGAAGTGCACAAGGTCCCCTTTCAGTGCAATCCTGTCTGCCAGGGTACCGATAGGCAGTGTGCCAGTCCTTTTTGTGAGGGCAGGCTACTGTCCTTTGACTTGTAAGTGTCAGGCCCTCCACCCTCCCAGCCCATTCAAAATGCAGATGTATGCAAGTGAGGCTGAGTATCCTGTGTCTGGGGTGTGTTTGACTGAATGCACAAGGGAGCTGTCAACTAAGCCCAGACAGAGATAGATTGTAAAGCACAGAAGGATTTAAGTGCAGAGAAATGCTCACTTTCTAAAAGTGGAATTTCTAAAATAGTAATATTAAATCCAACTTCATCAGTCAGCAGAATTTTGTATCACCATTCTGGCCATACTCAATATGACCTTCCTACTCCTTTCAGATCAGCAGCTACCACTCAAACAATGTATGAGGGCAGTCCCAATGTTAGCCTATGAAGGGAGCAGGCTTCATAGTAGTGTAAAAATGAATGTAGGAGTTTTACACTACCAGGACATGTAAACTTCACAGGTACATGTCCTGCTTTTTGTCTACACAGCACCCTGTCCTATGGGTTACCTAGGGCATACCTTAGGGGTGACATATATGTAGAAAAAGGGGAGTTTATAGCTTGGCAAGTACTTTTAAATGCCAAGTCGAAGTGGCAGTGTAACTGCACACACAGGTCAGTGCTGCAGACCCACTAGTAGCATTTAATCTACAGGCCCTGGCACATATAGTGAACTCTACTAGGGACTTATACGTAAATTAAATAGTCAATTAGGTATGAGCCAATGTCACCATGTTTTAAGGAGAGAGCATATGCACTCTCCTTAAAACCAGATGGGGCCTAGTGGGGGCAATGAAGATACAGGGAAGGAGCCCTCACACATGCCCTCGCCCATAGCCCACAAAATAACATAATCTTGTATCAACTCTGGGCCCTGGCCCAGTCTAGGGGTAATGTAAAAAAGCAGTGGCAGACCCCTAAATGCTTTGTTTTTGGGGGGGGTCAAACGTAAGATTTTTTTTTAAAGGTGCATATCTCTCACCCCAATGGGCCTATCTCAAAGATTGCATGCTCATTATTCTCTAAGTGGTGTGCTCTAGCCACCAGGTGCAGGTTTCCCAGGCCTTTTGGCCTAGAAAAGGTGCACTTTGCAGGGAACTGCACCTTCACCTCAAAACCAAGGACAGCATATGTGGTGCACCCCAAGGATCTTCCCTCAGTCCCACCCTGTTCAACACCCACATGACCCCCTCACAGACATCATCAGATCTCACAGACTCAACATAATCTCCTACACTGATGACACTCAACTAATATCATCACTCACTGAGGACCCCGCCAATGCCAAAACCAACTTCCAGAAAGCCATGACCAAGGAAGCGAACTGAATGAGAGACAGCTGTCTCAAAGTCAACTCCGACAAGACAAAAGTACTGATCTTCGGGAAGAGCACCTCTGCTTGTGACTGCAGCTGGTAGCCAGCAGAACTCGGACCAACAAACATACCCACAGACCCTGCACACAACCTAAGCATCACCCTTGACAACAAACTGACCATGAATCAACAAGTCAAAGCAGTCACCTCCTCCTGCTTTCACACCCTTTGCATGCTCTGCAGAATCATCAGATGGATCCCAGTCAACATCAGAAAAACCATCACCCAGGCCATCCTCACCAGATGCCTCAACTACGGCAACACTCTCTACGAAGGCATCTCCTTTGCAAACCTCAATATTTGGCAAAAAAAAACACTTTTTCCTCACATTTCAGTAATGGAAAGTTCTGGAATCTGAGGACAGCCACAAACTTCCTTCCACCCAGCGTTCCCCCCGGGTCTCACGATAAAAATTGTACCCCTTTTGTGTGGGTAGGCCTGGTGCCTGCAACAGGAAATGCCCCAAAACACAACATGGACACATCACATTTTCAGAAAGAAAACTGAGCTGTTTTTGCAAAGTGCCTAGCTGGGGATTTTGTCCTCTAGCTCAGTGGGCACATAGGAAAGGTTAGCAAACCTGGACATTTCTGGAAAACTGAACTACTAAGGAAATTCAGAATAGGGTGACGTGTGGGTCTCTCACCAGGTTCTGTTACCCAAAATCCTTTGCAAACCTCAAAATTTAGCAAAAAAACACATTTTCCTCACATTTCGGTGAAGGGAAGTTCTGGAATCTGAGGGGAGCCACAAACTTCCTTCTACCCATCATTCCCCCAGGTCTGTGGATAAAAATGGTACCTCACTTGTATGGGTAGGCCTACTGCCCATAACAGGAAATGCCCCAATGCGCAACATGGACACATCACATTTTCCTAAAGAAAACTGCCCTGTTTTTTGCAAAGTACCTAGCTTTGAATTTCGGCCTCTAGTTCAGCCGGCACCTAGGAAAACCTAGCAAATCTGGACATTTCTGAAAACTAGTCAGCTAGGGGAATTCAGAATGGGGTGACATGTGGGGCTCTCTCTAGGTTCTGTTACCCAGAATCCTTTGCAAACCTCAAAATTTGGCAACAAAACACTTTTTCCTCACAATTTGGTGATGGAAATTTCTAGAATCTGAGGGGAGCCACAAACTTCCTTCTCCCCACCATTGCCCCAGGTCTCCCAATAAAAATGGTACCTCACTTGTGTGGGTAGGCTTGCTGCCTGTGACAGGAAATGCCCCAAACCACAACATGGACACATCAAATTTTCCTAAAGAAAACTGACTGTTTTTTGCAAAGTGCCTAGCTGTGGATTTTGGCCTCTAGCTCAGCTGGCACATAGGAAAACCTAGCAAACCTGGACATTTCTGAAAAATAGACAGCTAGGGTAATTCAGAATGGGGTGACTTGTGGGGTTCTCACCAGGATCTTTTACCCAAAATCCTTTGCAAACCTCAACATTTGGCAAAAAAAACACTTTTTCCTCACATTTCAGTGATAGAAAGTTCTGGATTCTGAGGGGAGCCACAAACGTCCCTCTACCCAGCATTCCTCTAGGTCTTCTGATAAAAATGATACCTCACTTGTGTTGGTGGCCCAGGTGCCTGCAGCAGGAAAAGGCCAAAAACGTGTTGAGATTGAGGGGATAGCACAGCGAGCTGATAAGCACAATTTATTCTTTTATACATCTTTAGGCTGACTGTGCTTTGGGGACCCACACAAGTGAGGTATAATTTCACTTGGGAGACTGAGGGGAACGCTGGGTGGTACGAAATTTGTGCTGGTGCGGTGATCCTGCAAAGAAAAGTGAGGAAAATATGCTTTTTCTAAGCAAAAATATTAGGTTTGCATAGGAGTCTGGGTAAGAAAATGTAGTGTAATCCAGGCAAGCCACACCTCCCTGGACTCCTCTGGTGTCTAGTTTTTTCAAAAATGTCTGGATTTGGTAGGTTTCCCTAGATGACCGCCACACCCGGGACCAAAAACGCAGTTGACACCCCCCCAGAAAAACAGGTAGTGTTGTAATAGAGCATTTTGATGTGTCCACGTCCTTCTGTGATGTTCCAAGCATTAAAACTGTGAAAAGAAACACACTTAGGTTATATTAAGAAGACCCCTCACCTACCAACCCAGTTGGTGGCATGCTTCATCATCGGGGTCCCACCCAGGACACTTAGCATGTCACAGGTGTGCTCCGACGCCTGATTACAGTGGAGAAGGTTTTGTCATTTTTAACACACAGTAATTTTTTGCCAAAGATACTGGTTGGATTTGGCAGGAGGGTGAGTGATGGTTCACTAGATCAAATTTTATTAACAAGAGATTTCACAAAACTGAAATTTACTGTTAATAACTGAAAGGCCAAAAAACTGAACCAATGACTCACAGCTTGTGAGCTGTAAAGACGCAACAAGACACCAACCGCTTTACAGTCCATTCACACACCTTTCATACATGACGTGCACAAGACCATTCCCGCCACCAGCCACGGTCCCAGCACCTCACAACACTTGCATCAACAGACAGTGACATTCAAGGGCCCATCACTTTCATATGCCCAAATGCCTGATACAGCAATCACACCAGCTGATGGGAGTGTGCGGCCTGGCGTTTGGCTGGCAGTGTGTTGCAGTGGCCAACAGCAAGTCACTATTTACACCACCAGCCAAGCGCCACTCCACACACACCATCACTTTTTTTAAACAAAAAAGAAACCACTAACTAATTAGAAATAAGTACAAAACTACAAACGCAAAAGCTCGAACTAAATAAATTACAGTAATGGAAACCGTGAAATGGAAAATTTGAAAACAGAAAACAGGCAGTTTACGCTCATGGTATTTTCCAATAATTCTTTTGAGTCTGGTAACTCCTGAAACAGCCACCCACACAAAGCCCAGGCTTTGAAGGACAATCTGGGCAGTACATACATGTCTCCCTCTGGATACCTCTTCGAGCAGAGACTCTACATTTCTTAGCAGGAACCTTTTAGTGGGCAGTGGGAGGAATGTGCTCAGCAAAGTGGCGATCTTTTAATCTAGCCACATCCTCCACCACTGCTTCTCTAGGAACTCTTGCACGTTACACCACAATAAGGCTCTCTATCACTAACGCCTGAAATTTCACAAATGTCATCTTTGACTCTGTAGAACTATCCTTGTACACAATAAAAGCATTAAAAGTTGCCAAGTGGAACAGGTGAATCGCAAACCTTTTATACCAAACGTAAGATTTACGAACAGTATAAGGTTCCAACCTCTGATCAACTCTATCTACACCTCCCATGTGCTTATTACAATTTAAAATGCACACAGGTTTGCGCACTTCGGCAACCTGGCCCCAGTCACAGGGGAAGTACTCTCAACATGGATGGTACTTACCATGTAGACATCCCTCCTGTCTGTAAATTTCAGAGCTCCCTTGGATAGCCTTTCCGCTTACACTGGATTGTGCCACAAGCAACAGTGTCCACTCTAAACAATTTCTTGAACAACTGCACTTCAGTGTAGAAGTTATCTAAGTACAAACGGTGACCTCTGTTAAACAGTCATCTACCAAGTTTCCACACAATTTTCTCACTAACTTCAAAAGTGGGCAGACAACCAGGGGGGTCAATACTGGAATCCCTACCAGTGTAGACCCGGAAATTATAAACATATCCTGTACTACTATCAGACAGCAAATACAATTTAGTTCCAGACTGTTCCCTCTTGATAGGACTGTACTGCCTAAAAACCAAATAACCCTTGAAGAGGACTAAAGACTTGTCCACAGCTATTTCTTTGCCTGGAGCATAGACCTCTGTAAACTGATCTACAAAATGATCAAGGACAGGCCTAATCTTAAAAAGATGATCAGAATCAGGGTGATCCTGTGGCAAGGCTAAAGCACTGTCAACAAAATGCAGCATCCGAAGAAGAAGCAAATACTGATTACGACTCATGGTTGCAGGAAATATAGCCGTTGCCATCAAGGGACTAGTAGACAATAAGAAGCCAGTGACAGCTTCCTTAGGAACCCCATCAAAAAGGTAAAACCCCAAAACTTTTTAATCTCTTCCAAATTTGTGGGAATCTACTGGGTAGCTCTAGAATGTGATGAAGTCTGCATCAGGGATCATACATCTCTCACAACACGCTTCGGGCCGGAGGCCCATTTTCTTCAGCCTAAGGGGTGTATAATATAAACGATGTAGAAAATTGAAGTGAATGAGGTGCAGTCTGTAAGTGGGAGACAACACATGCATATGCGCGCAGTATCGTCGCCACTCTTCATTGGAAACGGGCTCACCCAAGTCCACATCCCAGTGGGCCCTGGCTTTAACCTCCGTCCCATCCGCTTCGAGCTGCATACATACATACATACAACTTAGTTATAAGCCTGCGTAGGGACTGCGCCTGGTACACACGCTCCAGCGCTCTACACGCTGCAGGCATTTCAGGAAAGTAAGGGCAACTCGCACGCACCGTAGCATGGATTCTAAGAAAGAATAGTCGATGCAGCGCAATATCACGTGTGTCACCAAGCGCAGCTTCCGGTGTAATAAATCTCTCATCAGGGAACTAAGACCCTAGGGTAAGCAAACCAGACTCACTGATAAACTCACGCACCTGTGTGTCCTCCGCCAACTGCATATCGCCCATGTCCAAGAATAGTATCAAAGGGGCAAAGATTGCCCCCACTGGCCGCGCGCTTCAGCAGCACTATCCAGGCTCTCGTTGTGCACGCCACTGTGTCGACCCCACACAGTCTGGGCCCGGGCGGCCCAACCAACAACCTCGGCAATCTTTCAGGCCACACGGCATCGCTCTCAGGTGCCAAGTGGGATAGGTAACAAATAGGTTGTAGTAAAAAATGTGCAAAATGTGCCTGAGCGCATTGATAGTATAATGCCAGATCAGGGGCCGCCAGCCCACCATGTTCAAACGGAAGTGTCAGTTGTTCCCATGAGAGTCCAGGTAACTGAGTCACAAGGGCGGATCTAAACTAGCTGTAAGAACAAGAGGTAGATGAATAAAAAGGTGTAAAAACTTTGGCAGAATAACCATCTTCGCTATTGCAATGCGCCCTGTCTAAAGAAAGCGGCAGCGAACACCACCCCTCTACCTTTTTTTCCAGCCACATAATGGCTTTACCATAATTAGCTGACCATAGAGTTTCCACATACCTGATTAGCCATATACCTAGATAACACACCAGTCCGTCAGCCCAGCAAAGGGGATATCTAGAGGGGAACTGTACTGTGACCTCAGAGAGGGGTAGCACCACCAATTTGGACCAGTTGATAGTGATCCCGTAAACCTGACCAAAGCCTACTACCTCATCCAGTAAAACATCAAGGTGCAGCTGTGGGTCGCGAACATAGAGGGCAACATCATCCGCATGCATGGAGACAAATATTGGGCGCTGCCGGAATGCCAAGCCCCTATGACTATGATGCTGATGCAAACAAGCCACAAGCGGCTCCATCGCAATGGCAAAAAGTAACCGAGAGAGCGGGCACCCTTGACCAGTACCCCTAGTAATCGGAATTGGGTCAGAGATGACACAGTTGACCCTCAACCAGGCGAACGGCTGTGAGTACAGCAGATTATTCAGCTGAATAAACCTAAAGCTGAACCCCACCCAAGCCAGCAACGCAAACATATATGTGGTCATTACAACCCTGGCGGTGGGTGTTAAAGCAAAGCAAAGCAAAGACCGCCAACAGGCTGGTGGAAAGAAAATTGCAATTATGACCGTGGCGGAAACCGCCAACAAAGACAGCCACTTTAACACTCCGACCGCCACTGCGGTACAAACAAACAGCTTCGCGGTCACCGCCAACAGACAGGCGGAGGACAATGTACCGCCCACAGTATCACAACCTACCAATCCGCCACCTTTTCTGGGGTGGATTCACCGTGAACAAAAACACGGCAGGAACAGGACTTCGAAGGGAAAACGCTCACCTCTACACACCCCACGAGGAATCTGGACGCCATGGAACCCGAGCTCCAGATCCTGCCAGCCCTCATCTTCTTGCTCCTCTACCAGGAGCACGAACGCCGGCGGCGAAGACAACAGTGAGTACTGCACCTACGACACAGGGGAGGGGGGAGGGAAAAAACATGGACACACACATGCAACACCCTCACCCCACCCTCACCCACTACAACACACACACTAATACAGCATGATACATTACAGTTACACCCCCCAAACCACCTGGAAGAATGCAAAGACAAAAGAAAATGAGTGTAAACATTGTAATGTTGTTAGGGTTTGTACAAAGCAAAGAGCATGTCCCCTCTCACTGCACTAGTGGGTTCTGTAATAGCTCTCTTTTAAACTTACTATTGAAAGCCTTTCTTGTTATCTCACCTTCCCCCCCCCTAGGCTTCTGTGTATGTTGTTTAAATGTGCTGTTTTGTTTACACATTGGGCCTTGCTTTTACCAAGGCTTCTTTAAAATACTCCTCCCTAGGCCATGTGTTAATCCAACTCATTTGTATAATAACTGAAACTCTGCACACCTTTCAAGAACATGTGCAGCATGTGAGGACCACACCCAGCTCTTCAAACCACACCCAGCTCTGCACACCTTCCAAGTACATGTGCAGCATGTGAGGACCACACCCAGCCCTTCAAACCACACCCAGCCCTGTCTATAAAAGGCATCCCCCGAGCCTCACCCAGTGCTTGTGCTCGTCTACCTCCCGCTTATCTGAGAACAGATCCCTCGGCGCTTGCACTCCTGCTCTTTACAGACTTTCATTGACTTCAATGGGTGCAGCTTCTGGCTCTTCCTTCTTCCGGTTTCCGGTTCCTCCTTGCTTCAGCCTCTCTCCTATGAGTAACCTGCAAAAGAGAAAGAAGACAAGGTTAGACTGATCAGTATCTCTTGCCAGCAACAAGTAAGTGCAAAACCTTTTATTACCTGAAAGAATTTTGACAACAATTTCTGGATTCGTGTATAGACAGTTTGAAGCGAAATACCTTCCACGAACATTGTGATTCAAACTCTTTGTTACAAGAATATTTTGCAGAACTTTGTGAAGCAAACATTGTTTTTTCTCATGGAATTTTTAAGAATCGAACAGTGGAAACCATTAACAGCAAGGCAAACAGTAAATCAAGGACTTGCACAAATTACATGCTGTATTTTGATGTAAAAGTACAGTATTTGTTTTATAAAAGATTCTGGAAATATGGGAAAAGTGAGTCTGCTATTGGGAATTTAGGCTTTAGTTATATTATGATGAATGTTTGATATTGGTAATTCTGATAACGGTATTTGTTTAATGTTTTAGAAGCTTTACAGTAATAGAAAACACATCCCAGAGCAGTAACGCATTCCAAACCTGGAAACTAGAGACCAGGATCCAAGAGGTACTTCTAGAAGAGAATTTCTAATAAATAAAGGGATAGTCAGGAACCCATTTAGGAATAGGTTGCACTTATCTGTTCTTTGTTTATGTTTCATTAGCCACCAGTTTCTACAGAAGTCAGAAAGGGCTGCAGATGTGTGCAGCACTTCAACAGTGGAAACGCAAGAACGGTGTTGTCTCTCTTTTTTATTTTATCCACTTCCCCCCTTCCCTTGAGCTTCTGTTCTTAGTGCACTGTTTTAAAAACTAGTGTGCTGGAACAAGTAGTTTCAGGGTGGGGTCGGATTGTCTTCAACCTCCATCAGAACTGAACAAGAACTCAGGTGAGCTGGGCTTTGACAGAAGCACAAGCCTTAAAAAATGTCAGTTCTGGTGGACGATGAATACCGGGGAAGAAATAGAGGGCATTGACGTCACGGATATGGCGCAGGCCCTAAATGAGGACTTGGCTCATAATGAATCAGTGTCTGGCATCTTGCAACATATGCAAGAGGAAATAGAGAGATTAAAGATGGAGAATACCTCTTTAAAACAGGATGTAAGCAGGTATAAATTTAGGGGATCTCAGTGGAACACAGCTTCTACGCCTTTGTTTAAAACCTCCTCAGAGACAGGGGCGCCATCAAAACATACAACTTTGCCTTCCCCAGTTGAGGTTACTGTTAATGTTCCTAATGTTGTGCCCTTAGCAGCACCTGAACGTTTTCATGGAGATAGTAACAAATTCCATGTTTTTATCAATCAATGTCAATTACACTTCATTTGTAAGCCACAACAGTTCCCTACTGATGATACGAAAGTGGCATTCGTCTTGTCTTATTTGGGTGGCACAGCAGCCAATTGGTCAATTCCTTTCGTGGATAGAGATGATCCCATCCTCCATAATTGGAATCAATTTAAACGTACCATGACCAGCCTTTTTGCAAAACACACTTTCATGCAGGCAAGTGATAATGAGCTTTTAAATCTTAAACAAGGCAACAAGGATTTATTGACCTATCTCACTAGTTTTAATCGTTTACTCACCGAGACACAGTGGCCAGAAGAAAAGCGTGTCTCCCTTTTTTATAAAGGTTTGAGAGACGAGTTAAAAGACGCGCTGGCTCTTATCGTTGATTTGCCAAAAGACTATTCGGACTTTGTAGATTTAGTTGTGAAATTAGAACATAGACTAGGAGAAAGAAAGGGAGATAAATACAAACTGGAATCACAGTTAACTTTTATTAGACACGAGAAGAAAGACACAGATAATAAACTCCCTGAACCAGAGCCTATGCAAATAGGGACACTCAGAGGTCCACTCACATCAGAGGAAAAAGAAAGAAGGAGAAAATTTCAATTATGTTTATATTGTGGCAGGGCAGGTCACTTTGCCAGAGAATGTCCAGTAAAGCCTAAAACTCCACGAAAGGGTGCTGTTTCCTCCACCTCCTCAACTGAAACGGGAAACGATTAAGCTCGACAAGGGGAGAGGTTACTTGTTCGAGAAAACATCTTAATCAAACCTCTAATGCTGCAGCCTTCAGGGTACCGCACATACCTAGACATTTCATAATTCAGGTCGTTTTAATTGTTACTACCCAAGTGAGGCATTTTCTCCCTGTCCTACTGGACTCAGGCGCGACAGGAAATTTTGTGGATAATAAGTTAGCTGAAATCTTAGGACTTCCTATGTGCCTAAAGCCTTGTCCAGAAGCAGTATGTGCAGTGGATGGGTCAGAATTGACCTCTGGATTAATCACAAAACAAACAAGTCCACTTGTTATGGTCTGTCAGAACGGGCACACAGAGGTGATTAGCTTTGATCTGATAGATACTCCTAATTTTGGTTTGATTCTCGGGGTACCCTGGTTAACAACTCATAACCCAAAAATTGATTGGGTGAATAGAACTGTTACTTTGGATTCCTCTTTCTGTAGAACCAATTGCTATCAAGAAGCAGGTACAGAACAGAGCACAGTATTACACTGTGCTAGTGTTACACAAGATGAACCAAGTCTCCCTCCTGAATATTCTGACTTTAAAGACGTCTTTGATCCAGTAAAGGCTAGTGTGCTGCCCCCACATCGGTCTTATGACTGCCGTATAGATCTTATCCCAGGGGCCCCTTTACCTAATAACAGAGTATATGCTTTGACTGACGAAGAAACCAAATACTTAAGAACCTACCTAGATGACCTACTACAGTCTGGGTTCATCCGTCATTCCACATCTCCGGTGTCATCTCCACTCTTTTTTATCCCGAAGCCGGATAAATTCCTGCGCGCGTGTATCGATTATAGAGGACTAAATAAGGCTACAATAAAGAATAAATATCCTCTTCCTCTAATACCTGTGTTGTTGGATCAATTAAGACATTCTACTGTATACACTAAACTAGATCTGCGGGGAGCTTACCACCTGGTCCGAGTAAAAGAGGGGGATGAGTGGAAGACAGCTTTCAAGACAAAGTTTGGTTTATTTGAGTACACAGTAATGCCCTTTGGGTTATGTAATGCCCCTGCGGCCTTTCAGTTCTTTATAAATGAGGTCCTACACGAATTCCTGGACGTTTGTGTCATAGTATACATAGACGACATCCTCATTTACTCTAAGAACTCAGAAGAACATACCCAACATGTTCGTGCAGTATTATCAAAGTTAAAAGAAAATCATCTTTTTGCTAAGTTAGAAAAGTGTACTTTTAATGTCAACAAGGTGGACTTTTTAGGATACTGCCTGTCACCTCAAGGAATAACTATGGATGTAAAGAAAATTAGTGCTATTGCTGATTGTCCAGAACCATCCTCTGTAAAAGATATTCAGAAATTTCTGGGTTTCGCCAATTTTTATAGGAGGTTTATTGCACATTTTGCAGACATTGCGGCCCCAATAACTACCTTGTTGCGGAAAGGGCAACGATTTCTTTGGACTGATGAGGCGGCACACGCCTTTCAACTCCTAAAACAAAAGTTCACTTCAGCCCCAATTCTGAAACATCCTGATCCTGACTTGCCCTTTTTTGTTGAAGCAGATGCTTCACAAGTAGCTTTAGGAGGAGTTCTCTCTCAACGAGATGCAGTAGATGGCCAGTTACATCCTATAGCCTTCTATTCTAAAACGTTATTGCCAGCTGAACAAAATTACACTGTGGCTGAAAGGGAACTACTAGCTATCAAAGTAGCCTTTTCAGAATGGAGGCACCATTTAATGGGAGCCAAGTACCCAGTTACAATCTTTTCTGACCATAAGAACCTACAGTTTTTTGGATCACTTAAAGCACTAACACCACGTCAGATGCGCTGGTTAATTTTTTTTAGCACATTTAATTTTTTTTATAACCTATAGACCAGGTGCACAACAAATTCAATCTGATGTGTTATCTAGATACGGACATACCTCAGACATGAAACAAGATAAAATAGGAGAACCCATTATTCCTCCCCAAAAGTTGTTGGCACCAGTACAACAGAAGGATTTCATCACAGATCTATATAATGCACACATGCAAATAGCACCTCAGGATTGGTTAAAGGATTCCCATAACACAATACAACGAGGTTTATTGTATCACGACAAAATGCTGTTAGTGCCCACCTCTGAATTACAAACACAGGTGATAATTTGGCATCACGCCTCACCGTTGGCAGGTCATCCTGGTTGGGTAAAAACCCTGGAAAATGTGCAAAAACACTTTTGGTGGGACACTATAAGAAAGGACATTAAGCAATTTGTCACTACCTGTCCAATTTGTGCAAGACATAAATCTTCTCATAAGGCTCCTGACGGCTTGTTAATACCAATGCCAACACCCAAACAACCTTGGCACACTGTGAGCGTAGACTTTATTGTAGGTTTACCACCTGTAAAATCCTTCACAACAGTGTTGGTTATAGTGGATTTTTTATCTAAAATGGCACATTTTGTACCATTACGGAAATTACCCACGGCGGCAGAATTTGCCGATATTTTTATAAGGGAAATTGTGCGTTTACATGGTTTGCCAAGCAAAGTGGTGTCAGACCGAGGGAGCCAATTCAACTCCAGATTTTGGAAAAAATTATGTGAAAAACTGAAAATAGATGTGGCCTTATCCACTGCTTTCCACCCAGAGACAGATGGACAGACTGAACGACTGAACCAAACCTTACTTCAAACGCTACGTTGTTTATTGCCTGATTATTCTAGTGAATGGTTGGAAGCTCTCCCTGTAGCAGAGTTTGTTTATAATAATACTGAGCATTCAGCTCTACTTTGCTCACCATTCTATTTCTTGCAGGGGTATCATCCAAGAGCTATACCCATTTTGTTAGAAGATTCCCTGTTGCCTACAGTACAGGATAGAATAACGAGGTTAGGTGACATACAAGACAAAGCCAGGAAACATTTATTAAAGTACAAGGAAAGCATGAAAAGACAAGCAGACAAACACAGGTCTGAGGCCCCAATGTATAAAATTGGTGACAAGGTATGGCTCTCCACAAAGAACCTAAACATAGAGGGATCCCGAAAGCTGCAACCACGTTTCATTGGACCCTTTAGTATAACTGCCCTAGTAAACCCGGTAACAGTAAAATTAGATTTACCAAAAGAATATCCAGTACATACTACATTCCATGTGTCCTTGCTTAAGCCGTACAACTCAAAAACCCGACCTGAACCACCACCTCCACCCATACCAATTAAGGGAAATCTGGAATATGAAGTAAAAAGCATAAAAGACTCAAAAAGAATTAGTGGACGTCTGTTTTATTTAGTAGAATGGAAAGGATATGATGAATCTGAGAATTCATGGGAACCAGCATCATATGTACATGCCCCACAGCTGATTAGACGGTTTTATTTAAAAAATCCAGGAAAACCCCGTCCTGTAGGAGGGCCTTTGAGGGGGGCAACTGTTAGGGTTTGTACACAGCAAAGAGCATGTCCCCTCTCACTGCACTAGTGGGTTCTGTAATAGCTCCCTTTTAAACTTACTATTGAAAGCCTTTCTTGTTATCTCACCTCCCCCCCCCCAGGCTTCTGTGTATGTTGTTTAAATGTGCTGTTTTGTTTACACATTGGGCCTTGCTTTTACCAAGGCTTCTTTAAAATACTCCTCCCTAGGCCATGTGTTAATCCAACTCATTTGTATAATAACTGAAACTCTGCACACCTTTCAAGAACATGTGCAGCATGTGAGGACCACACCCAGCTCTTCAAACCACACCCAGCTCTGCACACCTTCCAAGAACATGTGCAGCATGTGAGGACCACACCTAGCCCTTCAAACCACACCCAGCCCTGTCTATAAAAGGCATCCCCCGAGCCTCACCCAGTGCTTGTGCTCGTCTACCTCCCGCTTATCTGAGAACAGATCCCTCGGCGCTGGCACTCCTGCTCTTTACAGACTTTCATTGACTTCAATGGGCGCAGCTTCTGGCTCTTCCTTCTTCCGGTTTCCGGTTCCTCCTTGCTTCAGCCTCTCTCCTATGAGTAACCTGCAAAAGAGAAAGAAGACAAGGTTAGACTGATCAGTATCTCTTGCCAGCAACAAGTAAGTGCAAAACCTTTTATTACCTGAAAGAACTTTGACAACAATTTCTGGATTCGTGTATAGACAGTTTGAAGCGAAATACCTTCCACGAACATTGTGATTCAAACTCTTTGTTACAAGAATATTTTGCAGAACTTTGTGAAGCAAACATTGTTTTTTCTCATGGAACTTTTAAGAATCGAACAGTGGAAACCATTAACAGCAAGGCAAACAGTAAATCAAGGACTTGCACAAATTACATGCTGTATTTTGATGTAAAAGTAAAGTATTTGTTTTATAAAAGATTCTGGAAATATGGGAAAAGTGAGTCTGCTATTGGGAATTTAGGCTTTAGTTATATTATGATGAATGTTTGATATTGGTAATTCTGATAACGGTATTTGTTTAATGTTTTAGAAGCTTTACAGTAATAGAAAACACATTCCAGAGCAGTAACGCATTCCAAACCTGGAAACTAGAGACCAGGATCCAAGAGGTACTTTTAGAAGAGAATTTCTAATAAATAAAGGGATAGTCAGGAACCCATTTAGGAATAGGTTGCACTTATCTGTTCTTTGTTTATGTTTCATTAGGCACCAGTTTCTACAGAAGTCAGAAAGGGCTGCAGATGTGTGCAGCACTTCAACAGTGGAAACGCAAGAACGGTGTTGTCTCTCTTTTTTATTTTATCCACTTCCCCCCTTCCCTTGAGCTTCTGTTCTTAGTGCACTGTTTTAAAAACTAGTGTGCTGGAACAAGTAGTTTCAGGGTGGGGTCGGATTGTCTTCAACCTCCATCAGAACTGAACAAGAACTCAGGTGAGCTGGGCTTTGACAAATATATTAAAATCCAGGACGCAAAAATGTATATACACTATAAACAATAAGGCATGGGCGAGGCCCACACTCAATCCATAAACATGACGGAGAAAACACTGCAGGGGCATCAGTTAGCAATAAAACAGACACCTAAGGGGTAAGGGAAAGGGGGGGCACCTCAGCCGGTTGAGTGCACGATGCCAAATCCTCGAGGGGGCCACATGCCCACTGTTCAATCCTGGGGAGTGCAAAGCCACAGTCTCTCAAGTCTCTCCAGTGGGTGGGTTGCCCACTGATTTATCCTGGGGAGTGCAAAGCCACAGTCTCTCAAGTCTCTCCAGTGGGTGGGTTGCCCACTGCTTTATCCTGTGGAGTGCAAAGCCACAGTCTCTCAAGTCTCTTCAGTGGGTGGGTTGCCCACTGATTTATCCTGGGGAGTGCAAAGCCACAGTCTCTCAAGTCTCACAAGTGGGTGGGTTGCCCACTGCATTATCCTGGGGAGTGCAAAGACACGGTCTCTCAGGTGGATGCCTTTCTCCACTGGTTCTGGAGGGGGCCTTGTGCCCAGAGTGCTTCATCCTGCCAAGGACAGAGGTAGTGGATGTATCTCTCCACTGGTTCTGGAGGGGGCCTTGTGCCCAGAGTGCTTCTTCCTGCCAAGGACAAAGGTAGTGGATGTATCTCTCCACTGGTTCTGGAGGGGGCCTTGTGCCAGAGTGCTTCAAACTGCTCGTGACGGACTCAGTAGCGTCAGTGCCCTTGGCGCTCGTGGGACAGCGGTGCTTGTTGCGGCTGTGTCCTTGGCAGCGGTGCTTGTGGCGGCGGTGTCCTTGGCAGCGGTGCTTGTGGCGGCGGTGTCCTTGGCAGCAGTGCTTGTGGCGGCGGTGTCCTGTTCAGCGGTGCTTGTGGCGGCCTGTCTGGCCCAGCGGGGCTGGTGCTGGCGGTCCTGTCCTGGGCAGCTGGGCTGGTGCTGGCGGTCCTGTCCAGGGCAGCTGGGCTGGTGCTGGCGGTGGCCTCCTGGGCAGCTGGGCTGGTGCTGGCGGTGGCCTCACGGCAGGTGGGCTGGTGCCAGTGGTGGCCTCCTGGGCAGCTGGGCTGGTGCTGGCGGTGGCCTCCTGGGCAGCAGGGCTGGTGTTGGTGGTGGCCTCCTGGGCAGCAGGGCTGGTGCTGGCGGTGGCCTCCTGCGCAGCAGGGATGATGGCGGTGGTCTCCTGAACAGCGGGGATGATGGCGGTGGCCTCCTGGGCAGCGGAGATGATGGCGGTCTTCTCCGCCGTGCTGCTCTTCCCAGACTGGCTGACTTTCTTGTGGCCCTTCCCCACCTTGGAAGGTGTCACAGCTGACTCCACACCCCCACCTGTACCCCTGGGAGCGGCTTTGGTGGCTGGAGTCTTCCCCCTCTCCCGCCGGGCACTGGCCAACTTTTGATGCTTCACAGGTGGGGGACTGTCCGTTCTGTGGCTCCGTGCCACATTGGCTGCCCTGCTGTCCGGTGCACTCCAGATTCCGGTGACTACAGGCACCACTGGTCCCAGAGATGTTGTGGCTGAGGTGCTAGGTTGGGACCTGGAGAGTCGGGCACTAGGATACTGACGGGGTGGGGGAGGTAAGGGAAAGAGGTCAAGGTTGGACAGGAAAAGTTTCTTGGGAACACTGGGATGGGTAGCTGGAGGGGGTTTGGGAATGGAGGAAGAGATTGTGGTTGTAGGAGGTGTTCGTTTGGTGACTTTCGGTGAAGATGCATGCGCTGGAGGCTATCGTGAGGTGGATGGCTGTTGGGTGGGTGTGTGCCTGCGTTTGTGTATCTTGGGAGGTGGCGTCACAGACACACTGGGAGAGGACATAGGGGATGTGTGAATGGCAGTGGGGGTGGTGACTGCACTTGAGCAGGGTGTGGTGGTGTGTGTGCTGGAAATAGTGGCTGTAGATGTAGTGCATGTAGGTGTGAGTGTAGACAAGACTGGGAAGGAGGAGGGAGACGAGGAGGAGGGGGACACAGTGGAGACAGTGGATGCTGGTGTGTCTGCATGTGTGTGATGCTTGCGTGAGTGCCTATGGGATGTGTGGTGCTTATGTTTGCCAGAGCTTCCCTTGTGTGTTGACGTGTGTTCATGCTGGTCTGAAGGTATGCTTGGGATAGGCTGAGGTAGAGGGGATTGGGTCTGGGTGGAGGAAGTTGGAGGGGGAGGCTAGAGACAGGGACAATAGCTGCCATCAGTGCTGAGGCCAGAGTCTGAAAAGCTCACTGAAGGGCCGCCTGACCAGAATGAATGCCCTCCAGGAATGCATTTGTTTGTTGCAACTGCCTTTCTACACCCTGGATGATATTCAAAATGGTAGACTGCCCAAGAGTGAGGGACCTGAGGAGGTCAATGGCCTCCTCACTGAGGGCAGCAGGGGTGACTGGGTCAGGGGCTGAGGTGTCTGGGGCGAAGGTGATGCCCACCCTCCTGGGTGAGTGGGCACGAGGCAAAGGCTGAGGGGCTGCTGGGAGGGCGGTGCTGGTAGGGGGGGTGGTGGCTGTACCTGTAGATGCGGGGGCACAGATGTGGCCGCCACCACAAGGGAGCTCCCATCAGAGGACAAGTCCGTATCACTGGTCTCAGCTCCTGTCCCCGCCAAGGAGCTCCCCTCGCCCTCCGTCCCACTGATGAACTCCGAGTCCATTGTCTCGCCCTCCAGGGCCATGTGGGATGCAGCTCCCTCCTGCTCCAGTGCCACTGCTCCTCCGCCTAATGATGCTAATGCACACAAGAACAGGGAGACCACAAAAAGGGGGGGGGACGACAGAAGAAAGACATGTTGAGTGCATGCATTACCGCTACCGTTGGCGGACACGACAGACACAGAAGCCCGCTGCACTACGCCACGCACTTGGGCTTCACTGTTCAATCCCTGGGACATGGCCTACAAGGCTATGGGCGACATCTGCACACATGGATGACACAGGAGCCTGACGAGGTGTACTTGGCACTGTACACAGGTGGGGTGCCACAGGGTCTGCCAGAACAAGGGGACCTAACTAGCACACTCGCCCTGGCCTAGGGAAACCCACGGCCCACCTCCCCCAACCAGACACCTCTACTGCATGCAAAATCAGCAGAATGAGAGTGTACTCACCCCCTTGTGGCTGCTGTGATGCCCTCAAGTGCCCATCCAACTACGGGTACGCCACCGCCAGGATCTTGAACAGAAGGGGGGTCATGGTGCGACAGGCACCCATCCCAGGTTGAGAGGCCATCCCCAGCTGGGCCTCCACCGTCTTCTTGCTCCAGCGGCGAATGTCCTCCCATCTCTTACGGCAGTGGGTGCTCCGTCTGTGGTAGACCCCCAGGGTCCGGACGTCCTTGGCGATGGCACGCCAAATATCCTTTTTCTGGTGGGCGCTGACCTACATGAAATCTACAGGGGAAAAAGAAAAGTTACTACCAACTGCACCGTCAGTCATTGGCCCCCATCCCTACCCTTGCCATGTGGCACATGCACTCACCGTCGTTTCATGCATGCCTCAATCTCCACCCCCCATCTTTCATCCACCCCACTCCACACAGGCATATCCCATACAGCATGCTCCCAGTGTACTTACCTGTTTGTCTGGAGGACCGTAGAGTAGCGTGTACTGGGGGAGGACCCCATCCAAGAGTTTCTCCAACTCCTCCGATGTGAAGGCAGGGGCCCTTTCCCCAGACGTATGAGCCATTGTCTCTTCCAGACCGAGGTCACAGCAGCACTTGCAGTGTAGGTCCTCTCCTGTCGAAGATCAGGTATCGAGTGATTGAACAGATAGAAAATGGTGGTCATGTCCGCAGCGGTGCGTACCGTCACCGCCAGCGTACATCGTCATTGGCTCCTGGGACCCATAGGGTCCAATGTTAACCAATGCAGAATTGCGCCGCGGTCTTCGACTGCCTACCTCGGCGGTGTACAACGCCAGCGCAGTTACCTCACATCCCATTGTCCCACTTTACAGGTCAGGCAGCCGCCATTTCAGGGGCCCAGATGGCTTAAATTTTAACTGCCTCACACATACCTAGGCCTTGCCTCAACACTCATACAGGCCATATTTCGGATTATGATTTGTGTTCTGTGTAAGCTGTGGGTACGTACCTCTGAGTTGGTTGACTCTGTGTTCGCTGTTGTCCTTCATAGGCACAGTCCGCTGGGACATGTGAGGAGATGGCGGCATCTCCGGTGTTCAGACTGCTGGTGGACCTGTCGACAATGGAGGAAAGATGTGTGATCATCACCTACAGGCTTGATCGTGCCACAATCCTGGAACTGTGTGCCCAGCTGGAGCCTGACCTGATGTCAGCTATAGGCCATCCCACAGGAATACCCCCTCAAGTGCAGGTGCTGTCAGTACTCCATTTCCTTGCAAGTGGGTCATTTCAAACAACAGTGGCCATAGCATCAGGGATGTCCCAGCCTATGTTTTCCAATGTGTTGTCCAGAGTGTTGTCTGCCCTGCTGAAACACATGCGGAGCTACATCGTTTTCCCTCAGGTGGAGGATTTTCCTACAGTGAAAGGTGACTTCTATGCCCTGGGACATATCCCCAGCATCATAGGTGCCATTGATGGGACACATGTGGCTTTGGTACTACCCACAGGAGTTAACGGGTGTACAGAAACCTGAAGAGTTATCATTCCATGAATGTGCAGATGGTGTGTTTGGCCGACCAGTACATCTCCCATGTTAATGCCAAAGTCCCTGGCTCAGTGCATGACACTTACATCCTGCGGAATAGCAGCATCCCTTATGTGATGGGGCAACTCCAGAGACACTGTGGGGGTGATTCTAAGTCCGGCGGGCGGCGGAGGCCGCCCGCCAGACTTCCCCCACCAAAATACCGCTCCGCGGTCAAAAGACCGCTGAGGGTATTTTGGGATTTGCCCTGGGCTGGCGGGCGACCGCCAAAAGGCCGCCCGCCAGCCCAGGGCAAATCAACCTTCCCACGAGGACGCCGGCTCAGAATTGAGCCGGCGTAGTGGCACCCGTCGCGTATTTCAGTGTCTGCAAAGCAGACACTGAAATACAAAGTGGGGCCCTCTTATGGGGGCCCCTGCAGTGCCCATGCCATTGGCATGGGCACTGCAGGGGCCCCCAGGGGCCCCGCGGCACCCCCTACCGCCATCCTGTTCCTGGCGGGAGACCCGCCAGGAACAGGATGGCGGTAGGGGGTGTCAGAATCCCCATGGCGGCGGAGCGCGCTCCGCCGCCATGGAGGATTCTGTAGGGCAGCGGAAAACCGGCGGGAGACCGCCAGTTTTCCTAGTCTGACCGCGGCCGAACCGCCGCGGTCAGAATGCCCTGCGGGGCACCGCCGGTCTGTCGGCGGTGCTCCCGCCGACCAAGGCCCCGGCGGTCTGAGACCGCCGGGGTCAGAATGACCCCCTGTGTGTGGCTATTAAGTGAGCACCTGGAAGCAAGTCAGTGGGAATGGTTGTCTGGGTCTGGGGATATCCCTACAGGTTAGTGTGTGTCTAGCAGTTGTCCCTTGCCATTTGCAGGTGACTCTGGTTACCCCAACCTGTCATGGCTCCTGACCCCAGTGATGATCCCAGGACAAGGGCAGAGGAACGCTACAATGAGGCCCATGGGCGAACTCAGCGGATTATAGAGCGGACCTTTGGTCCCCGATGGGCCGGGCTGGTCATCTAGATCCAGTTGGACAGAGCTGCTGTCATCACTGTGGGCCTCTTCTGTTGGTGGTGTGGACATGTGTGGACCCTCCTGTCCGGTGACGTTGGGTAGAGGTCCTGCAGGGGTATAAAAGGATGTTTATTACATCTGTGTGTGGCATGGTGTACAAGGGGTGGGTGACTGTGTACCCCAGTGCTTGCATTCCTGTGTGGGTCCTTGTGTTATGGTGGTTTAGGGGGGTGTATGGGTATGTTCAGTGGCAATGCTTTGGTGATGGGCGTCCATGCTTTGTTGTTGCATGCAGGGCTTGGTGTTAGGATGTGTGGTTTGTGATGTTGGGACATTTGTGAGGAGTTGGAGTGATGGGGTGAGGGTGAGGGTGGGGGTATGTGATAGCTTGCAAGTAGGGTGGGGGATGTAATAGTTCAGATTTGACTTACCAGACTCCATTCCTCCATCTACTCCTGCGAGGCCCTCAGGATGCAGAATCGCCAAGACCTGCTCCTCCCATGTTGTTAGTTGTGGGGGAGGAGGTGGGGGTACGCCGCCAGTCCGCTGAACCGCAAGGTGGTGTCTTGAGACCAAGGAACGCACCTTCCCCCATAGGTCGTTCCACCTCTTCCTGATGTCATCCCTATTTCTTGGGTGCTGTCCCACTGCGTTGACCCTGTCCACTATTCTTCACCATAGCTCCATCTTCCTAGCTATGAAAGTGTGTTGCACCTGTGATCCAAATAGCTGTGGCTCTACCTGGACGATTTCCTCCACCATGACCCTGAGCTCCTCCTCAGAGAACCTGGGTTGTCTTTGCTGTGCCATGGGGTGGTGTTGGTGATGTGTGGGGTGGTGTGTATAGTGATAAGTGGGGTGATATTTAGTGGTGTGTTGTGTGAGGTGCGTGGAAGTTATGTGGGTGATGGTATTGTGTGCCTGTGGATGCTTGGTAGTTGTTTGTAGTGTCTCTCCCTGGCCTTCTCTCTGTAATTTTGTCGTAGGGGTTTGTGGGTGATGTGGGTGTGTGTTTTATTTTGTAATGGGTGTGTGGGAGTGGTGTGTGTATGTGTATCAGGTGTGTGTATTTCGAATTGTCCAATGTGGTAGCATTTTGTAAATGTGGGTGTATACCGCCAATGGAATACCGCGGTTGAAAGACCGCCACGTGGATTCGTGTGTCGTGATAGTGTGGGCGTATTTCTGTTGGCGTGAACTTGGAGGTTTCGTTTTCACCAGTTTATCACTGACATTTTGTGTGGCGGACTTCTGTGGGTGTCTGAATTTTGGCGGATTCCGAGCAGTGGGTCATAATGACCGTGGTGGAATTCCGTGGCCGCAGCGGTGTGTTGGCGGTCTTCTGCACGGCGGTAAGCAGGATTTACCGCCAATGTTGTAATGAGGGCCATAGTGCCGTGCCAGAGAGTCAAAAGCCTTAGTGGCATCCAGACACACTACCGCTGCGCTGTCATGAGGTCGAATCACACTTGATATTGCAAAATAAGTTTGGAGGTTATATAGGTTGGAGCGACCCAGCACAAAGCACGATTGAACCAGCAGCACCAAAGAAGGGAGCAGAGGCTGAAAACGAGCTGCAATGAGCTTCCCCAGGATCTCATTATCAATATTGCTCAATGAGAGAAGCCTATAGCAATCACAGCCTCACAGATCTTTCCCGGGCTTCAAAATTGTCACAAGAAGAGCTTCACGTAGTGAGGGCAGATGGAGCTCGGTCTCTAGAGCTTCCGCATAAACCTCTAAGAGGTGAGGAGCTAATATATCAGCATGTTCCTTATAGAAGGCCGGTGTAAGACCATCCAGATCCGGTGCCTTATCCCCGGGTAAGCTGCTTATTGCCTGGACAACATTGTCCACTGAGAAGGGAACATCTAAATACTGCCTATGGGCATTCTCAAACCACAGAAGGCTAATATCCTCGAAATAGTCAGCAGCAGCCAACGGGTTCAACCCCTGGAGTTCAGCATATAGAGCTGAATAAAAGTCAGTAAGGATACGCTTGATCTCGCCCGTACCAGTGCAACACACTCCAGATGCATCATTCAGCCTCACAATATAATTACTTGCCCCCAGTTTGCAGAGCATTCCGGCCATAGTTCAGTCAGCTCTATCACCCTCATCGTATCACCTAGCTGTAGCGTTCTTACCCAAGAAGCAGACCTCACGCAGGGCAGCCTCCTCAAACTGTATCATCTTCCCCCTCAGGGACGCCATAAGATCCTCCGACCAGTTGAAAGCCAAGCGTTTATCAAGATCAGCAATCTGGTCTTCCAGTTCTGTCAGCTAGCACTTTAATATCTTCAGCACACTGTGCTGTTTAGAGAGACAAATCCCGTGGATCACCACTTTAAAGGCCTCCCATACAGTGCCAGCGGAGGTCACCGACCCCCAATTCTCAGCAAAGTAATGAAGTATGGAGGCACGGACTTCATCCCTGAATACTTGGTCCCGAAGCACGCCATGAGGGAAACGTCACATGAAGGCACGGCGTGACCCACCTGAAACAGCCAGCTCCACCATGACCGGCGAATGATCCGACAAGGTACGGGCCTTATGCTGAATGGACTTCCAGAGCTCATTATCCCTGGTGCCGAGCCATCTGTCTATGCAGGACCAGCTACCGTGTACATAATTGACACAAGTGCTGTCCCTGACAATTCCGTGTTTTTTCCTCCTTAAATCCACCATGGCACCCTCCTCCATCACCCGTGTCAGAGCTCTAGCAGCTGCCACATGCTGGGGTCTAGCCCGGCTCTCACAATCTAATTCAAAGTCCAACACCAGATTAAAGTCGCCTCCCCATAACAGGGAACCAGAACCCAGCGAGTCAACGAGTCGCCCCACTTCCTCAAAGAATTCTAGGTCATCCGTATTTGGGCATTATAGAGCCACCAATCCGCACTGCCTATCCAGCAATGTACCACTCAGCATAACGTAGCAGCCATAAGTATCTATAAGTACCCTCTCAGTATGCCACGGAAGACCCTTCCTGATCAGAAACGCCACACCTCTTGCATAGCACGAATACAATGCAGCGTGCCATTCACCAATCCAGCCAGCCTTCAGCTGGTGCTTAGTGCCCTCCACCAGGTGAGTCTCCTGCAGCATGCAGAGGTCCACCACATGATGCTGCACATAAGCAGATACCAAACGCATCTTGCGCCTGTCATTCAACCCGCGAACATTCCAGTTAAGGCAACGCATAGGCATCACATTTTCTTGCGCCACAACAACGCCGTATCCGAACATGCATCGCACCATAGCATCACAAACAAGGCTACCCCAGCTTGCAGGGGAAGGAATAAAAACTGAAGAGAAGAAGCAGAGTAAGTAAACCAAGCATAAAACAGTCCCAGCCCCCATCCACGCTGACCCCCCCTAAACGGGTCAGAGCTACAATCCCTCCCATCTCCCAGTGTGTTACCCCCAACAAGATAGCAAACAGTGTAAATGGACTTATCCAGTGGGGCATCAGCGAGGCCATCCTGAACACATCCCAGGTGGGATGAAAGGGCAGGGGGACCAACAAATAAAGAAACGTACAGCAGGACCTCTTACCCCCACAGGAAATTATCAAGAAGTGTACAGATCTTACAGCACCAGATACGGTCACAGGGGCCTGGGTAGAAAAATAATACATTTAGCCATTGTTACTCAGCGAACCGCCCTCACCACCAGCGGCCAGTGGACTCCCCAATGGCGCCTTCTTAGGGATAGATTGAGCAAATTTCACAGCCAGTTTCGGGTCAGTAAAGAAATGTAAATTGCCGCTATTTTGCACCCGTAGCAGTATTTTGCATCAATCTGGCTAAGTGTACGCTTAAACAGCAGAAATGCCTTGCGAGCCGCCTGCACCCCAGGGGTATAGTCAGGGAAAATGTTCAGTTCCACGCCATTGTACATCACAGGCCTGCGCTCCCTGACCAGATAAAGAATAATGTCCCTGTCTGTAATTCAGCAATTGCACAATAATAGGGCATGCAGGGGCACCTGGAGGAGGCTGCGGTCCCAGAGATCAGAGAGAACTACCACCAGCACCCGAGAGAGCTCGCCCGGGACGAATGCAGAGAGCATGATCTCGACATAGTCCTCCATGAGCCCCACAGCTGTAGACTTCGGTAAGCCTAAAATGAGAATGTTGTTGCGCGAGACCGGGCCTCAAGATCCTCATTTTTCTTCCGAATCACCTCCAGCACGCAGCTGCTCAACATCACCACACTGACCATCTGCCAAGTCCGAGGTGCTGGACTCCAGCTGCTCAAAACGTAAGTCATGACCATCTATCTGCTCCGTCAAATGGTCGAGTTTAGCGCCAATGCCGGCCAGGCTGTGCTTAAGGTCTAAGAACACAGCCTTCACGGAGGACGCAGAGGTCTTCTCCTCAGGCAGCGCGTCATCTGTCAGCAGGCCAGCTGAGCTGCTTTTCTTTTTCTCACTCTCAAATGAGAGCTTAGCCTGCTTTCGTTCAGCCTTCCCCATCCTCTTCACAGACGATCCAACAGGCAACCAGTGGGGCACCACCGCACCTCAACAACAAGCAACCATCCATCAAAGGGCCACCAGTAAACAGAAGGCTCAACCAGGAGACCTCTCCCGCAGGCCGACCACCTCAGAACAAGGCTGGTGGCAGGAGAGGGAGCAGTAGGCCCCAAAGCCAGGCCAGCAGCTGGCACCGCGCAGCCAGGCACAATCCCAAAAGCTAGCTCAGCCCCGTCTCAAGGGCAGCAATCCTTAGAAGCATGGGGCCCCTCGGCCCGCAGGGCACCACCAACGGGTCCCAAGGGGCAGTGACAATGAGGTCCTGGGGGAATATCAGCCAGAAGGGGAAGGGGCGCAGAAAAAAGAAAGCACCCCTGTATGTCTCACAGGGGCCTCCTCTCCTCCTTTGGAGGGTGTCAATAGGCACCCCAGGGCACCAGCACGCTGAATAAAAATGAGAGGAGGCCCCCAGCCCCCAAGCTGCTGCGATCCAGCACCTTCACGAGAGCCCATGGCCCAACTCAGATGCCGACCGGGCCTCACAGAGGCAACAACGTGGCACCTCAACCCAGAGGACTAGGGGGCCGCAGCAAGTCCCAGGCCCCCTGGCACTAGATTAATGCGGCCAAGGAGGTGGAAGACCACCTATAGCAGGAGGGGGGACGTCACCCCACACCAGCACAAATCCACGGCCCTGCGGGAGCCCGTGGTCCGAACCAGCCACCGGTAGGCCCCGCAGGGCCTGACAGCACAGCTCTGGCCGCCGAGGTCCTCAGGGACGACTTTGTGTCTCAGCGCCCTGAACTCAGGCGTGAGGCCTATGTAGCAAGGGAGAGCACCCCCGCGGCTCCAACTCTGGCAGCTCCCGACCAGAGAGCCTGCCGGAGCAGCAGAAGCCCGCGCACCCCACACGCACTGTTTAGGCCTCAACACGAGACCGGCAGCAGGCGCGCTCCCCCAGCACACGTTCAGGAGGAAACACCGGCCAGCAGCCTCCCTGAGCCCTCTGACGCCATCTCAGGTGGTATGGGCAGGGTGGAGGCTGCAAAAAAGGATAAATACCTTGTTCTTGGTCCCCCACTGGCAGAGCCTCACAGTGTGGCAGCCATCTTGCAGTACGGCCAAGCCACACTCCCCATAACGTGCAAATTTTAGTAGCTTTCTGGTTTTACTTCGTAACTGTTAGACCTGTCAGCCTTACGGTGGTCTTCCCCCACAGCCTTTTGTCGGAATGCCTCATATTATTTCCAATTCTTTTTGTTGGCCTTAGGACTCTGAGCACTTTACCACTGCTGACCAGTGCTAAAGTGCATGTGCTTCTCTCATAAACATGGTAACATTGGTGTATACACAATTGGCATACTTAATTTACTTTTAAGTTCCTGGTACCGTGGTACACCATATACCCAGGGCATGTAAATTAAGTGCTACAAGTGGGCCTGCAGCACTGATTGTAACACCCCCTTAAGAAGCTCTTTAAACATGTGTCAGGTCTGCCACTGCAGAGCCTCTGTGTGCAGTTTCTCTGCCACTTAGACTTGACATTTAAAACCTCTTGTCAAGCTTTAAAGTCTCATTTTATACTCTGTTGCAAAACTGGACTTTGGGGTGGACTCACATTCTACCCTTTGGATGTAATGGTCTTTCAGGGGCCAGGACCAGGAATCAACAGTTGTATCCTTACCATTTTGTCCGGTGGCTCCCGGTACAGAGGTGGCTTCTAGTTGTCAATCACCGGGCTGGTCGTGCTAAAGATGCTTTTCTGCTCCAGTGAAGTCACTTTCTTCAGGCTACAAACTGACAGGAGAGGGGTCGCTGGTGACACCAGTGTCTGTGCTGAGGGGGTGCCCTGAAGTCTGAAAGTTGCATGGTCATTGGTTTCTGGGCAGGCGACAGACAAGCCTTGGTAGCTGCAAGAGTGGTCCACAGGCTTTCTGGCGGCTGGAGGTCATTTGGTGGGAAGTAGAAGCTTGAAACTTTGCACACCTCTTACACCCACTTCATAGATGTTGGACACCGGGTTTATTTAGGCTCAGGCAAAAAAGGGGGGGGGGGGGGACCGGGAGATTATATGGTCCACTGTACAGTCTCCCAACTATAGTGAATAAATACAAAATACACTGTTCCAAAAAGACGGCCAACCTAGAAGACCAGTAGTCTCAGGAGCAAGAGCCCTCAAGCATCACAATGGATGACTATCATTATCATCGGGAAATGCTCCTCACCAGGCCGGCACTGCAATGCCTGGCGGGCACCCCGGTAGGGGGGCTCTAAACCGTGCTACTCTGATAGTGACTGGTAAGTTCAACTATACAGACCAAGATGCTTATAATTAGGCACCAGTACACAAGAGAGAGGGAAAAAAGGGTGCTAAAATTGGTTATTCATCACACAATCTACATCCAAATTTTTTATCAGTTAAACAAGGATGACGACCAAGATTAAAATCAAAAATTGAAAATCAATAATTGAGATGTAATGCTCAATGACTTTCAAAAGACAGATAAATATCAGAGGACACTAGGTATTATAGGACCTCTAAGCTCGGGTCGACATGTTTCACGTCTGGTGGTCCAGCCGGATCCATTGACGCTTCATCAGGACCAAAAACATATAAACTGTACATCACCTCTTCTTCAAAAAAGAAAAAACCTCATATTAGGGTAAATAGCACCGGTCACTTACATTTAACCCCTTCTGTGCCTTGGACGAGATCATCTCGTCCAAGGCTACAGTTCCGTGCACCCCCCTCCCCCCCAAGTCGGGGATGGAAGGGGAAGACCTTCCCCTTACACCCCCGACCCCCCCCCACTCCCCCCTGTGACGTCAGCGCGCGCGCGCGCGCGCGCTGGTGTGTCACAGGGGCCACCCTAGTCGCGCTGGAAGCTCTGCTTCCAGCGCGATTGAAAAAGAAATGCAAAAGCATTTCTTTTTCAATCACTGGGAGGCCCGGAGGGGCTTCAAAGGGAAGGAAAAGTATTTCCTTCCCTTTGAAGTCCCTCCGAGGGTTTCAAAAGCCGGATTGCTTGCAATCCGGCTTTTGAAACCCCACTAGACACCAGGGATTTTTTTTTTTTTTATTGAAAGTGACAAAAGGGAGCGACCCCTTGGGCAAGGGTCGCTCCCAGGGGGGGCATTTTTTTGAGAAGGCCTTTTCTGCCCCCAGGGGGGGCAGAAACCTTTAGGCACCAGGGACCATTTTTTTTTATTTATTTATTTTTTTTTCATTTTTTTTTTTTTTGGCCCTTTTTAGGCAAGGGTCGCTCCCCTTGGGGGAAAATTATATTTTGGCCATTTCTGCCCCCCTTGGGGGCAGATTGGCCTATTTTGATGAGGCCAATCTGCCCCCAAGGGGGGTAGAAACCACTAGACACCAGGGATTTTTATTTTTTTTATTGTTATTGACAAAAGGGAGCGACCCCTTGGGCAAGGGTCGCTCCCAGGGGGGGCATATTTTCGGGAAGGCCTTTTCTGCCCCCAGGGGGGGCAGAAACCTCTAGGCACCAGGGACCTTTTTTTTTGTTTTTTGAGTTATATATTTTTTTTTTTTGGTGGGGAGCGACCCCTTAGGCAAGGGTCGCTCCCCTTGGGGGAAAATTATATTTTGGCCATTTCTGCCTCCCTTGGGGGCAGATTGGCCTATTTTGATGAGGCCAATCTGCCCCCAAGGGGGGTAGAAACCACTAGACACCAGGGATTTTTATTTTTTTTATTGTTATTGACAAAAGGGAGCGACCCCTTGGGCAAGGGTTGCTCCCAGGGGGGGCATATTTTCGGGAAGGCCTTTTCTGCCCCCCCGGGGGCAGATCGGCCTACTATTAGGCCGATCTGCCCCCAGGGGGGGCAGAAACCTCTAGGCACCAGGGACCTTTTTTTTTTTTTTTTGTGTTTTGTGTTATATTTTTTTTTTTTTGGTGGGGAGCGACCCCTTAGGCAAGGGTCGCTCCCCTTGGGGGAAAATTATATTTTGGCCATTTCTGCCCCCCTTGGGGGCAGATTGGCCTATTTTGATGAGGCCAATCTGCCCCCAAGGGGGGTAGAAACCACTAGACACCAGGGAGTTTTTTCTTTGCGTGAATTTCACGCAAAGGGAGCGACCCCTTAGGCAAGGGTCGCTCCCTGTGGGGGAGGGCAATTTATTTTAGGCCATTTCTGCCCCCCCTGGGGGCAGATCGGCCTATTATTAGGCCGATCTGGCCCCAGGGGGGGGCAGAACCCTCTAGGCGCCAGGGCAATTTTTTTTTTGTGTTTTTTTTTTATTTTTTTTTTTTTTTTTAGAGATGGGGAGCGACCCATCAGGCAAGGGTCGCTCCCCTGGGGGGGGGGCAAATTGTATTTAGACCATTTCTGCCCCCCTGGGGGCAGATTGGCCAATTTTAGGTCAATCTGCCCCCAAGGGGGCAGAAACCACTAGGCACCGGGGATTTGTTTTTTGGCGCCAATGTCACGCAGGGGGAGCGACCCCGTAGGCAAGGGTCGCTCCCGGGGGGGGGGGGGTGTTGGGGGGGCAAATTTATTTTAGGCCATTTCTGCCCCCCCGGGGGACAGATCGGCCTATTATTAGGCCGAACTGCCCCCAGGGGGGGGCAGAACCCTCTAGGCGCCAGGGCAATTTTTTTTTTTTTTTTTTTTTTTTTGTTGTTTCTTTTTTTAGAGATGGAGAGCGACCCATCAGGCAAGGGTCGCTCCCCTAGGGGGGCAAATTGTATTTAGACCATTTCTGCCCCCCTGGGGGCAGATTGGCCAATTTTAGGTCAATCTGCCCCCAAGGGGGCAGAAACCACTAGGCACCGGGGATTTGTTTTTTGGCGCCAATGTCACGCAGGGGGAGCGACCCCATAGGCAAGGGTCGCTCCCGGGTGGGGGGGGGGGGTTGGGGGGGGCAAATTTATTTTAGGCCATTTCTGCCCCCCCGGGGGACAGATCGGCCTAATATTAGGCAGAACTGCCCCCAGGGGGGGGCAGAACCCTCTAGGCGCCAGGGCAATTTTTTTTTTTGTGTTTTTTTTTTGTTGTTTCTTTTTTTAGAGATGGGGAGCGACCCATCAGGCAAGGGTCGCTCCCCTGGGGGGGGGCAAATTGTATTTAGACCATTTCTGCCCCCCTGGGGGCAGATTGGCCAATTTTAGGTCAATCTGCCCCCAAGGGGGCAGAAACCACTAGGCACCGGGGATTTGTTTTTTGGCGCCAATGTCACGCAGGGGGAGCGACCCCGTAGGCAAGGGTCGCTCCGGGGGGGGGGGTTGGGGGGGCAAATTTATTTTAGGCCATTTCTGCCCCCCCGTGGGACAGATCGGCCTATTATTAGGCCGAACTGCCCCCAGGGGGGGCAGAACCCTCTAGGCGCCAGGGCAATTTTTTTTGTGTGTTTTTTTTTGTTCATTTTTATCGGGAGACTTGGGGGAACGCTGGGTGGAAGAAAATTTGTAGCTCCTCTCAGATTCCAGAACTTTCTGCCACAGAAATGTGAGGGACATGGGTTTTTGTTAGCCAAATTTTGAGGTTTGCAAAGGATTCTGGGTAACAGAACCTAGTCCGAGCCCCGCAAGTCACCCCTCCTTGGATTCCCCTAGGTCTCTAGTTTTCAGAAATGCACAGGTTTGGTAGGTTTCCCTAGGTGCCGGCTGAGCTAGAGGCCAAAATCTACAGGTAGGCACTTCGCAAAAAACACCTCTGTTTTTTTCCCAAATTTAGGATGTGTCCACTTTGCGCTTTGGGATGTTTCCTGTCGCTGGCGCTAGGCCTACCCACGCAAGTGAGGTATCATTTTTATCGGGAGACTTGGGGGAACGCTGGGTGGAAGGAAATTTGTAGCTCCTCTCAGATTCCAGAATTTTCTGCCACAGAAATGTGAGGGACATGTGTTTTTTTAGCCAAATTTTGAGGTTTGCAAAGGATTCTGGGTAACAGAACATGGTCCGAGCCCCGAAAGTCACCCCTCCTTGGATTCCCCTAGGTCTCTAGTTTTCAGAAATGCACAGGTTTGGTAGGTTTCCCTAGGTGCCGGCTGAGCTAGAGGCCAAAATCTACAGGTAAGCACTTCGCAAAAAACACCTCTGTTTTTTTCCAAAATTTAGGATGTGTCCACGTTGCGCTTTGGGGTGTTTCCTGTCGCCGGCGCTAGGCCTACCCACGCAAGTGAGGTATCATTTTTATCGGGAGACTTGGGGGAACGCTGGGTGGAAGGAAATTTGTAGCTCCTCTCAGATTACAGAACTTTCTGCCACAGAAATGTGAGGGACATGTGTTTTTTTAGCCAAATTTTGAGGTTTGCAAAGGATTCTGGGTAACAGAACCTGGTCCGAGCCCCGCAAGTCACCCCTCCTTGGATTCCCCTAGGTCTCTAGTTTTCAGAAATGCTCAGGTTCGGTAGGTTTCCCTAGGTGCCGGCTGAGCTACAGGCCAAAATCTACAGGTAGGCACTTCGCAAAAAACATCTCTGTTTTTTTCCAAAATTTAGGATGTGTCCACGTTGCGCTTTGGGGTGTTTCCTGTCGCCGGCGCTAGGCCTACCCACGCAAGTGAGGTATCATTTTTATCGGGAGACTTGGGGGAACGCTGGGTGGAAGGAAATTTGTAGCTCCTCTCAGATTCCAGAACTTTCTGCCACAGAAATGTGAGGGACATTTTTTTTTTTTAGCCAAATTTTGAGGTTTGCAAAGGATTCTGGGTAACAGAACCTGGTCCGAGCCCCGCAAGTCACCCCTCCTTGGATTCCCCTAGGTCTCTAGTTTTCAGAAATGCACAGGTTTGGTAGGTTTCCCTAGGTGCCGGCTGAGCTAGAGGCCAAAATCTACAGGTAGACACTTCGCAAAAAACACCTCTGTTTTTTCCCAAAATTTAGGATGTGTCCACGTTGCGCTTTGGGGTGTTTCCTGTAGCCGGCGCTAGGCCTACCCACGCAAGTGAGGTATCATTTTTATCGGGAGACTTGGGGGAACGCTGGGTGGAAGGAAATTTGTAGCTCCTCTCAGATTCCAGAACTTTCTGCCACAGAAATGTGAGGGACATGTGTTTTTTTAGCCAAATTTTGAGGTTTGCAAAGGATTCTGGGTAACAGAACCTGGTCCGAGCCCCGCAAGTCACCCCTCCTTGGATTCCCCTAGGTCTCTAGTTTTCAGAAATGCACAGGTTTGGTAGGTTTCCCTAGGTGCCGGCTGAGCTAGAGGCCAAAATCTACAGGTAGGCACTTTGCAAAAAACACCTCTGTTTTTTTCCAAAATTTAGGATGTGTCCACGTTGCGCTTTGGGGTGTTTCCTGTCGCCGGCGCTAGGCCTACCCACGCAAGTGAGGTATCATTTTTATCGGGAGACTTGGGGGAACGCTGGGTGGAAGGAAATTTGTAGCTCCTCTCAGATTCCAGAACTTTCTGCCACAGAAATGTGAGGGACATGTGTTTTTTTAGCCAAATTTTGAGGTTTGCAAAGGATTCTTGGTAACAGAACCTGGTCAGAGCCCCGCAAGTCACCCCTCCTTGGATTCCCCTAGGTGTCTAGTTTTCAGAAATGCATAGGTTTGGTAGGTTTCCCTAGGTGTCGGCTGAGCTACAGGCCAAAATCTACAGGTAGGCACTTCGCAAAAAACACCTCTGTTTTTTTCCAAAATTTAGGATGTGTCCACGTTGCGCTTTGGGGTGTTTCCTGTCTCCGGCGCTAGGCCTACCCCCGCAAGTGAGGTATCATTTTTATCGGGAGACTTGGGGGAACGCTGTGTGGAAGGAAATTTGTAGCTCCTCTCAGATTCCAGAACTTTCTGCCACAGAAATGTGAGGGACATGTGTTTTTTTAGCCAAATTTTGAGGTTTGCAAAGGATTCTGGGTAACAGAACCTGGTCCGAGCCCCGTAAGTCAACCCTCCTTGGATTCCCCTAGGTCTCTAGTTTTCAGAAATGCACAGGTTTGGTAGGTTTCCCTAGGTGCCGGCTGAGCTAGAGGCCAAAATCTACAGGTAGGCACTTCGCAAAAAACACCTCTGTTTTTTTCCAAAATTTAGGATGTGTCCACGTTGCGCTTTGGGGTGTTTCCTGTCGCCGGCGCTAGGCCTACCCACGCAAGTGAGGTATCATTTTTATCTAGAGACTTGGGGGAACGCTGGGTGGAAGGAAATTTGTAGCTCCTCTCAGATTCCAGAACTTTCTGCCACAGAAATGTGAGGGACAAGTGTTTTTTTAGCCAAATTTTGAGGTTTGCAAAGGATTCTGGGTAACAGAACCTGGTCCGAGCCCCGCAAGTCACCCCTCCTTGGATTCCCCTAGGTCTCTAGTTTTCAGAAATGCACAGGTTTGGTAGGTTTCCCTAGGTGCCGGCTGAGCTAGAGGCCAAAATCTACAGGTAGGCACTTCGCAAAAAACACCTCTGTTTTTTTCCAAAATTTAGGATGTGTCCACGTTGCGCTTTGGGGTGTTTCCTGTCCCCGGCGCTAGGCCTACCCACGCAAGTGAGGTATCATTTTTATCGGGAGACTTGGGGGAACGCTGGGTGGAAGGAAATTTGTAGCTCCTCTCAGATTACAGAACTTTCTGCCACAGAAATGTGAGGGACATGTGTTTTTTTAGCCAAATTTTGAGGTTTGCAAAGGATTCTGGGTAACAGAACCTGGTCCGAGCCCCGCAAGTCACCCCTCCTTGGATTCCCCTAGGTCTCTAGTTTTCAGAAATGCACAGGTTCGGTAGGTTTCCCTAGGTGCCGGCTGAGCTACAGGCCAAAATCTACAGGTAGGCACTTCGCAAAAAACACCTCTGTTTTTTTCCAAAATTTAGGATGTGTCCACGTTGCGCTTTGGGGTGTTTCCTGTCGCCGGCGCTAGGCCTACCCACGCAAGTGAGGTATCATTTTTATCGGGAGACTTGGGGGAACGCTGGGTGGAAGGAAATTTGTAGCTCCTCTCAGATTCCAGAACTTTCTGCCACAGAAATGTGAGGGACATGTGTTTTTTTAGCCAAATTTTGAGGTTTGCAAAGGATTCTGGGTAACAGAACCTGGTCCGAGCCCCGCAAGTCACCCCTCCTTGGATTCCCCTAGGTCTCTAGTTTTCAGAAATGCACAGGTTTGGTAGGTTTCCCTAGGTGCCGGCTGAGCTAGAGGCCAAAATCTACAGGTAGGCACTTCGCAAAAAACACCTCTGTTTTTTCCCAAAATTTAGGATGTGTCCACGTTGGGCTTTGGGGTGTTTCCTGTAGCCGGCGCTAGGCCTACCCACGCAAGTGAGGTATCATTTTTATCGGGAGACTTGGGGGAACGCTGGGTGGAAGGAAATTTGTAGCTCCTCTCAGATTCCAGAACTTTCTGCCACAGAAATGTGAGGGACATGTGTTTTTTTAGCCAAATTTTGAGGTTTGCAAAGGATTCTGGGTAACAGAACCTGGTCCGAGCCCCGCAAGTCACCCCTCCTTGGATTCCCCTAGGTCTCTAGTTTTCAGAAATGCACAGGTTTGGTAGGTTTCCCTAGGTGCCGGCTGAGCTAGAGGCCAAAATCTACAGGTAGGCACTTCGCAAAAAACACCTCTGTTTTTTTCAAAAATTTAGGATGTGTCCACGTTGCGCTTTGGGGTGTTTCCTGTCGCCGGCGCTAGGCCTACCCACGCAAGTGAGGTATCATTTTTATCGGGAGACTTGGGGGAACGCTGGGTGGAAGGAAATGTGTAGCTCCTCTCAGATTCCAGAACTTTCTGCCACAGAAATGTGAGGGACATGTGTTTTTTTAGCCAAATTTTGAGGTTTGCAAAGGATTCTGGGTAACAGAACCTGGTCAGAGCCCCGCAAGTCACCCCTCCTTGGATTCCCCTAGGTCTCTAGTTTTCAGAAATGCATATGTTTGGTAGGTTTCCCTAGGTGCCGGCTGAGCTACAGGCCAAAATCTACAGGTAGGCACTTCGCAAAAAACACCTCTGTTTTTTTCCAAAATTTAGGATGTGTCCACGTTGCGCTTTGGGGTGTTTCCTGTCTCCGGCGCTAGGCCTACCCACGCAAGTGAGGTATCATTTTTATCGGGAGACTTGGGGGAACGCTGTGTGGAAGGAAATTTGTAGCTCCTCTCAGATTACAGAACTTTCTGCCACAGAAATGTGAGGGACATGTGTTTTTTTAGCCAAATTTTGAGGTTTGCAAAGGATTCTGGGTAACAGAACCTGGTCCGAGCCCCGCAAGTCACCCCTCCTTGGATTCCCCTAGGTCTCTAGTTTTCAGAAATGCACAGGTTTGGTAGGTTTCCCTAGGTGCCGGCTGAGCTAGAGGCCAAAATCTACAGGTACGCATTCGCAAAAAACACCTCTGTTTTTTTCCAAAATTTAGGATGTGTCCACGTTGCGCTTTGGGGTGTTTCCTGTCGCCGGCGCTAGGCCTACCCACGCAAGTGAGGTATCATTTTTATCGGGAGACTTGGGGGAACGCTGGGTGGAAGGAAATTTGTAGCTCCTCTCAGATTACAGAACTTTCTGCCACAGAAATGTGAGGGACATGTGTTTTTTTAGCCACATTTTGAGGTTTGCAAAGGATTCTGGGTAACAGAACCTGGTCCGAGCCCCGCAAGTCAACCCTCCTTGGATTCCCCTAGGTCTCTAGTTTTCAGAAATGCACAGGTTTGGTAGGTTTCCCTAGGTGCCGGCTGAGCTAGAGGCCAAAATCTACAGGTAGGCACTTCGCAAAAAACACCTCTGTTTTTTTCCAAAATTTAGGATGTGTCCACGTTGCGCTTTGGGGTGTTTCCTGTCGCCGGCGCTAGGCCTACCCACGCAAGTGAGGTATCATTTTTATCTAGAGACTTGGGGGAACGCTGGGTGGAAGGAAATTTGTAGCTCCTCTCAGATTCCAGAACTTTCTGCCACAGAAATGTGAGGGACATGTGTTTTTTTAGCCCAATTTTGAGGTTTGCAAAGGATTCTGGGTAACAGAACCTGGTCCGAGCCCCGCAAGTCACCCCTCCTTGGATTCCCCTAGGTCTCTAGTTTTCAGAAATGCACAGGTTTGGTAGGTTTCCCTAGGTGCCGGCTGAGCTAGAGGCCAAAATCTACAGGTAGGCACTTCGCAAAAAACACCTCTGTTTTCTCCCAAAATTTTGGATGTGTCCACGTTGCGCTTTGGGGCGTTTCCTGTCGCGGGCGCTAGGCCTACCCACGCAAGTGAGGTATCATTTTTATCGGGAGACTTGGGGGAACATAGATTAGCAAAACAAGTGCTATTGCCCCTTGTCTTTCTCTACATTTTTTCCTTCCAAATATAGGAGAGTGTGTAAAAAAGACATCTATTTGAGAAATTCCCTATAATTCACATGCTTGTATGGTCACCCCGGAATTCAGAGATGTGCAAATAACCACTGCTCCTCAGCACCTTATCTTGTGCCCTTTTTGGAAATGCAAAGGTTTTCTTGATAGCAATTTTTTACTCTTTATATTTCAGCAAATGAATTGCTGTATACCCGGTATAGAATGAAAACGCACTGCAGGGTGCAGCTCATTTATTGGCTCTGGGTTCCTCGGGTTCTTGATGAACCTACAAGCCCTATATATCCCCGCAACCAGAGGAGTCCAGCAGACGTAACGGTATATTGCTTTCCATAATCTGACATTGCAGGGAAAAGTTACAGAGTAAAACGGAGAGAAAAATTGATGTTTTTTTCACCTCAATTTCAATATTTTTCTTTTTCAGCTGTTATTTTCTGTAGGAAACCCTTGTAGGATCTACACAAATGACCCCTTGCTGAATTCAGAATTTTGTCTACTTTTCAGAAATGGTTAGGTTTCTGGGATCCAGCATTGGTTTCATGCCCATTCCTGTCACTGACTGGAAGGAGGCTGAAAGCACAAAAAATTGCAAAAATGGGGTATGCCCCAGTAAAATGCCAAAATTGTGTTGAAAAATTGGGTTTTCTGATTCAAGTCTGCCTGTTCCTGAAAGCTAGGAAGCTGCTGAGTTTAGCACTACAAACCCTTTGTTGATGCCATTTTCAGGGGGAAATCCACAAGCCTTCTTCTGCAGCCACTTTTTCCATTTTTTTAAAAAAAAACGACATTTTCACTGTATTTTGGCCAATTTCTTGGCCTCCTTCAAGGGAACCCACAAAGTCTGGGTACCTCTAGAATCCCTAGGATGTTGGAAAAAAAGGACGCAAATTTGGCTTGGTTAGCTTATGTGGACAAAAAGTTATGAGGGCCTAAGCGCGAACTGCCCCAAATAGGCAAAAAAAGGCCTGGCACAGGAGGGGGGAAAAGGCCTGGTAGCGAAGGGGTTAAGTAAACTGGTTAAATCAGGTCACCCTAGGAGACAGAAACATAAAAAATACACAAACCAACAGTACCCAGGATGTGGTTGTAAATGTAATTGAATAAATGTATAAGTGATGGGTCATTGAAAAGTCAAGCTTACCATCCCCAATTCGAGAACAGGTTCCTTGGGAGGCACGTTCCAAGGACTCAAAAATGACACTGTGCATGATAAATAATAACAACATCAGTCTCTAATACTACATCACATATATGAGAAAAGAACGGGTATATCCTGTCAGCTGTGCAGTATTATTGGAAACAATTTGTATGAAAAACCCGAGTAATAAGGAGAAGTAAAAGTTTGTTATAAAGCCTTTGAGTATGACCTAGTATCATTATAGGGTTGATAATAAGGTGATTCTCACCAGGGATCATCTGGTCCGGGAAAACCAGTTTGGCGGTCACCATAGTGACACTGCCACCTGTATCACCTGTATCCCTCAGACCCATTGATTCTTGGCCACTGTCTATACTTTTCCAAATTGGAAGGTAAGACAGGCAAGAGTTCAATGTCCACCCCACCCAGGGATTCCAAGGTAGCTTCAGTGCAACCTCTGGCCTCTCCAGAGCACCCTGTTACTCCCAACCCAATGCTAACAATGCCCTTGGACTGCACCTCAGTGGGGGACATATTGGTGCAAACTGAATCACCTCTCTTATGCCCTGGCTGACCACAGTCAAAGCATGTCCCAGCCTTCTTCAGATCCCAGTTCTTACCCTGATACCTCTTGCCTTTTGGTCAGTGAAGTTTCTATGGGCCCACCCTCTTTGTAGTTCTTTTGGGAGCCTGGGGAAGACTCTGGCCCTCATTACAATCCTGGTGGTCAGTGTTAAAGCGGCGGTAATACCGCCAACAGGACGGCGGTAAAAAAAAAAAGGAATTATGACCATGGCGGAAACCACTAACATAGACAGCCACTTTAACACTCTGACCGCCACAGCGGTAGAAACAAACACTGCGGCGGTAACCGCCAACAGACAGGCGGAACACAATGTACCGCCCACTGTATTACAAGGCACCAATCCGTCACCTTTTCTGGTCACGCCATCAAAACGCCATCAAAAGCACGGCGAAAACAGTCTTAGGAACGGAAACCACTCACCTCTCGACACCCTACGAGGAACCAGGACGCTATGGAGCCCTAACTTCAGGTGCTACCAATGTTGGTTTACCTTCTCTTCCACCAGGAGCAGTTACGATGGCGGAAACGACCACGGTGAGTACTGCACTTAACACACAGGGTAAGGGGGAGGAAAAAGAGAGTGAAACACACATGCAGCACGCGATACTCCACCCTCACCCATAACACCATACACACAAATACATGCCACAACATTACATATACACCCCGTAACCCCCTGGAAGAATGCAAGGACAAAAGGAAATTATTGTAACATGTGTAATCATCGAAAATTCAGATATGGAAACAGGTCTGTAACAGATCAGTACATACAAATATGTCCAGCAACTACACAAGTCCGGATAGTGTTCCAATCATTGTCCGTGGACCAGTGGTCCCAAGATGCATTGGCGCAGCCCACACATGATACCTGACTGTAAACGGAGAGAACACAGCTGGGGCATCAGATCGAAAACAAACAGGCACCCCAGGGGGAAGGGGATGGGGGGGCACCTCAGCCGGATGAAGGGACAACACCATTGCTCCACAAGAGGGCTCCATGCCTACTGCTTTATCCTGGGGAGTGCAAAGCCACAGTCTCTCAAGAGGGTGGTTTGCCCACTGCTTTATCCTGGGGAGTGCAAAGCCACAGTCTCTATAGTCTCTCCAGTGGGTGGTTTGCCCACTGATTGGTCCTGGGGAATGCAAAAACCACAGTCTCTCAAGTGTGTGACATGTTCCACTGGTTCTGGAGGGGACTTAGTGCCCAGAGTGCTTCATCCTGCCAAGGCCAGGGGTAGTGGATGTATCTCTCCACTGGTTCTGGAGGGGGCTTTGTGCCCAGAGTGCTTCATCCTGCAAAGGACTGGGGTAGTGGATGTATCTCTCCACTGGTTCTGGAGGGGGCTTTGTGCCCAGAGTGCTGCACATGCTGTGTGGCAGGTCCCATTCCCTCACCTGGGTGTGTATGCCACGAGATTGCCTGGGAACAGGTAGCATGATACTCCATGGAGTCAGAGATACACTCCACCCTGCTGCGACTTTGCCAGCCAACTGCTGGTACTAACAGTGCTGGTTGTGGTGCCTCACGTACGCTGTGCAGGGTCCAGGACGTCTCCTGCAGCCTTGGACAGCTGTCCACTGGGAATGTTGTCCTTCTCGGCTGTGGTGGCACTGTCTGTGCACGTCGCAGGGCTGGTGGAGGGGGCAGCAGCGGTGTCTGTGGCAGGGATGCTGCCGGTGGTGCATGTGTCAGCACCTGTGGAGGGAGACAGCAGGACATCTCCTGCAGCCTCGGACGGCTAACCACTGGGGATGATGCTGGGGACTGTTGCTGAGGCAGCAGACGTGCAGGTGGCGGTGCAGGTGGCGGTGCAGGTGGCGGGGCAGGTGGCGGTGCAGGTGGCGGTGTCCACCGCCGTACAGGTTGCTGCTCAGGTTGCCAGAAGGGATGACACCAGTACCTCAGCCGGAGGCTCCGTGCCCTGTGCTGACTTCCCCTTAGCCTTGTGTCCCTTCCGCACTTTGGAAGTAGCTGCTGGGGCCTTGGCACTGTCCCCTTTTGGCTTGGAGAAGGCCTTGTTGGGTGGTTGGTGCGGCTTTACCCTACAGCATGTGGGCACCTTCTTCAGCTTGGCAGGTGGCGGAATGGGCTGATCCTTTGCCTCGCTAGGTGGCACACTGGCAGCCCCGATGGGTGCCGCCTTCGATGTTCCCGGACTTGCAGGGACCCCAGTGCTTGAGGATTTGGTGGCTGAGGTGCTGGGCTGAGATCTGCACATCCTCGCTCTAGGGGAAGGACATTGGGGTGTAGGGAAGAGGTCAAGGTTAGCCAGGAAACGTTTTTTAGACACACTGGGATGGGAAGATGGAGGGGGTTTGGGAGTGGAGGAAGAGGTAGTGGTTGTAGGAGGTGTACGTCTGCTGAGTTTGGGTGAAGGTGCATGGGCTGGAGGCTGTTGTGAGGTGGATGGCTGATGAGTGGGTGTGTGCCTGCGTTTGTGTACTTTGGGAGGCTCGCTCACAGACACACTGGGGGAGGACAAAGGGGATGTGTGAATGGTAGTGGGGGTGGTGATTGCACATGAGCGGTGTGTGGTGATGGGTGTGCTGGTGATGGAGGTAGTGGCTGAGGATGTAGTGCATGCAGGTGTGAGTGGAGATGAGACTGGGAGGGAGGAGGGGGATGTGGAGGAGGGGGACACAGTGGAGGCAGTGGATGTTGCTGTGTCTGCATGGGGATGGTGCTTGTGTGAGTGCCTGTGGGATGTGTGGTGCTTATGTTTGCCATGTCCACTCTTGTGTGTTGATGAGTGTGCATGCTGGTCTGATGGTGTGCTTGGGATAGGCTGAGGTACAGGGGATTGGGTCTGGGTAGTGGAAGTTGGAGGAGGGTGGCTGGACACAGGGAAAATGGCTGCCATCAGTGCTGAGGCCAGAGCCTGAAATGCTCTCTGTTGGGCTGCCACGCCAGAATGAATGCCCTCCAGGTATGCATTTGTTTGTTGCAAATGCCTCTCACCACCCTGCATGGCATTCAAAATGGTTGATTGCCCAACAGTGAGGGATCTCAGGAGGTCAATAGCCTCCTCACTGAGGGCAGCAGGGCTGACTGGGGCAGGGCCTGAGGTGCCTGGGGTAAAGGAGATGCCCACCCTCCTGGCTGAGCGGGCAAGGGAAACATGCTGAGGGGCTGCTGCGAGGGTGGTGCTGGTAGGGGGGTGGTGGCTGTACCTGTTGATGCGGTGGGAACAGAGGAGCCCGCCACCGCAAGGGAGCTCCCATCAGAGGAGGAGTCGCTGTTGCTGGTGTCTCCTCCTGTCCCCGTCGTAGAGCTCCCCTTGCCCCCCGACCCACTGGTGCCTTCAGACTCCGTTAATTCACCCTCGAGGGCCATGTGGGTTGCAGCTCCCTCCTGCTCCATTGCCAATGCTCCTCCACCAGATGATGCTAATGCACACAAGGACAGGGTGACAAAACGAAAATGGGGGGAAAGACAGAAGAGACACATTGTGAATGCCTGCAACACCACTACTGTTGGCGGACACAACACACAAGGAGCAGCCCTATGCAATAGCCCATGCACTAACAGTTCAGGGGAAAAGCACATGCCCATGGGGGACTCTGCCTAGACCCATTTGATGCACAGCTGGAAGCCACCGGAGCCTGACTAGGTGTAGAGGGCCACTACCACTTTTGGGGTTGGATTGGCACTGAGCCTGCAAAACAATGGATCTACCTTAGCACGTCTGCCCTGGCCTAGGGGAACCAACAGCCCACTTCCCCCACCCAGAAACCTCATACAGCGCGCAGAGTCAGCTGAATGAGACTGTACTCACCCCCTTGTGGCTGCTGTGATGCCCTCAAGTGCCCATCCAACTCAGGATATGCCACCACCAGGATCCGGTACATCAGGGGGGTCATGGTGCGACGGGCACCCCTTCCACGTTGGGAGGCCATCCCCAGCTGGGCCTCTGCCGTCTTTTTGCAGCAGTGGGTGCTCCGTCTATGGTAGACCATCAGGGTCTGCACTTCCTTGGCGATGGCACGCCAAATACCCTGCTTCTGGTGGGCGCTGACCTAGAGGAATATTGAAGTAGGAATGGATATTACTCCCCCGTCCAATTCTTCTTACTCATTGGCCCCAAACCTCCCACCCTGGCCCAGGAAAACATACACTCACCATCCTCACATGCTGGCCTCTGCCCCCTGTCTCTTCCATCCACGACACTCCATACATTCATGTGCCATGCATCATGCTCACAGTGTACTCACCTGTTTGTCTGGAGAACTGTAGAGTAGCGTGTACTGGGGAGGACCCCATCCACCAGTTTATCCAATTCCTCCACAGTGAAGGCAGGGGCCCTTTCCCCAGACACATGAGCCATTATTGCTTCCAGACTCAGGTCACAGCAGCACTTGCAGTCCAGGTCCTCTCCTGTTGAAGGCAGGTATCAAGTGAGTGAACAGACAGAAAATGGCGGTCACGTCCGCGGCGGTGCGTACCGCCACTGCCGGCGTACATCGTCCTTGGTTCCTGGGACCCATAGGGCCCAATGTTAACCAATGCAGATTTGCGCCGCGGTCTTCGACCGCCCACTGCGACAGTGTACAACGCCAGCGCAGTTACCTCATATCCCCTTGTCCCACCTTCCAGGTCAGGCAGCACCATTTCAGGAGGCCACATGGGATGAATGTTAACTGTGTCACACCTATCTGGGCCGGGAATATAGACAGATACCGGTACATTGCGGATTATTAAGGTTTCTGCAAATAACAAATTGTGATACCTCAGTGTTGATGACTCTCTGCTCGCTGTTCTCCTCCATAGGGCACGTCTGCTGGGGCAGGTGATGAGATGGCGGCATCCTCCGGTGTACAGACCCCTGGTGGACCTGTCGACAATGGAAGAGAGACACATCCTAGTCACATACAGGCTTGATCGTGCAGCAATCCTGGAACTGTGTGCCCAGTTGGAGCCAGACCTGATTTCAGCTATCCGCCATCTCACAGGAATCCCCCCTCTAGTGCAGGTTCTCTAACGTGTTGTCCAGAGTGTTATCTGCCCTGCTGAAACACATGCGCAGCTACATCGCTTTCCCTCAGGTGGAGGATTTGCCCACAGTGAAAGGTGACTTCTATGCCCTGGGACATATCCCCAACATCATTGGTGCCATTGATGGGACACGTGTGGCAATTGTACCCCCCGCAGGAAGGAACAGGTGTATAGAAACCGGAAGAGCTACCATTCGATGAATGTGCAGATGGTGTGTTTGGCAGACCAGTACATCTCCCATGTCAATGTCAAGTATCAGGGCTCTGTGCATGACGCTTACATTTTGAGGAATAGCAGCATCCCTTTTGTGATGGGCCAACTCCAGAGGCACTGTGTGTGGCTAATAGGTGAGCCCAAGGTCCCAACACAGTTGACATAGGTGTCTGGGTATGGGGGAGTCCCTAAAGGTTGGAGGATGTCTAACAGTTGTCTCTTGATATTTGCAGGTGACTCTGGTTACCCCAACCAGTCATGGCTACTGGCCCCAGTGAGGAATCCCAGGACAAGGGCAGAGGAAAGCTACAATGAGGCTCATGGGCAAACTAGGAGGATAATAGAGTGTACCTTCGGCCTACTGATGGCCCCATTCCGGTGCCTCCATCTGACAGGTGGCTCCCTATACTACTCACTGAAGAAGGTGTGCCAGATCATCGTGGCATGCTATATGTTGCACAACCTGGCTTTGCGATGCCAGGTGCCTTTTCTGTAGGAGGATGGGCCTGATGATGGTCTTGTGGCAGCTGAGGAGCCTGTGGACAGTGAAGAAGAGGAGGCAGAAGAAGAAGATATAGACAACCGAAACAACATCATAATGCAATACTTCCAGTGAGACACAGGTAAGAGGATGGCACTGCGTCTCTCACATCATACTACTGTAGGACATAGCATAAATCTGCCTTTTTACCTCTGTGTATGGACCCTGACATGTCACTTTGGCTTTCCATTTCACAGATCTGCATCTCACTTTCTGCCTTCTGCTATGTTTACTGCTGCCCAACAAATGTCTAACATTGGTAAGTAAACATGAACATTGCCATTGCTATATTTCTGAGAGGTTCCAATTACACATTTGTGAAAGTACAGACTGACTACAGATTCATTTGTGATTCAAGGATTTCTATTTCTGTGCAAATAAGTGGAGGGGGCTGTGCAATGGGCTGGGGTGATGGTGGAGGAATGTCCATGGTAGAGTCCAGTCTATTGGTCTGACAGGTGCATTGTCCAAGGGGGCATAGGAAGTGGAGTAATGGCAGTTCAAAGTTGTCAGGGTGACAAAGTGGGACAAAAGGGTGACAATCAGGAGAGTGTTATTTCCTGGCGGAGGTCTTGGCAATGTTCTCTGTCTTGTTCCTGGATCCCAGGGACCGTTTGCAGGGTGGTTCTCCTTCTGCAGGGGGTGGGATGCTGGTGGCCTGTTGTTCCTGTGGCGGGACCTCCTGTCCACTAGCGCCGGCAGAGGTGGACGAATGTTCATCATCCAGGCTAGTGTTAGGGGCCCGTTTGTGTGCCACTGTGTCCCTCATGGTGTTGGCCAGGTCTGCCAGCACCCCTGCAATGGTGACCAGGGTGGTGTTGATGGACTTCAAGTCCTCCCTGATCCCCAGGTAGTGTTCCTCCTGCAGCCGCATGTTCGCCTGCATCTTGTCCAGAATCTGGCCCAGTGTATCTTGGGAAATGTTGGTAGGTTCCCAGGATCGTGGTGAGTGACTCCTGGAGGGTCGGTTCCCTGGGCCTGTCCTCCCCCTGTCGCACAGCAGTCCTCCCAGCTTCCCTGTTGTCCTGTGCCTCTGTCCCCTGAACCGTGTGCTCATGGCCACTGACCTCAGGTCCCTGATTGTCCTGGGTTTGTGGGGTGCCCTGAGGTGGTGGACACACTGCTGGTTGACGTGTCCTGGGGACAGAGGTATGGGCCCGCTGGGTGGGTGCTGTGGTGGTGTTTCCTGAGGGGGAGGCTCTGTGGTGATGTGAGACTGTGAATGGGTAACTGACTGTCCGGAGGTCCGTGATGGGCCAGGTTGGTCATCCAGATCCAGGCGACCAGAGCTACTGTCATCACTGTGGGCCTCTTCTGTGGGGGGATGGATGTTGCTGGCACCTCTTCTCCAGTGACATTGGCTGGGATACCTGTGGGGATGTAAATGCAGTGTTATTGTTTCTGTGTGTGACATCTTGTGCATGACTGGGTTGCCCTCTATGGTTGTTATTGCCCTGGCAGCTTTGCCTTGTGTGAGTTGTTATTTGATGGCCTAGCTGATTGTCTCTAGTGTGCATGCTTTATTGATGGGTGTCCTTGCAGGACTGTGAGGGGTGTCCGTGCATTGGTAGAGCATGCAGGGCTTGGCATTGAGATGAGTGAGATGTGATGGTGGGATGTGTGGGAAGTGGTGGAGTGATAAGAGTGAGGGTGAGGGTATGTGATGGCATGCAGGTGGGGGGGTGAAAGAATTGGGGTGTTGACTTACCAGAGTCCAGTCCTCCTGCTACTCCTGCCAGGCCCTCAGGATGCATGATTTTCAAGACTTGCTCCTCCCATGTTGTTAGGTGTTGGGGAGGAGGTGGGGGTCCACCGCCAGTCCTCTGTATAGCGAGTTGGTGTTGTGCTGCAATGGAACATACCTTTCCCGGAGGTCGTTCTACCTCTTCCTGATATAATTCCTTGTTCTGGGGTGCTGTCCCACGGCATTGACCCTGTCCACGATTCTCTGCCATAGCTCCATCTTCCTAGCAATGGATATCCAATGCTCCTGTGATCCAAATAGCTGTGGCTCTACCCGGATGATTTCCTCCACCATGACCCTCAGCTCAAGGCTGTGCAACATACAGAATGCCACAATGATCTGGCTGACCTTCTTAGGTGAGTAGCACAGGAGTCCACCTGTTAGATGGAGGCAACAAAACCTGGCCTTCAGGAGGCCGAATGACCTTTCTATTATCCTTCTTGTTCGCCCATGTGCCTCATTGTAACATACCTCTTCCCCTGTCCTGAGATTCCTCACAGGGGTCAGTAGCCATGAGAGGTTGGGGTAACCAGAGTCACCTGCAAATATGGAGGGACAACTGTTAGCCACACACTCACCCTTAGCGCCCACAACATACCCATACACCAACATCTACTGGGTGGGAACCAGGGCACACCTATAAGCCACACCCTGTGCCTCTGGAGATGGGCCATAACATTTGGGATGCTGCTATTCCTCAGGATAAAGGCATCATGCACAGATCCAGGATACTTAGCACTGACGTGGGAGATGTACTGGTCCGCCATGCACATCATCTGGACATTCATGGAGTGAAAACTCTTTTGATTTCTGAAGACTTGTACATTCTGTGGGGGGACGGGGGACAAATGCAATAAGTGTTTCATCCATTGCCCCAGTGATGTTGGGGATATGTCCCATTGCATAGAAGTCAGCTTTCATTGTGGCCAAATCCTCCACCTGGGGGCAAACAATGTAGCTGCACGTGTGTTGAAACAGGGCAGCCAACACTCTGGTCAGCACTATTGAGAACATTGGCTGTAACATTCCTGCTGCCAAGCCCACTGTCACTTGGAAAGAACCAGTTGCCAGGAAATGGAGTATAGATAGCACTTGCACAAGAGGGGGGAATCCCAGTGGGGTGAAGGATAGCAGATATTATGTCAGGCTCCAATTGGGCACACAGCTCCGTGATTGTGGCCCTGTCAAGTCTATGGGTGAGGATAATGTGCCTGTCCTCCATTGTTGCCGAGTCCACCAGGGGTCTGTACTCGGGGATGTCTCCATCTCCTATTCATTTGCAGCAGTTGCAATCAATGTGGCAAAAGAGTGAGCAGCTGGTCATTATCTATACATAGCAACCACTACAGTTCTATGCATATTGTGACTCTTACATTATTTAGGTGTGATAGGTCCAAAGTGTAAATTTGTGTAATGTGACGCAGTTAGGATCCATGGCCTACATCCCCCCCCGAAATGGCATCCGCCTGTCCAGTATGGAGGGACAGGTGGAAGTGAGGTAATTCTGCTGACGTTGTGTGCCGTTGCAGGAGGCGGTTGAGAACTCCTCATTGGTTGTCTTTGGGCCCTATGGGGAATAGTGGCCAATGGTGATGTACGCCGGCATTGACCGCACGCACCGCCGCAGGCGTGACCACCATTTTCTATCTCTTCACTCACTTGCTACCTGACCTTCAACAGGAGAGGACCTACACTGCCTGTGCTGCTGTGACCTGTGTCTGGAACCAACCATGGCTCGTGTGACTGGGGAAAGGGCCCCTGCCTTCACCTCAGCGGAGTAGGAGAGACTGGTGGATGGGGTCCTACCCCAGTACCGATTGCTGTATAGACCTCTAGACCAACAGATGAGTACACCGTTAGTACGATGCGTGGGCCACAAATGCATGGAGTGCTGTGTGTGAAGGCCTCATGTAGGGGGGTGTTGGTGGATAGGCCCTGGGCAGCGTGCAGCATGTATGCTGGCCATGTCTGGGCTAATGGGGATGGGAAAGGGCATGGTGGGCCATAAGTGTAACAGGCAGCACGGTCGGACTAACACCTTTCCCTGTGTGTATTTCCCTGCAGGTCAGCGCTCATCAAAAGAAGGGTATATGGCATGCCATCACCAAGGACGTGTAGAGCCTGGGGGTCTACGGCAGGCAGAGCACCCACTGTCAGAAACGGTGGGAGGACCTGAGACGTTCGGCACGGAAGACGGCGGAGGCCCAGCTGGGAGTGGCTTCCCAACGAGGAAGGGGTGCTTGTCAAACCCTGAACCCCCTGATGGCCCGCATAATGGTGGTAGCCTATACGGAGCTGGATGGGCACTTGGGGGGCATCACAGCAGCAACAAGGGAGTAAGTACAGTGCCCTTCATTACAAATTACGCCTGGTGGGGTGGTATCCAGGTGGGGGTTGGGGGCCTTGTGGGGGCCCCTAGGCCAGGCATGACATTGCAGAGTAGGTCCCATGTTAGGCACAGTTCTGATGTGATGGTCCTCCAACCAAGCTAGTAGGCATCCACTACTGGGCAGGGGTCTGTGGGTCTCAGATATGCTGCAATTGGCGTTAGGTGTTCCTATCCATGGGCTGGTGACTAGCATTGTGATTGGTAGTGCATTGCCAGTGTGTAGGGCTGTTCCCGGTGTGTGTTGTACGCCAACAGTGGTGTTGGTGCCACCATTGACCAAATGTATCCTTTGTCTCTCCCCCACTTTTTGTTTTGTCATCCTGTCATCTGGCGGAGAAGCAGAGGCACCGGAAACAGAGGGAGCTGCATCTCACAGAACCCAGGAGGCCGAATCCACTGATGGCGAGGGCACCAGTGGGACGGAGGGCAAGGGGAGCACCACAGCGGAGCCTCGAGGGGACAATTTGGACACGGATACCTCCTCTGATGGAAGCTCCCTGGTGGTGGCGGACACCTCTGTGCCCACCCCTGCTACAGGTACAGACCCCACCCCTCATACCAGCACTGTCCTCCCAGCAGCCCCTCAGCGAGTTGTCCATGCCCGCTCACCCAGGAAGGTGGGCATCTCCTTCACCCCAGGCACCTCAGGCCCTGCCCAGTCAGCCCTGCTGCCCTGAGTGAGGAGGCTATTGACCTTCTGCGATCCGGCTCTGTTGGACAGTCAACCATTGTGAATGCCATTCAGGGGCTGGCAGTCCAAATGCAACAAACCAATGCACTTCTGGAGGGCATTCAACCTGGCTTGGTGGCCCAACAGAGATCAATCCAGGCTCTGGCCTCCTCCCTGATGGCAGTCATTGTCCGTGTTTCCACCCTCAAGTCTCCAACTTCCTCCACCCAATCCCATTCCCATCAACCCTAACCTATCCCAAGCTTACAGGCAGACGAGCATGTACCAGGACAACCCACAAGAGTGGACATGGCAAACACAAGCACTACACTTCATCTGACAGGCACTCACACAAACAGCATCCAGATGCAGACATACCAACATCCACTGCCTCCACTGTGGCCCCCTCCTCCTCGTCGTCCACCTCCCTCCAAGTAGCGTCTCCACTCACACCTGCATGCACTACATCCTCATCTATTACCCACCATCACTAGCACACTTTATAGTAAACACCCCTGACTGGCAGTCACCATCCCCACATCCATGCACACATCCCCGGTGTCCTCTCCCATCGTGTCTGTGTTCCTCCTCTCAAAGTACACAAATGCAAGCACTCAGACACCCAACAGCCATCTACCTCACAACAGCATCCAGCCCACGCACCTGCACCCAAACACAGCAGACTGACACCTACTACAAGCACTGCCTCTTCCTACACTCCCAAACCTTCCCTGCACCAATGTCCCTAAGAAGCTTTTCCTCTCCAACATTGACCTCTTTCCTACCCCTCCTCCCGTCCCTCACATCAGGCTAAGGTGGTCAAAACCCAGGCAAGCACCTCAGCCACCCAGTCCACAGGCACAGTAGTGTCCCTAGCAACTCCAAGTGGGTAAGGATCCCGGCCAACAGTCAGCAAGACGGGAAGGATGCCTGCCCCAAGTGCTTCAAGGAAGGGCATGGAGCCAGCCCCAGCTTCAGGAAGGAAGGACAAGGAGCCAGCCCCAGATGCTGCAAAAGGGGGCAAGGAGCCACCCCTAGTTGCTGTCAGGAAGGCAGCAAGGACAAGGGGCCTGGTGCTGGGACTCAGTCGGATCCCCCACCACCAACCATGGTGGTGCAGCCGTCCGAGGCTGCAGGGGATGGGCTGGAGCCTCCCCCCACCACCACCAGGAATATGTAATGAAACAACTAGGTCCTAAACAACTACTGGCCTAAACCACTACTGCTAATAGCTAAAAGTCTCTACAACGAAGTACTGAACAACTACTGTCTAAACAATGATTTTGCCTAAATAACGATTGCCAAAACAACGAATTCTAAGGTACCTTTTTTATGGTTTATTAGTTGTTTAGAAGATATATATATATATATATATATATATATATATATATATATCAATTCTAATATATTATATATAATTATAAATATATATATACATTCTAAACAACTAATAAACAAAAAAAGAAAAGGAAAAAATCTTACCTTAAAATTTGTTGTTCAGAAAATCGTTATTCAGGCAAAGTCGTTGTTTAGACAGTAGTGGTTTAGGCAAGTAGTTGTTTAGGACCTAGTTGTTCAGGATGTTTCCCTTCCCCCACCACCACCAGCACCACTGCCGCCACCACTAGCAGCAGTACCCCCAGTGGGCAGCCGTCTGAGCAACAGCACCACAACTGCCACCACTGAACAGCCGTCTCTGCCAGCAGACAGTGTGTAGTCCTGCATCCATGGTCTATTGTGCGGCCTGGCCACTGCAAATCCTGTGGGTATGACACCCAGCAAAGAGACTGTGATCCTGCACTTCCCAAGATCTGCATCACTGGGCACGATGCCCCTTCCAGAACCAGTGGAGAAGCCATCCACTTACCCCATCCTCCCCAGGATGAAGCTCACTGAGCACGATGCCCCCTCCAGAACCAGTGGAGAAGCCATCCACTCACCACATCCTCCCCAGGATGAAGCTCACTGGGCACAATGCCCCCTCCATCCACTCACCCCATCCTCCCCAGGATGGAGCTCACTGGGTATGATGCCCGCTCCACAACCAGTGGAGAAGCCGTCCACTCACCCCATCCTCCCCAAGATGAAGCTGACTGGGCCCAATGCCCCCTCCAGAGCCAGTGGAGAAGTCATCCACTCTAGACACTGTGGCCTTGCACTCCCCAGGACAGAGCACAGGGCATGTTGCCCCCTCCAGATCCAGTGGAGAAGTCATCCACTCAAGAGACTGTGGCCTTGCACTCCCCTAGACAGAGCACAGGGCATGTTGCCCCCTCCAGAGCCAGTGGAGAAGTCATCCACCCGAGAGATTGTGGCCTTGTACTCCCCAGGACAGAGCAATGGGCATGTTGCCCCCTCCAGGACCAGTGGCATTGTACCATATTCCGGCTGAGGTGCTCCCCGTTCCCCTTTCCCCCTGAGGTGCCTGCCTGTTTTTCACCTGATGTCCCTGCAGTGTTCTCTCTGTGTTGTTGCAGGAGTGAGGTGGGGCCTTGGACTTTGTGATGTGGGCCTGTGGCCCACGAACATTGAGGACTGGGCAGTGTCCCTTGATTTGTACATATGTATGTACTTTTTTATTTGGTTGCACGTATTCCTACAATATTTATCTTATTACACTCACTTTAATCTAATGGAGGTGTCCTTGCATTATTCCTGGGGGGTAAGGGGTCAATATGTTATGTTACAGCATCTGCTTGTGTGTATGGTGTTGGGGGTGTTGCATGTGTGTGTCACTCTCTTTTTCCTCCCCCCTACCCTGTGTCCTAGGCGGCTGTTCTCACCGTGGTCATCTTCGCCGTCGTTGGTGTTCGTAGTGGAGCAGCATGTAGAAGAGCATGGGGAAGACATGCAACTCGGGCTCCATGGCGGCGTGATTCTTCCCAGAGTCTCCACATGTGAGTTGCTTCCCTTCTGTGCAGTGTTTCTGCCGAAGTTTTGATGTCGTTGGTACCACCCCGGAATAGGTGGCGGATTGGCATGTCTTAATACAGTGGGCGGAACATTGTCTTCCATCTGGCTGCAGGCGCTTACTGCCGTGGTGCCTCTTGTTTCCACCCAGACGGTTGGTGTGTTAAAGTGGCTGTCTGTCTGAGCTGCTGCCGCCATGGTGATAATTTGGCGCTAATTACCGCCGGCCTGTTGGCAGTATTAACGCCACTTTATCACCGACTGTCAGGGTTGTAATGAGGCCCTTAGTCAGGATATGCTCTTTCATTAAGATATTATATAGCCCTTCATAAGTGTCAACTTTATTGCCCTTTACCCAGCCTTCTAGTGTTTTGACTGAGGAGTCTACAAAGTCCACACAAGTCTGGTCTTGGCCTTTTCAGATCTCCATAAACATGACTCTGTACTCCTCTGTGGTGAGTCCAAACCCTTCAATGAGGGTCTCTTTTATATAGGGATAGGACTTCCACAGGTAGGGTCAGAAGTCTATTGCTGCCCTTAGCTGGGAATAACTCCCAAAGTAGAGAGCCCCAGTGCTGTGGATGAACCTTCTTCATCTGCAACATCTCTCAAATACAGCAAACCATTTATCTCTGTCATCTCCTGCACTGAATGCTGGGACAATCCCTTTGGGGACCTAAGGGTCACAAGGACCCTCACTTTCCTTGATCTCTTTGCTGCCACCATCTCTGAGAACTAGTCCCAGTCTCCTCAACTTCAAGCCTCTTGTCCTCCAGGGAGAGTTGCTACAGCTTGTCATAAAGGATCCTACTCCCTCTACCAGTATGGGGTGGGGAGGTTATTAGAGTTACTTAGGACAATTCCCACTGGAGAGCGAGGGTTGATGAAGGACAGAAGGTTAAGGTCCTCTCTACCTTCCCCTTCACATACTGGGATTAAGGCCTGCTCCTACTCTCTCAGCGACTCTTCTGAGAAAGATGCCTCTTCTCTATTTCTTTCCTCTTCAAAAGAGGTGAGGGCCTCTACAAGGTCTTCTCTCTTTGCAGTAGCTTTAAAGCTAATACACTTAGGGGGTCATTACAACATTGGCGGTAAAAGCCGGTTACCGCCGTGCAGAAGACCGCCAACACACCACCGCGGCCGCGGAATACCGCTACTGCCATTATGACCCACAGCTCGGAATCTGGCAAAATCTAGACACCCACACAAGTCCGCCACACCAAAGGTCAGTGATAAACTGGTGATAACAAAACCGACATCGTCACGCCAACAGGAATACGCCCACACTATCACGACCCACGAATCCACGCAGCGGTCTTTCAACCGCAGTATTCCATTGGCGGTACACACCGCCGCGCTCATAATTCACATTCACTTACAAAACACAACCACATTGGACAATTCAAAATACACACACCTGATACACATACACACACCACTCCCACACACTCACTACAATATAAAACACATACCCACATCACCCACAAACCCTTACGACAAAAATTGTGACAGAAGGCCATAGAGAGAAGCCACCAGAAAGAACAATAGCATCCACAGGCACTCAGCACCATCACTCACACAACATCCATGCACCTCACACAATACACCTCTAAATATCACCCCACACATCACATCACAACACACACCACCCCACACATTACCCACCCCACCCCATGGCCTCAGGGTCATGGCGGAGGAAATCATCCAGGTAGAGCCACAGCTATTCGGATCACAGGTGCAGCACGCCACCATAGATAGGAAGATGGAGCTATGGCGAAGAATCATGGACAGGGTCAATGCAGTGGGACAGCACCCAAGAACTAGGGATGGCATCAGGAAGAGGTGAAACGACCTACCGGGGAAGGTGCGTTCCGTGATCTCAAGACACCAGATTGCAGTTCAGAGGACTGGCGGCGGACCCCCACCTCCTCCCCCAGAACTCACTACATGGGAGGAGCAGGTCTTGGCTATACTGCATCCTGAGGGCCTCGCAGGAGTAGCTGGAGGAATGGACTCTGGTAAGTCAAACCTTTAACTACTTCATCCCCCACCCACCTGCATGCTATCACATACCCCCATCCTCGCCCTCACCCCCATCACTCCAGCTCCTCACATATGTCCCAATATCACAAACCACACATCCCAAACCCAAGCCCTGCATGCAACACCAAAGCATGGACACCCATCACCAAAGCATGTACACTGCACATACCCATACACGCCCTAAACCTATTATCACACAAGGTCCCACACAAGAATGCAAGCACTGGGCTACAGGGTCACCCACCCATTGCACACCATGGCACACACAGATGCAATAATATTGATTTTACACCCCTGCAGGGCACCGGACAGGAGGGTCCAGACATGTCCACTCCACCCACAGAAGCTCTGTCCAACTGGATCTAGATGACCAGCCCGACCCATCTGGGACCTCGGGACAGTTGGTTCCCCTCACACTGGCACAAGCCACAAAAGAAGCCTCCCCCTTCTGGAAACACCAGCTTAGCACCCACCCAGCGGGCCCATACCTCTGTCCCCAGGACACGTCAAGCAGCAGTGTGCCCACCACTACAGGGAACCCAGGCTAACCCACCACCCCAACAACACCAGGGACCTGGGGGCAGTGGTAGTGGGCACACGGTTCAGGGGACAGAGGCCCAGGGAAACAGGGGAACTGGGAGGGCTGCTGTGCGACCGGAGGAGGACAGGCCCAGGGAACCCATGCCCCATGAGGCCCTCTCCAACATCATGGGAGCCTACCACCATTCCCAGGAGACGATGGCAACAGTACTGGCCAAGTTTCAGGAGACCCAGCGGCTGCAGGAGGAACAGTATTTGGGGTTCAGGGAGGAACTCTAGTCCATCAATTCCACTCTGGGCACCATTGTAGGGGTGCTGAAGGAAATCGTCAACACCAGGAGGGGCACTGTGGCACAACAAGGGGCCCCTGACACTAGCCTGGATGATGAACTGCCCACCACCTCCGCCGGCACTAGTGGACAGGAGGCACCGCCACAGGACCACAACACCAGCACCCCACCCCCTGCAGATGGAGAACCACCCCGCAAGCGGTCCCTGAGATCCAGGACAAAGACAGAGAACAATGCCAAGACCCCCACCAAGAAATGAGACCACCCTGATTGTCGTCCTTCTGTCCCACTTTGTCACCCTGTTCATCAACTGCCCCAGCTTCACTTCCTTTGTCCCTTTGGACAATGCACCTGTGAGACTAATAGAGTGGACTCTGCCATGGACATTCCTCCACCATCACCCCTGACCATTTTACAACACCCTCCACTATTTTGCACTTAAATAAACACCCTTAAATCACAAAACAATCTGGAGTCAGTCTGTGCTTTCGAACATGTGTATTAGCAATAACTGTGGCAAAATGCTATATCCAATGTAATGTCAACATACCTATGTCACACAGCTCTAGTCCATGTGGAAACAAAGCAGAGGTCACACATCGTGCCCACAATCAAAAGGGAAAGAGACAACTCAGTGTCCATACACTGGGTGAAAATGACAGACAGATGAGAAGTGGAAGAATAAAATCAGATGTAGCAGGCAGTGTTGTCGTCTTACCTGTGTCTCACTGGAAGTATTGCTGGATCACCGTGTTTCTGTTGTCAATGTCCTCTTCTTCTGCTTCCTTGTCTTCACTGTCCACAGGCTCCACAGCTGTCACAACACCTCCATCTGGACCATCCGTCCGCAGAAAAGGCACCTGTAGTCGCAAAGCCAAGTTGTGAAGCATACAGCGGGCCACGATGATCTGGCACACCTTCTTTGGTCAGTAGAATAGGGAATCACCTGTCATATGGAGGCAGCAGAACCTGGCCTTCAGGAGGTCGAAGGTCCTCTCTATAATCCTCCTATTCTGCCCAATGGCCTCATTGTAGCGTTCCTCTGCCCTTGTCCTGGGATTCCTCACTGGGGTCAGTAGCCATGACAGGTTGGGGTAACCAGAGTCACTTGCAAATGTCGAGGGACAACTGTTAGACACACACTAAGTCTTAGGGATATCCCCAGACGCAGACACCCAGTCACACTGTATTGGGTCCATGTCCTCACCTAATAGCCACACACGGTGCCTCTGGAGTTGCCCCATCACATAAGGGATGGTGCTATTCCGCAGAATGTAAGCGTCATGCACTGATCCAGGAAATTTGGCATTCACACAGGAGATGTACTGGTCTGCCAAAAACACCATCTGCACATTCATAGAATGGTAACTCTTCCAGTTTTGATACACCTGTTCACTCCTGCGGGGGGGACCAAGGCCACATGTGTCCCATCAATGGCACCTATGATGTTGGGGATATGTCCCAGTGCATAGAAGTCACCTTTCACTGTAGGCAAATCCTCCACCTGAGGGAAAATGATGTAGCTGCACATGTGTTTCAGCAGGGCAGACAACACTCTGGTCAGCACGTTGGAGAACATAGGCTGGGACATCCCTGATGCTATGGCCACTGTCATCTGAAAAGACCCACTTGCCAGGAAATAGAGTACTGACAGCACCTGCACTAGAGGGGGGATTCCTGTGGGATGGCGGATAGCTGACATCAGGTCTGGCTCCAACTGGGCACACAGTTCCAGGATTGTGGTACGATCAAGTCTGTAGGTGATAATTACATGTCGCTCCTCCATTGTCGACAGGTCCACCAGCGGTCTGTACACCGGAGGATGCCGCCATCTCCTCACCTGCCCCAGCGGATGTGCTCTATGGAGGAGAACAGCGAGCAGAGAGTCAACCAACACTGAGGTACGTAAACACAACTTAATCAGAAAATGTATTAAAATTGACATATGGCTGTATAAGTGTTTAAGCAAGGCCTAGATATGTGTGACGCAGTAAAAGAAAATGCCATGTGGCCCCCTGAAATGGCCGCTCCCTGACCTGTAATGTGGGACAAGGGGATATGAGGTAACTGCGCTGCCGTTGTACACCGTCGCAGTAGGCGGTCGAAGACCGCTGTGCAAACCTGCATCGGTTAACATTGGACCCTATAGGTCCCAGGAGCCTATGACGATGTACGCCGGCGGTGACGGTACGCACCGCCACGGACGTCACTGCCATGTTCTGTCTGTTCAATCACTTGATACCTGATCTTCGACAGGAGAGGACCTACACTGTGCTGCTGTGACCTCAGTCTGGAAGAGACAATAGCTTGTGTGACTGGGGAAAGGGCCCCTGCCTTCAGCACGGAGGAGAACTAGTGGATGGGGTCCTCCCCCAGTACACGCTACTCTATGGTCCTCCAGACAAACAGGTGAGTACACTGTGAGCATGCTGTATGGGCAATGCCTGTTTGGAGTGGTGTGGATGAAAGATGGGGGGGAGAATGAGGCGTGCATGAAACGAAAGTGAGTGCATGTGCATCATGGCAAGGGTAGGGATGTGGGCCAATGACTGTGACGGTGCGGACGTTTATATCTTCTCCTTTTCCCCTGTAATATTGCTGTAGGTCAGCGCCCACCAGAAGAAGGATATTTGGCGTGCCATCGCCAAGGAAGTCCAGACCCTGGGGGTCTACTACAGACGGAGCACCCACTGCCGGAAAAGATGGGAGGACATTCGCCGCTGGAACAAGAAGACGGCGGAGGCCCAGCTGGGGATGGCCTCCCAACGTGGGAGGGGTGCCCGTCGCACCATGACCCCCTGATGTTCCGGATCCAGGCGGTGGCATACCCGGAGTTGGATGGGCGCTTGAGGGCATCACAGCAGCCACAAGGGTGTGAGTACACTATCATTCAGCTGAATCAGCGTGCATTGTAGGTGTCTGGGTGGGGGAGGTGGGCTGTGGGTTCCCCTAGGCCAGGGGGAGTTTAGTGGGCAAAGTCCCTTCTTAAGGCAGGCCCTGTGGCACCCCAAACCACCCCACCTGTGTACAGAGCCAACTACACCTAGTCAGGCTCCTGTGACTTCCAGGTGTGCAGCAATCAGGCATAGCCTTGTAACCCATGTCCCTGTGATTGATTAGGGAACTCCAAGTGCACGGCGTAGTGCAGGGGGCTTCTGTGTCTGTAGTGTCCGCCAACGGTAGCAGTATTGCATACATTCAACATGTCTTTCTTCTGTCTTCCCCCCCTTTTTGTGGTCTCCCTGTGCTTGTGTGCATTAGCATCATCAGGCGGAGGAGTAGTGGCACCGGAGCAGGAGTGAGCTGCATCCCACATGGCCCTGGAGGGCGACACAATGGAGTCAGAATTCACCAGTGGGACGGAGGGCGAGGGGAGCTCCACGGCCGGGACAGGAGCTGAGACCAGTGACACACTCCTCCTCTGATGGGAGCTCCTTGCAGTGGCGGACCCCTCTGTGCCCCCGCATCTACAGGAACAGCCGCCACCCCCCCCCCCTACCAGCACCGCCCTCCCAGAAGCCCCTCACCGTTTGCCCCGTGGCCGCTCACCCAGGAGGGTGGGCATCTGTTCGCCCCATGCACCTCAGCCCCTGCCCCAGTCAGCCCTGCTGCCCTCAGTGAGTAGGCCATTGACCTCCTTAGGTCCCTCACTGTTGGGCAGTCTGCCATTTTGAATGCCATCCAGGGTGTAGAGAGGCAGTTGCAACAGACCAATGCATATCTGGAGGGCATTCATTCTGGTCAGGCAGCCCATCAGCCAGCTTTTCAGACTCTGCCCTCAGCACTGATGGCAGCCATTGTCCCTGTCTCTAGCCTCCCCCCTCCAACTTCCTCCACCCAGGCCAAACACCTGTACCTCAGCCTATCCCAAGCACACCATCAGACCAGCATGCACACACGTCAACACACAAGGGAAGCTCAAGCAAACATAGGCACTACACATCCCACAGGCACTCACGCAAGCATCATACACATGCAGACATACCAACAGCCACTGCCTCCACTGTGTCCCCCTCCTCCTCGTCTCCCTCCTCCCTCCCAGTCTTATCTCCACTCACACCTGCATGCACTACATCATCAGCCACTACGTTCATCACCAGCACACCCACCACCACACCCCGCTCACGTGCAGTCACCACCCCCACTACCATTCACACATCCCCTGTGTCCTCTCCCAGTGTGTCTGTGAGCCTACCTCCCAAGTTATACAAATGCAGCCACACACCCACCCAACAGCTATCCACCTCAGGACAGCCTCCACCCCATGCACCTTCACCCAAAGTCACCAAACGTACATCTCCTACAACCACTACCTCTTCCTCCACTCCCAAACCCCCTCCATCTACCCATCCCATTGTGTCCCAAAAACTTTTCCTGTCCAACCTTGACCTCTTCCCTTCACCTCCCCCACCCCTTCAGTCTCCTAGGGCCCGCCTCTCTAGGTCCCAACCCAGCGCCTCAGCCACAACATCAGCGGGAACAGTGGTGCCAGTAGTAACCGGCTTCTGGAACGCACCAGGCAGCAGGGCAGCCAGTGTGCCAAGGAGCCAGAGCACAGACAGTCCCCCACCTCAAAAGCACAAAAAGTTGGCCAGTGCCCGGCGGAAGAGAGGAAAAAATCTTCCGCCAAAGCCTCTCCCAGGGGTACAGTTGGGAGTGTGGAGACAGCTGCGCCACCATCCAAGGTGGGGAAGGGGCACAGCAAAACAGGCAAGCCTGGGAAAACCTGCACAGCGGACAAGATCGCCACAAGCACCGCTGCCAAGGACACTGCCGCCACAAGCAACGCTGCCAAGGACACCGCCGCCACAAGCACCACTGCCAAGGACACCACCGCCACAAGCACCGCTGAACAGGACACCGACGCCACAAGCACCTCTGAACAGGACACCGCCGCCACCAGCACCGCTGAACAGGACACCGCCGCCACAAGCACCACTGCCAAGGACACCACCACCACAAGCACCGCTGAACAGGACACCGACGCCACAAGCACCTCTGAACAGGACACCGCCGCCACAAGCACCACTGCCAAGGACACCACCGCCACAAGCACCGCTGAACAGGACACCGACGCCACCAGCACCGCTGAACAGGACACCGCCACCGCCAGCACCGCAGGCCAGTGAGCGCCAAAGATCTTGACGCTACTGAGGCCACCACGTGCAGGATGAAACACTCTGGGTACAAAGCCACCTCCAGAACCAGTAGAGAAAGGCATCCACTACCTCTGTCCTTGGCAGGATGAAGCACTCTGGGCACAATGCCCCCTCCAGAACCAGTGGAGACTGATATTCGCTACCTCAGTCCTTGGCAGGATGAAGCACTCTGGGCACAAATCCACCTCCAGAGCCAGTGGAGAAAGACATCCACTACCTCAGTCCTTGGCAGTATGAAGCACTCTGGGCACAAAGCCCCCTCCAGAACCAGTGGAGATGGACATCCACTACCTCAGTCCTTGGCAGGATGAAGCACTCTGGGCACAAAGCCCCCTCCAGAACCAGTGGAGAAAGGCATCCACTTGAGGGATGTGGCTTTGCACTCCCCAGGATAAAGCAGTGGGCAAACCACCCACTGTAGAGACTTGACAGACTGTGGCTTTGCACTCCCCAGGATAAAGCAGTGGGCAAACCACCCACTGGAGAGACTTGAGAGACTGTGGCTTTGCACTCCCCAGGATGCAGCAGTGGGCAAACCACCCACTTGAGAGACTTGAGAGACTGTGGCTTTGCACTCCCCAGGATTGAACAGTGGGCAAACCACCCACTTGAGAGACTTGAGAGACTGTAGCTTTGCACTCCCCAGGATACATCAATGGGCATGGAGCCCCCTCGTGGATCTGGCGTTGTGCACTCATCTGGCTGAGGTGCCCCCCCTTCCCTTCCCCCTGAGGTGCCTGTTGTATTTCTATCTGATGCCCCAGCAGTGTTCTCTCCGTTTTTATTGGGTATTGAGTGTGGGCCTCGCCCATGCATTTTGGGCCCAGTGGTCCATGGACTATGATGGTGGAATACCTTGGACTTGTATTCTTGGTGTATATATTTGTTTCTAGAGTAAATATATGTATATGAATGTATATATTTTTTATTGCTGTTTTTTAATAGATTACAAACGTTCGACTCATTTTCTTTTGTCCTTGCATTCTTCCAGGGGGAGTTGAGGGATGTTAATGTAATGTATCTACATGTACTTGTGTGTGTGTAGTAGTGGGTGAGGGTGGGGGTGGGAGTGTTGCGTGTTATGTGTGTGTGTCACTCTTTTTTCCCATCCCCCTCCCCTGTGTCGTAGGTGCAGTACTCACTGTGGTCTTCGCCGCCGTCTTTGTTGTTCCTGGTAGAGAAGCAGGAAGATAAAGGCTGGCAGTATCTGGAGTTCCAGTTCCATGGCGTCCTGGTTCATCGTGGGGTGTGTAGAGGTGAGCCTTTTCCCTTCCAAGTCCTGTTTCCGCCATGTTTTTGTTTGCAATGAATCCGCCCCGGAAAAGGTGGCGGATTGGACTGTTGTAATACAATGGGCGGAACCTTGTCTTCCGCCTGTCTGTTGGCGGTTACCGCTGCAGTGTTTGTTTGTGGTTGATACCAAACATGACAGGATTCTACTGGGCCATTGCAGAGCTAGACATCTGAGCCGTGGTCAGCTGCTAGCCCATGTTATACAATGGAAAGCTGGTTACTCGGGCCAGCATTGCATTTTAATTGCCAGCACGGAAGCATATGTACTCCTGCACATATGTCCTCACTCATGGGACAGTACACCCTGCCCCCTGGGCTAGAGGGGGCCTGCCTTAGGGGTGACTGACCTGTCCATGGGCCTGCACCTGGTATGGGCAGAGTCTCATTCAAGCAGCAGGCTGCTAGTGCAGGCTGACATGGCAGCTCTGCAGTCTCTCTTTTACTCAGGTTATTCAGGGTGGAACAATCAGTGCTGCAGCCCTGGTAACCCCCTTTACCACCTTTGCCCTGGGTACCATTTGCTGGGGACGTACAGGGGTGGTAAGGTTCTTGCCAATTGGCCTATGCAATTTTACAGACAATTTAAGGGACAGAACATTGGTACTGGGGCCAGGTTAGCAGGCCTCAGTACAATGACAGGAAAAAAACAACAGCATCTGACAGCAAAAAGTGTGAGGGGTGACCTACAAAGAGGGGCACTTTACAACACCCTGGTAGTGAAAAACTCCCAAAGTAATTTATGTACTGTAAGGCCTACCCCTCTCATAGGCCAGCATTGCGAATTCCTTCCTGCATGTTTAAGCTGTAATTCCTGAACAGAAACACGTATCTGCATTATGTTTCATATTTTTAGAATGGAAATGATAAATCCTCTTTACGGAAAGTCAGATTTAACATTACTATTTTAGAAAGTGGGCATTTACCTGCTCTTTTAGCTCTGTGTGCCTGCAGCCTGTCTCCAATACACATCTGAGGTGGGTGACAGCTACAATTTGTTCATTCCTTGTAGGCAACCACAAACACAGGAAGGTTAAGTGTGTGTGAGTACTCACATGCATTCATCTGAATTCTGATGGCTCTTCCTGGGCAGGGAAGAGGGGGCTGACACTTAGACCTGAAAGGGCAGTGACTGTCCCCACACAAAGGGCTGATTATCCCCTACTGATAGTCTAGAGCCAGAACTAGAAACAAAAGACCCATGTACACTTCAAAGACCCTTCTTTGGCATCTCCCCATTCCAAAGACACATTTGGGTATAAGAACTGGGTTATCAAAGAAGACTGCCTGCAACCTACAACTGACACCTAGATTCTGCCTGCTGTGAGTCTTGCTCTGTTAAGTGATACCAATCCAGTACTGGACCCTAGGATGTGAGTACCTATGCTGCAACCCAAGAAAACGAATGCATCAACGACGTTGCACCATTCGGAACTGGTGTATTTTCGCTTATGGACACTGCATAGCCGACTGCATGACTTATCGTCCCTGGACTCTGACGTATCTGCAACTTTGAGCAGTCCAGTGCCAACACATCACTTTGTGCTCCATGACACATCACCTTGATGCCCATCACTGTCTGATCTTCGACAGATCCTCAATGCTGCGCAGCTTGGAACCAATCTCCTACATTTCTTCAATAGACAGCGACGCATCTCCTCCTCTGCTCCTCGCATCAAGTCCTCAACATCGACGCTTCTTCCATCCAATGCACTATTTCAGCAGGCCCCGTGTGGGGTATGTAGCTGGCCTGCGCTCTATCGTGGTCGGCCTGAACTTTGCATTTGCTCCAGTCTAGCATGACCTCAAGAAACTTTTTAGACTATTGACGTCTACGCACTACTTTTGGTTTATTCTTCAAAAATTCATAACTTGACTTCTACTTATTGGTTTTTTTTTGTTTTGATCTTGTTTGTCTCATTGAAATATAGTCTATTTTTCTAACCATGGGTAGAGTACTTTTTGTGGTGTTTTCATTGTGATGCTGTGCATGTGTTTTATAGATTTCCTCTTTAGATAATCCTAACTGCTCTCTGCCAAGCTACCACAATGTGAGCACAGGTTATATCTAACCATGTATCTAGCTTAGTCTGACTAGAGTGGTGGTTCCTGATTGAACGAAGTGCATACTCTGACAACCAGGACCCCCATTTCTAACATTGGTGATCAGTGGTGAGGATAGGATGTGTGTTTGTGCAATACCATATAGGAACTCAGTGTTCATTACCACTCTTCACTAAGACCATATCCAATTTTTTTCAATTCTCCCTAATTGGCCTTTTGATTTTTCTGCTAAATTATGTCTCACTCTGGAGAAGCAGCACCTGCACCAGCAGGAATTGAGTTTGATCTGGACAGGTTAACAGCCTACACTGTGCGTCAGCTAAAAGATTTCTGTAAGGATGTTCAAGTCTCTACAAAAGACTTTACCAGGAAGGTGGAACTGCAGAAAGCCTTGACAGCCTGGGAAAAGACCCAGGTTGCAAGGGGTGACATCCCAGAAGAGGAGCAGGAAATTCCTGAGGAGGAGGATAACCTGAATCTGGAGCCTGATGTGAATCTGGAACTACCTATGAAAAGGGCCTACAGTTTGCTAGGAGCAGTGGTGGCCCCCAGACCAGAAAACAGTGGCCCCTCCAGGAGTCTGACCCCAGAGGAAGGCAGACAGGAGGGAGGATAGAAAACTCCAGCTAGAGCTTATTAATCTGAATCATGCTCGAAAGCAAAGGAGGCTGGCCATGGAAGAGAGGAGACATACCTGTGAGCTCAGCGTCAAAGAGATGGACATAAGAGCCCTAAAAAATATGGTACAGCAACAGCAATGGTGGCAGTATACCTGCAGTGTCCACTGGCGAGTCCAGAGTCTGGGTACCCAAGGGTTTGGTGCCCTTTTACGTGGTGGAGGTTGAAATAAAGGGTTTTCAGCCTATGAAGTGGCTCTAAGAATGTATGAGGTCTGAGAGGTGTTCTGGGGTGGACGTTTATGGAGGTATATGCCCACAGTATGAAGGGATACACTCCTTACACTACAGGACCAGACATATTACACTGTTATGGATACCATACTGGTCAGTAAGATTAGACTGACCCATGAGAGGTACAGGCTCAGATCCAGGGCCTGACCCAAGATCTCATCATACACCTGTGTGGATTTCCTGGATTAAACTAGCAAGGCACAGAAGGGCTGGGTGATGGGCAGCAAAGATGATGATTATTCAGGACTGTACAACACAATTTTAAATTAGCACATGCTTTAAAGTTGTTTTTGAAAGCTGTGGCAACACCTGGTTGATAGAAAGCTTACTGACTACAACAAGATTTCTGAGGAGGCGGGCATCTGGGTCAGCACCAGAGTGCCCATGAAGGCATCTGGGAGGGGCTATCAAAAGGTTGGTCAGTGTTCCCAGAAGTAGGAAGGGGGAGATAAAATAACAGAGGGCCTGATTTATATCTTGGCAGAAAGGTCACTCTGTCACAAATGTGACGGTTATTCCGACTGCCATAATACAACTTCCACAAGACAGAATGGAATCGTGATACAGCGGACTAGATATCTGTCATGTTTGTGACAGAGTAACCCTGCCCACCAAGATCTAAATCAGGCACTGAGCTCTCTAAAGGCCCCCAAAACAACTCAGAGGAAAACAGGTTTATTTCAAATTTCCAATATGGCCACCAACATAAAAACTACCGTGACAAAAGTCAGCACACCAATACTCCCAAGTGCTATGAGTGCTCGAGTATGGACACTACAAAGGGGACACCACCTGTCCAAAAAGAGCATCACCTCCCACTGAAGGTAAGACTCCAGGGATGGTTAGTGTAGTGATAGGGGAGAAGTTTGTACCTGCTACTGGGGGGATTTTAGAGGGGTTACCCTAGTGTCACAAGGTGAGAATAAGATGGTTCCTAAGAACCATGTGCCCTCAAACATTACAAAGAATAGGCAATAGGTAACATTCACTGGGCACGGTGTTAAGGCTCTGATGGATACAGATGTCAGCATGACTATGGTAAGGTTCAGCTGTTGTTCCCAGAGAAGGTGATTTCCAATGCATTCCACCAGGTTGTGGTAGCTGGCTACAGAGAGGGTCACTATGCCATGACTCTTGTTCCATTCGAGTGTGGGGCAGTGGTTTCTGGACTTCTGAAGGTTGCTGTGAGCTCGGCCATGACTATGGACTGTTTACTTGGTAATGACCTTGAGCACACTATTTGGAAGAAAGTTGTGCTCTAGGCTCATGTGGAGATGTTTGGGGTACCTGATTGGATCTGAGCCACAAGAGGGTCCATGGATGCCCAGGAGGTGAATCAGAAAGGGTTAGAGCCCAGTGAGATGGATGGGGCACCTGCAGGGACATTGCTTTCCTTGGTGACCTGCCTATACTTCTTGGATGCCATGTAGAAGGAGTCCCCACCAAGGAAGAGTTCTGTAGGGCTCAAAGGGAGTGTCCAACCTTTGAGGGCATGAGGCGACAGTTTAAAACCCAAGCAACAGGTGATTTCTCTGGGTGCTGTCATATTTACTTGGAGGACAACCTTTGTTACAGTAAGTGTAGGAGGCTGGCCTGGCTTGTAGTGGGTACCAGAGGTACTTACACCTTGTGCCAGGTCCAGTTATCCCTTATTAGTGTAGAAGAGGTGTTTCTAGCAGCTAAGACTTAGGCTGAACTAGGAGACATGTAAAGCTCCTACTATACCACTGGTGTCATATGCACAATATCATAAGAAAACACAATACACAGAGTCACTAAAAATAAAGGTACTTTATTTTTATGACAATATGCAAAAGTATCTCAATGAGTACCCTCAGTATGAGGATAAGTTATATACACAAGATATATGTACACAAACCAAAATTAGGTAAGTAATAGCAAGAAAAGTAATGCAAACAGTGTAGAATTACAATAGATTGCAATAGGAGCACATAGGTATAGGGGCAACACAAACCATATACTCCAAAAGTGGAATGCGAACCACGAATGGACCCCAAACCTATGTGAGCTTGTAGAGGGTCGCTGGGACTGTAAGAAAACAGTGAGGGTTAGAAAAATAGCCCACCCCAAGACCCTGAAAAGTAGGTGTAAGGTGCACCTACTACCCCCAGAGTTGAACAGTAGTCATGATAGGGGGATTCTGCAGGAAGAACAAACACCAGCAATGCAACAACAGTGGATTTCTGGACCTGAGTACCTGTAAGACAAGGAGACCAAGTCCAATAGTCGCAAAAGTGTCGAGAGTGGGCAGGAGCCCAGGAAATGCTAGCTGAGGGTGCAAGGAAGCTGCCACCAGGTGGAAGAAGCTTGAAGTTCTGCAAGAAAGAAGAGGACTAGGAACTTCTCCTTTGGAAGACAGATGTCCCACGTTGTGATGAAGCTAGCAGAGGTGTTCCCATGCAGAAAGACCACAAACAAGCCTTGCTAGCTGCAAGGGTCACAGTGGAGGTTTTTGGGTGCTGCTGTAGCCCAGGAGGGACCAGGATGTCGCCATTTGGAAGAGGAGACAGAGAGGGAACCCAGCAACTCAGGGAGCCCTCACAAAAGCAGGAAGCACCCACAAAAGTACCTGAACAGGCACTTAGAAGAAAAGTGACCCCGGGTCCACTCGAAGCCACAAAAGGGAGTCCCACGACGCCGGAGGACAACTCCGAAGGCTGTGCACTGCAGCAAGGAGTGTCGGGGACCCAGGCTTGGCTGTGCATGAAGGAAATCCTGGAAGAGTGCACAGGAGCCGGAGCAGCTGCAAATCACACGGTACTCAACAATGCAGTCTAGTGTGGGGAGGCAAGGACTTACCTCCACCAAACTTGGACTGAAGAGTCACTGGACTGTGGTAGTCACTTGGACAGAGTTGCTGAGTTCCAGGGACCACGCTCATTAGGATGAGAGGGGACCCAGAGGACCAGTGTTGCAGTCTTTTGGTGCCTGCGTTAGCAGGGGGAAGATTCCGTCGACCCACAGGAGATTTCTTCGGAGCTTCTGGTGCAGCGTGAAGGCAGGCTACCCCCAGAGCATGCACCACCTAGAAACAGTTGAGAAAGCCGGCAGGATGAGGCGCTAAAATGTTGCTGGTAGTCGTCTGGCTACTTTGTTGCGGTTTTGCAGGCATCCTGAGCAGTCAGCGGTCGATCCTTTGGTAGAAGGTGAAGAGGGAGATGCAGAGGAACTCTGATGAGCTCTTGCATTCGTTATCTAAAGAATTCCCCAAAGCAGAGACCCTAAATAGCCAGAAAAGGAGGTTTGTCTACCAAGGAAGGTGGATTGGCTACCAAGAGATGTAAGAGCCTATCAGAAGGAGCCTCTGACGTCACCTGCTGGCACTGGCCACACAGAGCAGTCCAGTGTGCCCCCAACACCTATGTTTCCAAGATGGCAGAGGTCTGGGACACACTGGAGGAGCTCTGGGCACCTCCCCTGGAAGGTACTGGTCAGGGGAGTGGTCACTCCCCTTTCCTTTGTCCAGTTTCGCGCCAGAGCAGGGCTAGGGGATCCCTGAACTGGTGTAGACTGACTTATGCAGAGATGGGCACCATCTGTGCCCATCAAAGCATTTCCAGAGGCTGGGGGAGGCTACTCCTCCCCAGCCTTCACACCTATTTCCAAAGTGAGAGGGTGTAACACCCTCTCTCAGAGGAAATCCTTTGTTCAGCCTTCCTGGGCCAGGGCTGCCTGGACCCCAGGAGGGCAGAAACCTGTCTGAGGGGTTGGCAGCAACAGCAGCTGCAGTGGAGACCCCAGAAAGGCAGTTTGGCAGTACCCGGGTACTGTGCTAGAGACCCGGGGGATCATGGAATTGTCCCCCCATACCAGAATGGTATTGGGGTGACAATTCCATGATCTTAGACATGTTACATGGCCATGTTCGGAGGTACCATTGTGACGCTATACATAGGTAGTGACCTATGTATAGTGCACGCGTGTAATAGTGTCCCCGCACTCACAAAGTCCAGGGAATTTGCCCTGAACGATGTGGGGCACCTTAGCTAGTGCCAGGGTGCCCACACACTAAGTAACTTTGCACCCAACCTTCACCAGGTGAAGGTTAGACATATAGGTGACTTATAAGATACTTAAGTGCAGTAGTAAATGGCTGTGAAATAATGTGGACGTTATTTCACGCAGGCTGCACTGGCAGGCCTGTGTAAGAATTGTCAGATCTCCCTATGGGTGGCAAAAGAAATGCTGCAGCCCATAGGGATCTCCTGGAACCCCAATACCCTAGGTTCCTCAGTACCATATACTAGGGAATTATATGGGTGTACCAGTATGCCAATGTGAATTGGTAAATTTAGTCACTAGCCTGTTAGTGACAAATTTGGAAAGCAGAGAGAACATAACCATTGAGGTTCTGGTTAGCAGAGCCTCAGTGAGACAGTTAGGCATCACACAGGGAACACATACAGGGCACATAATTATGTGCACTGGGGCCCTGTCTGGCAGGGTCCCAGTGACACATATACTAAAACCACATATATACAGTGAAATATGGGGGTATCATGCCAGGCAAGATGGTATTTTCCTACAGTAAGCCTAAGGCTCCTGTGCATAGGACAACAAGGGCTTGGTGGTCCTCCAGTGCTACAGAGCTTTACGACTGAATCTGGCTCATGAAATGTTCCTGGCAGAAAACTTGGGCCAAGACAAGACATTTGCAAGGCTTGTCCCCCACTTCTATTGGCCCAAGATCAAGACTTCCTGAGATACATTCTGTAGGACTTGTATCACTTGCAGGCACGTGGGAAGACAGGGTAGAGGCTGAAAGCCTCACGTGACACCTTTCCTGTTGTGGCACACACTTTAAGGGGGTTGGAATCAACATTGTTAGGCCTATGAATCCCCAGACTGTATCAGGCACAGGTTTATCCTGGTTCTGGTGGATCATGCCACTAAGTACCCAGAGGTAATCCGTCTGAAGACCATGATTGCACCAACTTTGGCAAAGGCCTTGATGGGGATTGGTACATGAAAGGGCTTCCCCAAGGACGTTGTGTCTGACAGGGGCACAAACTTCATGTCTGAATACATGCAGTCAATGTGGAAGGAGTGTGGGGTAAATTACAAGTTCTCCACTCCTCACAATCCACAAAATAATGGGCTTTTGGGAGATTCAACAAGGCCCTGAAGGGCATGATCACAGGCCTACCTGAGGGGCTGAGGGAAAAAATTTGATGTCCTCTTGCCATGTCTGGTATTTGCCTACAGGAAGGTACCACAGAATAGAGTGGGCTTCAGCCCCTTTGAGCTTCCATATGGGCACCCTGTCAGAGGACCTCTGAGTTTGATCAAGGAATAATGGGAGCAAGTTCCCATGAAGGCTTCTCAGGATGTAGTGAGCTACCTGCTGGCATTCATGAGCCAAATGGCTAAGTTATGGAAATGACCTTCTGACAACTTAGAAGTCAGCTAGTCTGTGATGAAAGAGTAGTATTGTGGGAAACTGGCACCCCGTTGCAGTACCCATCCACCCCACATTTTGTCTGATTTCTGAATGCAACTTGGACTGGAGGACACTAGGGATCCTGCTAACTAGGTCCCCAGTGCCAGTGTTCTTTCTCTAAAGTTATCAAAAGGTATTGATACAATTGGCAACACCATTATCTGCCACAATAAGTCCTTAGTAAATGGTACTTAGGTACCCAGGGTATGGGGTACTAAGCGTAGGCCTCTGAGGGCAGAAGCACAGATTGAGCCACCATCATGCGCCACGCATCCAGATGCACCCAGCACCGCCATTGTTGGCAGAGTGTCCTAATGGAATCCTAAAATGCAAACTTGACATGGTACACAGCCTGTATGCCCTGTCCACCATACACAGAATGCAATATGGGTAAGTCACCCCTCTGGCAGGCCTTCCAGCCCTAAGGCAGGGTACACTATAGTGTATGTGAGGGCATAGCTGATTGACCATTATTCCTCGTCTGTGTGCTTGCCAAAACTGGGACATAGTAAGTGACCAGAGCAGCCATTTTACATGCATGTGATGGACACTGGTCAACACTGGTCAGTACGAGCTTACCAGCTACATGATGGCTACGCTGAACCCTGGGTTGTTTGAAATCAAACAACTCAGAAAGATAAATCCAATCTGGTACCAGTATTGGATTTATTGCAAAATGTACCCACAGCCACCATAGCGGTGACCCCTGCAGAGCTAACAAACCGTGGCATGGTTGCTGGCCAGTTACATCCAGCCTGCAACCACCAGACAACATTCTGGAACTCTGGGATGAGAGATCCTGCTCTCTGGGTCCCAGAACAAAGCCTTTCCTGGGTGGGGGTGTAACATCTCCGTCCTCAGGAATGTGCACTGCCCAGCTAGCGAGCTTCAAAGGATTCAACATCTTTGCAACTTGACCCCCAGGCCTGCTGCTAGCAATAGATGACTGCCCCCATTGCAAGCCCCCACTTTTTGTGGGAGCACCAGCGTAAAACCACACCAAGGACAGGAGAAGTAGTCAGCCCCTGCTTCACCACCCCTAAGGTGTTACATGCGAGGCAACACCTCCATTTCATTTTCCTCCATCTTGCATGGAAGGAAAATAGCCTATCAGGTGTACGGAAGTGCCCTCTGCCCACAGGAAGTGGTCACTTAGTGGGTGCAGCCACCCTAAGGTTGGTGACCCATTGGTCACTACCAGGTTCCCCCAAAACACTCTAAATACAGTAAGTAGAGGTCATCCCTAGACCAAGAAATCACATTCCAAGGACAAAAGAAGACCAGCAGCAAAGAAGACCCAAGGATCGAGAAATGAAGTCCTGCTGCACAAAGAAAAGTGGCCAAACCATGCCTGCTCAACTATCGCCACTGAGCCCAGGGGGCTTCCACTCTTCGAAGATCGCTGAATATCTCCCTCCAGACTGAAGGCCTCACTCCCTTGCATCCAAGGCACAAGAAGCAGTGAAGTCCACTCCACTTACCAGATGCTGATCAAGGAACCAGACAATGCAGCTGGACCAAATTTCACCTGACAGACTAGGAGGACAAACTCTGCAAGTTTGCTAAGTTTGGTGGCACCGTAACCTCCAGTGGCTGAACCGTACAATAGCACTAGGTACTGGTCACCTTACGTCAGACACCTGGATAGACAGTCCATTCCAGTCTGAAAAAGGACCGGAAGGAACCCCAGTCAAGGGACTTAAGAAAACACCAGGACCTCATACCAGAGTGCACTTGCTGAGCTATAAGTGACCCTCAAAGAGACCTACCTCCTGCTTCCAAGGGCATCCTTGTGCACATATCCTGGCTCACCCATTCACTCTGCACCCAGCTGCCCTGTGCCATGCAGCAAACATCCAGCTGTGCCCTAAAGGTCCCCCACCCCTTGCGACCTAGCCACTCCAAGGGACCCACCACACTCCCCTTAAAGCCCACCTGTGCAGTGCTTTTCCAAGAGGTTCCACTCAGTGGCATTACACCAGCTCCAGAGACTCTTTAGCAGCTGCTCCTGCCCTAACCAGGAGTCACCTGAACTTCTCCAGCTAGTCCACAGGGCCCACTGATGCCCTTGACCTACAACCAAAAGGAGCCAATTGTAAATCCAATGCCTGATTTTATATGTATTTTCAAAGTATTTCCCCATTGATTCCTATGGTGCATAATTACACACAGAATCAAGACATTTTCCACTCATTTCAAAATTCATAACTTAAAAAGTACTTACTGGATTTTGATGATCTTGGTCTTAACAATGTTAAAAATCTGAAATATTTTTGTAAATTGGTTTTGAGTTATTCCTTTGAGTGTGTGTCTTACTTTATTGAGTACAACTAATGATTTGCACTTCTCCAAGATTAGCATGACTACTTGACCATGCTACAACAAAAAGTAGAGCATTAGGTGGTCTGGTTTTTACTTCTGTAACCCAACGTGTGGTTGCTCAGACCCTCTACACAGTGCCCAACGTTTTGTGCACAACCCAAAAAAGGGGTCAGCCTCCTACATTTGGCGTCTCAGTGGTGGAATAAACACTTTTTATTTGCTGATACCACCTTGTTAATTTGTGAGCACATGAATAACTCTTCAAATTGCCTTTAGCCTTCTTGCATTTTTTGGGCCCTGGTTAGGTCGCTATAACAATAGCTAGAACTGAAAAGTCCTTACTGTAATTGACATTATTAAAAAAGGGGTTTCAAATTTATAAAAAAGGTCCATACTTTAGTTAAGTAAAAATGTCAGATGCATAGAGCCAGATTCAGGAGCTCAATCTGGCCCCATACCAGGCATATATCTATGCTCAATTACGGAAACTGTAAGCGGCACACAATCTATACTAGGGAAAAAGGCTGCCTTAGACAAGCTTAGGCTTCTGGTGACCCAGTATGAGAAAGAAAACCCAACAGAAGAAGGAGATGAGGAAATCTGTGGGGAGAAGAGAATACTGTGGATAGTGGGGGAGAAGGTAGCTCTTCTGCTCCAAACCCAAGAGGCCCCTCAGATGAGGATGTGGCTCTAGACAAGTTATTATATAGGTTGGCCTTAGAAGATTAATTTTGGAAATAGAAATGAAAATAAAAGACTTTGGCTTAGGACCCATCTCTGGTGGCAGCATATCAATAAATAGGGAAGAAGGAAGGCCTTACAACCAAAAACACCCAAAAGGAATTGCGCCTCCCCCCCACCATGAAGAAGATGTTATCCTGAAGTGGTTCAATGTCCTTGAGAAAGAGTAGATTGGGAGGGAAATCAAGAAAAAGCACTGGGTAACTCTGTTATGGGAATTGTTCTCAGGCAAGTGCAAGGATAGGTTCCTGACACTGAGTGAAACAGATGCTAAATCCTATGACCTCATGAAGGGATCCCTGATTGAGGGCTTTAGATTAACCACTGAGGAATACTGCATAACATTCAGGGGGACTCAAAAATCTCAGAGTCAGTCCTGGGTAGAATTTGTGGACTTCTCATTAAAGATGCTAGGTGGATAGTTAGAGGGCTAGCAAGGTACATGATTATGAAGGGCTGTATAATTTGATGATGAAAGAACACCTCTTGAGTAATTGTGTCCATGAAAAGTTGCACCATACCTACTAGATTTGGAGCCAGTCTCCCCCCAAGAGTTTGTGAGGAAGGTTCATCATTAGGTGAGAACTAGGGTATTCAAAACCAGAACTCGAAGGGGTGACCAAAAGACAGGTACTGCACATTATGACGGTCAGTACGGTCATTATGACAATGGCGGTCCTGCCCGGCCACACCGGCGGTGGCAACCAGACTGCCGACATTGTGGCGGTGCAGGACCGCCAAATTATAACAAGAGTAGTGAACAGGCTGCAACGTAGACTACCTTCGACCCGGCAGTCCACCTAACACCACCTACGGTATTTTGAGTATCCTTACCGTCAGGGATTCCGTGGTGGCAGCCCCGCCAAGGAGTCCCTGGCGGTAAGGATACTGGCGATAGGAATACTCATTCCTGTCAACACTACAGGACTCCCCAACCCCCCTCCATGTCAGAACACCCTCACCTCTCAACCCCATCAGAAGCCCCCCACTCCAATCAGCGACAACCCCCTCCCCATCCCCGTACTGTCCTCCCACCCACATCCACGCACACACACATCACACATGCATACATACACGCACACATCCACACTTACTCATTCATACACACATGCACACATGGCCACGACACTCCTCCCACCCCCACTTACATGCAGTCACACAGGAACACAAACACCCACAAGACCCCCACCCTCTCCATTCACACACACACACATTCACACACATAACACTCAACACCACCCCTCCCCTGTCAGTCGATCACCTTACCTGGTGGTCGCAGTGGACGTCCAGGAGGGAAGGGGGTCCATGGCTCTTGCTCCGTCGCCAGCGCCTTGCCAACACAACACCACTATGCCATCTACAATGTAGTAATACGGCGGGTGGTGTTGTGGTGATGTGGCGACGGAGCAAGCTTCACTAGACCCCCAACCGCCAGTATGGCTGCTGGTGGCCTCCCCACCAAATAGTGGTGGAGAGCAGCCAGCAGCCACAACACTGGAGGTCAAGTGGTGGGCGTGACTTCGGCTGTATGTGAAATAGGCCGCTGAAGTCATAATGAGGGCCAGAGGCAGGGAAGCCTCCCCCAAGCGAAAAAGAGGTATCACCCTTCAGGTAAAGAAAAGGAGCACTTAGGCCCACAAAAATCTGTCCAGGAGGGTGGGCTCAAAGCTACCTCACAAAAGAAAGGAGGGCACCAGGGTAAAAACTGCGATGCCACTAAGGCATGGTGCCACAACTGTCAAAAAACAGGACACCAGGCCAAGGACACTTCTTGTCCCAAAAACAAACCCACTAGTAAGCCCCGAGGGGTAGCCAGTATAGCTATTGGGGATGACTCCTCAGACGAGGAGGTCCTCTTAGCCTTTAAGTCGAAAATGGTCCCCACAGGTGAGTTGGAGATTCCAGAGAGGAGTAGATACTTCAACCACCTACCGGAGAATAGAATCCCAGCCACTGTTCTGAGAGACGCCTGTGCTGGTCACACAGTTGTGCATGACAGGCTGGTGCTCTCAAATCAGTATATCCCAGGAAAGACTGCCAGGGTACGTGTTTTCCCAACAAGAGCCGCTGATAGGTCCTTATCTGTAGTCTCTATTGAGATAGATGGGTCCCTTAGTTGGACGAGGGTGGTAGCCAGTACAGACCTCCCCCTTGACTGTCTCCTTGCAAATGACTACCCAGGGGTTGGTCACAGCTCAGAGAAGGAATTGGTCCAGTGCCAGTCCCCTTCCAAGGATTCTGGAGGTGCCGCCCCTGCAGTGAGTGCAAGTAGGTCCCTGAAGAAAAAGAAAAAGCAAAAGAAAAGAACAGTTGTGCAACCTTTAACTAAGGCGCCAGGGATCCAAGGAGTTTCTGCTCCATTAATGAAAAGTGCTCCCCTGTTGGAACTGGTGAAGCCCAGCTTGACCCCCAAGAAGTCCTGACTAGTCAGGCACCTGTACGGCCTGGATTGGTGGCTCCTCAGCTAACAGAAAAGATAGCGTAAGAAGGGTGCTCTCTGCAGGACGTAGAGACCCCCTATTTCCTTACAGTAGACAGGTACCCTTAACCTAAAGAAACCTGTAAGTTAGCCCTGTCTCCTGTCTGTGGGTGTGGAGCTGAAGGTGTGGTTCTGGGCACTGACAGCTGTCAGTGGCCTCTGCTGGGTGTTAGCCTTCATGGCTGCACTGTCCTTGGCATGATAGTCTGACCCCCATACCAAATAGTAATTTAGGCCCCCTGACCCTGTTGGTCATGGTGGGGTTACTCAAGTTATGGGTGACCTCCTTAGGTAAGCTATGGGTTGCCCTGGCTAAGACATGGATAGATTAGCAGAGGTAGACACCTCTGACCCAAAGCCAGAAAGGAAATATGCAGACACTGGTGGAACAGGTGTAAGACATTTCAGACTGGGTCCTCTAGCTATTGAGGTGGGTCAGTTCCCCAAAGGGAATGACCAAGACAGTAGGCTGTCAGGCAGAGTAGGCCCTGCAGCTTACCAGCCTGTTTCCCTTCTCTTCCTCACCTGACAGACTAGGAAGCCTCCAGATGTTAGTTGAGTCTCCTGGCCTGTGAGCTGAGGGGGGGGGGGGGGTTATGAGGGACACTGGCACACAATGTTGCAGTACCCCCAAACACACGTTTTGCCTGGTTTCTGAATGCAACTTGGAATGGAGTGCTCTAGGGATCCTGCTAACCAGGTCCCCAGTGCCAGTGTTCTTTCCCTAAAATTACAAAGACTGTGCCACCCTCAATAGCCAGTCATCCAGATGTACCTAGCACTGCCATTTCAGGCTGAGTGTCTTAATGCAATCCTAAAATGCAAACTTGACATGGAACACAGCCTGTGCACCCTGTCCACTTTACACTGCATGCAACATAGGTAAGCTACCCCTCTGGCAGGCCTTCCAGTCCTAAGGTAGGGTTTGAGGGCATAGCTGTATGAGCAATATGCCCCTACTGTGTCCTTGCCAAACCTGGAACACAGTAAGTGAACAGAGCAGCCATTTTACATGCAGTCTAACCACCAAGTGTTGGGACAGTTCTCCTCTCTTTTCTCCCTTTCTCCTGGGATCACCCACCTGTGTACTCATAATGTGGACACAGGTGATTACTGTAGGAGGCTGGCCTGGCTTATAGTGGGTATCTTGTGGGACCTACACCTTGTGCCAGGTCCAGTTATCCCTTATTAGTAGATTAGAGGTGTTCTAGCAGCTTAGGCTGAACTAGGAGACATGCAAAGCTCCTACTATACCACTTATATCACTTGGCACTATATCATAAGAAAACACAATACTCAGAGTTACTAAAAATAAAGGTACTTTATTTTAGTGACAATATGCCAAAAGTATCTCAGAGGATATACTCCCTTAGGAGGTAAGTAATATACACAAAATATACACACAAACCAAAATCAGGTAAGTAAATAGTTAGAAAAGTAGTGCAAACACTGTAGAACACAATAGAATGCAATAGGAGACAATAGGCCTAGGGGCAACACAAACCATATACTCCAAAAGTGGAATGTGAACCACAAATGGACCCCAGGCCTAGTGTAGTGTGTAGAGGGTTGCTGGGAGTGTAAGAAAACACTAAGGGTGTCCAAGATACCCCACCCCTAGACCCTGAAAAGTAGGAGTAAAGTTACCCTACTACCCCAGAAAGAAAGTAAAGTTGGGATAGGGGATTCTGCAAAAACAACAACTGACTGCAAAGCACTCAAGATGGATTCCTGGACCTGAGGACCTGCAAAGGAAGGGGACCAAGTCCAAGAGCCACGCAAGTGTCCGGAGGGGGCAGGAGCCCACTAAACCCTGGATGAAGGTGCAAAAGGGCTGCCTCTGGGTGGAAGAAGCCAAAGATTCTGCAATGACAAAGGGTGCCAGGAACCTCTCCTTTGGTCAGAATATGTGTCAAGGCATGCTGGAGGATGCAGAGTTGTTTCCACGCAGAAAGACTGCAAACAAGCCTTGCTAGCTGCAAGAGTCATGGTTGAGGATTTTGAGAGCTGCCAGGGCCCTGGAAGGACCAGAAGGTCGCCCCTTGGAGGAGGCAATAGAGGGGGCACTCAGCAATACAGAGAGCCCATGCAGAAGCAGGCAGCACCCACAGAAGTACCTGAACAGGCATTCAGAAGATCTGGGCATGGCAGTCATCTCAGCACAACAAAAGAGGGTCCCACGAAGTCGGAGTCCAACTCAGCGAGTTGGGCAATGCAGGACGGAGTGCTGGAGACCTGGGCTAGGCTGTGCACAAAGGAAGTCTTGCAAAAGTGCACATAAGCCCTAGCAGCTGCAGTTCACACAGTACACTGGATTACTGTCTGACGTGGGGAGGCAAGGACTTACCTCCACCAAATTTGTACAGAAGGGCCACTGGACTGTCAGGCATACTTGGATCCAGCTCCTGTGTTCCAGCGACCAGGCTCATCAAGATGAAAGGGGACCCAGAGGACCAGTGATGCAGAAGTTTGGTGCCTGCATTGGCAGGGGGAAGATTCCGTCTACCCACAGGAGATTTCTTCTTAGCTTCCAGTGCAGGGTGAAGGCAGACAGCCCTCAGAGCATGCACCACCAGGAAACAGTCGAGAAGGCCAGCAGGATGAGGCGCTACAATGCTGCTGGTAGTCTTTTTGCTACTCTGCTGAGGTTTTGCAGGCATCCTGGGGCAGTCAGCGGTCGATCCTTGGCAGAAGTCAAAGAGGGAAGTGCAGAGGAACTCTGGTGAGCTCTTGTATTCATTATCTCATGAGAAACCCACAGGAGAGACCCTAAATAGCCCTCAGAGGGGGATAGGCTACAGAGAAAGGTAAGCACCTATTAGGAGGGGTCTCTGATGTCACCTGCTGGTACTGGCCACTCAGAGATGCCCATTGTGCCCTCACACCTCTGCATCTAAGATGGCAGAGGTCTGGGGCACACTGGAGGAGCTCTGGGCACCTCCCCTTGGGAGGTGCAGGTCAGGGGAGTGGTCACTCCCCTTTCCTTTGTCCAGTTTTGTGCCAGAGCAGGGCTGGGGGGATCCCTGACCCGGTGTAGACTGGCTTATGCAAGGAGGACACCATCTGAGCCCTTCAAAGCATTTCCAGAGGCCAGGAGAGCCTACTCCTCTCAGGCCCTTAACACTTATTTCCAAAGGGAGAGGGTGTAACACCCTCTCTCAGAGGAAATGCTTTGTTCTGTCTTCCTGGGACTGGGCTGCCCAGGCCCCAGGGGGGCAGAAACCTGTCTGAGGGTTGGCAGCAGAGGTAGCTGCAGAGAAAACCCCAGAGAGTTCGTTTGGCAATACCCGGGCTCTATGCTGGAGCCCCGGGGATGCATGGAGTTGTCACCCCAATACCAGAATGGTATTGGGGTGACAATTCCATGATCCTAGACATGTTACATGGCCAAGTTCGGAGTTACCATTGTGACGCCACACATACCTAGGTACCATATACTAGGGAATTATATGGGGGTTCCAGTGTGCCAATCAGAATTGGTAAAATTAGTCACTAGCCTGCAGTGACAATTTTAAAAGCAGAGAGAGCATAAACACTGAGGTTCTGGTTAGCAGAGCATCAGTGATACAGTTAGGCACCACACAGGGAACACATACAGGGCACACTTTTTGAGCACTGGAGTCCTGGCTAGCAGGATCCCAGTGACACAGGCAAAAACAAACTTGCCTACAAGTAAAAATGGGGGTAACATGCCAGGCAAGATGGTACTTTCCTACAATTACCTCCCTTTCAATAAAAAGTCTTGCAGGATGTTGGATAAGGTGAGGGCCATTATTAGGAGTGACGTCTCTAAAATGCTGGAGTTGGGGGTAATACAACCCCCCATTAGCCCCTGGTCAGTCGTGTGGTTCTGGTACCAAATGCTGACCCTCTGGGCACCACACCTGAACTAAGGTTCTGTGTCGATTACAGATGGCTAAATTTCGTGACTAAGACAGCTGCTCATCCCTTCCATGGGCTGCTAAGCTGATTGACCAGTTAGGGGCTGCCCAGTACTTAAGTATCTTTAATCTTACATCAGGGTACTGGCAGATCACCTTAAAAGAAGGTGCCAAGGAAAGGTCAGCCTTCTCCACTCCAGAGGGCCCCTTTGGACTCAGGAATGCCCCTGTCACCTTCTCAGAGGATGGTGAACCAGATCCTTGCTGGCAAGGAGGCCTTCTCACCTGCCTATCGGCCTGATATAGCTGTCTCCAGTAGCAGCTGGAAGGACCTCCTCTCTCACTTCAGGAAGTGCTTCTAGCTCTAAAACAGGCAGGTCTATCAACACCAGTAAGTGTCAGATAGGGAAAGGGTCTGTGGTGTATTTGGGACTCCTGGTAGGTAAAGGTAAGATGCAGCCCCTCCAGGCCAAGATAAAGACAGAGACAGGATATGGACTTAAGGGTGCAACACAGACCGGGGTAGATGACACCAATGCTAGAGGTCTAGCCGGGTTGTTCCCTCTTAGTTATGGGAACTTCCTAGAGGATGGGTAGCCCTTCACACTTTCAGCTGGGGGGACACGTGTTAGCCTTAGGGTGGTCTTCCCCGAATCATTTTGCCTGCTTGCCTCACGTTTCTGCTCATTCTTTTTGTTGGCCTTAGGACTCAGAGCACTTTAGCACCGCTGACCAGTGCTAAAGTGCATATGCTTCTCCATAAAACATGGTAACATTGGTGTATACACTACTGGCATATTTAATTTACTTATAAGGCCCTTTTAAAGGGATATACCATAGATCTGGGCCTGTATATTGGGTGCCTCTAGTGGACCTGCAGCACTGACTATGCTACCCAGTTAAGTAGCCCTTTAACCATGTTTCATGCCTGCCACTGTGGAGCCTGTGTGTGTAATTTCTCTTCCATTACAACTTGGCATTTAAAACCCTTGCTAAGCCTTAAAATCCCCTTTCATTACATATAAATCACCCCAAGGTAGGCCCTAGGTGGTCCATAGGGCAGGGTGCAGTGTAAGTAAAAGGAAGGACATATACGTTTACATTTTGCCTGTCCTGTTAGGGTAAAACTCCCAAAGATATTTTCCCTACTGTGAGTCCTACTCCTCTCATGGGCCAGCATTGGGAGTTCCTTAATACACTTTTAAGCTGATCTGAAAGAAGTAGCAGCATCATCTTTCATATGCTTGGAATGGTAATGCTAAATCCTCTTTATTTTAAAGTCGCATTAAACATTGCTATTTTAGAAGTGCCACTTTTAGAAAGTGGGCACTTCTCTGCTCTTACAGCTCTGTGTGCCTGCAGCCTGTATCCAATACACATCTGGGGTGGGTGACAGCTACACTTTGTGCATTCCCTCTAGAATGCCACAGACACAGAAATGTTAGGTGTGTCTGAGTATTCACCTGCATTCATCTGAAATCTGATGGCTCTTCCTGGGCTGGGAGGAGAGGGCTGACACACCTGAAAGGGCAGTGCCTGTCCCCACAAAAAGGGCTGATTACCCTTACGGATAGTCTGGAGCCAGAGCTAGGAATAAAGGACCCCTGTGCACTTCAAAGACCCTTCTTTGAAGTCACCCCACTTCAAAAACACATTTGGGTATAAGAACTGGGTCTCTGATCCTAACAAACAAATTCACCACTGGAACTGTGAAGAACCCTTCCAGGAGGAAGGACTGCTGTGTTAGAAGAAGTGCCACTCTGCTGGACGGCTACCCAAGAAGGACTGCTTTCTGCTTTAATGAGTTACCCTGCTGCCTGCTGATCTCTTCTCTGCTGAGGATAAGGATATGACTCCTCACATCTGAATCCAGAGTGACTCCAATGGCTTGTTGACTTTCACCTGTTCTTCTGCAGTGTCAGGGTCATCAAAGACTGCTTGCAAACTGCAACCATCACCTAGACTCTGTCTGCTGCAAGTCCTGCTCTGCCAAGTGGTGCCAATCCAGTTCTAAGCCCTTGGCTGTGAGATATCTGTGCTGCAACCTATGAAAACCAATGTATCAACAATGTTCTGCTGATCGGCACATTTTCACTCAATGACGATGCTTTTTCCACCCACAGTATTTTCCCAGCAAGCCCTGCATGTGTCCTGTAGAAGACCTGTCCTTTATTGTGGTCGATACTTGAATTTTGTATTTACCTTGGTCTAGCGTGACCTCAAGTAAGCTTTTAGGACTACTGAATTCTAAGCACTACTTTTAGTTTATTCTTTAAAAATTCATGGCTCGACTTGATGGATTTTTTTACGTTTTGGTCTTGTTTTACTCATGAAAATATCTGTTTTACTAACTCTGTGTGGAATACTTTGGTGATGTTTTCATTGTGTTACTGTGTATATGTGTGTGTGTGTTGCACAAATACTAGATAAGCCTGACTGCTCTGTACGAAACTACCAGAGGGTGAGCACAGGTTATCTCCAAGTGTGTATCCAGCTTACCCAGACTGTAGTGGTGCACAGGGTGCATACTCCGTGTTAGAAATTGGGTCTCTAGTTGGCAGCGGTATGTACCCTGTCTAAGTAGGGATTACAATCCCAGGCAGGGTAAGTCAGTTACAATTCCCAAATTAAACTGTGCTCACCCTCTGGTAGATTGGCACAGAGCAGTCAGGCTTAACCAAAGAGGCAATGCTTAAGGTATTTGTGCAGCACTAGAATTATAGCAACACAGTGAAGTATGGCAGTTTACAACTGCACCTACAGGATTTGCAGCGGGAGGTCTGAGACAGGTTTGAAAGGCGACTGTCGTGGGTGACACAATCATTGCTGCAGGTCCACTAGTAACATTTAATTTACAGGCCCAGGGCAGATGTAGTGCACTTTACTAGGGACTTACAAGTAAATAAAATATGGCATGTGGATAAGCCAATGTTACCATATTTATAGTACAGAGCACTCGCACTTTAGCACTGGTGAGCAGTGGTAAAGTGAACAGAATCCTCAAAGCCAGCAAAAAAGAGTCAGGAAAACAGAAGGTCAGAGGGCAAAACGTTAGAGGAAATCACAACAAAGATACCAGGTCTAACACTCTGACAACCAGAAACCCCAGTTCTAACAGTAACCATTGTGCTCCGAATGTCATTTTGAAGTGAACTTCTGATATTTGTAAACCCATGTTAAAGTGTTATAATCAGTGCTATATAAAGCTTCTTGTAACATTGTTTTTTGGTGAATTTATTGGGTTATTGATCAAGTACTGCATTTAACTTTTGCACGAATAAATGCTATGCATGGGGGACCAGGTGGAGGCTGGGCTTCTTTTTTCTTTTTTTGGGGGGGGAGGGGGTCACAGATCTCAATTTGGGCTTGTGACCCCATATATGTTTTTAAACCCATGTTGGACATCTTGAGGGTGGGTCTGTGGTAGGTACAATTAGTCCATTAGCCCTTGCCGTGGGTGTGTGAATAGTGGGGAGGTCTTAGACCTTAGTGGCCAAGTGGGAGTTCACCAACCTAGACTCGGGATACAAGAACACTACAACAAAATTACTTTGTTTAACCTTTTGAATAAGGGGGAGTCGCCTTAGGCCCTTCTAGACATCCCCTACACTTGAGCCATGGGGACAGAGGATGCCTTCTGTGCCCCTCTGTCTCCTTCTATTTGTTTCTCAGAACTTGAGATTCCCAGCTGCAACATTAATTTAAAAGTCACAGGCAGCCAAGGAGAGGGTTTTGGGTCTGTCATCCTGGGTTTGGGTGCACAGACCTACATTGGACAACTGGAGAAAAAGTTCCTCACACATTCGGATTTGAGAATATTCTTAAATTTGAGTTTGTAAATTGTCCACAATCATGAGTTTGCAGACCATCTGGGAGCAGGTGAACCATATATATAACATGATTGGAAGGTCACATGAATTTCAGGCCATCCTGAGATATTTTGCTAAAAGAAATTCTTCACAAACTACTGAACATGTTTATACCAGACCATGCAGAGGCACTTCCTTTAGTAAAATTCAACTTTCGTGCTTAGTTTAGTGCAATTCATCTGTTTTTTTCAGCAGTGGAGGGCAAAGATTGCTAAAGGAGTTCAAATGGGAAATGTCACTTTTCTTTGACCTTATTCCTCCCCCTCCACCTGACTAATGTGCATGAAACTTGCAAGCTGGGTACTACTAAATTCAAACTGGATAACACTCTTTTTCGTTAGATACTTTTTCGCGGAGTCCAACGGTGCCAAAGTTAGAGCCACCTGATATCTTTGTCCCTATTGCTATTCTTTGCCTCTTTCACGTATTTCTTTTAGGTCTCACTTAACAGCCTGTTGTATTTGATACCTATTCTTTACAATATATATACATTGAGTGGATTAATCTTTCAAAAAAGTATTTTTCTCTCAACCTATGCATTTGGCTGATTGGTGTATCGCTCTGTCTATGGAGTGCTTACATTGAACTGCATAAAGGACTATTTTACTTCACAAAAGAACACCGAGCCATTACACATTAAATTATGTATTACACAGATGCAGGTATGCAGCAAGCATTCATTTATTTTTCATTTGTACACAGCAGCAAGCTTTTTAAAAAGTTTTTGCGGGGACTGACAATGCAAATCACTCCGATTGGCCTTGCCAAAGCTTATTTAAAATTACATCCACATTTTGTAACCATTTTTAATGTACTCTTTTAAAAAATCGAATTCCTCTGTATCTGTATTTTTATTTGTTTTTATCTCTTGCCATAACCGAAACCTTAATGTCTTCCGACGTTTGGGGTTTTTATGCCCTTAAACCTTGCACTAAATTACTACTAAAGTTTAAGCTCATTAATGTTATACATCGCTAACCTTGCATACACATACCAGTGGTGTAATGACTTCTGCGAAGTGATAAAAGCAAAAAGTTAAAACAGGAGATCTGAGGCCACCACCGCAGTGTTGTGCATATCAAGCAAGGTCTGTTCCTGGTCAAGGATGTCAGCATTTTCAGTATTGGACCGGCCTCTGGGAGCAGGTGTTCTTAGTTTGACATGCAACAGTCGCTGTCACCCCAGGATAGTTAGTGCATTTTCAGGCTGGAGCTCTTGCTAGTCCTGCATTCAACATGAAGAGATGGCGCAGCATGAAAAATGATTACTACCACTGCCTCAGAAAAATATAGTGTGCGGCATATACACCTGCATAACCAGTCGGAGAGGGAGTGTTATCCTTCACTTCCATGAGCCAAGTTAACTAGACACTTAAAAAAAAGAGGAGAAACTTAGAATTAAAGAACAGCAGCAGAAAGGCAGGACAAAAAGACAAAAACAGAATAGAAAAAGGGCAAATAGAGAAGAAAAGGGTAAAACTGGAGTGGGATCCCTAGTATAAGGTGGAGAAAAGGCAGGTTGATGCAGTGAGTCCAGACACTGCAACTCATGAATGTCGCGTCAGTCATGATCTTGTGAGATTTTTTTCAGGCAAAGCACATCCTCATATCCAAGACACTGCAACTCATGAATGTCGCGTCAGTCTTGATCTTGTGAGATTTTTTTCAGGCAAAGTACATCCTCATATCCATATCAGTACATGTGGCCCCGCCAATGCATTGTGTGGATACTTAATCCAATGTACTGAAACAAACTAAGTTAATTACACAATGTGTACTTGTTGTCTGATGTCCCCAATAGGAGATGATTGTGTTTAGTATTTCTTTTATTTTAACGTAGTCCAGCACCACTTTCCACAACTCCCTCAGGTCTTTGTGTTTATGTTTTCTGCTATTTTATTTCTGTGCTCTTTTTGCATCATGGATGTGTAAAAAAGTGGGTTATTAGTTGGGAAGAATGTGAGCCTTACCCAAGGAATAGGTCCCAAAAATTCAGATTACAGGGATTCAGGTATGTCTTTGTATCACTCGACAATCTCAGGGTATTGAGGGAGAGCAGTCTATGGCCTAGTCAGGGGAGATCGGATAGGCTAGTACTCTAATCAACAGGCACTCAACACACAACTCCCAATATATCACTATCCTCCCAGTACTTTTACCTACAAAAAAGAAAAGTACTTTGTTATGCACCCAGTGCTCAAAACTACGCATTAGATTATACGTGTAATCATGATGGGAGATGGAAATATTTATGGTGACACCCTGCTAACAGTTCACACCCCTACATGCTCTACACCCACAATGCCCACACATATACTAGACACAAATCAAAGGGGTGTAATTATCAAAAGGCAGGTCTACTTGAACGGTCCGAGGGTCATCACATTCATAAAAGCAGAAATATATCATCATACACCAATTCAAGCCCCTTAAAACCGATATGAACACTACTGTTTGATTATGACTTTCATTAAAATGTGTATCTATTCACTGTTTATTTTCCTATTATCAATAAAACATTCCAATAAACAACCACCAAGGACCATAAGTCTTTTTTTCTACTTTTACATATGTGGCAAAGCAACCTTAGCATACACAAATGGAAATCATTACATTCTAGAGCCCGCAGCCTAAAAACCTACACTCTAGAAATGCCTGGAAGCATTGGAACAGCCTTCATTGTTTATGTATCAAGGTGACTTAAGGTGACAAAAGAAATACTAAAAGGGGGATTTTCTGGGTGTTTCTGCACTCCTGAAAGCCTTTAACACAATTTACAAGATGGTAGTACAGCTGCCCCTTCTAGAGAGTCATGAACAGCTATATGCAAATTTGAGGAGTGTCCAGCAGCATCTAGAAAACTCCATTCCCCTCGTAACATTATTTTTGTCAAGCGGCCTTGCACCACAAGTTTTTACCTTTTTTCATATTGGATGCCTGGCCCATTTGGGCACACAAGACTTGCATCACACCTGGCCCAGGTCCACAGGAACAGTATCGGAGCCATTAGTTCTTACCTCTCCAGCATGAGTAAAGCACCACCTCCAACCACCAAGAAAGTCCATTTTTGCCCTCATAGTCTCTAAACCTTTTTTGACAACTAGGAGCTATATTTATTCTTCTTTGCTCCCCCCTCACTCCATTACTCTGTTGAGGAAGAAGTCAGGTCCTTTACTCCTACGCCTTTGCTCCTGGCCCAGACCCTGCCCCTTATCCATCACCCAGTATTTTTCTCAGTCTGGGGTCACCTCCAGTGGCACCCACAGCTGTCAAGGAAGAATACTCTTCATGTTGAAAATAGCTTCTGATACCCGTGTGAGAGCAAACATTAGGGGACAGCCCTGTGATGATGGTCATTCCTCCTCAGGTGCAGTTCTTAGATGCTCCAGGGAACCCTTCACTTCTAGAGTCCCCTAGCAGATCCCTCAGAGAATTATAAGGGGGCTAGTGCCACTGGCCTTGGAAAGGTGAATCCACAGAGTCCTATCCAATGTAAGTCCAGGGTGCTCTAGCCACAAAGCCAGGCATATCTTCTTCAGGGTCCTGCAAAATCAATTTTTTCCTGCTACCTTTTTCCCCTATGTGGGGTGGAAGGTTCCAGAAGGTACTCAGAAGTTAGGCACCTCTAATCAATCCCAGGATTACACATCATTAGCCCACATCTGTCCCAACCCTCCTGCACAAACATTTTGGACACTTCACAATGGCAGCTTGAAGTGGTCTATTGAAACTCACATTTCAGTGCCTGAAATAATCCCTCAACTTCCACAGCTGCCTTTCCCTTTCTTTCACAACTTCTAGGAGGGAGCACCGCCTGAGGCCTAGATTCTCCCATTTGTCCACCTTGAAATGAGCCTCCTGGGACCGGTGCAGTGTGAAAATTAATTAGTACATGCCCATTCCATTCCCATCCTTCACTTTTCCATGAACAAGCTCAGCCACTGGCAAATGTTCCTACTGTGCAAGAATGCCTTTGGTCCACTGGCTGTTCAGCACAGTAAGTAACTTGGCCCAGTGGGAAGAACAAAAGCCAAGACTCTAAATAGGAACTGAGTCAGACAAACATGATGAATCTTCAGGTGCCAGCTGGAGTACATATACAACAAAAGTGGCATTGAATCTGAGCTAGGGATCCATAGATACCACAGGATTGGGGCTGCATGCTGATCTCAATATATGGAGAAACTACACTTTGGTGCAAAATTCACTCATAATACATAATGGAGTATGTAATGTCTTTGGACTGTGAGCACTAACACCCCATGGCTAGGGGTCGGACTCAAGGAAAGGGATTATGCAATCAATCTGGGAGGTATTGGGGTGTCGTCTTTAATGGTTACAGGATATTGAGAACTTAGTTGAATGTTGTGCGCTCAGGAATAAAGAAGTTAGACATGAGCTCTGTGTGCGGGGTGGTCCTGTGCATGCTCCTGGGCTGGGGAGGACGTGACAGCTGGCGATGAGCAGGGGATGTGTGCCCTGAAGTGACAGAACTGCTCTCCCCGAGAGTTTCAAGGAAGAGTAAACTGCTCATCCCTGCCACATGCACCCAAGCCGAAGCGAAGAAACATGCAGTTGGCATATTTTAACTGCAAGCTCCACTCCAGGCCTTATGAGGCCTTGTGGAGAAGTTTAAGGCCAAACAAGACAGCACTGTTGGAATAACCTACCAAGACTTGCTGGCCAGGCTATGAAAAAAGAAGGTGCAGTGCCACAACACTTATCCATAACTCATACAAAGAAAATGCTAAAGGCAGTGACAACTGGTACAAATAGCAAACTTTACTCACCAGCATTGAAACCTTTGCCACCAATTGATACCGCCAATAAGCAGAATACTGACACCAGACTGACCACAAGGATTGAGACCTTCAATGATTTCATAGATGCTCTGGAATAAGTAAATTATGAGAAAAGTATTAGAATCTTGCTGCTGATGCAGTGAAAGAAGTGATAAAGAAAATCTCACTAAAATCGGACAATGTCATACCGTCAAATCAAAGAAGCTTTAGGAGCCAAGTTCGATCCGATGCCAGATGTCGACTATTAAAGGTATATTTTCAATCAACCAAGATGGGTTGGTGAGAAGATGGATGAGTTTGATGAGAGACTTGATGTGTTCATCAAACACTGTAAATTTAGTGAATTTAATGATGAGGAAACCATGAGCCTCAGAGTCATTGATAGTTATTTGTCAGACTCATTCCGAAGATGCATGTTGCAAGAGACACTCAGCTTAGAAAAAGTACTGATGGCTGCCAGAGTCAAGGAATGAGCATATCAACAAGCCGCAGACTTGGAATCGGGAACAACAAGAGATGAGTCAGCTTTGGTCATCAAGTGTAGACCCAAGCACTGAGCAGATATGCGTAAGCCGACATTCTCCAAAGAAAGAAAGATTGTTGGCCTCATTATGACCCTGACAGTCACCAGACCGCCAGGTTCACAGTTGCAGTTGGACTGCCACCAAAGTGCCAGTCTGACTGCGACATTATGACCTTGGCGGAGCCACCACGGTCCAACCGCTGACACCGCCAGGCTGCCACCAGCCTGCAGCCTGGCGGTCCCAGTGGTTGTAATCCACCACAGCTGTGCTGCAAGCAGTGCTGCCCTAGGGATTACGAGTCCCCATCCACCAACCTGTCCTTGGCGGTTTACACTGCCATGAAAAGGCTGGTGGAACTGGGGAGTCAGGGGGTACCTGGGGACCCATCCACTGCCCATGCATCTGGCATGGGCAGTGCAGGGGCCCCCATGCACAGGCCCGTTGGACAGTCCACTGCCCAGATTACGGGCACTGGAATGTGCAACAGGTGCTGCTGCACCCGCCGCACTGCCACATTGCAGCCGGTCTGCTTCTGCCCGCCAGCCCTGCGGTGAACTCCTAATAGAGACGGCAGCGTTCAGGCCACACAGGTGGCCTAATGGTGGGAAGAGTTTGGTGGGCAGCCTCTGCTGCCCGCCAAACTCACAATGAGGCCATGTGTGTCTGATGTGGATTTTCATTTCCACATGAGGATAAATGTTCAGCCATCGGACAAACGTGCAAGGGGTGTAGAAAGAAAAATAATTTCCTAACAGTTTACAAAGGAGAATCCAAGTGCATCATGGTAAGATGAGAAAAGGGATGACTGAAAGTTCCAGAAGCATTCTTGCCACACCCACAAAAACAAAAATCAACCTTAAGTGCAACAGGTGGAAAACAAAGTTGATCATTGTCAATGTCACCATTGAGCAACAGTGAAGAGGGTGAATGAGCAATGATCATAAATAAAAAGGAGCGAAATGCACATGTGTTGCCTTGCCGCTCACAAGGAAGACAAATGAATACAAAAACAAGCGAGCTAACAAAACAAAAGAACTCATATGGACATTGCCCCAAAGTCAAATTCAAGGTTAATGGTTGTCCGATAACCTTGGTAATTGATAGCGGTGCATCCAGCCACATCATGCCAGTCAAACAATTTTACAGATTGACACCTGTACCACGTCTTAAAGTGTCAAATACAAAGGGATATACATGAGCTGCTTCCAAACCATTACAAAGTCAAGGATCAATGACAGCAACCTTGTAGCACAATGAGACATCTGTGCAGGGCTCAATCCACATTCCTCAAGATATTCCATCTAGTGCATGCTTACTTAGTTTTGGAACTGCTGCTGACATGGGACTGATATCTATCAATTACAACCTAAATACACAATCTGACATTGTGCATCAGTTCCTGTCACTGTTTCATGGTCTAGAAAGGCTGAAGACAGTGAAGGTGCAACTCTACATCAATGAAGACATCTGACCAGTTGTGTAGCAAAATCGAAGGATATCATTTGATCTACAAGAAGCATTTAAGAAGAAGCTAGAAGCTTTCCCGAAACATGACATTATTGAGCACTCTACTGGTCCCTCACCATGGATGTTGCCCATAGTGGCAGTGCCAAAAAAAGACACTGGAGGTGCAGTGCACTTCTGTGTGGATATGTGTCAAGCCAACATGGCAATTGAGAGAGAAAGCTATCCTTGTAAACACATTGCATTATGATCATGCAGCTGAATGGAACCAAATTCTTCTCCCGTCTTTACTTGAACAAAGGGTACCATCAACTCGAACTGGAAGTAAATTGCAGGTACATTACCACATTTTTGACTAATGTTGATTTGTTCAGATACAAAAGACTGAGCTATGGAGTGTCATCTGCTGCACAAATATTTCAAGATGTGATATGTAGAATTTTTCAGCCTGTTACACATGCATTCAATTACAGTGATGACATACTGGTCTTTGGCGCAATGCAAAAAGAACATGATTAAGCCCTCAAATAACTCTGTCATTCACTTAATGCTGGAAAATGTGAATTTCCTCATTCAAAACTCAAATTCTTTGAGCATGTTGTGAGAAAGTAGCCTCTTTCTAGCCTTGTTACCCCCACTTTTGGCCTGTTTGTGAGTGTATGTCAGGGTGTTTTCACTGTCTCACTGGGATCCTGCTAGCCAGGGCCCAGTGCTCATAGTGAAAACCCTATGTTGCCAGTATGTTTGTTATGTGTCACTGGGACCCTGCTAGCCAGGACCCCAGTGCTCATAAGTTTGTGGCCTATATGTATGTGTTCCCTGTGTGATGCCTAACTGTCTCACTGAGGCTCTGCTAGCCAGAACCTCAGTGGTTATGCTCTCTCTTCTTTACAAACTGTCACTAACAGGCTAGTGACCAATTTTACCAATTCACATTGGCATACTGGAACACCCTTATTATTCCTTAGTATATGGTACTGAGGTACCCAGGGTATTGGGGTTCCAGGAGATCCCTATCGGCTGCAGCATTTCTTTTGCCACCCATAGGGAGCTCTGACAATTCTTACACAGGCCTGCCACTGCAGCCTGAGTGAAATAACGTCCACGTTATTTCACAGCCATTTACCACTGCACTTAAGAAACTTATAAGTCACCTAAATGTCTAACCTTCACCTGGTGAAGGTTGGGTGCTAAGTTACTTAGTGTGTGGGCACCCTGGCACTAGCCAAGGTGCCCCCACATTGTTCAGGGCAAATTCCCCAGACTTTGTGAGTGTGGGGACACCATTTCACGCGTGCACTATACAAGGGTCACTACCTATGTATAGCGTCACAATGGTAACTCCGAACATGGCCATGTAACATGTCTAAGATCATGGAATTGTCACCTCAATGCCATTCTGGCATTGGGGAGACAATTCCATGATCCCCCGAGTCTCTAGCACAGACCCGGGTACTGCCAAACTGCCTTTCCTGGGGTTTCACTGCAGCTGCTGCTGCTGCCAACCCCTCAGACAGGTTTCTGCCCTCCTGGGGTCCAGCCAGGCCTGGCCCAGGAAGGCAGAACAAAGGACTTCCTCAGAGAGAGGGTGTTACACCCTCTCCCTTTGGAAAAAGGTGTCAGGGCTGGGGAGGAGTAGCCTCCCTAGCCTCTGGAAATGCTTTGATGGGCACAGATGGTGCCCATCTCTGCATAAGCCAGTCTACACCGGTTCAGGGATCCCCCAGCCCTGCTTTGGCGTGAAACTGGACAAAGGAAAGGGGAGTGACCATTCCCCTGACCTGCACTTCCCAGGGGAGGTGCCCAGAGCTCCTCCAGTGTGTTCCCGACCTCTGCCATCTTGGAAACAGAGGTGTTGCTGGCACACTGGACTGCTCTGAGTGGCCAGTGCCATCAGGTGACGTCAGAGACTCCTTTTGATAGGCTCTTACCTGTGTTACTAGCCTATCCCCCCTTCCTAGGTAGCCAAACCTCCTTTTCTGGCTATTTAGGGTCTCTGCTTTGGGGAATTCTTCAGATAACGAATGCAAGTGTTCATCCGAGTTCCTCTGCATCTCTCTCTTCACCTTCTGCCAAAGGATCGACCGCTGATTGCTCAGGACGCCTGCAAAACCGCAACAAAGTAGCAAAGACGACTACTGCAACCTTGTATCGCTTCTCCTGCCGCCTTCTCGACTGTTTCCTGGTGGTGCATGCTCTGGGAGTAGCCTGCCTCCTTTCTGCACTAGGAGCTCTGAAGAAATCTCCTGTGGGACGACGGAATCTTCCCCCTGCAACCGCAGGCAACGAAAAGACTGCATCACCGGTCCTCTGGGTCCCCTCTCAGCATGACGAGCGTGGTCCCTGGAACTCAGCAACTCTGTCCAAGTGACTCCCACAGTCCAGTGACTCTTCAGTCCAAGTTTGGTGGAGGTAAGTCCTTGCCTTCCCACGTTAGACTGCATTGCTGGGTACCGCGTGATTTGCAGCTGCTCCGGCTCCTGTGCACTCTTCCAGGATTTCCTTTGTGCACAGCCAAGCCTGGGTCCCCGACACTCTAACCTGCAGTGCACAACCTTCTGAGTTGTCCTCCGGCGTCGTGGGACTCCCTTTTGTGTCTTCAGGTGGACTGTGGTTCACTCCTCTTCCAAGTGCCTGTTCCGGTACTCCTGCGGGTGCTGCCTGCTTCTGTGAGGGCTCCCTGACTTGCTGGGTGCCCCTCTCTGTCTCCTCATCCAAGTGGCGACATCCTGGTCCCTCCTGGGCCACAGCAGCATCCAAAAACCCTAACCGCGACCCTTGCAGCTAGCAAGGCTTGTTTGCAATATTTCTACGTGGGAATACCTCTGCAAGCTTCTTCACGACGTGGGAAATCCATCCTCCAAAGGGGAAGTTTCTAGCCCTCTTCGTTCTTGCAGAATCCACAGCTTCTACCATCCAGTGGCAGCTTCTTTGCACCCTCAGCTGGCATTTCCTGGGCATCTGCCCACTCTCGACATTGTCGCGACTCTTGGACTTGGTCCCCTTGTTCCACAGGTACTCAGGTCCAGAAATCCACTTTGGTTGCTTTGCTGGAGTTGGTTTTCCTTGCAGAAACCCCCTATCACGACTTCTGTGCTCTCTGGGGGTTATAGGTGCACTTTACACCTACTTTTCAAGGACTTGGGGTGGGCTATTTTTCTAACTCTCACTGTTTTCTAACAGCCCCAGCGACCCTCTACAAATTCACATAGGTTTGGGGTCCATTCGTGGTTTGCATTCCACTTTTGGAGTATATGGTTTGTGTTGCCCCTATACCTATGTGCTCCTATTGCAATCTACTGTAACTTTACATTGCTTGCATTACTTCCTTTTGCTATTACTGCATATTTTTGGTATTGTGTACATAGATCTTGTGTATATTTGGCATCCTCACACTGAGGGTACTCACTGAGATACTTTTGGCATATTGTCATAAAAATAAAGTACCTTTATTTTTAGTATATCTGTGTATGTAGGAGCTTTACATGTCTCCTAGTTCAGCCTAAGCTGCTCTGCTATAGCTACCTTCTATCAGCTTAAGCTGCTAGAAACACTTCTTCTACACTAATAAGGGATAACTGGACCTGGTACAGAGTGTAAGTACCCCTTGGTACCCACTACAAGCCAGGCCAGCCTCCTACACATGTGTTTTATGATGGAGGGGTGGCTCCTGATAAAGTGCAAGCATTATTTGCAGCTAGTACTAAATAAGATGTCTCCATGGTATGGTGTTTCTTGGGCATGGCCAGCTGTTGTTCATGGTACATTTGTGATTTGGTGAGTGCCCCATTGCGAGACCTGACAAAATGAAATGCTCATTTACAAATGGCCCACTGAATGTGACCACAGTGTCAAGAGTATAAAACTTGCAATTGTAAATGCGGCTGAGTTGGCTTACTTTGATCCTAAACTGCAAACTGAGATCACTGTTGATGCGAGCCCAGTGGGGCTGGGAGCAGTCCTTCCTCAGCATAGTGGAAATTCAAATGTTCAGAGACACATTATGGCATATGCCAGCAAAGCTTGTCCAACACAGAACAGGCCTATTCCTAGCCGTAACAAACAGTCTAGCTGTAGTATGAGGTTGTAAACATTTTCACATTTTTAGGTATGGAAAGCATTTCATGATCATCACAGACCACCTGGCGCTACTCACCATTTTCGGAAATCTAAAGGCCAAGATGCCCCCTCACAATGAAAAATGGGGGTTGCATCTACAAGAGTATTACTACAAGATTGTGCACAACACAGGCAAAAATCAAAACTCTGCAGATTATTTCTCACGGGTACCACTCAATTTAGAAAACTGCTAAGGAATACATCAACTTCATTGTAAAGTCTAGGACGCCTGCGGCTCTGTCAATTGAGTGGATTATCACTGCCACAAATGCTAATACACGCTGGCCCTTAAAATCATTATTTCAGCACAATCATGGAGAGAGTGCTCAACATCTAAGTGATGATGTTGAATTTAAAAAAAATGAAAATGTCCAAGATGTGCTAAGAGGATCCCAGATTGTCATATCTGTGAGTCTGAGACAGCAAGTTATTGAACTTGCTCATGAAGGACATCATGGCATTGTATCCCCAAGAGGACATTGAGAGATTGAGTGTGGTTTCATTGGCTGGATGAGAAAGTCAAGAGGGAGTTAAAGGAATGTCAATTATGCAACTGCCTGTCTTCCACTGTGACCCAGCATCCACTAAACATGTCCGATTTTCCTGCGCATGCATGGGAAAGAATAGCTAATGATTTCTTTGGGCCGATGTCAAAAGGACACTATTTCATGGTGGTCATCGACAAGTATTCCTGGTTTCCTCTGGTGGAGGATTTGTTATTAACAGCTCACAACAAAGTTATTGAGTGGCTTGATGATGTATTTGCAAGATGGAGCATGCTGGACACTCTCAAATCTGACAATGGTCCACTGTTTAACAGCAAGGAGTTTAAGGAGTTTCTGCCAAGACTTGAGCATCAGAAAAGCACACCAGTGTGCTCTCAAGCCAATGGTGTTGTTGAATGATTTATTGGGATCCTGAAATGAGTGATCCAATGTGTCTTAATGGAGGGCAGTGAGCTGAATCAAGCACTGTGCCAAGCCCTCTGTGCCTACTGGTCAACTCCTCATTCTACCACTGGTGAGAGTTTTGCCACCCTATTGTTCTAGAGAGCAATAAAAAAACAAATTACCACAATGGACCTATGAGTGAACTCTGAATGATGATGAGGTTTGTGCTACTGACACTGCTCAGAAACGGCAGATGAAGACATATGCTGTTCAACGTCACTGGACTTGGAAGGTAGTGTTCGATGAGGGTGACTGGGTTCTTGTCAAACAAAAACAGAAACAAAAGACACATCTTCCATTTGATGATGAACTTCTGAAAGTTGTACAGAGCAAGGGGCATTGGATAACAGTGCACCAAACTGGCAAATCATTATAAGTGACTCATCTCAATTCAAACATCTGTGTAGGTAATTATCGGTCCCTGCAAGCCCAGAGAAAGCTGTTCGACCTGAAAGCCCTGATCAGACATCATACCCTGTAACTTCAGGGTCCACCCCGAATGCAACTCAACTACCTCATGTCACTCAGTCTGGCCGAACTGTGCGAGCACCCAGACGGCTAGTCGAGGAACTGTAATGCTGCTTTTTGTTCATGTTTTCTTTATGTGTCTTTTTTGTCTAACAAGCTGGAAGATGTAGTGTCTTGGGACTGTGAACACTAAGACCTCGTAACTAGGGTGCGGACTCAAGGAAAGGGACTGCGCAATAATTCAGGGAGGTTTTAAGGTGTGTTTTTTAATGGGTATGAAATATATTGAGAAGTCAGTTGAATGTTGTAGCTGAGGAATAAAAACATAAGATGTTCTTGTGCATTCTCCCGGGATGGGGAAGACGCGAAAGAGTAAAGCTCACACCTTTTTTAGTGAAGCACTACAGACCTACACTATAAATGGCTACCCACATTTTATGTTCCAACTCCAGATCAGCACCAATCCTTGAAAGATCCCATCTGTGACAGGATACACATGAGAAGAGTTGGATGGGAGTCCCATTTGCTTAGCCCACAAATGTGTGCTCATGCATCTGTGCACATGTTCATGTGCAGCCAAACTAGACCTTCTTACACCAGCTGTGCAGCAGATCGGTGGAGCTTGCCCTTTCGACAGGGTCATTCCCCAAACTTTTTGCCTTCTCCTCCTAATTTTTCTGACCCTTTCTGGCTAACGTTATGACTCTGGTCACTTTATCACTGCTAATCAGTGCTAAAGTGCATGTGCTCTCCTTTGAAAACTCGGTATGATTGGCTTATACCTGATTGGCACATTTATTTACCTGTAATCCACTTGTACAGTGGTATCCGTATACCCATGGTCTGTAAATTAAATGCTACTAGTGGGCCGCAGCACTGTCTGTACCACCAACAGAAGTAGCTTTCAAACATGTCGCATTCCTGTGAGCGCAAGGCCTGCATGCACAGTTTTACTGCCACGGGACCTGGCATCTAAATTTACTTGCCAGGCCTGACACTCCCCTTTTACTACATATACGTTACCCCAAAGGTAGGTCCTAGCTAGCCCTATGAGCAGGGTAGCTCTGAATGTAGAAGGCAGGACATGTGTCTAGTAGCGTGAGCTGTCCTGGTGGTGACAAATAGCCTATTTGGTTCCTCACTGCTGTGAGTGCTGCCTTCTCATAGGATTACATTGGAAATTACCTGCCTTACGTCTAGGAGGTATTGTCTGATTTATGAGGGATAGCATAGGCATGGTTGGTATGGTTGCAATGGTGACGAGAAATGCTGCTTCCTGGTATAGGTGGATTTTTTATTACCATTATAGAAATGCCACTTCTAGTAAGTGAGCATTTCTCTGTGCTTATGATTCTGGTGTTTTGTAGCTTGACTCTAATCCACATCTAGGCAGAGTGACAGTTGTGTTTGTGCACACTTTTTAGACAGCCTGTACACAGGGAGGGTGGAGGTGTCACAGAAGTGCATCTACATATTGAATGGTCTTCCTGGTCTGAGAGAAGGGGAGGAGGGGCACACCTGCATTTGTAAAGGCTGTGCCTTGGCCTCACAAAAAGTGTTCGTATACCCCCAACTGATGTCTGGAGCCTGTGCTGGGGAAGAGAGGGTACCCCCCTGGAACCAGTTGTAACTGGTTGGAATCTCACCTCTCCCTCTTTGTTAACACTGCGCAAAATGAGTATAAGTACAGGGGATTTTTCCCCAAAAAGACACAAGAAACATACTGGGAACTGGACACAGAATGCTGCTGTAGGGACTCACCAGGTACCGTCTTGGACTGCTGCTGCTGTGCTGACCTGTGACCTACTAGGTTACTTGGAGGAACTGCCACTGTCTGCATCCCCTTTGAGCTGGTCTGTTCCTGGGCCCTGCCGCCCTGAGCTATACCTTCCTGTCCCCAGAAGCTGGGTGATGTGACCCCTGAACTCAGCAATTGCCTCTTGTAGAGCTTGAGAAGCACTTCATTTTTATAGCATAGTGCCTGGAACAGTGCTTGTTGAAGTCGGAATTAGAATCGCATCATGTGCGCTTCAGTTGTGCTGCCGGAGAATCATCAACACCGTGGCCCGAGCAGCTCGTATTTTCATGGCGAACCAGGATCGTGTTGTGTTGTGTGCCCCCCAGGGCATGAGGAAGTGCAGTGAGGAGTCCACGTGCTCCTGGTTGGGACCCGAGGGGCACAGCAGCCTGCCAAGGAGCACCCCTGGGACAAAAAACAGGCATCCGTTTAGGAAGCCTAGATTTAGTGCGGCTGAGCCGCAGAGGAGCAGGAAGCCAGCTCCCCGTGTCTGGCAGGATACCTGCCAGAGCTCAACCATCCCATTGAGGTGGCGGGTGGCGCAGTAAGAGGGCCTGGAGGATTTTTGCTGCTTGACCCACTGGAAAGGGCCCCCGCAGTCAACAGTCACGCCACAAGGACGCAGGTGGCTGCCGGGGGAGACTCTCCAGATACCCGAGTGGGGTGGGTGTGCTTTGTGGTGTTTCCCTCCCTCCAGCACATGTTGAGGATTGTGAGGGGGCACCTGGCTGTTGAGAGCCCCATATTGCTTGAAAGGCAGAGGCCTCAACAGAGGCTCTGTCCTGTCGAAGGCCCATCGGTGCCTTCTAGCCCTAGAAGCAGAGGAGCTATGGTGTGCCACACAGGACTCTGGAACCACCGCCCTTAGTAGAAGTATAGCAAAACTGACACTTGTTGGAAGACCAACTTTTTTGGCATCCAGGAAGGTATGTTCATTGGTGCAAGTGCCCAATGAATAGTGTGTTCACTGTGACCTGTGTAGTTATGACAAAGTATTTCTGAGTGTTGAAATGGGGTCTTTGATTGGCAATCAGGTTACCCCCTGTCCAAGCAAGGACCCTCACTCTAATCCGGATATAGGAGAATCACACTCATTTAACCCCCTCTCTCTCCCCTTGGTAGATTGGCATGAGCCAGGCAGGCTTAACTTCAGAAGCAAGGTGTAAAGTATTTGTATCAACACACACAGTAACTCAGTGAAAACACTACAAAATGACACAACACAGGTTTAGAAAAATAGATAATATTTATCTAAACAAAACAAGAGCAAAACTAAAATAATCCAACCTACACAAGTCAAGTTATAAATTTAAAAAGCAAAAGAGTCTTAAATCCTTTAGGAAACAGTGAGAACGTTGTCAGTTTAAAAAAGTACCTGGGTAGCGTCAAAATAAAGCCATACAGGCGAGCGTTCATCGAAAAAGGCCAGCGATGTCTCGATTTCTCACTTGCAAGCAAGAGCGTGTATCATTCCTCCTCCGGTCAGGTTGGCGTGCGTAATTTTTTCTCCCCCGCAAGAGAGCGATGTGTTGATCCGGACGGGCACCTCGATCTGGGCAGGCTTTGCATTGATTTTCCACGCCCAGCGATGTTGTGTCGAAATCCGGTCGCACGGTGTCAAGAAAACGCGGTGAGTGGGGGCTTGCTTCGTTAACAGCGGTCACTGCGGGTGTTGTGCATCATTTCTTCAGCCATGTTGCATCGATCTCTCAGTCTCTGGGATTCAGTTTTTTGCCATTTCAAATCTCTGGAACTCATGCTTTATCTCATTCACCCCTCTTTTCCATTTATGGTGATGTATCAACGTCTACCTTTTCCACTGATCTACACTGCTCTTCTTTTGCTGATCCCTCCCTCATGTATGATTATGGCTTCATCAACTTTAATCCATGTCTTCAAAATCATTCAATTTTCATTCATGACTTCACTGTCAACTCCCTAGTTGATTTCCACTGCATAACCCATGCATGGATCCTGTCACCTCCCTGTCCATCCCAGGGAATGTCTATGGCTTGATGCTAGCATCTGTGTGAGCACCCTAATTAACACCATTCCCACTTTCCCACTCTAATTCCTAAAGATATTGTTTCCCACATATTCCTGTTACACCCCCAAAGCTGGACCTGTTGTTGCCTGTTTTCAATTCAACATCCAAAATGTCCTTTACATTATATTATAAAGTCAGGGTAACAATGGACTTTGGGCCTGATTCTTACCTTGGCGGGCGGCCTCCGCCGCCCGCCAAAGTACCCCCGCCAGAACACCGCACCGCGGTCGTCAGACCGCTGCGGTGATTCTGGGATTTCCACTGGGCTGGCGGGCGACCGCCAAAAGGCCGCCCGCCAGCCCAGTGGAAATCAACCTTCCCACGAGGACGCCGGCTCTGAATGGAGCCGGCGGAGTGGGAAGGTGCGACGGGTGCTGTTGCACCCGTCGCGTATTTCAGTGTCTGCAAAGCAGACACTGAAATACAAAGTGGGGCCCTCTTACGGGGGCCCCTGCAGTGCCCATGCCATTGGCATGGGCACTGCAGGGGCCCCCAGGGGCCCCACGACACCCCATACCGCCATCCTGTTCCCGAACAGGATGGCGGTATGGGGTGTCAGAATCCCCATGGCGGCGCAGCGAGCTGCGCTGCCATGGAGGATTCTTATGGGCAGCGGAAAACCGGCGGGAGACCGCCGGTTTTCCTCTTCTGACCGCGGCCAAAGCGCCGCGGTCAGAATGCCCTGCGGGGCACCGCCAGCCTGTTGCCGGTGCTCCCGCCAACCCTGGCCCCGGCGGTCCATGACCGCCGGGATCAGAATGATCCCCTTTGTCTCCTATGCACATACCCAGATAAGATTAGTTTGTTATTAATTGATCCATATCAGTAGTAGATTAAAACTGAATGGTTAGATGAATTTATGTAAATTGTGCTCTCAATTGTTATGCAACTTTTATTACTAGCGGCCTCTACCTTTTAGCACTCCATTGTCCTTGTTAGCTTAGTTCTCCCAACATGAAACCACAAAATATGTTTAAAAAAAATAAAGCCAAACACAACAGTAGTTTAATACACCATAGGCAAGAGGCACAAGGATTCCAACAGTGTAAACAGACTATGGCACAATTACACAGCAAATGTGTTATAAACCCCATGAAACAGAGGAAACCATTTGTAGCTCATTGCTGTGAACTGCACCGGTCTTTAATGGCCTTTTCATGAGCTAACGGCATAGAGCAGATACTAGGGCTTATAACAACTCAAGCTTTAAGGGATATAGGGCCTGATTACAATCTTAGCAGACGGTGTTACTCCATCACAAATATGACAGATATGCCATTCGCTGGATTAAGATCCTAATATATCCTATGGAGATCAGAGTATGGCAGACGGAATATCCATCATGTTTGTGACAGATTTTTTCATCCACCAAGTTCGTAATCAGGCCCGTAGGCAAGCTATTAGAACATCAAGGGAGCTTTATGTGGTACAGGAACCCAGAGTCCCTGTGGTATGCCATAGGGATTGGTAGGTTCTCTCAACTGAAAGCTACACTGAAACAAACACATCTGTCTCCTGTAGCGCTCCCTACAAGTACACATTTACCACTTTTAAAGCTAGTGGCATGTTGGTGCTTGCCAAAAATAACTCATAGGCCACATAAACTGAGCTAATGGTAACTAGTAAGCAGTAACCAGCTATGCTATTCCATTCCTGTTTGAGACAAAGAGGAAGGATAAGCAGCTTCTGGCCATGTGTTCCAATATTCTCAGAACACATTAACACGTTTCAGCAGGTTTGCTGTCTGTTGGGACAGAAAGGTCCCCTGCATTGTAAGAGATATGCACCCCTGACTGTAGGGCTCAACTGTACTTTTATCTGGATTCCTAATGCTGATTTGTTGTTTTACTATGCATGTGTGCCATGAGAGGCCTTTTTCACAGATTGCGGTCTTGTTGAATCAGGAGGGGTGCCCAAAAGTCTACCCTTAAAGTAATGGAAGGCTACCACCTTCACAGGAGTTAAGCAGCCCAAGTGCAATGGTGGCAGCATACTGTTTACTGATCAGTAGTAGTGAACAGAACCGTTTTACCCGGTGTCACTGGTGAGAGGCCAGCACTCATCCCTTGGCATGCATCAGGGTTGAAGTGGAGGTCTTCACACTGCAGGTGTAGTGACTTTGTGCTGGATGTATGTGTGTCTTGGAAGGGTAGAGTACAGGGACAGAGCACTACTGTGCCATGTATGTGTGGTTTGTGCATGTACTGGGTGATAGTATGCCTATGAGAAATATAAACTGTAAACTTCGCACTTGTATAGCGCACTACTCACCTGTTAGGGTCTCAAGGTACTGTACACATACCGCTGTGGAACCCCTTCTGGTTTTTCCCTGTGAGGTGCCCACTCCTGGACAGCCCCAGGGTGAAGCCAGGCATCCAAGCACTGTGAGGGCCATTGTGGAGATCAAGCAAGCTATTGCCCAGAGTTAAAGAGTGGCACTCATTAATTAGATTAGACACAGAGGCAAAAATTATCTGGTCCAAGGGAATTGAGCCCAAGACCCGCTGAGGTGGGAATTGAACCCTGGTCCTGGGCCAGATCTCTGCATCAGGGTCTGCCGTCCTAACCATTGTGCCACACTTCTCCACCATTGTGCCACACTTCTCCAAATATATTACATGAGAGATGTTGTGCTGTGCAGTGCGTGAGCAATGAAAGTACATGCTGGATGTATGGGTGCTTGCGTGAGGTACAATATATAAAGTGTGAAGTATTGTGCAGCGTGCACATAGTGAGGGTGTATGCTGGCAATGAGTGTGTTAGTGAGCAGCACACCCTGGCTAAATATAGAAACGATTCTGTGCTAAATAGTGTGCACAGATGGAATGTGTGTGCTGTATATATGTGCACTTGTAATGGTACAATGCATGGAGGTAAGAGTGCTGGACAGTAAGTGTGCTGTGAAAGCACACTGAGAAAGTGGGCCTTCAATGGTAAATTACATATGGGACCCTAGTTTCCATTCTAGGAAGCTTAGGTCTGTCTGGTGAAGACTTGAGGAGGAGAGGAATTCCCACAAACAGATTTCATATAGATACATTCCTGTGAGCTGGGTGGGACACACGCTGGAGGAGGAAAGGAAGATACCCCCTTTACAACTCGATAGACTGCTCTTTGATTCAGTGATAGATCAAATCAAATCAAATCATTAACATTTATAAAGCGCGCTACTCACCCGTGCGGGTCTCAAGGTGCTAGGGGAAAAGGGCGGAGGGGGTTACTGCTGCTCGAAAAGCCAGGTTTTTAGGAGTCTCCAGAATGCAGAGTGGTCCTGGGTGGTCCTGAGGCTGGTGGGGAGGGAGTTCCAGGTCTTGGCTTCCAGGAAGGAGAAAGACCTCCCACCCGCAGTGGAGCGGCGGATGCGAGGGACGGCAGCGAGCGCGAGGCCCGAGGAACGGAGGAGACGGGTGGGGGCGTAGAAGCTGAGGTGACGGTTGAGGTAATCCGGTCCCTTGTTGTGGAGGGCTTTGTGTGCGTGGGTGAGAAGTCGGAAGGTGATCCTTTTGCTGACTGGGAGCCAATGCAGGTGTCTCAGGTGTGCGGAGATGTGGCTGTTGCGGGGTACGTCGAGGATGAGTCGGGCCGAGGCGTTTTGAATACGTTGCAGACGTTTTTGGAGCTTGGCGGTGGTCCCAGCATAGAGGGTGTTGCCGTAGTCCAGGCGGCTCGTGACGAGGGCGTGGGTCACAATTTTTTCTAGTGTCGGCAGGGATCCAGCAGAAGATCTTGCGGAGCATGCGGAGGGTGAGGAAGCAGGCGGAGGACACGGCGTTGACTTGCTTGGTCATGGTGAGAAGAGGGTCCAAGATGAAGCCGAGGTTGCGGGCGTGGTCTGCGGGGGTCGGTGCGGTGCCGAGGGCCGTGGGCCACCAGGACTCATCCCAAGCAGATAGGGTTTTGCCGAGGATGAGGACTTCCGTTTTGTCAGAGTTCACCTTTAGGCGGCTGAGCCTCATCCAATCTGCGAAGTCCTTCATGCCCTCTTGTAGGTTGGTCTTGGCGCTGGCGGGGTCCTTGGTGAGGGAGAGTATAAGTTGGGTGTCGTCGGCGTAGGAGGTGATGATGATGTCGTGCTTGCGTACGATGTCGGCGAGGGGGCTCATGTAGACATTGAAGAGAGTCGGGCTGAGCGATGACCCTTGAGGTACGCCGCAGATGATCTCGGTGGGGTCTGAGCGAAACGGAGGGAGGTGGACTCTTTGGGATCGGTTTGAGAGGAAGGAGGCGATCCAGTCCAGGGCCTGGCCTTGGATCCCGGTGGAGCGTAGGCGGGTGATTAGGGTGCGGTGACAGACGGTGTCGAAGGCAGCTGAGAGGTCGAGGAGGATGAGGGCGACTGTTTCACCGTTGTCCATCAGGGTTCTGATGTCGTCTGTGACTGAGATGAGGGCGGTTTCAGTGCTGTGGTTGGTTCGGAATCCGGTTTGTGAAGGGTCGAGCAGGTTGTTGTCTTCTAGGAAGGTGGTCAGCTGTTTGTTGACGGTCTTCTCTATTACCTTGGCGGGGAAGGGGAGGAGCGAGATGGGGCGGAAGTTTTTCAGGTCGCTCGGGTCAGCCGTAGGTTCCTTTAGTAGTGCGTTGACTTCGGCGTGTTTCCAGCATTCGGGGAAGGTAGCAGAAGAAAAAGAGGAGTTGATGACGGCCTGGGGGTGCGGGGCGAGGATGTCGTCGGCTTTATTGAAGATGAAGTGAGGGCAGGGGTCCGATGGAGCGCCGGAGTGGATCGAGTTCATGGTGGTTTTGGTTTCTTCGGTGTTGATGTGGGTCCAGTCGTTGAGGGTGATGGTCGGAGGTGTGGGTTCGTGATGCTTGGTTGGGTCTGGTGTCCGAAGCTGTCGTGGAGGTCGCTGATCTTGCGATGGAAGAAGGTGGCGAGGGAGTTGCACAGATCTTGTGAGGGCGTGACGGCGTTGGCGTTGGGGTTGGAGAACTCCTTGACGATGCTAAAAAGTTCTCTGCTGTTGTGGCTGTTTTTGTCCAGTCTGTCGGTAGAAAAGTTCCTTTTGGCAGTGCGGATCAGGTGGTGGTGTTCGCGGGTAGCGTTCTTGAGGGCGGTCATGATGTCAGCGGTGTGGTCCTTGCGCCAGGCCTTCTCGAGGGCGCGACAAGTTTTCTTCGATCCTTTGAAGGTGTCAGAGAACCAGAGAGGTTTTTTGGTGTTGGCCTGTCGATGCGTGCGTTTGAGGGGAGCAAGGTTGTCTGCGCAGTTGGAGATCCAGTTCGTGAGGCTGAGGGCTGCGTCGTTGGGGTCGGTGGTGAGGGTGGGTTGGTTGTCGGCGAGTGCGGAAAAGAGTTGCTCTTTGGGGATTTTGTTCCACTGTCGACGAGGGATGGGTTGAGTGCGGAGGTGGCGGGTCTCGCGTCGGAATGTGAATGTACACAGCTGTGGTCGGTCCAGTGTGGAGCGGAGGTGTGGTTGAAGAAGACGTGTTTGCTGGCGGAGAAGATATGGTCAAGCGTGTGTCCGGCGATGTGGGTGGCGGTGTTCACCAGTTGCTTGAGGCCGAGGTTGGCGAGGTTGTCGAGCAGGGTGGTGGTGTTGGGGTCGTTGTTTTGTTCCAGATGGAAGTTGAGGTCGCCTAGGAGGATGTAGTCCGGCGAGGCGAGGGCGTGCGGGGAGATGAAGTCGGCGATGGCGTCGCTGAAAGAGGCGCGCGGTCCGGGAGGACGGTAGACGAGGGATCCTCTGAGGGTGGTCCTGGGGTCGGTGCGAATCTGAAAATGCAGGTGTTCAGCGGCGAGAGGGGTGTCTTCGGTGGAGGTGGTGACGCTGATGGAATCTTTGAAGACGATGGCGATACCTCCTCCTACTTGGTTGGTGCGGTCTTTTCTGGAGATCTTGTAGCCTCCGGGGATGGCAGTGGCGATGTCTGGAGCAGAGGAGGCGTTCATCCAGGTCTCCGTGATGAAGGCGACGTCCGGTGCTGTGGAGTCCAGGAGGTCCCAGAGTTCAACGGCGTGCTTGTGGATGGAACGAGCGTTGACCAGGATACACTTGAGGTGGTTGATGGCGCGTGGGCTTGCGGTCGTGGTAGTTGCGTGGTGGAAGATGCGTTTGCAGGAGTTGCAGGCGAAGGGTCCATGGGTGCGTTTGGGGTGAGCTTGGAAGCAGGTGTTGGTGCGCCCTGGGTTGAGGGCGTGGAGGGTGGTGGGGTCGTAGCGGATCAGCGGGGCTTGGGAGAGCTGGGGACCAGGGGTCGTGGCACTGGGCGCGGGCCAGGCGCGGACGGGTGCAGACGGGCTTGCCTCTGGCGCGCCTCCGGCACGCCAGCGGCGTGCCCGCTGCGCGGTCGTGCTGCGCCCGCCATATGAGGTAGGAGGGGGGGGGGGAGGGGTCAGCTGGGGGCGAATGGGAGCTGGGGGGCGGGGGTGTGCAGTAGGTCGCGGCGGGAAAGCGCGAGGGAGGGGGCACAGGTAGAGTGAGAAGAGCTGGGGGAGAGGGGTTTAAGGGTGGAGGGGGGTGAGTGTTAGGAGGTTTAGGAGATTAGGGAGAGAGATAGGAGTAGGGTTGTGAAGATAGGGGAGGGGGGGTTGTAGAGGTGGGTGAGGGTGAGAGGTAGAGTGAGAGGATAGGAAGATAGGTAATAGAGGGGGTGGCGGGAAGGGGGGGAGAGATAGAGAAATAGATAGAGAAATAGATAGATAGAGAAATAGATAGATAGAGAGATAGGTAGATAGGAGGAGTGAGGGAGGTAGATAGCGAACGGGGTATATAGGGGTGATAGAGAGAGGGAGGCGAGTGAGGGAGGGGGATGAGGCAGGAGGGCAGGCGCGGGGAGAAGAAGACGGAGGAGGCAGAAGAGCCGAAGACAGAAGATAAAAGACAGAAGACAGAAGAACAGAAGACCGGAAGAACAGAAGAACAGAAGAACAGACGGACAGAAGACCGGAAGAACAGAAGAACAGGAGACCAGAAGATCACAGAAGAGCAGAAGATCAAAGAAGATCACAAGTAGGGGTGCTGGAAATATCTCAGGAAAGGAGATGGGGCTGATAAGAGTAGGGCTGGGAGTATGGGATTAACCTTTAGATGCATATATCACTGCAGCTGACATCCAGGTATGAACTCTGGACATTCTCACGAATTGTGTTGTGGGACAATAAGGTGCAGAGTCTTGCCTGCTGTGGCAGGCAGTCTTTCATGAGGGAAGAAGAAAAAGAGAAGTGTATACTTCAAAAGAAGCAGAACCCAAACAGAAAACACCAATGACTCAGAGGGTAATTTACATTTTAGTGTCTGGAAATGGACTACAGAAATGGGCGATGAGACCCTCAACTTTGCCATCTGCCAAGCAGCCAGAGAGAATGGGTGAGAAGAGGAAGCTCTGCACTTTGAGTGACAGGTCGTTATCACTGACCTGTATCTATATCTCTTCCCTAGAGAGCCTTGACTGCTGTACTGCAGCTACTGCTGAAATACAAGTGCAGAAGTGGTGCTTGCCTAGTTGCTTAAGATTCATAGACATGGCTGCACGAGGAGTCTTGGCCTGACATAGCCTTGGCATTACCCCTAAGATATCTAATAGCAAGGATGGATAGAACTACCTCATGAGGGGGAGGAGTCACTATCATTTATAAAGAAGATTTTAAGCTTACCTTTCGCCCCCTTCAGTTAACAGACGGGGAAAGTATGTTTTTCTCTGTGACCCTTAATCCTCATTTTACTTTTGCAGGAGTCTTGCTTTACCGGCCTCTGGGACCACCAGATAACTCCTTAAATTCTCTCCCTGACCAACTCACCAATTTAATATGGAATAGACCCAATCTGAGTATCCTAGGTGATTTTAATATTCAGGGAGACAATCTAGATCAGGCAGCGGCCAAACGCCTTCTGGCGGACATAGAAGCCCTTGGTTTAAGACAACTGATTGAAGGCCCAACAAATGATAAGGGGCATACCATCGACCTAGTTTTCAGCAACCTAGCAGCTCTATCCTGTAGTACTCCTCTCCCACTGGTATGGTCTGATCATTTCCTAATTCCACTAAAACTAGCCATATCTACTGTAAGGGGTTCCCTCCAGCCCACAGTTCGGTCTTGCAGGCGTTGGCATAACCTCAATACAGATGAATGGATCAGGCTGCTGGATAGCCGAAAATCCATCTTTCTCAAGGATAATGAGACAGAAACCGATCCATTCAGTGGCTGGATTACCAACTGTTTAGACACCCTTCTCCCCCATAGGACAATAACCGGGATACGTTGGAAAGTTGGTGGTGAGTGGGTTACCCCACATTTGTTACTGCTTAAAAGAAAGTGTAGAGGTCTTCAAAGAAAGTGGAGAAAATCTTTAGACCCAGTTGCAAGGGAGGAATACAGGAAGTCAATCAGACTTTATCAGGCAGAAATAAGATCAGCACAAGGCGCACACTATTCTAGTAGAACCGTACAGGCCTCTGGCTCCCCTAAAGAGGTTTTTCAGGTGCTCAAAGAAATTCTTCACCCCTCTTTAGAGGGGAACCTAATTGAATCCTCAGAAGAAAACAGTAACAATCTAGCCAGGTTAACAAAAAATCTGTGTTGAATCTCTAAAGGGATAAGGCCAAGCTGGAAGTTCAGGCTAAACATTCTCATAATGGTATAGCCAGCATGTCACACTTCACCCCTCTCTCTCAGGACCAGGCTGTCTCTCTCCTTACTGCATTGAAGTCAGGCTTCCCTCTTGATCCAGCTCCCCCTTCCGTACTAGCTCTTGGGGCTCCGGCTATCGTCTCTGCTCTAACTGAGTTGCTGAACTCCTCCCTCGCCAGAGGCATTGTCCCTGAACAGTGGAAACATGCCATAGATAAGCCCCTGTTGAAGAAATCTAACTTGGACACCACGGATCTTAAAAACTATAGGCCCATATCACTACTTCCTGCAATAGCTAAAATATTGGATAAATACATCAATTCCCAATTATCCATGTTCTTGGAAGGTAACAATAACCTCCATCCCACCCAGATGGAGTTCAGGCCTCTCCACAATACTGTATCAGCACTAATAGCTGTCATGAAAGAAGCGAGAGAGCGGATGGGTCAGGGCCACATGACAGCTGTTATGCTGCTTTCGACACAGCAGATCATCATCTGCTTGCACAAAGGATGAAGGAGATTGGAATGAAGGGATTAGCACTCAGTTGGCTTACCTCATTTCTTGAGGACAGAACATTCCAAGTTCTGGACTGATCTTACTTTCCCGATAGGTTCAACTGGAGCTGTGGGGTGCCACAGGGATCGTCGCTTAGCCCTACGCTATTTAATATATATATGGTCCCCCTGGCGTAGCTGGTGGAGTCTTTTAAACTTTCACTGGTCTCCTATGCAGATGATACCCAGCTAGTGGTCTCATTTTCCACGAATGGAAGGTCAGAAGGATCCTCCTTGTCCTCATGTTTACAGGCAAAATCAGGTTGGATGACAAGTAGTATGCTCCAACTTAATGGTTACAACACAGAAATAATGGTTTTAGGCCACCACCCGGATCCAGGTAACAATCCCCTATCTCTTTCTCCTTTGGGGGAATTGCCTCTCCCCAGGAAGCACATTAAAAGTTTAGGAATCTGGTTAGATCCCCATCTTACTTTAGAACATCATGCTGCGTGCTTTGGATCACTAAGACTTTTAAGAAAGGTATTTCCAATACTCCCTCATTTTGCGAAAAGGCTTGTTGTTCATCAATTATCATGTCACGACTCAACTACGGTAATAGTCAATTTCTTGGTTCCCCCAGATATGTGATTAGGAAATTACAGGTGGTCCAGAATGCTGCGGCACGCCTCTTACTAGACATCCCAAGGCATACCTCGGCAAAACCGGCCTTGTCTTCTCTCCACTGGCTTCCAGTGGAACAGCGTATAATATTTAAACCCTATGCATCATCCACAGATCATTATATAATGGGGGACCTTATTTGCTAAAGACACTGGCTACTTTTTATAAGCCAGCCAGAGTCCTCAGATCTGCATCAACAGCACTGGCTATACTACCCAAAATTAAAAAAGCCAGATGGGGTGGTGCTACGATGGCATACCTGGGGGCCAAACTGTGGAATTCCCTTCCCCTCAGCATCCGACTAACTAGCCATGAATTTCCGAAAGGCAATCAAAACCTGGCTTTTTTAGGCCTAGCCGTCCCCTCCTTATAGCTCCTGTTGTCCTTTTAGCGCTGAGAGGCCTTCGAGTAGTCCGGCGCTTTATAAGTTCAATTAACATAACATAACATAGTTGGTTGGGCCCCGGGCCATCAGGAGTAAAAGACCTCAACAACCACAGTTGGGCCTAGTAGCCCCTACATGACCTGTGCCCTCTGAAAGGTGTTTTGACACTGTCATGCCTTTCTCACCCAAGTGACTGAACAATGATCCACCTATGGCTACTGCATTAACTTCTTTTGCCTAAAAGAGCTAGGCACTGAGCTAATGTTTTGGGTCCAGCCGTAAACTTTTCTGACCAGTACATATATTACCCGCCCCCCCCGTTGGTTTAATTCAGATTAGAATGCAGATGCATTTTGCGTGAGGGTTTACACCATTAAACCTGCAAAAAAGTGCTCCATGTGAAATTGTACGAGTGCATTGTCAAGGGTGGTCTTGAATCTCTCTACTTATTTGTTCTACAATAATATTAAACAACTCTAAGGTACTCTAAGGTACTCTTTTAACATAGGTGTGACAAAGGCAGCATAAATGCAGCCTTCACAAATTCATCAGTGGAGGTACCTATTTAATGGAGATTATCATGTGAAGTCATTGTATTATTTCAGCCGATCTCATTAAATAGTTGAAGAACCTAAATATATCCATTTCTCAAGAGTAGAGCTCCATAAAAAAGTACCGTAAAATCTTCTGAAAATTTGCACTGAGCAGCTGAACATATGGGAGTTTAAATAAAGCCAGTCAACATGCTCTTTGCAAGAAAGGAAGTTAGTAAAGGTAACACACAGGAAGCTGTTCTCACGCATGTGGTCAACAAAATCACCTTTCAAGTTTCAGCCAACGTTTGCCCCTTTTGCCACTGAAACGTTGCATCTGTTTTATTACTTCCAGTGTCCCTGTTACAAAACTGCATTGTGTTTAGTCTATTATAAATTAATCAGTTCGCTCTTATATTCACCAACCAGTGTGTACATCGCACTGGCACTGATGTGGCAAGAAAGGGTAAGGATAACTACATTTAGTTGGTACTAAAATAGTTCAGGCAATTCTTAGAATACTTACTGTGCTTAACCTATATGTGTGCAGCCTACCTTTAGACCATGTCTAGTTATGAAGACCTTAAATAGTATCTATTAGTCAGGTTTCCAGTCCCAAGACAGTGAGATTAGTATGCTGCTTATCTCTGTTCACCTTATCAAACAACCAAAAAAGCAATAAAAAAGTATTTCCTTCACCCCCATTGTGATAGATTGTGCAACTGATAACATTCAAAGCATTGACTGATTGGCGTACCCATATCTGCACTAATGACAGACTGGTTAATAGGAAGAACACTGCGGGTGGAAATCTACCTATTTAGGAAATTATATTTTTGCTGCAAGAAAGAATGATATGAAATTGTATCAAAGAGGTTTTCTTGTGGATCTCTCTTGTGAATAGAGACACTACCACTGTCCCTGCAGAAATCGGGGATCTCCCTAGAAACCTGTAGGGCCAGAGCTACAAGAAAATGCCACTTTTCTTGCTTCACCCTTCGTCCCTCTAAAATCACCTTGGCGCATGTTAGAACAATAGCATCAGAATTTATGACACTATTGTGCTGCTGTGTTGGATTAGCCCCGTTAATTATGGTGCTAGTCCGGCAAAGCACTAGGGAGGCCCATAGGCTATTATGGGTCCGTCACTTTAATGCCTGCAAAGTGCAGGTATTAAAAGGGACGTAAAAATGATGCGGTGAAATCTTGTAGATTACATTGCGTAATTTTTTGCAGCCGCACTGCGGGGGAATGCCCCCTTGCATACATTATGGGGCTCATTCCAACCCTGGCGGTCTCTGACCGCCAGGGCCGAGGGCAGCGGAAGCACCGGCAACAGGCTGGCGGTGCTTCCTGGGCTGACTGCGGCGGTAAAGCCGTGGTCAGAAAAGGGGAACCGGCGGTTTCCCAGCAGTTTTCCCCTGGCCCAGGGAATCCTCCATGGCGGCGCTGCTTGCAGCGCCGCCATGGGGATTCCGACCCCCTTCCCACCAGCCTGTTTCTGGCGGTTTTCAGAACCAGGATGGCGGGAACGGGTGTCGTGGGTCCCCTGGGGGCCCCTGCACTGCCCATGCCACTGGCATGGGCAGTGCAGGGGCCCCCTAACAGGGCCCCATACAGATTTTCACTGTCTGCTTTGCAGACAGTGAAAATCGCGACGGGTGCCACTGCACCCGTCGCACCCCTGCAACTCCGCCGGCTCCATTCGGAGCCGGCTTCCTCATTGCAGGGGCTTTCCCGCTGGCGATCGCCCGCCGGCCCAGCGGGAAAGTCAAATTGACCCCCGCGGTCTATTGACCGCGGTGCGGTCTTTCGGCGGTTTCCGACCGGTGGGCGCCGCCCGCCGAAGTCGGAATGAGCCCCTATGTCCGATGCAGGCATAATGTGATGCAAGTGATTACAAGGGGTTACAAAGTGGCGCAATGATAGCGTTGCACCACTTTGTAAATATGGCACATCAGAAATACCTACCTAAGGCCACACTTACGTAAACAAAATTACACTAATGTGGTGCAAGGAGGCACAAGGGCCTTGTAAATTTGGCCCATAATGTCTCAAGTAATGCCTGACAAACACAATCTGCAGACTGAGGATGCAACTTAATTTGGACTGGGGCTCATCCACATTAAAGATTCTTCACAAGTCATTCTCTTTAAGAAATTAGTTAGGGGTAATGGACTCCCGGCATCAAAATCCACACTTTTTATTTCAGAATTGATAATATACATGTGAGGGTGAATGCCCAAGCACTTTACGTTCAGCTACAAAATAAAGCCCTTTTCACATTTCAAGCTCACATTCTCTTACAGTGCCCTGTGGTCTTTTCTATGTTTAATGCTGACCTACTGTTTATGTCTGTTCTATATTCACACCATGTTTAGAACATTCAAAGTTTTGACTCCTTCACAAAACCTACAGGGTCATCATCAAGTGAGGAGATTTGTTTTTGATCTTGCAAGTGGACATTGATGAAAGCTGCTGCACTCTTGCTTGATCTGTGTGCGAATGTTGCTTAACCCTGTGCTGATTTTGATTGTGCCCTTTAGCTTGACTTCTAAAGAATGACTTTTATTATACACATGATTTTCTGGATTTGAAGTGCAATCAACCTCCAGCCTGCAAACGTAATACCAATGAAACGGGAAGCTCCAGCAGGTGTTAGCGCGTCAGACATTAATAAGTAAACTTACAAGGAGACCCGAATAGGCCGATGGACCTTTTGACTGCACTTCTAGTAGTTTCCACCATGTAACCCTGTACCAATACAACTCAAAAGCAATAACAATCTATGACATTAATATTCAATAGGAGTCAGTCATTTCCACACACCATGACCTCACGACCATGAATAACCACACCTTTACGTAAACGTTAGAATGTTTATTGCCCTATATTAACAATGCTAATGTCATGTAACTTAGGGCCAGATGTAGCAAACAAAAAATTTGCGATTCGGATTTTGCGAGTTGGTGCGACTCGCAAAATGCGAGTCGCAAATTGGAATGCAGGCAAAAAAAAACGTGCCGAAATTGCGACTCGCACCGGACTCGCAACGCAGTGTGCGAGTCCGCCGATTGCGAGGTCACTTTTTGTGAGTGTGTAAAAAACGAACTCGCAATTAGCGAGTGGATGTCGCAAATTGCGATTAGCTTGTTAATTGATTACAGGTGCAGCAGAACACTCCAGAAACCACTCCAGAACACTATGGAAACACTTCCTGGCACATGATGATGACATCACAGCCAGGAAGTTTACTAATACACCTGGGAGGAGGGAGGACCACACCCTTTTAAAACTGCTGAACTACACACAGGACAAACAGCAGCTGCCATGGAAGGAACATCAAGGAAGAGGAAGCAGAAATTCTCAGAGAGGGAGCTGGAGGTGCTGACAGACGAATGCTGTCAGCACTATGAAGACTTGTTTGGAAAATCAGCCCTCAATGTTCCTGAAGCCACCAAGAAACAGCTGTGGCAGGACATACAGGACAAGATAAATTCCCTGGGGGTGAGCCACAGGAGCATAGATAACATCAAGAAAAGGTGGTATGACCTCCGCTCCCGGACCAAGGAGAGGGTGGCTGAAAGGCTCCGGGAGATGAGAGGCACAGGAGGGCGACCATCGTCTGTGCCACCACCCACACCCCTGGAAGAAAGGGTGGAGGAAACCTTGGAGCAGGAGGCAGTTTCTGGATTTGGGGAATGAGACACCTCAGAGCCCAGCACATCAACCGGTGAGTACCATGTGACATGCCTGTACCCCTATCAATGCCATACCCCCACCCACCATGTACACAGGGGCATGCACAACCAAGATAGCTCCATTGCAGGGTAGCAAACGCCAGAATGATGCATTATGGGAAATGTAGTCAAGTAGGCAGTTCATAGGCAGATGTTTATTAGGAAGTGTGCAACAGATAGTAGACACTGACAGTCTGTTCCCCATGTCCCACAGGTCTCCAACAAGACACCACCACTACTCCAATCAGCCAGCCCCATGAGGACACCTCAGGACCCGCCAGCACCCCCACCTGCACGGTCAACAGCATCCCTGCAGTAGCCACACCAGCTGCAACTGTATCCCAAGAGACTGCCCCAGCAACAGGCAGGGATGAGACAGGTGAAATCACAGGGCAGCCACCGCTGCGCAGGCGTCGCAGGTCCAGGACATCAGGGCTGCAGTCTGCATCCGGGCAACTACCTCCCAGCACCAGTGAGGCACATCTGCTGCATGGTCAGCGCCTACAAAATCGAATTTTAGGGAGGATTAGTGGTGTGCTGCACCGCTTTGTGCGCAATAACCATGCCAGCATGCAGCACCTGAACTCAAGGATGGACATGATCTGCACTAACACTGGGGACCTTGCCCTTGCCATGAGGGAACTGGCGGGAGGACTACTGGCCCAGGCCGAGGGTGGGCGGCGCAGGGACTGTCAGCTCCTGCACAGACTGGACAGGATGGCCACATCCATTGGCAGGCTCGCCATGAACACCACAGGCCTGTCGAGGAGTACAGTTGGGCTGCAGGTGGAAATGGGCCATTTCGCTGGGGATGTGGCTAGGGGCCTGGGACGTCTGACCCACATCATTGACTTGATGGAGACACAGAATATGTCTAGGGGCACCGGGGAAACACCCCAGGACAGTGAGGAGGGCTCTACAGTGAGCAGTGTCTCTGTCACTGACAGCAGGGTGCTCAGGAGTAGCAGGCAGAGCACCACGGAAGCACCAGGGACCAGCCAGGCTGGCAGGAGGGGCAGAAGGTCATAGAGATCACCCTGGACCATTAGAAGTGGCACATGACGTCAATGTGCCACATGCCTGGTGTGCATTTTCATGCCCATGGACATTCATTACTTGTAAATAGTTTCATTTCTGCACTAATAAAATATTTATTTTTGTTCCACTTAACAAATGGAGTTTTTAGTCAATAGGTGAGTATGGTTGGAGTTGACACGTACCTTCCAAAGTATTGTGTTGCGATGTGTTCCCGTCTCAGTCTGCCTTGATTAGCTATACTCCTATCCCCATGATGGCGATGTGGTTGTTCTTGCTCTTCATCATCAGGATCTGGGTCTGCAGGGGTGAGAGGTAGCCCACGTCGGGTGGCTATGTTGTGGAGGATGGCGCATGCGACCACAATTTTGAATGCTGTAATGGGGGTATACTGGAGGGCACCTCCACTGCGGTGGAGGCATCTGAATCTTGCTTTCAGGAGTCCGAAGGTGCGCTCGATAAGGTTCCTGGTCCTCTTATGTGCATTGTTGTATCACCTCTCACATTCATTGCTGGGTGTTAAAAACGGAGTCATGATCCATGGCCTTAGAGCATATGCACTGTCACCTGTTGGGCACAAAAAGTACACTGTTAGGAAGTCCTGATTGTTGTGCACAGTGACCTGTGTGTATGTCTGCAAGGTGTCTGTTGCTCTACCTAGGAGGTATCCGTCTCCAAATTCCCCACGTTCCAGGCGTTGATGTATCCCGCTATGCCTAAACATGTATGAGTCATGGGTACTGCCTGGAAACTTAGCTACAATGTCCGTGATGACATAATGGGCGTCACAAACAATCTGAATATTCAGTGAGTGGGTACACTTTCTGTTGCGGAAAAGATGTTCCAGATTTGCAGGGGGGCATATTTGAATGTGTGTCCCATCTACACACCCTATGACATGGGGAAAGTGGGCAATGCGGTAAAAGTCCAGCTTGGTGCTGTTAATTTCTGCCTCATTCCTGGGTAGGTATATGAAGTGAGACCTGTGTGTGAGTATGGCATCTAGGAATGCCCTGAGGAACCTTGACACTGAACTTTGGGATACCCCACCTGCCACACCAATTACCCCCTGATAGCTCCCTGAGGCCAAGAGGTGCAGTGAGCATAGCACTTGCACATGCGTAGAGATGGCGCAGCCACGCAGAGTCTGGTGTTCTAGCTGTGGTTTCAGTAAATCAATTAATTCTAGTATGGCTGCGCTGCTAAGGCGGTATTTATCGTATATCTCATCCTCAGTTTGCTGAAAAAGAGTCTGCCTTGTTCTATATATCTTCTCCTGTCTGTGGCCCCTCCTCCTCCTCTGCTGGGCTGCGTGGACTCTCCTTCTCACTGCTATCAGGTATATCTCCGCCATGTTGAGTAACCCAGATGCCTTCTGGGTCTCCTTTTATACCTTGGTTATGGTTACCACCTGCTCTGAGTTAGTGGTAAATTGCAAGTGCAAAATGGGCTTTTTGCGACTAGTCGCAATTTGCGAGTTGCAATTGCATACGTTTTGCGACTTGCAATTTGCGGGTCGCAAAATGGGGTCGCAACTGATGCGACTCGCAAACGGGTCCCATCGCTTTTTGCAAGTCGGAAATGGGGTTTTTGCATCCCATTTCCGATTTTGCACTGTCGCAAATAGCGAATCGGCCCATTTGCGACTCGCAAAACTTTGCTACATCTGGCCCTTAGTCTCAAAATCAAATGATAAACATACAGAAACAACACTGGCTGACCAAAGTGGCGAAAGAACCGCAATCTAATCAAAGCTTGACCCCCTGCACATTCTACGGTTACAGTACAAATTAATAGCAAAAATAACTGCACAAATGAAATAACATACATTTAGGATTCAGCAAAGAAAAGACAACAACTGTTATTACATGTAGTGAGCATAATTAGTGAAAACCCTAACTAACATCAGATTAGAATAGAATGTTTTATGCAAAACAATTTTGTCAACACAAATTTGAAAAAACATCTAACTATGGTTCTATCAAAAGTAATGGTTGGTACCTAGAAACAAAAGCAAATAGTCATAACAATCAGTAACATTCTCTTTATACCTGTCCTCAATATGGTTTAGCAAGCTGTGGCAGTCTTTGTCAATAGGACATTAGTTTGATCGGCAAGGCACCAGGATTCAGCATCAAAGTTCAGAAAAAGCAAAGTCTCATTAAGTAAGAAAGTTAAGCATTAAAACTGGACAAAAATGGTGGTTTCCTCTCAGTGCTATCCAGCTAAGTTAGATTTCCTAAAACTGCTTCCCATATCCTTATTGGTCAAAGAATTGCATGTTTGCATTTAGTCCAATGCAAATAAAATCCTTAATTTATACTTTTACCAGCATATGGTTCACATCTCGATGATTGGCTCCTTATCTCCTGTTCCCATCGCTTGGCTTGTCAGGTATCAATATGGATGCAGTCAGTGCATCCATTGTCTTCTTCTGGGAAGGTCAGTCTCACACATACTACATTAAACATTGTATCCTAGCTAGTACATCATCTTCTAGCAAGCAGTTCCCATGAGAAAGACTTTTAGCTACAAGCACTTGGTCAGCACAGTGGAAAATCACAATTTAATTCTCTAAGTAGCCATTTTATAAGTCTATTAAGAAACGCAGCTTGACAAGAGGCCGTGCAACTAGGCCGAAGACCTCACTAAGCTAAGGCCTACGATTAATAAAGTTAATACATAATACATAACCCTTAATATGACATATTACTACATTAATAAACCACAAGCTCCACATTTCATATTAATAAGCCATTAATAAGTACACTTTCTGAACATTGACGGCCACTCAGGTGGGTGCACTTTCAAATGCGTGCATTATTTTTCTTTATGCTAATTCATTTTCTACGTAACTTCAACACTCAGAATACATGAATATTCATTTGCACAATTCAGCACTAACACTAGTTTGTGGCTATTGTGTTTTTTTGTAGAACTACAAAGTCCTCAATGTTCAGAAATCTACAACAGTGAAGGTTCAGCGTTACAAATCATATGTAATGTAAATGATTATGAGTGGAAAGACCGACTGAAGTCAGCTGAAACACTGGAATATATTGAGAGTTAAGAGAAGGTGCTATAGATGTGTGACAAGCTGCCAATTCGCGAGACGTGTTTGAAGAGTAATTCCAATGATGGATCGAATGTAAATACTGTGGAGTACGTTGTGTCTTGCACATTCCTGTGCAACGAGGGCTCCGCTCAGCCGACAGCAAACCACCTTAACAGATGTGTCCTGTAACGGACACAATGGCATAAGAAAAGTTTACTGTATTCGAATGGGCGATTCAACCTGGATTCTTCTTAAATTCCAGCACAGTGGTAAAGCAAGAGCGGTTTCTAATAAATGGAAGTTTTTAGAGAAGTAAGACAGCAATGAACAATCAACGTCTCTTTTCCATCAGTGGCATGAACCTTTGCCAACGATGGTGTGGACCTGCTGCCTGCAAGAAGAAAATAAGAATGAAATGAAAACCGATCCTTTGGACACATGCAGATTTTTTTCAGTTTTGTGTAACAGCGTGTGACTGCTAACACCAGGGACTATAACGGCTATGAATCACTTGCTGTTCGGCACTGCACAGGTGAAAGGAGTAACCAGACAGAAGACAATATTAAAAACGAAATAGTTTCAAATGACAAAAACGAATAAATAAAAAGAACAGTTTTACCTTAGCAGCAAATTCAGACACAACTACAGAAAAGAAGGGGACTCTTCTGTGGGCTCTGTTGCATATGACAGACACCCCACCCCCTCAATGCCAGAAGGGGGCAGTAAGACCTGTCAGCCTTAAGGATGTCTTTCCAAAATGTTTTACCTCCTCCCCTCTTGTTTTGCTAAATTTGTTTTGTTGGCCTTACAGATCCCTGCACTTTACCATTGCTAGCCAATGCTAAAGTGATTGTGCTCACTCCCTAGTAAATGGTAACATTGGTTGACATATGACTGTCATAATTAATGTATGTATATGTCCCTGGTAAAGTGGTATACCACATGTCCTGCGCTAGTAAAGTAAATGCTGCTAGTGGGCCTGCAGCACTTATTGTTTAACCCACTTAAGGAAGTCCTTAAATCATGTCTCAGGCCTGTCACTGTGGCCTGTCTGCAGTTTTAACTGCCAATTCGACCCAGCAAAATAAACCATTTTCCAGGCCTACAACTCCATTTTCAATGCATATAAATCACCCCAAGGTAAGACCTAAACAAACCATAAGGCAGGGTGCATTGCATTAAAAAAATTGGAGATATACTTTTAGGTTTTACCTGTCCTAGTAGTGACAAAATCACAAGGACATTTTTGGTACTTTGCCGCCTACCTCTCCCACACAGTAAAATTGGGGTACCTTATTACATTTAATAAATAATAACTTTCGTTTGGAAGTAAGTGGAAATATCATGTTTGGTGTCCTAAGGAATTGCACTTTAAAATCCTCCTCTATGGTAAAGTGTGATTTTAAGTCACAATTCTGAAAATGCCACTTTTAGAAAGTTAGCACTTTTTATCCTTCCCATTTGGTGCCTGCAGTCTGTTTCTTGGGACACATGACTAGGAGAAGGTTTCAGATGGCCTGTATTCGCCCCAAACAGTCACACAAAAGTGGTGTGTTTGCATGATGGGCCAACCTGATAGGGTGGGAGAGGCAGTACTGTGCACAGCCCCAATTACAGTTCCAAGAAGCTTTCTCAGCACACATAGAAATAATTTCACACCCACCTTTAATGCCCACAGACATCCTGGCATGAGGGCAGGGAGGAGGGAAATTCCAACATCATCGGTAGGAGGAGATATCTAGAAGTTTCTTTCACTTGAAACTGGTACCAGGTATAAAATTAGGACCCTCAGACCCTCTCTACAGTTCAGATGACTCTCACGGGACTGCTGTGCACTTCAGAGGACTACCATGCTGCCTGAAGCCTGCCTTGTGCCCTCAGAGGATTGCCCTGCTGCTTGAGACCTGATTTTCTGCTAGATCCCAGGACTACCAGGGTGATTCTAAGGGCTAGTTGGCTGGCCTCATGATCAGAACTTCAAGGACAGAAAAGGCTCCAACCATCTCAAACTCACACTGGGACTCATACTGAGTGAATCCTGATCCTCCATGTGGTGCCACTCTAGGCCTGGGTGTTTGAAAATGGTGCTAAAGCAGCCCAAATATCCCAAATCTTCTGAGAACGGAGAGAAGAATGAGCCCTTCATGCTTGCCTAACCACCCAAGGTGCCTCACCGGCAAGCATGACTTAGTGATAACTCCTGTTATGTTCTTCTCTGCAGAAGCAAATCTTTTTTAGCGGCTCCTGGCAGAAGGGGTATTCTGCCTCGTGGAGCTCTCGTCTGCAGTTTCGTGCCCCTGAAGATTATTTCCTTCAAACAAGAAACTAAGTATGAATGTAGAAATCTTCACCTGAACTTTGTCCAGAGACTTCCCAATGACACTGCCTCCTCCTGGGACTGTACCAGCTGCCTTCCCTGCTGAACTTGAAATTCACCCTCTCAGACATTTTTCCACAGAAATACTTTTAAGTCCGAAGTTAAGTGGAGGCCAGGCCTAATCCAATTTGTGTATCTGAACCACAGTTCCCCGCGTCAGCCATAACGTTCAAATTCAATCCAGTATTGCGTGACTAGATGCCTTCAGTTGGTTCTTTGATCTTTTAGGCACCATTTTTCACTTTAAACTTTAAGAAATTATAACTGTGGTTCTACTGATTATATTTTTGTTATTTTGGTGTGTAATAACTTATTACATTTTACTCTATTTTTTCTAAATTGATGTGGAATTTATTTTGTGCTGTATTCTCACTTTATTACTGTTTGTGTGGTACATAAATACTTTAAACATTGCCTCTAAGTTAAGCCTATTTGCTTTTATGCCAAGCAACCTGCAGGTTACGCATAGCTTAATTTGGTAACTTTGTGTGGTTCACCCTGACAAATTTGTAGCTGTTCCTTGAGAAGTGCTCACACCCCCCTCAACTAACAATCGATTTTCTCACACTGGTGCTCAGTGGTGAGATCCAATACTTGTGTTTATGCAGTCCCATACTGTGATTGGTGTAACAATAAAATCCTGGATAAATAATTTGACACCAGATTGGACCCCTTTTTAAATTCTCCTTTGTTTTAGATTTGGCTATATTTCCTTTTTGCAAACTTAATTTTACCTCACCTCCTTTTTGCTGCAATGTAGATGGAGCTGATAAAAATAGATGACCTCAGTCAGCACAGCTGAGCTGCACAGCCTCTGCAAGGAGAGAAGGCAGAACGCAGGAAAGAAGGCTACAAAGGTGGACCTCCAGGTAGCCCTAGGTGCCTAGGAGGAGGTCAAGAGGATGCAGTCCACCCTGGAGGAACTAGAGAATGACAACACTGAGGAGGAGGAGTTGAACTTACAGCAGGAGGTGGAGGAGAGATCCTGAGCCACAGCTCCCTAAGGACGAGGAGGACAACTTGCCTAGAAGAGAGGAACCACCTGCCAGGGAAGGGGGAAGTATGTCCACCCTCAACCTGAGCATTGAGGAACTGCAGATAGGAGAGCTGAGAGAACATTTAGGCTGCAGATAGCCAGATTGAAATTGCAGGCAGCCAAGGAGGAGGATGCTGCCAGAAGGGCCCTAGAGGAAAATAAGCTAGCCCTGGAGGAAAAGAGAATGTCTCATGAGAAGAATCTGAGATGCTGGATCTTCAGGCCAAGCAAGAAGAATCCAGCAGAAACATGCATTCTGTGTCCATTGGAGAGTTGAGAGTCTGCATACCTCATGTCCTGATGCCCAGCTATGTGGTGGGAGATGACACACAAATGTTCTTTTACCTCTGAGGTAGCCCTTAGAATGCACAGGGTCCCAGAGGGGACTGGGGAGCACGCTTGGGGAAACACATGCCTAGAGTGGGAAGTGACATCTCCTAACACTAGAGGTGGGAGATCATATGAAGTATGCTCCTTCGAGAGCCAATTTACTGATCAAAGTTTGGGCTGATCTCTGAGAAGTACTGCATCAGTTTCAGAGACAGCCAGAAACCGTCAAATCAGTTTTGAGTAGATGTTTTTGACTACTCCAGCAAGAAACTGAGTGGTTGGGTGAGGGGCAGCGAAGTTGATAATTTTACTGGACTGTACAATCTGATTTTGACAGAGCACACTCTCAGTATTTGTTTCATAGATTTGAAACAACACCTGCTCGATGGTAAGCTAACAGACAAATGGGAGCTTACAAAGAAAGCACCGCGTGTCAAAAAAGGCACGTGGGGGAATTCCTAAATGGGTGGTTAGGGTTCACACCAGAAGAAATAGATGGAAGATACAAATAAAAACAAGGAGTTGTCACAAGGCCCCCAAAACAGTTCTCAGTTCAAGGAGGCCCACCTCTAATCTGAACAAAAGAAAAATGGCTTCTTTGACAAGACGGTTAAGTTTGTCCCTACGTGCAAGAATGGAACTTAAAAGGGGATGCAAAGTGACCCAAGACAGCACAGCCCCCCACTGGTGAGCAGACGTAATGATTGGCCACTCCAGCACTTGGGAAGGAGATTGTCCCAGTTCGTCATGTAGGCCCATAATCATGCCCTTGAGGGTCTTGTTGAACCTGTCAACAACCCCATTTATGTGAGATGATATGGTGTGGAAAATGTATATGTTACCCCACACTATTCTCAAATGGACTTCATGTACACAAACATGAAGTTGGTGCCCCTGTGAGACGCCACTTCCTTGAAAACCCACTTGTGTAAAAATCCCCATCAGGGCCCTATCCACTGCAGGCGCAGACATAGATCTCAGGGGTATGTCCTCTGAATATCTGTTTGGTGTGGTCCATCAAAAGCAGGATAAACATGTTGCCGAAGGCCATTTTGAGTCCATGGGGACCACAATGTTGATACCTATTGTTAGAAATGGGGTCTCTGGCTGGCAGTCAGTTTGCACTCTGTCCAAGCAGGGAGCCTCACTCTAGTCAGGGCAATGGAGATACACACTTAGATAACTCCTGCTCACCCCCTGGGTAGTTTAGCACAAGCAGTCAGGCTTATCTCAAAGGCAATGTGTAAACACACACAGTAATACAGTGAAAACACTACAAAATGGACGTTGTTGTTCAACAAAGTACCTGGTTTGCGTCAAAAATAAAGCAACCAGAATGAGAATAGTTTGAAAAAGTCAGCATTGCGTAATTTTCTCACTCACAAGTGAGGCCATACATTGTTTTCCAGACAGGGCACATTGGGTCTTTGCAGGTTCACTATGATTTTTTATGCCTAGTGAGGATGCTTGAAAAATCTGGCCGCACAATTATTGAAAACCGCCCTGTGTGGGGTCTGCATTGTTTTCAGCAGCCGCAGGCTGGTGTTGCATCATTTCTCCAGCCGCGATGCAGGTGATGTGCCGATTTCCCAGCTAAGATGCAGGTGGTGCTTCAAAATATTCCCTGCATGGCTTCCTGTGCATGGATTTCAGTCCTTGATCTACCAGCTTCACCTTTCAAGGGCCCAGGGGATGGAAAGGGCACCACTTGGCAGGGCAGAGAGTCCAGGTGCTGGCAGAGGAAGTCTTTGATGGCCCTGAGACTTCAAAACAGGAGGCAAGCTCAGTCCAAGCCTTTGGATATTCTTCATAAGCAGGAATATACCACAAAGTCCAGTCTTTGTCCTTTTTCACGCAGAAGCAGAAACTGCAGGCCAACCCCAAAAAGCACAGTCACAGGCAAAAATGCAGTATTCCTCCTCCAGCTCTTCAGCTCTTCTCCTTGGCAGAAGTTCCTCTTGGTCCCAGAAGTAATCTGAAAATCTGGGGGTTGGGGTCCACTACCTATACGCTTTTCTGCCTTTGAAGTAGGCAAATTTCTAAATAAAGTCTCTGTTTTTCACAAGATCCTATCTTGCCCAGGCCTGACTCCAGACTCACACCAGGGGCGTGGAGACTACATTGTGTGAGGGCAGACACAGCCCATTCAGGTGTAAGTGACCACTCCTCCCTTCACTCTAGCCAAGATGGCCCATCAGGATCTGCAGGCTATACCCCAGCTCCCTTTTTGTCACTGTCTAGTGGAGATTCACTAACAGCCGGACTGTCAGTCTGACCCAGACAGGGTATACACAAGCAGGCACAGTCACAGAATGGTTTAAGCAAGAAAATTCCCACGTTCTAAAAGTGGCATATTCAAACTGACAATCTAAAAAACAACTTTACCAAAAGATGTATTTTTAAATTATGAGTTCAGAGACCCCAAACTCCACATCTCCATCTGCTCCCAATGGGAAAATGCACTTAAAATATATTTAAAGGCAGCCCCCATGTTAACCTATGAGAGAGATAGGCCTTGCAACAATGAAAAATGAATTTGGCAGTATTTCACTGTCAGAACATGTAAAACACATGCGTACAAGTCTCACCTGTAACATAAACTGCACCCTGCCCATGGGGCTACCTAGGTCCTACAGTAGAGGGGCCTTACATGTATAAAAAGAAAAGGTTTGTGCCTGGCAAGTGTGTACACTCACCAGGTCAAATTGGCAGGTTGAAACTGCACACACAGACATTGCAGTGGCTGGTCTGAGCCATGTTTACAGGGCTACTCATGTGGATGGCACAATCAGTGCTGCAGGCCCACTAGTAGCATTTGATTTACAGGCCCTGGGCACCTCTACTGCACTTCTTAGGGACTTACTTGTAAATCAAATATGCCAATCATGGAAAAGCCAATTACACATACAATTTACAGAGGGATCACTTGCACTTTAGCACTGGTCAGCTGTGGTAAAGTGCTCAGAGTACCAAAACCAGAAAAAACAGAGTCCAGCACACAGTCAAAACATGGGAAGCAGAGGCAAAAAAGACAGCGGAGACCATGCCAGGGATGCCAGGTCTAATACCTACCTTTTCTAAGGGTGTGCCAATGGCAGGTAAGGGAAAGCGGATCCTTGGGTTTTTTCATACTTTTTCCAATGGCTTGCAGGTGGGACATGGCCTATTGAATGCATTTGAGGCTGTCTTCATGCAGGGCCAATAGAAGCGGGTAATAAGCCTGGCAAAGTTCTTGTCCTGCCCCAGATGTCCTGCCAGGGGTTTGTCATGAGACAGTCCCAATAGGAAGGCCCTGTAGCTCTGGGGGACCACCAAAACATGGGTTGCTTAGACTCAGGAACTGTTATTTTCTGGTAACCTTTATTCCCCAGGTATATAAATCAGTTGAGGAACCCCCTCCGTCTCAGATTCAGGGTCATTCTACAAGGTCTGTTTCAACCTCATGGGCAGAGGTGGGTGGAGTGTCTGTAAAGTCCCATCACATATTTAAGCATTGGTTTAAATGTGGTCAAAATGACAATGCAGTAATTGTTGTGTTTATAATAAATTATGGTAGCATTAAAAGTTGGTGCAGTTACCTTTATTGAAAGGTTGGGAAATCCTCATGACGTGTTTGAGTGGGATTAGGGGAATGAGTGGGTAAAGAAACCATTAATTGCTAGTAAACTTCACTATCCAGAAATATATCCCCCTTGCCTAAGTCAGAAATCCTCCCTCCCTCCTGTACAGTATTTCCTCTGCATTCCTTTTAGTTGTTTATCTTGATACTCACAGGGTAGGCATGGGGAGGAGACATCAAACCATTACATTCATGGATATAAAGATAGGACTCTGTGCAGCATAGGTTTGTGATCAGTGGGGACTGCCTCATGGTGTGTTTGACTGGGACAATGGGGACCTAGTTCAAGGTAATGAAGTTTACCAGTAACGGTTTCAATTCTCACTATGATCTTTAAAACAGTAAGGAAGAGGGCATGAATGACTGGCAGTGGGAACAGTGGTTCTTTTGAGGCAATGACCATCTGAAATATGTAAGACTCTATACTGTAAAATAGGGCTTTCGGGGACAGCTTCCGGCAGGCAGTCTGTCCCCCAGGGGCATGGGGGGGGGGGGAAGCACAGCCAGACGTCTGGGCTGTGTTTGGGCTACATCCATTAAAGGATGTAGCCCTAGGGATATATAGCCACCATGTCACTGGGCTAGCCACCATTTTGTGTATGAGCACACAGTGGCAGCCCTGTGTAGGAGTCCAGGGATAGTTCATGCAGCCGAGAATAAGTTGTTGCAGTAGGCAGGTGATGTTGTATGCAAGGGAGAAGGTTCAGGAGACCATGCAACTGTTAGCTGAAGCCGGCCACCTGGACCTCGTGGTTGGTGGGGAGGCGCGGCCTCGACAGACGAGGCACACATCAGAAAGGGTGGCAGACGAGGTCATCGCGTGCTCGCCCCACTGAGCTCGCAAAGGTTGCCAAATAACACAGGTGAGCAGTTGGGCCTCCCACGCAAATCAGCCAGGGCAGGAAACAGAATGGAGGGGGGACAGGGAGGGGCCACGGGGTATAAGCGGCAAGAGAGCTGGATGGGCACGAGAGCATGGGAGGTACAGGGGAGTCAGGGCGAGGGGAGGGGCAGGGAAGTGTGCACGAGCAGACTGCAAGGAGGGGGGAGGAAAGCAGGGAAAGGGGGAGACACGGGGCAATGCAACAGGTCCCGCAGCCCTGGATAAACAGGAAGAGTGCCCAAGGCATAAGAAGTCCAGGTTGAGGAGGGGGCGGTTTTCTGCAGGAGGCGGAGATTGTAGCCGGGCCTGTAGGGGGTTGTCATGTGGGGCCAGGAGGTGGCCAGGCGGGGGAGGGGCAGGAGGTCGACTTAGTTTTAAGGCGGCAGAGCCCTGACAGTGTAGGGTGGTCTGAGAGCGAGCTGGAGTTAGAAGAGGGGTGAGAAAGAGGGGCTGAGTGGCATCTGGGAGAGGGTGAGGCAGGGCACCATGGGGTGGGCAGGAGGATGATCTGTGGGAGGGGGCCAAGGGTTGGGATGCAAGCAGGGTGGCCCCATCACTGGCAGAGCAGGTAGGTGCGCTTCAGTGGAATGAGGATGAGGAGGATGGGAGCACTGGGATAGGCAGCAGAGGGCCCCCAAAGTATGTATACGCCAGGAACAGACTGGCTGGGGTAGTGAGGCGGGGGAAGAGGGGGCTAGCGTTGGGTCTATGGGAGGGTTGTTCCTGGCAGGTGGGAGAGGTACAGGGCTACAGTTCAGTCATACAGTCCTTTTTTGCAGGTACAATGTACGCAGAATGGTGCAGAGTCGGGGAGAGCATCGGTCGGCTTGGCATCCCCAATGTGAAGGGCCCGTTTGGTGCAGAGTGACCAGCCGGGCAACATTGTGGGATCCGGAGGTGAGCACCCCTTGTAGGCTGGCGACATCTGCGCAGGGGGGTGTGACTAGACGTGTGCGTGTTTGCTCTGCTGGCGTGAGGAGCATCGACAGTGGCGCAGGACAGGATTACAAAAAAAGAGTAGGCCTGGTTAGTAAGGAGAAGTGGGGCGTCACACCCCAATGGCGGGTACGAGTTTTACTAGGTAAGGGGGACTTGGCACAGGCAAGGAGGTGCCCACAAGAGAATATGAGCTTGAAGCACAAGGGTGCAAAGGCAAAGAAATGGAGCTGGACTATTTGAAGGATAGCCCAGAAGAAGGGGAGATAATAGAAGGAGAGAGCGACAAGGAGGGAGAACAGGGGGAAGCACGGGGGCATTGCCAACATTGTTTGTCGTAGTATGTTGCAGGGCAAGGTGAAGCAACAGAGTGGACGTCCTCACGGACACTGGTAGGGCGGCAGGCTTCAGGGCGGGTGCCAAACTTGATGCCAGGTAAGACAAGGCAGGTCGGAAATGATCAGCATGAAAGAAGTGAGGTTGGATGTGGGGGAGCCTGGATGAGATATGGCTCAGGCACGGGACATACGTGAAAGACACAGGTGTTGGTCCTGATAACAAGGGTGAAGAGGAGTGTTTACAGGTACAGGAGTTGAAGGCACAGACAGGGGGTCAGAAGGATGGGGGGATGCCATGGAAGGAACAAAAGGCGGGGCGAGAGTGCAGAGCAGGGCACTGGCGGGAAAGAAAGTAAGAAGATAAAGAGACAAAAGCTCCCATACATGGAGGTTACAAAACCTTTGGGGGCACACTTGATGCCAGCGATGAAAGAAAAGATTTGCAAAGAGAAGTTTGTAGAGGTACTGATGTTGCTGCACAGGGAGGTAAGAGCAAAAGAAGGGTCGAAGGAAGAAGAATTTGAACTGGCAAAGCACCCACAGGTGCCAGTTACCATAGAAAAGTAGACATCAGCCTTTCTTAAATACGCAAGCGTGTATTGTGAAATATATCCAGAGAGAATTGTGGCCCTGCTAAAATACATGGACGTCATTAGGAAGGTGCAGATTTCCCTTGGAGGCAATGCATGGGCTCAGTATGATGAGGAGTTCAGGGCACGGATGGCAGCTGACCCAGAAGCAAACTGAGGAGAGCTTGATACAGATCTCTGGCAGCAGACGATGGGGACAGCAAAGTTTGATAAGACAGTCTTTACAGCCAGTGGCCTCCTGATACAGTATAAGCCCTTTCAGCAGCGTCCCAGCCAAGGTGAGGTAGGGGTAGGAACAAAAACACACGGAGGGATTTTGGGGGCGTGCTGGGATTTCAATAATGGACTTTGCACAAGAGAGTACTGCAGGTTTTGGCATGAGTGCTCCAGGTGTGGCGGCAGACACGCATTGGTGCAGAGGATTTCCAATTGTTGGGTATGCAGTTTAAAGGCAGGTGGTACGTGGATAAGGCCCTTCCTATTGGCTGTGCGATATCCTGTGCCTTGAGTGATTCAGTTCCTTTTTGGAATGGCTGTTTACATATAACACAGGACACAAAGAAGTCACTCATTGCTTAGATGACTTTTTTTTTGTCATACCTTCCGGTTCGAAGGGCTGTCAGAAATTGCTGGACAGCTTTAAAGAGCTCATGGAAGATGTTGAAGTGCCTTCGGCACCGGAAAAGACAGTAGGTCCTGCAACTTCTATTTAGTTTTTTGAGGATCAAGTTGAACTCCACGGCAATGGAAGCCTGATTGCCCCTGGATAAGAAAGTGGCGATGCGGTTCTTGTTGGACGGGATGTTGGACAAACAAAAAGTCACAGTGAAAGAAGTGCAAGCTACAATGGGCCATTTGAATTTTGCATGTAGAGAAGTTAAAGCAGGCAGAACCTTTCGTAGGCAATTGGGACTGGTGTTGTCAGGACTGTCTTTGCCTCATCACCATTTGAGGCTATCTGCAGGTGTGAAGGAGGATTTGCGCATGTAGCATTTTTTTTGGACACCTTCAATGGTATTCCGATGGCTATGCCGCTGGAAATGGGATGGGAGGCACAGATATTTTTGGATGCCGCAGGGGGCATTGGCTTGGTATCTACTGGCAAAGCAAATGGTGCACGGAGGAGTGACCAGCTAGTTGGAAGAGGGGAGGATGGAGTATTGCCTTCCTGGAGCTCGTTCCTCTGGTAGTCACAGTGTACTTGTGGAACCACTTATTGTAGCATAAGAAGGTGCTTTGTCATGTAGATAACATGGCAGTAGTACAAGTGGTGAGTAGGCAGTGAGCAAGGGATCCACAGGTCCTGAAATTGTTGAGGGTGTTTGTGCTGGCATGTCTGCGTTATGATATCATGTTTAAAGCAAAGCACATGCTTGGGGTGTACAATTACATTACAGATGCTTTGTCTCATTCACTGTGGGAGAGGTTCCATTGGCTTTCCACGGATGCAGACAGGCAACGTAGTCACATGCAGCTTTGGAGAAAGAATGCTGCAGTTGGTGGTGGAGTCAGTGGCATGGTCGACAAGGAGGGCCTATGAGCTGGCCTGAAAGGAATTCATCAGGTCAGGGGCGATCAGAAAGGAGAGTGGTAGGGACAGATTAGAAGATGTAGTCAGTACATTTTGGAGTTAATAGGGAAGGGGCAGTCGAAAGTGTCTATTGCAGGGAAACTAGAAGGAGTCGCTTTTATGGTGAAATTGTTGTGGGGATATGCACCATCAGCCGGAGAGTTGGGTGCGCGCATGCTACAGGGATGGACAAGGTATAGGAGGCTGGTCTGGTTTGTAGTGGGTACCTTGGGTACTTACACCTTATACCAGGTCCAGTTATCCCTTATTAGTGAAATGTAGTAGTGTTCTAACAGCTAAGGCTTTTAGAGGTAGCTATAGCAGAGCAGCTTAGGCTGAACTAGGAGACATGCAAAGCTCCTGCAATACCACTATAGTTACACAGTACTTATACACAAGAAAAGACAATACTTAGTGTTACCAAAAATAAAGGTAGTTTATTTTAGTGACACAAGGCCAAAAATATCTTAGAGACAATACTCCTTCTGGAGGTAAGTATTATACACAATATATACGCCAGACACCAAAATAAGGTAAGTAAATAGTCAAAGGATAGTGCAAATAATAGGAAATGCTACAGAATGCAATAGGAGAAAATAGGTCCAGGGGCAGCACAAACCATTTACTAAGAAAGTGGAATGCGAATCACGAATGCCCCCCTAGACAAGTGTAGTGTGTGGAGAATTGCTGGGAGAGTAAGAAAACCACAAATATGAGTAAAATACCCCACCCCAGATCCCAGGAAAGTAGGAGTAAAGTACTGCAAGTTTCCTTAGGACACACTACAAGTTGTGATTAGAGTTATTGCAAGACCCAAGCAAGACTGCAGACAACAAATGGTGGATTCCTGGACCTGAAGACCTGTAAAGAGAGGAGACCAAGTCCAGAAGTCACAGAAGATTCCAGGAAGGACCGAAGCCCCTGCCAACCTAGAAGAAGGTGCAAAAGAGGAGTCTCCCGTTGGAAGAAAACTGCAGAAGAGCACCAAGGAAGATGTTTGCGAGTTCCTGTGTGATGCAAAGGATGTCCCACGTGGAGCTGTTGGATGCAGGCGAGTTGCAGTGCTGGATTCCTCCAACAAGCCTTGGTTCAAGCAATGTCGTGGATTGCATCAAGATGTCGCTGCCTGGACCCAGGAGGGTCCTGGGGGCCTCAACTCGGACTGAGGAGGCAGAGGGGGCTCCCAACACTGGAGGGAAACCACAGATGACCAGGCAGCACCCACAGAGTCCCAGAACACCGGGACAAAGAAGGTGCTAATTGCGGTTGCTGCAGCACTACAAAAGAAGGACCCACGCCACTGGTGAACAACTCAGCGAGTTGAGCGTCACAGGATGGAGTGCTGGGGACCTGGGCCAGGCTGTACACAAAGGATTCTTGCAAATAGTGCACAGAGGCCTCAGGAGGTGAAGATGACGCGGTGCACAGGGGTACTGTCACAAACGGAGAAGGCAAGCTCTTACCTTCTCCAAATTTGGACAGCAGGACCTTAGGACAGTCTGTCAAAGGGGTCCACTACCTGTGTTCCAAGGAGCACGCTCGTCGCCAGGAGAGGAGTCCAAGAGAACCGGTCATCGTCTTAGAAGGTGCCTGCTGGAGCAGGCAAGTGACTCCATCATTCCACAGGAGATTTCTTCAGTCCTTCTGGTGCAGGGTGAAGACTGGGAGTCCCCAGAGTGTGCACACCATGGAAACTGTTGCAGTTGCTGGCTGGAGTTGAAGTTGCAGAGTTGAAGTAGCCCTTCTGGAAACTTTGTTGCAATTACAGCGGTTCCTGGAGCAGTCTGTGGTCGATCCGAGGTCAGCGGATGATATAATAGTTGCAGAGGGTTCCTGATGGAAACTTGTAAGCAGAATCTGAAGAGAAACCCACAGGAGAGACCCTAAATAGCCCTGAGAGGGGGATTGGCTACCTTATCAGGTATGGACCCACCAGGAGGGGTCTCTGACGTCACCTGCTGGCACTGGCCACTCAGAGGCCTCCAGAGTGTCCTCACACTTTGGAAAACAAGATGGCTGAGGTCTGGGACACACTGGAGGAGCTCTGGGCACCACCCCTGGGGTGGTGATGGACAGGGGAATGGTCACTCCCCTTTCCTTCGTCCAGTTTTGCGCCAGAGCGGGGACTGGGAGTCCCTGAACCGGTGTAGACTAGCTTATGCAAGGAGGGCACAGATGGTGCCCTTCAAAGCATTTCCAGAGGCTCTGGGAGGCTACCCCTACTAAGCCTGTAACACCTATTTCCAAAGGGAGAGGGTGTAACACCCTCCTCCCAAAGAAAATGCTTTGTTCTGCCTTCCTGGGACTGAGCTGCTCAGACCCCAGGAGGGCAGACCCTGTGTGTGAGGTGGCAGCAGCTGTAGCTGGAGTGCAAGCCTCAGAGAGCTGGTTTAGCAGTACTGGGGGTCCATGGTGGAGGCCACAGGATGCATGGGACTGGCCCGCCAATTCCAAATTTGGGACAGGGGGACAATTCCATGATCTTAGACACCTTACATGGCCATATTCAAAGTTACCATTGAGAAGCTACATATAGGTATTAACCTACATGTAGTGCGCGCGTGTAATGGTGTCTCCACACCCACGAAATCTGGGGATTTGCCCCTGGACAGCGTGGGGGCACCTTTGCTAGTGCAAGGGTGCCCTAATACTTAGTAACTTTGCACCTAGCCTTCAGTAAATGAGGGTTAGACATATAGGTGACTTAGAAGTTACTTAAGTGCTGTGAAAATGGCTGTGAAATAGTGTGTGCACTATTTCACGCAGGCTGTAGTGGCAGTCCTGTGAAAGGGTTTGTCTGAGTTCCTTATGGGTGGCAAAAGAAATGCTGCAGCCTATAAGGGTCTCCTGGAACCCCAATGCCCTGGGCACCTAGGTACCATATACTAGGGACTTATAAGGGGGTCCAGTGTGCCAATTGGAATTGGTAAATGAAGTCACTAAACTATAGTGACTATTTTGGAAGCAGAGAGAGCATAAGCACTGAAGTTCTTGTTGACAGAACGTACAGTGACACAGTTAAGCACTACTTACAACATACACATAGGTCACAAACTATGAGCACTTTGGTCCTGGCTAGCAGCATTCCAGTGAGACAGGCAAAACACACTGACATATAGGGTTTTCATTATGAGCACTGGGGTCCTGGCTAGCAGGATCCCAGAGACACAGTAAAAACACACTGATACACACTCACAAACAGGCCAAAAGTGTGTGTACCCATGCTAGAAAGAGGCTACTTTCTCACACAAGGGAACAGGGGCAGGTCAAGCAGGCAAGGACGCCAGTGACTTTGGCAATCTTGAAAAGGGTTCTGCGTGAATTGCCACAGATTTGTTATTCAGAGCAGGAACATGCAATTTTTGCAACATCGATGGTGTGGATGTTTTTTGGAGCACTTTGTGTGTCAGAAATGCTGGTTTCCACATGGAGCAAGGGGCTGCTATGGGAGGAGGTATTCATTCAATATCGAGGGGTGGTGATTTTTCTGAGGTCCTCTAAGACAGACCAGAGGGTGCACGGAGTACATGTACTGCTTCCTGAGCAGGAGCATAGTAAGGTTTGCCCCTGGCTGTGGGGTTTGAAGTGGGGTGGCTTCAAGTACAGAAGGCAGGGCAGTTTTCGTACATATGGGCAGTAAGACAGTAACAGCCTTTCAACTGTTGAGCATATTGAGAAAGGCGATAGCGGGATGGGAATGCAACCTTTGGAAGTTGGGACCCATTCCTTTCATATGGGAGCAGCAATGGAAGCAGGGAGGCGGGGATGGCCCAGGGAAGGTATAAAGCAGTTGGGAAGATGGTCTTCCAATCGGGCTTGTAGTTAACATCTGTTTCTTTTCAGTTCAGTGCCGGGTCCCCTGTCAGCAAAGTTGAGCGTGTGGATTGTAGGCCATTCATTCATCAGGAGGGTGGAACAAGAAGCCAAGAAATTGGATACAGTCAATTTGAGACTGAGTAAACCATGTGGGGGGTGGAAAGGCATGGAAAAGGGGGTATGAGGTGGATAGAATTACTGCCAATGTTAGTAAAGTTACAGAAGGGGATGGTGGGCCCAGATGTCTTGATTGTGCATTTAGGTGAAAATGACTTAGTTCAAGAGAAAGGCTTAGCCCTGGTAAAATGGATAAAACAAGACTTGTTGGAGATAAAGCAGCAGTGGGCATGTTGTTTTCCAGTGTGGTTGGAATTTATACCAAGACGTTGGAGAGGGGTGCACAGGCTGGCAGCAATAGATAGGGCCTGCAGGAAACTTAACAGGGAGATGAGGCGTTTTTGTAGGGAGCAGGAGATAGGTTGCATTGTGCACTCTGATATCTGATATGATGCATTCGAATTTTTTCATGCAGATGGGGTGCATCTGTCCAGATATGGCATGAGGCTGTATTTGCTGGAGATTAGGGAGTTCCTAGCGAGGACACTGAAAGGAGTAGTGTAGGAGGGGGCAGAAAAAGGTCAAGGATGTCCGTTTTTCTGGTGGCGGATGCCCAGAAGGTTGGAGGGGCCTTTACAGAAGGTCAGTGGAGTTTACAGAGGGGAACCAGGACCTAAAACAGGAGGCAACAAATTTGAAACAGAACGAGAGCAGGGATTAGGGTTATTTACGCAGCAAGTTGGCACTTACGTATAGGCACGAGTTAAAACTTAAGAGGGTAAGTTCAAGTGTTATGAATAACAGAGGGTAGTTGGACATTTGGTAGTTTGCAAGGTTAAAGGGGAGGGTTTTGTTTTAGGGGTGGGGGTAGGAGGTAGGTAGATGCTGTTTGTATAGTCAGGTACTTAGTTTTGTAAGGGAGGAAGCCAAGGGCATGAATTGTGATACGCACAGTTTCAATAAAGCAACCTTTTGCACACACAAAATGGATAGTGGTCTGTCTGGGGCTCATTTCACCCAAAGCACCATTTTGCACATTCACTTGCCTTTGTCAATAGAAAATAGTAGATAGGTGTAACCTGAACCAAAATAACCACATACGAACAACAAATATACATATTACATACTGTATCAGTCTGCCACCATTTATATATGACAACAATTCCCTTTAAAGATAGAGTAACTGGGCAGGCCCCTGTTCCGGTTTGTACCTTAATTTGGTCAAAGGACGCAATTTCGCAATTTCTTTAAACAGGTCCAGGGATTAAAGCTGTCTATCTGAGGGTGTAGTGATATGATATCGTGAAAGAGACTTGGAATTGGAACAAGGAAATGAAAGTGGTGTTTTTAATGGCTTGGACAGAATTTGCAAGCTTAGGTATCCAGGCCAAAGAGAATAGAAAAGTCCGCTATCAGTGGGCACTGTGTGAAAGCTGTGAATTATAAAATTGGAGCAGGCGTTGCCATGCTGTAAAGTGTAATAGAAATAGGAGAGAAGCAAAAGTAGAGGACGTTCAATGATGTGGTAATTGGGTAGTGGACATAGGTAACATGGAATTACCTTTTTAAGGACAAAAGACGAGCACATTACCCAGCCCCCGCCATGCATATTTCAATGAATTGTTAAAGCTGTACTGTCAAAAACATTCCATCCTAGAGAGGTAAATATGGCCAGGCTTTCAGAATAAAGTAATGCAGAGATAGCTGTCTTTTGCATGATGCCATTGGGCCCGCCAGCGCCGATAATCAAAAATTCCCACTCTTTCGAAAAAGTATTCCAGAAATTTTCAGTAGGTGGCACTTCAAAGCTTAGATGAATTTTCAGTCGCCATTTATGCAGCAGCAGCAGGGGAGGCTGGAGCCAGTGCATCCCTCTGCGCTCAGTGCGAATCTGGACGGGGGATAACAGGCAGCCAAGGAGGGTAGGAGCAGAAAGCAGGGCGCTGACAACAGAAAGCAGGGAGCAAGAGAGAGACGCGAGAGCATAGAGGGGGAGGAACCGAGACAAAGACGGGAAAGCAAAGGAGGGAGGGCGGCTGAACGTCGGACTGCAGAGCCCAGCGTTAGAGCGACCGAGCCAGAAAGAAACAGCAACAGTCGTACAGGCAGGGCAAGCAGCAGCAACCGCAGAAACCGGACAACCAAGAGGGCTCTCCCACTCACAAAACGCCCTCCATTACAAAAAACAGCACAGCAGCGAATATGACCGCAACAAACTGAGGACCCTCGCTCACAGATATATCCCGTGTAGGTAACGTATGTTGTGCATTTTACCTGATAGTATGACGTGTGTATGAGCACAGGATCCATGCATTCGATTTGCAGAGCAGACGTCGTTACAAAGAACGCTTACAAGAGGGAATGCTTCTGCAAGACTGAGGAGCGACTACTTCTAGTTTAGCGTCGTACTGCATAATTGCGTTACTTAATTTGGTAATATGCAAAATGATAATTCATAGGCATAAGCAATACTGCAAAAAAATTACATGAAATATTCTGCATGTACAAAAGCAATGAAAAGCAGCGTTTAGCGTTTTACTGATAGGGCGGCGTTCGTTTGCAAGCCCATGTTACGTATGTTCTGTCATTCCAAGCACCTGCTTCGGATTTTTTTTCCCGGCAGATGAGGTTATGTGGCACCGTTTTCTGATGAAGTATAGTGTGTGCCGTAAAAACTGGTAGGGACTGACTTTTTTCTGCTGGTGAGACGGATATGCAGCGGGCAGCATCGGAAAAGAGGAACATCCATTTCTGAGCTGTGAAGGGTATTTTCAGTTAATGTACTTTAATCCGGATTCGAGGAAAAGCCATTCAGAGTGGAGGGAGTGGGACAAAATGCTGTGAGCAATCAGAACGCGTTTTAAATGCTTAAATTATATATGTCGCTCCATCTCTCTCTCTCTCGCTCTCTCTATATATGTATATGTAGATATGTATGTATATATATATGTGTGTATATATATATTTATATATATATATATATATAGTGGTGTTCATCCATCGTTTTTGACCATGACCAAGGACATCACGTTGAGGAGGTTGACTGGGTACCGTGAGTCCTGCTGTGGCTGATCAGTCCAATGCGGGCTCAGAAAGCTCTGCCACACGTCGGGCACAAGTGGTCTGCTGGGTTGGTTGGCAAAGAGTTGGCTATGAATTTGTGCAGCAATATATTTTATATAAGAAATGCATTGCATATTGAAAAGAAGAAATATCTATGGCATATTATTTTTTTTGTTTTTTTTAATTTGTCAGTTATATGGCTGCTGTAAAGGCATCACACGCAATTTCACAATGCCAGGACGAAAAAACAACAACTAAGGTCTAGCTATGACTGCAGGACTTGATAGCCGCCCTTGCATTATCTGAAGTTATTCGGAGTTCCATTCAATTTGCAGCGATATTTTTATTTATTCATTTTGTTGGCATTTTGCCACTTTGATTGGAAATATGTTTTTTCTAATTGAACGCAAACCCTGCTCAAAACACGCAGCGCTTTGAATATGGATGCTTCATGTAACTAGTATGTGAATTGCTGTCCTAATCAGCTGTGCCTTCCTGCTAGCATTATTGCGTCTGTTACAGGTACTTTTATGGAAGGCTTTCTTGGTATCTCCGACTCTAAGTGGCTTCAGACAATGGACTGTGATGTGCTTGCAGTCTGTTACTGACTGGGCAATATTTAGTGTAACGCATTGTAGAGCCTGACATACACTTCTGTTTCTCAATGTATTTATTACAAGAAGCAATGTTTCTGTTGTTGTACCGCATGAACATAACATTGCTTATGTATTATCCATATGTTTAGAATCACTGAAGGCGTATTTTAAAAACCCATGTGGATAATGTTTTGTTATTATATTGAATAAGGAAGTCAAATGTTAATTGTGGGTCGACCTGTCGACAATGATTTTAAGGTTATTAAAAGTACCTGATTTATTCTTACAATGATCACGTAGAGTAACGAAGCTATGTGAAACTTTGTGAGGAAACAGACTGTGCTAACTATGTACAGGGGTTCCAGGTGGGTGGGCAACAGCACTCACATCTGTGAGTCAGGATTTATTTTTCATAATGAGATTTTCACCCAGACTAGGAGAGCAAAGAGGATGACCAGAAATATAGGAAACCAGTGACAAAGAGAAAAAGCACGGATGAAAAAGAATTTGCACGAGTGAGATAAAGATACAGAAAGTTTGGGGTAGTGGAAGAAAGGGGCAACAGGCGGAATCAATCCTAGGCAGGATCAATATTTGGCATCCCCAGCATTTGAAAGCATCAGTAGCGGGCTCATAAATAAAACCTTGGCCTCCAGATTTTATTTTTTTGTAGGAGCCCTGGCGTTAATAATTAGTTGGATCTAATATCATGTGTAATTAAAGTTAATATTCACTTAAGAGTAAGAGTAATCTTTGACAACCCTCGTGACTTTCCTGCACTGTTCATATATATGTTAATATTCAAAGCTTCATGCTGTGCAACGTAACAACTAAGCATGGACGGCCTACCCATCAAGACAGTTTAGTATTCAGACAAGAAATCTGAATCCTAAAGTGGGAGACATTGCACTAGTTGTGCGTTTTCCCCTGCTGACAGGTTTACTAAGTGATATTATCAATACACCATGTAGCTGCCAACAATCTCTTTATTTGACTACCTCTAAATTGTTATGCTATCCTTGGGACTTTGAGGGCGACTGAGAGCAAGTAGAGAAGCACTGATTCTGAGGCCTGACATCCTTGCGACCTGACTCATGGATAGACCCGTTTTTTGTATTAAAAAGTCATACCTTATCAAGTGAGACGTCTTTTATTCAGACTTTCAGTTTCTTTTGGTGGCACGATACAACAGTTGTTGTAATCAACGGTGTTAGCCTTTTACCCACTTCCATGCTCAAGACACATTGAGAGTGATGGTTTGGATGAACAGCTTGGATTCAGTTATACTTTAATAACATGGTACTCATAGAAAGTATACGTTTTGCACTTAAGCTTGCATTTCAGTGGCAAGATACCTCCACTGCAAATGTTGCTCTCTGTAAATTAAAATAACATAACATGTCAAAAGTGTGAGCTACTGTGGACGTCGTCTCACTGACCATGTTCTTCCTGCATGCATTATATGGTAGTTGGCTCTCCCGAGCCTGGTCTGCTTGTCTTGAACATTGGACATCAGGGTGAGAGACTGAACACATGCCCACAAGAGATGTTGATCATGATGATGATGGCCCGCTCCCGCTCCCCCAAGACTTCTTCACTCCAGATGTAGAACCAAAGTACTACGGAGCGTCCCAATGGTGGGAACTACCTCTTGTCAATAATTTCAGATGAGAGCCTAGTTCAGTATAGAGGTATTGTATTGGCAACCGAAATGTATGTCCGTTGCATGAATCATGACATTGACTGCACAATTTCAGAACTGGTTTCCATTAAATCCATAGAAAAACGATATCGATTTCTTTTATAGATAAAAACGGAGAGAAACTTCTCAAAGACCTGACTAAGATTGGACCAGAGTAAGGGAACCATGCAGAATGTTTATGTTATGTCCACGAATCTAAGCTAATTTATGTAATTTTTTGCTCTATTCTGAAAAAGTGTTGGTCTCTGTGTCTGTTCGTAGACAGAACATACGTGTTATTGTCTATAAGCACTTGAATGATCAGGCTAGCTTTACTGAAGTAAAACAATATTTTTCAGAATAAAAGGCTCATAAAGTAACTGCTCGTAGAAAACTAAGATAGAAGAAATGTGAATATAACAGGAGCAGTAATCAGTAAAAAATTAGACTGGCCAGAATGTGTTTCTGGGTTTGAAAATAGATTTGAATTTCAATGTTCATATCTGTTTGCTAAATTCAATTAAAAAACGTCAGACAAAAGCACATATTGTTTTTGTACAATTCCTATTGAAGTAGGCAGAAGTCTAATTAGCCTGTAAATATATACTATTAAGAAGTGCAACCACTTTAGATAATGCCTTCATTTCGTGGAGGATGGAATTTATCTTACAGCAGTTGCCTTCCTGCTCCTGAAATGCTCTGCTCTTGGGACTATGCAAACACTGCTGCCCATCAAATCTTGCAGTTTGATAATGCCACTTCTCTAATGGCTCTTCTAAGTATCTGTACTGTCATTTGTTCATCGTTAATTCTGCTATGTGGTGATGGGGTCATGAAGGCAGCAGCAGAAACAAAAGCGAAGAAGCCTCTTAGTTCATTGTTTACTTTCTTTCATTTCTAATCATTTAGATCCATTTAACACCCCTAGCTGCTTAGCAGCAAATAGAACACTGTTGGGGGATACGATTGTGACAAGGAATAAATATGCATGATGTCACTTACGCAACCCCTGGCATTTTTTGTAAGTAAATGTTAATACCAGTGTGGTCTCTAATATGAGTAATGTCATACCGTCAGGCAGAGAAATAGCAAATTTGCCAAATTATTGCATCTTGAAATTCTTGTTCTCGAGTGGTGGAATGGACCTTAGAATTTTGAGTATTGCTGCCTCCATGGCAGAGAAAGTTTCCTTGAAACACCCGTAATTTCATATGGCCATTGCTTTGTACTATAGTTGAGAATATGTATTAGGGAATATCTTTTTTGTAGCCAAAAAAAGGTTTCTGAACCTAGAGTTTTCTTACACTTTTGGCCTGGAGGCGAAAAGAACGATCACGATGATGACCTGGAAACAGTTTGTGCAATAACTACATTAGACTATGGCCCTCATTATGACCCTGGCGGTCGGTGGTAAAGCGGCAGTAAGACCGCAAACAGGCCGTTGGGAAAAAAAAATGGAATTATGACACCGCCAATTCACCAGTCCGACCTCCATGGCGGTGATGACCGCTGGGCTGGAGATTTCGATCTTCAGCCCGGCGGCCGTCACTAGACTGCCAACAGTATCAGGACCCTGCATACTGCCATTGATTTCGGGTGATTGGGAACCGCCATGAGTTCCATGGCGGTAGGCACTATCAGTGCCAGGGAATTCTTTCCCTGGCACTGATAGGGGTCTCCCCCACCCCCTCTACCTCCCACGAGCCCTCTCCCCACACCCCTGCCCCCCTGCCACCCCAAAGGTGGCACAACCCCCCTCCCCACCCTCACCCCAACTTGCACATATACACATATACACACCCCTACACGCACACACCCCCAACATGCACATACATGCACCCCTACACGCACACATACATCACAACAACACATACCTGCACAGATACAGACATGCACACCGACCGACCCACACACATTTCCCGTACACACAGCACCCCGCACGTATACACGCACTCACACATCCCCTCTACACACTCACACGCATACCCCCATGCACGCACACAACACACATCGCCACCCCAACCCCCTCCCCTAACGGACGATCAACTTACCTTGTCCGTTGGCCCTCCGAGAGGGGACGGGATCCATGGGGGCAGCTCTGCCACCAGCACACCGTCACCAGAACACCGCCACACCGAATCATGGGGCATGATTCTGTGGGCAGTGTTCTGTTGACGTGGCGGTGGAGGTTGAGCAGCCTCCACTTTCCCTCTGACCGCCAGTATGGCTGCTGGCGGCTTTCCATACGGAAAACGACGGAGGGCTGCCAGCAGTCATAATACGCGGCGCGGAAGACCGCCACCACTGGCGGTCTTCAGCACGGTGGTACCTCGGCAGTCTTGCGAAAAGACCACTGAGGTCGTAATGAGGGCCTTTATGTGCTTTCAGATATGCTTTGTTTTTATTTAGTCCATTATGAGTATTAGTGCAGCAACAGCCATATTAACTGACTTCTGTATGCTGAACTATCTATCACTAGTTGAAAGCTAATCACTAGTAAAACAAATCCACATAAGATATTGGTGAGAATTTATGGACTTCCGCCTAAGGTACTTATCCTTTCAGTGAATGTTCGTGCAAAGAGTGTTGCAAAAGCTTGTGCACAGAGCAGAAATTTATATTTCAACTTTACTATAGCTCTTAAAATGCACGATGTTCTGCAAGGCATCATCCATGAACCTCGTAGAAAGAATACGTTTATGGGAAGTAAATTCATTATGTAGAACTTGATGTGAAATGGTAAGGATGCTCTATTGTTGTCAGTAGGCTGATGTATCACATGCATTGAATGAAAAGCGACCCTTTTGCTTTTTAGCAGCTAACCCAGTAAATTCTTGGTTAAGTAGAATTGGAGCACAATTCACATAGTTTTTTCTAGGCAAAAAGCAAACTTACAATCTTATGATTGGAAATAATGTGAATAACTGCTGGGCATGGGATTCACAAAAGCAATGTGGCATGTCGTAATCTGTCCTGCCTACTGATCAGCATTTTGAGCTAAAAATATTAAACAGAACAAAAGGTCAAATACATTATGCTTTTGTGAGTGGATACTTTGAGTTTACCCAATGAGAAGTCTTTTTTTATAATCTTTATCACCGATTTTAGGTCATATATTTGGTGAAACATATGGATAGTTAGGATTTCCATGCATTATAATTAGACTTAATCAGTAGGAGGTGTACCTTAGATGTGCAATAACATGTGAAATAATTCTGAAAACTACACTGTAAATAGAGAAATAAAAACGCTAGCTAATGTCTGTGGTCAAATCACTGAAAAAGCCAGCCAAAATAAAGAAAAAAGTAGGCAATTTAACTGAAGGAGTTTAACAATCTTACTATTATTCAACACTAATCAATTAAAAATGCATTTGTCAATTGTAGGCCTGCAAATACATATTAAGAATGAAATTTGAGGATAAGTTCTTGCATGCTCATATGTTGTTTAGCAATAGACTAAGCAAGGCTCTCTGCTCATTTCAGTATTTTGATTTTTTGTAGTATTTGACGTTGCAGAAAAGTTTAGAGAAGTACAACTGTTAGACTTTAAGCCTGGCCGAAAATAAAGAAAAATGTCATATTTTCTAATACGTTTCTACCGCAGTACCGCAAATGGGAATCAGTATGCAATCTAAAAAAATGAGTTGCCAATAAAAGCAGTGACCCAATCTATCGTTTTAAGAAGTTGAACCAAATGAGGCTATTGTTAAATTGTCATGGTTTTCTCAACACTTTGTAAAAAAGTTTTGTCCAAATTGAAAAAAACGATCTGAATTTCACAAAAGATGCAAAGATATAAAAAGTGTGTTAAATCTTTCCTCTAAAGTAGGTTTTCTGAGGAAAATATTATCAAAATCGACTTTTAACAGGAATATTATCCTGGTAAAAATTAATTATTTTGCAAACGTTTTTTATGTGACTTACCTGCAGGTGAAGTTTTGCCAAGGTGGCATGCTTAGTAAAGTGTGCAAAGTGAGAGTTTTTAATATCGCAAATCTATGCAAGTGAAATTTAGATTTTGCATACTGTAGTTAGAAAAAGGCAATATTCTGTTCCTAATTTAGGGAAGGTCGGCAAGTGTATATGAATTTGCAAAATGTGCAGAAAGTAGTTTTATGTCCATTTAACAATATTTTTGTATTTAGAAAAAAGTAGTGTTAATGGATCAACATTTTTAATACCACTTATCTGCAAGGGATAACCGTTGTCATCGCAAGCAAAAATCTGATTTTCGTACCAATAGAGGAGGTAACATGTGAAAAAAGGCATTTACAAGCGTTGTTCCGTATTTGTACCTACATTTGTTGTCATGTCAGTTTTTTATTGTAGTAATGCAATTAGAGGAATTGCACATTTAGTGCAAAAAAGTTGACCGTGCAGGAATTTACCCGCTTACTGCTCTCCCTGGGGCTGGAAAAAATATGGTACACTTTTCTCACAAAAATAGACATTTCGATAAACTGAACTTTAGGTCCGAATCCTAATTTAATAGTCATATTCGATTCACTACTCTCCTGAGAGCATATGGCCATGCCTTTTAAAGTTTACATTTGGTTGCTCTTTTGAGTGTACGGCTCCAAAGGCCAACACGTTCAGTCTAGATCAAACTGTGATTTGCAATGAGACACCACGATTATGGCCTTTTTGTGTTCTCTTCCAAGGCTGACGGTTAATGTAAAATCAGGGACAATTTTTGCACCTACAGACCACTTGAATAGGTTTAGCCTCATTTCTGTTTGTTGTTTTGAGATCTAAGGTATTGATTAGTCATCATAAGAACAACTGGTTTACTCCTGAACAGTAAATTTAATAGAACAACTCTATCCTTTAACAAAAGTCATCCTGGATGTATTACCACCCATATGCCTTGCTCAGTAGAGGGTACTAGCCAAATATTGAAATTAGTTAGCCAACTGGGAAAACAATCCTTTTTTTAATCCTGTATTTCCTCTATTTAAATAAATATAAGTCCATTTTCAGATTATCTAATGGAATCAATAATGTGGTAGTACTTGGCAGCCCAGTTATCCCCATCACCAAAATTGTTTATTGACTTGTCTTCTTATTTCACTGAAAATTAAATGTACTATTAGGCAAGACACCATACTATTTCCCAAGGTAACATGAGTATTTCCACAGTGGATAAGGTTGCAGAGCTGTCAGATACATAGGTCTGGGAGTCATAACTCAGTGGTCATGACAGTAAAATCTACATCAGACTTCACTCCATTATCCCTGCAGCTGACTATATATGACAGTGTTTGGACTCAGATTCTCTTAATGTTGTTATGGAATAGTGACTGGTGTGGTAAGTCTATAGTTCATCTTCTTCAAGCTCTAGTTATTGTGTCACTGATGACTGAGTTCACTCACTGTTTCAGTGGCCCTGTACATGGCAATAGGCTACTTCGTCATTAAAGAATGTGGGGGTCATTCTGACCCTGACGGGTGGCGGAGGCCGCCCGCCAGAGTTCCCCCCTCCAGAACACCGCTCCGCGGTCATAAGACCGCTGCGGTGATTCTGGCTTTTGCACTGGGCTGGCGGGCGGCCGCCAAAAGGCCGCCCGCCAGCCCAGTGCAAAAGAGCCTTCCCACGAGGACGCCGGCTCAGAATTGAGCCGGCGGAGTGGGAAGGTGCGACGGGTGCAGTGGCACCCGTCGCGTATTTCAGTGTCTGCAATGCAGACACTGAAATACAATGTGGGGCCCTCTTACGGGGGCCCCTCCAGTGCCCATGCCATTGGCATGGGCACTGTAGGGGCCCCCAGGGGCCCCACGACAACCCATACCGCCATCCTGTTCCTGGCGGGAGAACCGCCAGGAACAGGATGGCGGTATGGGCTGTCAGAATCCCCCATGGCGGCGCAGCAAGCTGCGCCGCCATGGGGGATTCCCAGGGCAGCGGAAAACCGGCGGGAGACCGCCGGTTTTCCCTTTCTGACCGCGGCCAAACCGCCGCGGTCAGAATGCCCTGCGGGGCACCGCCAGCCTGTTGGCGGTGCTCCCGCCGACCCTGGCCCCGGCGGTAGTGAACCGCCGGGGTCAGAATCACCCCCTGTATCTCTTGATACATCTTGATTGTTCACTCCTGGGCACTTACCACCCATTTTGCAACTGCTCTTGTCTGGTCAAGAAAGTGGAAACGTCATTACATGCCCAATTGCAAGCTTTGAAGGAGATCAGCAACCTTTTTATCAGTTTAGATCTGTTTTTGGCTGGAAGCATAAGAGATGGTGATACAAGGTCTGATCAAATAACTCAGCAGGGCTGCAGGTATCAACATCATCAGTGCTCGGATTTTTCTTGAATTTCAGAGTTACTTGATACTATATAATATTAATGCAGAACTTGGCAGAAGCTAACACCAGCGGCACAACAATCAACTGGATTGCTTTTTCTTGAGTGACTGAACCCAGGAAGTGAGTCTTCAATCTTTTCTGCCTCTGCTCCTAAGTCAATGGCCTATGAAGCTGAATAGATTCCCATTAATCAAGTATATATGTTTATCCATTAGCAGCCCTAGCTGCCATTTCTGTCTGTGTTTTTTTCAATTAACGTTTCTTTCATCGTTATTATGATAACCCTTCTATTTGCACCTCCCTCAAAGATTGTATTATACTGATTAATCAGTAAATCAGTGGGTAAAAAACACATTCAATAACAACACATCTTTGGTCATGCAACATATTTAGACCTCTGGTCTCCTCCCTGATTGTCTGGACCATTTCTGAGCTCAAACTGTGGCATGTCTGGACTAATGAAGATTTGCCTTTCCATCAATAGGCCAAAGTAATTGTGAACTTCCATTGTCTACAATTAAACGTTGTGACTGAAGTTCTTCATAAGCCTACTTGATCAGCAGATGTCCCCCACTTTCAACTCGGCCCCATTTAGATGGAAAGCTCTGTTTGGGACTATCTAAGTTGCTCCTAAAGTCTGATAAACAAAATAAAGGTTGGCACACTCGCCTCCCTGATCTACTTAAGTAAACAAATCACCTTGATTCTTGCTCAGATAATCTGGTTGCCCACTGAGAGAAGAGTTCATTTTAAAGTAGTATGCATTTTCCTTAAACCTGTCCCTCACACTGGTGCTCTGATCTATACTGAAACATTTGAGTGACATGAACTACCCCAGGCTGTATGTACTCAGTGGCCCACAGTTTAATTCCTCAGATTTCTGGGTCTAGAATGCACAATCAAATGACCTGAGAAAGATTGAATGTCTTATTGCCTTCTGGAATATCTGACATTTTAGCACTTTACAGCATGACCCGCCTTCCATTTGTTTCCATCAGCTTGCTTTTATAGCATTATTTGTTTGTTTTTCATTCAGTGCCAGGAAGGGTGTTTTAGCAAACAAGTACTCTTATATGACAACACATTTCACAGTGACGGGTAGTTCTTTCAAATTTCTATTGTGACTCTTTTTGTGTTCAACTTTCAATGGTCTTTATGCTTTATGATCATGTTTATATGGTGAGGTCTATCCCATAATGGTTATTTTCTGTCTAAGCTAATACCTTTCATAAAGAAACAGTTGAGTGCTGAGAAATAATCACAAAAACACACAAATACTGGCATCTTCTATTTTCCACACTTATTTTTCCACAATGTTTTTACTGTCTTTACCATACACTTCAGGTTCCCTTTTGTATCCCCCATCCTTGTTGGAAAACCACTCTCAATAAAAAAGATATATTTTAAAATTGCTTTGAGGCCTCCATGTCTCTGCTAAATCATTTTTGCCTTTCGTTTTTTTAAACCTAAAACAATATAATTTATTTTTCCTTCAAGTGCATACATCAACATTTGCCAATGCTTTACTTATGCTACTCAAGATTAGTCTTCCACAAGAGAGGAATCTGTTCTAGATAATCCATCACAAGAGTTATGTGGGGCGATTGTCATCTTGCAATTTCAACAGAATTAAGGGGCCACTTGTATAAAGGGAAACATTTGTGATTACCAAATAGTAAATTTTAGCAATTCGCTATTTGGTAATTGCAAACACCAGTGTGCAAATGTGTCTTTGACACATTTTGCGATTCTCAGTGGGTCGCAAATGGACCTACCTCATGAATATTAATGAGGAAGGTCTTGCTTTGGGACCCATGGGGAATTGTTAAAATCACTGGGATGGTGGTTTGTTGGGGTTAGCAGACCACCATATCTGTGATTGATTTTAAATAAAGCAATATTTTAAAAAATGCAAAAGAGGAAGTGTTAAAAAAAAAATGAAAAGGTTTCTTTTCATTCTTTAATAATAGGCTGTGGTTTGTGGGACCACTGCCTGCTTTTAAAAGTGTTTTTACAAACATTCACAAACGGGACCCCTTTCCATTTGTGCATAGGGTTGTTACCTACTTGAAGTAGGCGGTAAAATGCAATTGTTTTGTGACTGTATTTTGCTAAAAAACATTCCTGCCTACTACTGTAATTAAAGTATTAGGAAGGGGCTCCCTCAACACTCCCCTTCCTAATACAGCATTGCAAACCCCAATTGCAATTTAGTAACAGTTTACCACACTGAAATTTGAGCTTGGTACATGTAAACATACCTTTCTGCCTTCGCAAAAGGTCCAATTCTGCAAATAGGCCCATTTGCAACCTCAAAAAGGCTTCATACATGTGGGCGATGATTATTTGCTTGCATTACAACATTGTTTTTTGTTTTTCTACAGTGCAATATTGTTGCTATGTTATGTTGTGAGTATTTGTAAAGCGCACAATCACCTACAAAGGTATTCTGGTGCTAAGCAGGTGTAGGAGCTTGACCCCAGGGTGGAGGCTGCGCGCTTGTCAAAGAACTAGTTCTCTAGCTACTTCAAGAAGCAAGGAGGAGGCTCTAATGTGAAGTGGGAGGTCATTCCATGAATTAGGAGCAATTAAAGAAAAGGCTTGACCTCCAGTTCTGTTCTTGTGTATGCATAACGTGTGTGTGTAAGTAGGAGTCTGACTGAGCAGAGATGCCTAGATGGTTGGCATAAGAAGACTGTTTAACATAGCTTGTGAACTTTTCCAATATGGTAATGATATTGGCTTTTTGTATGGTGACCTGCAGCCTGCATCTCATATTTATTGTTTTTTGTCATGTGGACAAAAGAGTGCATGCTTATTGTGCCCCTCTAGGTTACAGAATGGATTCTAGACCTTGGCATTGTCATGGGATGGCCTAAGTCTTAGCTCACATGCTGGATTAAAGAGTTTACTGTGGTAGTAAAAAATGTAAAGGGACCAGTTTCACTTGCAGTCAGGTCACTCAGGGCAGGGGAACACATCCACATGCCATGCATTGGACATTCTTGCCTCAACAACACTGCATAAAATCATGGTACCTCTTTTTATTGCACTTAAACTGCTTCCACTGTATCACCATTCCTGTTTTAGCACCTTTTTGGCATTTAACATCCTTTCTATATTTTAATACATGTACATTAAATGCATATTTGGTATGGCACTGATCAGGAAGTTTGTGTCTGTGAATTCTCACTTTGCCCTGGTAATGAACTTTCTGGAAATGCATAATTGTTAGAGAAGTGAAGCTTCAGATTCAAGGGTTTATCCTTACCCTCACAGACTATTTCCATTAGCACTGCATTGTGGTGGTGTTTTCCTGGATGGAGTGAGAATCAAGGACATTACACTTGCATTGAAAGAAGAAAACACAGTTTCACATGGTGCATTATACATCTGCTAAATGTAATGACTATTACTACTGGTATTGGTTTGACTCAAGCTAGGGGCAGTGCTGAACAGTTTAAAACTTGCAGAGCTATCTAGTTGACAATTACATGCTCACTTATTGACTATCATCAATGGGTATTCAGTGATTGAGTAGAGAGAAAATTGACTTGCATGCCACAGACGTTTCATCTTTATCTACGATATGATTGCAGTACAACATTGATCTACATTAGCTCTGCAGTAAGGAATAAGTGAGGACTTGGAATACAAAAATACATTGAAGGAGCAGAAGCATGAATAACAGAAAACCTTTCTTAAGTGCATAATAGAAATCCTTGCAGCTTAATTGTGTGCAAGTGTAGCAGTTCATACCAGTCTCTTTGCACTTCCATGTATGAGCTGAAATGAACATATTGAGCTTGTGGAAGAAGTGAAACAAGTAATTCATTGTAACCTTACCCTACTGTCAAATATTCCCAAAGGTGATGTACCTGCCTTGTCAGCAGGGCTTTGGGGAAAGCTGGGGAAAGACATGCCATGCAATGACTTGCCCTTATATCTCTGTTCATGAGTTATAGACCGATGCATTGTGCACAGATTGAGTTGCAGCACAGCACAAGTCATATAATGATCACCTGTTTCATCTTCCTGGCTTCTTAAAGCAAAAACTAATTTGCAGATAGAAGCCCGACTCAAATAATGAAGAGAGAGTCTTTGGAATTGTGAACCACAAATCTTGCTAAATACACATGTGCTTAATCCTCCGGTAGCTTGACACAAAGACAGGCTTGATTTAGAGGAAATGTGTAAAGTATTTATGAAGCTCTCAAAGAGTAATAATGTAAAACCACACCACAGGAAAAATCCTAAACCAATTTCGAAAAATAGGAAACATTTTAATAAATAAAATGACACTAAAATGACAAATCACTAGCTCCGGAGATATGAATTTTTAAAGTTTTAGCTGAGAATAGTGGCAGGAAGCACAAAGTGCCACTTGGTTGCCTGGTCGCCCTTGTCTATGATAAAGTCAAAAGTTAAGGCGATAGAGCATGGGCCAGATACAGGGGCTAAGTTTGTTCCACTGAAGAGTTACCTTCTCAAATCTCTGTGAGGAACTGCCATTCGTGTTGGCTGCAAGGAGGTCATTTTCGGTGTGAGGCACAGGTCGGGTATTGCGGGCAGACACTGTTTTAACCTGGAGAGCCGGTCGTATCTAAAGCTTTCCATTGGCGGCAACGCGTGCTGTCTACATGAAGTGCATGTCTCGCTGGAGCCTCACATCAGTGATCTCTAGTGAATAGATTGCTTTGCGTCCAGAAGGAGCCCAAAACGTCTATCTTCACCTTGAGTTTAGGAGGAGTACATGCTGATGGTAGTCAGGGACCCAGGACATGGGAGGGATCCTATTGGGATAGAGGTTCACTCCAGCAGAGGCCAGCAGCAGGTCCAGGCAGGTCCAGATGGTGCTAACCAGCTGGGCAGTTGCAGAGAGGCCTCTGGAAGCTTGTTGTGTCCCGGTAACAGGAGATCAGCCACCTCAACCTTGGAGTCACTTATGGGGAACCTGGGTTCAAGGCAAGCAGGTCCATTCTTCCTTCATCAGACAACAGTGCAGCTCTTCTTCAGAATCTTCCACACGTTCAGGAGTGTTCTGATGAGAGGTTCTGAAAGTACCACTTTAACTCAAAGTGCCAGCCGGTGGGTGGGGCATGCTCCCTTTATGTAGCCTTCCTCCTATCATGGGTTTGGATCCAAACTTTCTAGGGTAACAAAGGGCAGGCAGACCTATGTGTGAACTACCTTTGTCAATGGCAGAGCAGGCAGCCCTTCAAAGTCAGAAAGTGGCTGGGCAAGCCCTAAGGCTATGCATTGAAGCTCAGGAAGTGCTGTCAACAAACCCCTCCCAGGACATCCTGCTCAGGTAAGCAACAACCTGCCCAACACCTGGAAGGAAGACACAAAATACCACAGAAGAGCCATTCACTCTCACTGGCAAAAAGGAACATTTGGTTTAGGCAGAAAAAAGGCAACTTTCCAACAGTGACATTTTCATAATAGTAACTTAAAATCTGACGTTAGCATTAACAAGGATTTTAAATTAAAATTCATTTGAGTGGATGTTATCACTTATTTGGTGCAATAAGGTAATGCAGTGTTAGTCTATGGGCGAGATAGTCTTACAACAGTTAAAAAAGCCTTTTGAAATTTTCCACTCTCAGGACATGTAAAACTTAAGTACAAATATCCTACGTTTTAAACACAATGCATGCTGCCACTTGAGTATTTAGGACCTAACATAGGGGTGAAAGGAAGGTTGAGGCCTGGCAAATGATTGCAGAGAGCACCCCAGTGCATATGGAGGATTATACATCCCCTGACGAAGGGCAACAACCAGAAATCCAGAAATGCATTGGGATTATTTTTACGTTTCAGTTGTGTTTAGAACTATTAGTAAGAAGAACAGTTTCCAATGTGGCCAATTTTCTGTAAACCAGCCACTATGTCCATGAAAATGTATTTTGTTGACATACTGGGTTACATATAGAGGTTTAACAAAGGTCTAACATTTTTCTTAAGTGGTACCTGTGGAAGTCAGCACTGAATAACATATTGCGAATGAACCTCTTTAAATGTAGCATAATTAAAGCTTGTAATTAGTGATGCCAGTAATTCATCACCCTCTTTGATGATGAGAAGTACACTGCCATCTGTATTTCACAGATTTGTGGTAATCAGTGATCGGCAAGAGCAAAACAGATGTTTAGGAAGGTACCAGACTTCATGCGGAATACTGGTGTTCTGGTTGCTGCTAACATATTGGATTTTTAGATTTGCAGAAAAGTTTCAAAGCTTCGAGAGCCAGCCAGTTTCTCTTCTGATTGTTGTTTTTAGCTTCATTTCGTTTTGGAGTCATTAATAGCAAGATCATGACAAAACATATTTTTTGCCTACTCATATTTGTAAGGTATGAAATGTTTGCTAATTAAGAAGCATTTGCATTGACACCTACCCAAAAGTTTTACAATGCATCCATTGCATAAACTACCACTTAAAATATTTAGTATGGGTTCAAATAGCTGATAATTACATGCTTTTCAGCCATCTTAGTCTTGAATTACAAATGAGTCTCACAGTGCTGTAGTTTGTACCAATTCAGTCACACACTTAAGTGCAAAAAGAGAAGACAGGGCTGAGTCATTGTTCCGCATCATCAAGAAAAAAGCACTATGCAAGATGTACTAACTCAGAGAGTTTGTGTACATTATTGCGACAGCACAAGATTGGAAAAACCAAGCAAGAAATGGGTTTATGTGCAGATACCCCCATCTTAGCCTTTGAGTGTCCCCTGAATTTCTCTATCTGTTACCTCAGACCTAGATGCGTTTTAGGTCCCTTAACAGGTGCCATTGTGTAAGAGTGATAGTGCCAACATAGCCACACTGACAATTTTCTCTCCAGGGATACACCAGACTGCCTGGTGGTATCACTGAAGGGTGTGGCACACAAATGACACATCCCACAAGGGCCTTTAACTATCGCTCTGGTGGCCCACATCCCTCAGCATCCCCCCTGCACTGACTGAGCACGCTCACAACCTAGGCATCATCTTCGACTCCTCCCTATCCATGACGGGCCAGGTAAATTCAGTCACCTCCTCCTGCTGGCACACACTCTGCAAACTTTGGAAAATCTTCAGGAGGATCCCAGAAGAATGCCGCAGGACAGTTACCCACACCTTAGTCACAAGCAAGCTCGACTAGGGCAATGCCCTCTACGCCGGCACCTCGACGAGAAGCATCAAGAAACTGCAACTCATCCAGAACGACACCGCCAGACTCATCCTGGACATCGCACGCCAAGAACATATCTCCCAACACCTGAGGACCCTCCACTGGCTCCCGATCGAGAAACAAATCACCTTCAAGAAATTCACCCACATGTACAAGGCCATACGCAACGCAGGACCAGCCTACCTGAACCACTGCGTCTCCTTCCACACCCCGCCAGATCCCACCACTCCACCCAGCTGGCCCTGGCCACCATCCCTCGCATTCGGAAAACCACTGCCGGAGGACGATCCTTGACCTACATTGCAGCAAAGAGCTGGGACAAACTCCTCCTGCACCTCAGATAAAGCTCATTGCTCACAGTCTTTCAGGAAGAACCTCTATACGTGGCTCTTCAGATGAGGCTCTTCGGATGAGGCCCTCTCCCAGCGCCTTGAGACCCTCATGGGTGAGTAGCCGCGCTTTACAAAAACTGATTGATTGATTGATTGCTCCTATAATACAGCACAGGCAGCCCTGCAAAAGGCAGTTTTTTCTTTGCATGGCACCTCACTGCTATGAAAACAAGGAAGCGCCCACTGTTCCTTGCTTCACCTTGACCACTTTACACACACTCTGTTTGCTGATGGGATAAATCAAGATTCTTAGGCACATTATAGGAGTGCATTTGATAGACTTCCATGGTGCTAGAATTTTGTTTTCTTTATAAATTGAAAGGTTTATGATCCAAACATATGGCGGATGGGTGACTTTACTGCAAGCCAGATATGGCCCATCCTGCCATCACCTTTGTCTCACTGTCTGGGAGCAATACACAAAGACCAACTGCTAACTGCACCTTGTCACGTGAGCCAAGATATAGGCTAAAGGCACCAAATGGTTAGGACAAAAAAATGGCAGCTTTCTAAACGTTGCATTTTCAGAGCTGTGAATGGAAATCCGACTTTACCATTGAAGGTGGTTTTAAATGGCAATTCTTTAAACACCAGACTCAACATTCCTACTGGCTCTCCATTGAAATTTAGCACTCAGTATATATAATAAGGTAACCCCATGTTATCCTATGGGAGTGGTAGGGCTTGCACAAGACATGTAAAACTTAAATGTACAGGTCCTACATTTTAAATACTCTGCACCCTGCCCTCTGGGCTATTAAGGGCCTCACCTAGGAGTGACATCTATGTATTAATATGTATGTATTACAAGCATTGGCAAAGCTAATAGGTCTCGCCTATGCAAGAGCTATTGGCTTTGCCAATGTGTTTTAGCCATGTTGTACATCCACATGGCTGCTGTTCAGCATGGCTGAAAGTTGGAGTTGGCATGGAAAACAGTGGTATGGAGTGTCGTAGAGTGGAACTGGAAAGGAGTGTAGTGGCAGAGAGTGTTGTGTATTGGGGTGACATACACTAGAGTGTCATAGAGTAGAGTGGGCTGGTGGAGAGTGCATTGGCAGAGTGTTGCAGAGTGTAGTGGCGTAGAGTGCAGTGACATTGAATTCAGCCCATACAATGCAGCATCATAGAATGCAGCAGCATAGTTTAGAGTGATGCATAGTAGAGTGGAGAGGTGTAGAGTGTGAGAAGCGCAGAGTAGAGTGGCACAGAGTAGAGTGGCACAGATTAAAGTGGCACAGAGTAGAGTGGCACAGGGCAGAGTGGCACAGAATAAAGTGGCGTACAGTAGAGTGGCGTAGAGTGCAATGGCATAGAATGCAGTGGCATAGAGTAGAGTGGTGTAGAGTGGTGCAGAGCGGAGTGGGGCAGAGCTGAGTGATGCAGAAGGGCAGCGGTACAGAGTTGAGTCAAGTGGCATAGAGTGGCAAAAGGAGCACAGGAGCGCAGAGTAGAGTTCTAGTGGCACAGAGTGAGGTGGCGTAGAGTGGTGCAGAGTACAGTATAGTGCCTTACAGTGCAGTGTCATAGAGTGCAGTGGTTTAGAGTGGAGTAGGGCAGAGTTGAGTATCAGAAAGTGCAGTGTTGCAGAGTAGAGTGTCAGAGTGCAGTGGAGAAGACTGAGGTAGAGTGGCATAGAGCACAGTGGCGCAGAGTTGAGTGCAGTGGTGTAGAGTGCAGTTTTGGAGAGTGCGGTGGTTAAGGATAGAGTAGCATAAAGTGCAGCAGCATAGAGTGGAGGGGTGCAGAGTGGAGTACAGTGACATGGAGTGTAGTTGCACAGAGTAGATTGTTTCAGAGTAAAGTGGCATAGAGTGGAGTGGTGCAGGGTAGAGTGCAGTTGTGTAGAGTGGAATAGAGTATAATGGCATAGAGAAAAGTGGTGTAGAATGCAGTGGTACAGAGTAGATGAGAGTGGCATACAGTGGATTGGTCTAGAGTGCAGGGTCATGGAGTTCAGTATTACGGAGTAAAGTGCATTGTTGCAGAGTGCAGTAGAGTATAGCAGCATAGAATGGAGTTGTACAGACTAGATTGATATGGCCTAGACTGGAGTGGTGTAGAGTGCAGCTGCAGAAAGCGCATTAGCATAGAGAAGAATGGTACACAGTGGTTTAGAGAGGTGTAGTGTGAAGTGGCATGGAGTGCAGCAACATTGAGTGGCGTGGTGCAGAATGCAATGGCATGGAGTGGTGTAAAGTAGAGTGGTGCAGAATAGAGTGCAGTGGTGTGGAGTGGAGTGGTGCAGAGTAGAGTGCAGTGGCGTGGAGTATTCTTGCTGTGGTAGGACACTGCCGTTACAGACAATACATTTTCAATTAAAATGACTATTACATTTGCACAGACATACAGTTTTACTGATAAAACTATACAAAGCACAGATGAAAATGTGTAGAATTGGCATCACCTAGTTTAATGATTTATTTGGTCATATTAAAGTATTTGTTTCCAACACACTTCAGAAATAACAAAAAATGTGCTTCATTTGTACCTTCATAATTCTGATATATTCTGAAATACTTACATAGTGCATTTAAATGTTGTCAGGTGCTAGGAAAAAACTCTTTCCTACCCACAGTGTCCAGCAAACTTTTCACATTAATCCTCTCATTTTGAAGCCAGACAAAGAAAAGTTAACAAATGCCCTCAGAAGACAGCACCTTCCATTTGACCTTGGTCTTTGAATGAACAGCAAATGTGACAAGATAAAACCAAGATTTACATGCCTGTGTACAGAAAGGGAGCATTTGGAAGGATACTGTAAATAAGGATTTAGCAAGAGAAGGACCAAACTCAAGCTGGACAGCTGAAAATAAGTAATCAGCAAATGGAAAGCAGGAAAGTGTGACTTACAAACCACAAAGCCAATGGCAAGCAAAGGGCAGAATGCATTCCTAGGTCAACTTTCTGAATGTCCCCAAGATGTCTTTAGCAGACCTTTTAAGCCTAGCAAAATGTTGAAGTGGCAGTTTAAAACTGCACACACAGGCTGCAGTGGCAGGCCTGAGGCATATTTAAAAGGCTTCCTAAGTGGGTGGCACAATCAGTGCTACAGGCTCACTAGTAGCATTTCATTTTCAGCCCTGGGTACCTTTTATGGAGTGAGCCAACACACTTGAGCACAGGTAGCAGTGGTAGAATGAACAGAGTCGTAAGGCATTTTCTTGTTTAAACCATACTGTTACTCTGCCTGTTTGTAGATTCCCTGTCTGGATCAGACTGACAGTTGGGCTGTTTGTGAATCTCTTCTAGACAGTGACACTAAGGGAGCTGTGGTGTAGCCCGCATAGCCTGATGAGCCATCTGAGCTAGAGTGAAGGAAGGAGATGTCACTTGATTGGGCTGTGCCTGCCCCCACACAATGTAGTCTCCAACCCCCCTGGTGTGTGTCTGATGCCTGGCCTGGGCAAGGCAGGATCCTGTAAACAACAGAGACTTTCCTTTGAAGTTTGCCTACTTCAAAGGCAGAAAAGGGTATACATAGTGGACCCAAAACCCCAGACTTTAGATTTCTTCAAGATCACGTCTGGAACAAGAGGAACCTGTGCCAAGGAGAAGAGCTAAGGAGAAGTGCTGCCCCTGCCTGTGACTATGCTTTGTTGGGCTATCCTACAGCTGCTACTTCTGTCTGTGAAAGGGGACAAAGACTAGACCTTGTTGTGCATTCCTGCTTGAGAAGAATCTCCTAGGGCTTGAACTGAGCTTACCTCCTGTCTTGAAGTCTGAGGGCCAACAAAGACTTCCTCTGCCAGCATGGACTCTCTGCTGAACTCCCGCGCTGTCAAGTGGTGCCCTAACCAGTCCCTGGGCTCTTGAAAGGTGAAGTTGGCAGAACAAGGACTAAAAACCACTCACAGAACGCCATGCAGGGACATTTTCGATGCACTGTCTGCAGAGAGGCTGATAAACAATGCGCCACCCACTTTGCTGCTGAAATCGATACTCCACCTGCATCGCGGCTGGGATATAGACACATCACCGCTGGAGAAATGAAGATGCACCCGCTTGCGGCTGCTGATACCGATGCAAATACCAAGCAGCACAGTTTTCTAACACTGTGCAACCTGATTTCTGACTGCCAACCAAAGACCCCATTTCTAACAGAGCTGAATAGTAGGCATGGGGAGATTAAGTGATTTGCTCAGAATCACATAGTGTTCACCCAATGCTGACTTTCAAACCTGGTTCCCACCAGCTTTGAAGTCAGCAGCTCAGGCCATTACACTAAGGCTTTTTCCTATTTAAAAGAAATCAGATTACTATATTTTAAAATTAGCATGTTTCAGCAAATATTGTTGGCCAAAAATATTCCAAAACGTTAACACAGTTGGTTTGAAACCAAATCCTTTGAAAAACATTCAATTTGGAAATGGGTTTTTGTTAATAATTTATTAGAAAAAGGGCTATCATGATCCCAAATATAATAACTTCAGTCTCAGTTTTAAATGAAAGAGTTACAAAGTATACACTATCTAAAACTATTTGAAAAAAACTTGATGTACTTAAATGGTATCCTTTATAGATCAGCCTCCTTCTTTATTAACTTTTGTACCAACAGCTATTTTATGAAAATACTAATTCATACTATTAAAACCAAAACATTAGGAAAACAGAAGCATTTGCAAACAAATACTATTTGTGAGAAAGTGCCACTTTTGACATAATTAGCCCCCTATGTTTTGGCTGGTATATGATGTGGTTTCAATATTGAGAGTGCCCTGGGCCCCTGCTAAACAGGTTCACAGGGCCAGATCTCTTTCTCACAATTGTTGTGATGCATTAGCACAATTAGCAACACCTTTAGTGGCCACTATAAATCCCTCATAAATGGTACTTATTTGCCCAGGGCATCAGGTCCTAAGGGTAGGCCCCTGAAGTCAGCAGCACAAATTGTGCCACCATCTGCGACCCTGCATCCAAGTGCACTCAGCCCTGCCATTTGGAGGCTGGGTGAAATCCTAAAATGTAAGCACACAGCCTGTGTGACCTGTCCACCTAACACTGCATGCAATATTGGTAAGCCACCCCTTTGGCAGGCCTTATAGCCTACAACAGGGTGCACTATAATGCACAATTGTGGCATAGGTGCCTGAGCAATATGCCCCTACTGTATCCTTGCCAAACCTGGGACATAGTAAGTGTAAAGAGCGGCCTCTATAAATGCATGTGCTAGACACTGGTCAGTACGAGTTTCTCAGCTCCATGAAGGCCACTCTGAACCCTGGAATGTTTGGTATCAAACAACCCAGAGCAACAAATCCAAACTATTATATTTATTGCACAATGTACCCATGGGCCACCTTAGAGGTGACCCCTGCAAAGCTAACTAGCTCTGGCATGGTTGCTGGCCGGTCTCTAGCAGCCTTGTCAAGCGAGGGAAGGTATAAGTGCACAGTGAGCGCCCCCTTTGGAGTTTGTGTGACAATAAGGGGACTCTCCCCCTCCTGGACACCTGGAGCTAGTTGCCTTCAGGTTTAGGGCCTACACAAGATAATTCCTTGCTTAAGGTAGGCCCCTTACATTCATTGCACCTTCTTCCACCTACTCTCTCATTGCATGGAGTATTTTCTTGTTCCCTCATATTATATGAGACATAGGGATCCTAGGCCCTGACGAATGCCCGAGACCTTCCTTGGCTCAACAGAGAGGGCAGAAACATGTTAGCCATTGACTCTTAGATAGGTGACGCTGTGAGTCCTTGCTCTCACATAGGTGTCCCCATTTTTGTTTTTATCCACACCAACAGTCTCCACCATTAAAGTGTACTTTCACATAGGTGACTGCTTAGGTGTTTTTAAGTATACCCCTAGGTTAGCTGGATCCCACACTTTTCCAGAACAGTGATAATTTACGCACTCCCTCCTGTTCCTTTAACAGTGAGGTTGAGTCCGCCCAGGTGGCATTGTCCTACCTGGGTGGGGCTAGGTGGTCATATGATGAAGCATGACACTATATAGTGTGTGAGACCACCTAGTCCGTAAAGGAAACTTTCCCTCCCCCTCCTCCACCTCCTAACCTCAACTCTCCACAGTATTCACCAGCATCAACTTACCTAATATGGTCTAAGAGCTACTAGGAAACTTTCCACAGCTTATAGCTATTGTTGAACCCCGTACTTGTGTGATTTTGGTTTTGTATTTAGGGAGATCAGTACGTTGTTGTTCCCTTTGGAAATATATATATATTTTTATATCCTCAACTTTCCCTTACTCTCCAGTTGTGTTACAACCAAAAAACAAAGCCCTTCCTGGGCAGGGGTGTTACACCTCCTACCCCAGGAATGTGCACTGCCCTGTCTGTGAGCTTCAAAGGGCTTGCCACCCTTGAAACTCGACCCTAGCCCTGCTGCTAGGAGCAGATGGCTGCCTCCATTGCAAACCCCCACTTTTGGTGGGAGAAACTGCAGGAAAATGCACAAAGACTAGGAGGAGTGGTCACCCTCTGCCTACACCACCCCTCAAGTCGAGCAGGCGAGGCGAACTCTCCATTTCTATTTCCTCCATCTTGCATGATAGGAAAATTGCCAATCAGTGTTAGAGATGTGACCGCTCCCCTCTGGAAGTGGTCACATAGTAGGTTAACTATCCTGAAATAGATGGCCCACCAGCCACTAACAGGTACTCCCATAAAATCCCCCTAAATGCAGTATTTAGTGGGCCTCCCTAGACCTGCAGATCAGATTTGATGGACACCAGAAGACCCAAGGCTCGAGAATAGTCCTGCTGCAAGAAGACAAAAAGGTGCCAAACCCTGCCTGCTGCACTCAGGACTTGACAGTCACCGCTGAAGGGGTTAACGGGACATCAGGGGGACTTTAAGAAGCCCCAGAGGAACTCCAACCTTTTGAAATTTTTCAAAAACCTCCCTCTAGAGTGAAGGCATCACTCCCTGCAACCAGCAAGCAAGATCCAGTGAAGTCCAGTCAACTGACCGGCTGCTGATCAAGAAATCGGACAAAACAGCCAGACCACATTTTTCCTGATGGACCCAGAAGACAAACCTTGCAAGTGTGCCATGTTTTGTGCCACTGGGACCTCCAGTGGCTCAACTGTGCAATAGACAGTAGTACTGGAACCCCAGCATCGGACACCTGGAAAGAAAGTCTCTCCAGACTCTCTGAGAACCCGAAGCAAGTACCAGCAGAGGGACGTCAGGACACCCAAGAGCCACCCCCCAAAGTGGCCTGGCTGACCTGCAATCAACCTTTCATGTGACCTGCCCCCTGCTTCCAAAGGCTCCTTTGCACACAGCTCTTGGCTGACATTTCTGCTCTGCACCCAGCCTCCCTGGCTTTTGCACCAGATAACCAGCTGTGCTCCAGGGGTCTCCAACCCATTGCGACCGCTACACTCCAAGGAGCCCACCGGACTGGCCCATAGGATCTCAACCTAAAACCAGAGGGAGACTTGTGAAATCATTGTCTTATTTCATATGCGTTTTTAAAGTTTTCTCCCATTGATTCTATGGTGCGTAATCACGCACAAAAAACTATTTTTGCTAAACTTTGAAAAATAAGATTTAAAAAAATACTTATCCAATTGAGATGATCTATGCCATAAAAAATTTACAAGAATCTGAAGTATTTTTGTAAATTGGTCTCAAGTTATTCTTTTGAGTGTGTCCACATTTATTGATACATCGAGTACTTAAACATACTGGGCACTTCTCTAAGATTGGCCTAATTGCTCAACCAAGCTACCACAAAAAGTAAAGCATTAGGTGGTCTAGTTTTCACCTCTGTGAACCAACGTAGGAGTTGCCCTGACTCTCTGCACAGTGCACATTGTTTTTGTACACTATATAGACAGCCAGCCTCCTACACCAATCATTTTTTTCTCATGAATTGTTTTCAACATTTTTGTTTTTCTCCCTTTCCTTTTGAATATATAATATTTATATCATATGTATTGAAATAGGTCACTTTGGGCCAGATGTATCAATGCCCGTTTGTGAATGCAAAAATGCCTTTCAGTATTTATGAAAGGCGTTCGCAACGCAAATTTAAGGAATCGCTAAAATAGCGATTCCTTAAATTTGCGAGCCCGTTTAGAGAATCGCAAATTGTGATTCTCTAAATAACAAATCGCAAATAAGGAATCCTTATTTGCGATTTCTAAACCACATGTATCAAGCAATTCCTTAATGCGAATTTGGCATTAAGGAATTGCAATTACCTCCAAGTAAAACTTGGTGGTAACCATGTGCAAATTTAAAAAATGCATTAAAAATGCATTTTTAAAATTGGCATGTAACGCACACATGCCCCTTTGGCATGTGTGTGCCTTACATGTCCCAAAAACTTTTTGGGGTGCAGCTGAGGGGGCCTTAGGCCCCCAGCACCCTGGGGTTTTGCATTTCCTACAGGCCCATAGGTGCGAATGGAGTCTGTATCACTATTTGCAATTCGGTAATAGCATTTGCGATTTTTAAGAAATGCTATTACCGAATCGCAAATATGATGCATAGCGTTTTGCGAATCAGAAATAGCGATTTCTTAAAATTCGCTATTACCAATTTGCAAAAGGCTTTTTTGATACATCTGGCCCTTTGTCTCATCTAAAACGGGTAATTACAATTTCACATTCCATTCTATTATATTTTAGATTGTCAGTATCTTTATGGCAAACCATATGAAAATGTGCTTTGTCCTGCCTCAAAAGGGAAAGCTGCGTTTTTTTCAAGTATCTACAGCATGATCTTTCAGTAACTCAATGGTAAATCAGTTTCATTACAAGTCATCTGCCCAGAGAACCAACATGGTGAGTGGCAGATTTTATCCGTGATTTAGCATAATCATTTACTGATCTCTCACACACCATTGCTTTGCATGCTTTTCATACTGCTCCGAATAGTAAGCTATATGAGAAAAGTGATATCTCTTCAAGTATGTGACATTAGGATGAATTCTTATTAACTCCATTATAATGCAGCATGAATGGTTTACATTCAATACCATCTGCATTTTATTGTCTAGTTTATCTGCACTTGTAGACAGATTTATTCGTAAAAGTTCTATTTGTACCATATATGGACACAAAGATACAGGGGATGTATTTCTAAGGTTTTATCTTGGTTTTTTTCTTGTTTCTGAATGATTCATCGGTGGTTCTGCACGTATGCACTGCAATTAAATGGGTAAACAAATAAAGTCACTTTCTCAACTTAATTCAACTGCCTAATTATAAACCCAGCATTTAGTGGAATTTTATGATCCTATTGTGCACATAAAAGGATGAAGCCTTCTTATATGATGAATTTTCATTGTTAGTAAGCTTTAGGGTTAGGGTGGGCATGGTAGGTGGTACCGTCTGTGGCATCCTAGAGACAATTGTAAGCTTGTGGGTACTCAGTTTCACATACACCTTGTTAGCATTTTCCAACACTCAAAATCAATGAATAACTGATGTTGTGAAAGTGGGTGTTGGTTTGGTGTATTCTCAAAGAGGAGAAATAATTCCCACATGGATTAAAACATTTCCTTGATCTAATGTATGCTCCATGTATGCATCATTTATGTATATTGGATTTTCTTACTTGGAAGAATGTCTGTATGTGACATTTTGCATAACGGAAGCTCCTGGAAATCTGAGAATGTCATATTTCTGCAACACTCCAGAGTTTGGTTTAGTTAATTATTTATACTTCCTGTTGAAATTAACATTCACAGAGGTTTTTTGCAAATTCAGGTTCTAATTCAGGTTGTGGCAGTGTGCGGGGTTCTGTGGTAGTTGAGAAAATCCGGGATTTGAGTCTAAATCTGTTGCAGTACAATTCAGATTTTTTATTAGGAACTTTTCTACAAATAAGGGCCTTTGTTTTGTGCACTTGGAACATTGTTGCGGTATACTGTTTTTAACCTACCAGTAACTGATAGGAACAGCTGTTGCCTGGGAACCAAAGTGAGAACATGAAGCCACAAAACCAACCAATGGACTATAAAATCAACACCAAAGAGAAATGCCATTTCACCGAACCATAATAATCAAAGCTGTCTTCTGAAACTCGAAGATATCCATCAGAAATAAAGATGGTTTCTAAGATACTATCTTCAAAATATATAGGTTCCTATGCCTCACGTGGACTAATTCCTGATATTTTTGAGTGCATGAAGCTGTGGTACCCAGCAGGGCTCCTCTAATGTCCAATTTCTAAAAGAGATACAAATACAGCAGCAACTGTGCTATGCTGTGCAGCGGTGCTATGCACACTTTCTGTTCCCATTATTACCTAGACTATGATGCGAGGTCTGGCATTAGGTTAGGCTAAGAAACTATTTTGATAGACACCTCCAATTCCCATCTACTCCGTTGGGTGACATACTGCTGGCAAAATGCACTCTAAGTTTAAGAGTCTGAGGATGATTCCTTCTTTGTGAATGTTTTTTTGTTATCCATCGAATGTCTGCTGATATATCGTGCTGTTGAAAAAACTGAGATGAAATGGCTTACCGGCTACAGACCTACCTGGCTTAAAAAAACATGAACGTCCAGCAGAAAAAAATAACAAGAGGCAACTTTGTTATGGTTGACACGGTTTAAAATAACTGTATTGACTAGTTTGTTTCAAAAATAGATTTAATACTTCAACAAAGCATCTGTTTAGAAAAAGAAGTTGAGTGACCTCAAGATCTAGCCCGGTATTCAGTGAGCACAGTAGGGTTGTGCATCTTGGAAGGATGCCCACATCTGAGAAAATATTATTGCTACAGTTAAGTAACCTTCATGAAATGTCTTATCAGTTCTTGGCATGTCTTAATTCTAAGCTACTAGCTCAAAAGTGACATCATAGTGACAGCAACATCAATCTGTGGTGTATTTTAGATCCATAAATGTAACATGACCAACACAAAAATACATATATAACATTTCAGGACTCCATCCTCCTCAGGAAACATAATGGAAATTGCCTTGGTTGTCTTTCATCACACACATTGCAGAAATAAGGGTTATCCACTTAACATTGTTTTCATTTGCCCTGCTAGGACATTATTTTGTACCCAGTATTGGAAAGTATAATAGGTGTCTCACAGCTGTAACATAGATGAAGTGGGTATCAATACATAGTCATATCTCAGTGCATTAAAGTCAGTCATGGCCCTTGGCAGGCCAGTTTACTGGTGGGAGTTTTGTTGAGCACCCTGAAATGTCTTCTATATGCCGGGAGGTCAACTCTTCATAAGTAAGAAGTAGCAGTCAAACTACCATGAAAGTATTAAGCTGGTTTAAAGCTCATAATGATGATTGTCATCATTCTTGATTGATTCTTCGGTAACGCCTCTATGTAACATCAGCTGGATGGTTAGGGGGCCAAGTATATTTTCCTCTATTTAGCTGGGCCATCATACGAAACCATACAGAATTTGAGAGATGTATGGTGAAGGATGATAAAAAAGAAAAATCTTTGAGTCAAACCCCGGAATGTTGTAGTAGTCAGTGTTTGGAATTAACTAACAAATAATTCAGTGCTACTTCAGTTACTGTAAATGGCTTAAATATGCATTGTTATGCGAATTTTGTAATCACCATTGAAGACGATGAAACGGCATTTGTCAACTTGTTTCAGGAAACTCGTCTTGCCCCTAAGTTAATTCCAGGTCTTGAGAAATTCCAGTGGGTGCAAGAAGCCTTAAAAGCTTTCACAAACATATATTTTCTAAACAATGCAATAAAACATTATAAATTCTATTGGTTGCAACATGGAAAATGCGATATAGATTCATTTGTCCTCAACCAAGTGTGATAGTCAAGGACTTTAACTATCCCGTTTCTAAAATAGATAGACTTAGTTGCACCTCACAAATGCCGAGGGTCCCCTTTCACACTAACCTAAAAATGCAAGTTATTAAGAATAGATAGTAATGTGTTTTCTCCTAGTTTACATTTGGCGTAATTGACATTTGAATCTGACGTCTTATATCAGTGATAGATTTTGTTGCAGGTCTTCTCTAAATTATGTTTTTTATATCCAACTCTCTTCCAGTACTGCTGCTGAAGAATACATTCATTGCGTTTCTGACCACGCCATGGATTTTTTAAAACCTATTGACCTGCTTCCCTTTACTACAGAAAACAAGCACAATCTATTTAAGTACCTTCCAGTTATTAGAGTCTTTAAAGAAATGCCTAGGAATTGAGCATTATTGACATTAACAATGGCACTGTCTGTATTCATTTAGTCTGAAATGCTTTTAAGTATGTTTTCCATGGTCTGGTAGTGACAAAGCGAATAGAAGTAAGAAAGAAAAGGTTTATGCAAAGCAGTATCCTTCTTGGATTAACGGTAACATTCAAGGATGCATTTACCAGGGCCAAACACGTGGCAGGTAAATAAATGCAAGTTCGATATAACGAAAGCAACATTGGAATCTGCATTCTAAACCTCCAAATAATTAACAGAGTAGGGGCCAGATGGTGGAAAATGCAATAAATCAGATTAAACATTTTGTTTACCATTGGGTTCTACACAAAGAAGCAAAAACAGGGAACACCTAAAGGCATTCTATCAACATCTATACAGCAAAAACAAAGCTACTGAAATAAGTGTAAAGAAGGCCAGTGCTTAACTTGTGCTGATGTTTACAGGTGATGGACACTGACACTCATTTTCGGGGACCAGAATATATTTTGCTTCATCAGACTTTGACCAATAGCAAGAGAGAAAGGAATAACATTAAGAAATCGGGCTGATGATGATAGGAAACCAATGATATAGAGAGAAAGTAGAGAGATTGATTTGAGCATGCCATACTGAGATGAAGGCGCAACAACAGCAGGATGGTGTCGAAAGAGGTAAGGTCTGAGGTGGAATCAAGAGTAGGAAGCCTTGCAGTTTGCAAACACTGTTATTTGGCAGTGCCACTGACAAGCACCAAAGAAAAACTATGGGTCAGTGGCCATTTATATAACTTGAACAAGGAAGAATGCTAGTTTGTTCTAGCTTTTTCTCTCAAAACAATCGTGAGGCAAAAGGAGCATTGTTAAAATACATTACTATAGTGGGAAAATCCCTGCAAGTTGATATTTTCTGTCAGGCAAGTCATCTGGCAGTGACAGAATCACCAGTGATTTGTTTAATGTTTACTGACTAGACCTTACCCCAGCTTTGGCTGCACTACATCATTTCAGCCAGATGCACTGTTATATCTGTTAGCCTTAGGGTAGTCTTACTCCCAAACATTTTGCCTTCCTCCTCCATTTTTTCTGACCTTGTTTTTGATTGCCTTAGTACTCTGAGCACCTTTCCACTGCTTACCAGTGCTAAATTGCATGTGCTCACTCCTCAAAACATGGTAATATTGGCTTGTCCTCAATAGGCACTCTTAATTTACTTATAGGTCCTCAATAACGTGGCTCTAGATGTGCCTACAGCCTGTAAATTAAATGCTACTAGTGAGCCTGCAGCCCTGATTGTGCCGCCCACATTAGTAGCCCTTTAAACATGTCTCCGGCTTTCCATTGCAGACTGTGTGTGTGCAGTTTTAAACTGAGGTTTTGACCTGACAAGATAAATCTTTTCCCAGGCCCAAACCTTACTTTTAGGTACATATAAGTAATCCCTAGGATAGGCCCTTGACCACCCAGAGGGCAGGGTGCAATGTATTTAAAATGTAGGGCACATACTTTTAAGTTTTTCATGTCCTGGTAGTGAAAAACCCTTAAATTAGTTTTTCAGTACTGCAAGGGTATCTCTCCCAGTGGTGTAATTTCCAAATGGGAAGAGATCATCAGTTCATGTTTGGTGTCTCTGAAATCACAATTTAACATCCTAACGTATGGTGGAGTTGGATTTTAAATTACAACTCTGAAAAAATGCCACTTGTAGAAAGTTGGCATTTCCCTGCCTTATCCATTTATTGCCTGTAGCTTGATTTTGGTCAAATGACTAGGTGTAGCTGACAGCTGGGCTGTGTGTATTCCTCCTAGACAGACACACACAATAGGGGCTTAGGTGTGCCTGGATTGACCATCTCTGGCAGTATGGGAGGGCAGAGCTTACACCTGAATAGGCTGTGCCCTGCCTCAATACAAAGGACTTCAGACACTCTGTAGCTAGGAGCGAGAACAGGGAAGGTAGGATGCCTGGAACTTCAAAGGGAAACCTCTAGAAGCTTCCCCCCACTTCAAAGGCACAACTAGCTATAAATACTGGACCTCAGACTCTGCCACTTCAGTAGACTTCTGGGCCTGTGGATACTCTTAGGAAAAAGGTTTGCTGTGCTGCTGACAAGACTGCTACACAGCTGGACTGCTGCTCTGAAGGAACTGCTGCCCTGTCGTTTTGACTTGCTGCCTGCTGCCCTCCTGCCTCAGTGAGAAGGACTGAACCTACATCTCTTACACCCAGGACCCAGAGTGACTCCAGGGGCTAGTCTCCTGATCTGAAACTTTAGGGACATAACAGACTTCCAACAACCTTGCATCTGCACCTAGACTCTGCTACCTTTGAGTCTACCTTGCCAAGAGGTGCCACCCCAGTTGTGGGCCCTTGGAAGTATGCTTAACATGCTTTGCTAGCCTGTGTGCACCCATCAGAGCCGGTGCATCTCTTCTGCAGCTCAACACAAATCCAAGCATCGCTGTTGCTGCGTGGATTGGGTCCCGTTGCAAAGACCTGCATCACATCACAGCTCTTCGGACCCACCACATCGCCCTGACTGTACAATACATACTTGGTGCAGGCCGTTGCATCCCTTATCGACGGCAGCCTCAGTGACGACACCAGACTCTGCATCACAGCCTCACAGCTCTTCTGAACCAATGCATTGCCCTGACTGCGTGCCACCTCATCAATGCTGAGAATCCGTCAACATTATTCTCGATGATGACACAGGCCTTCACATCGCAGCCTCAGCGCATCTCGGAAAGAACGCATCACTTTGCGGCAAACCAGGATTTAGGTTACTTTGTTCAGCAGGCCTAACTGGGTCCCTTTGGCCTGCCCACACACCTTCCCAATTGGCCTGAATTTGTGACTGTGTCCCTGTACTGTGCGACTAGATGTCCACAGTTGGCATGTTGTGCTTTTTATCACTATTTTTACTTAAATCTTTAAAACTGAATATCTCCAGTCCTTCTGATTAGATTTTTGTTGTTTTGGTCTTGTTTTATTAATTAAAGAAAGTTCTATTTTTCAAACTTGGTGTGGGATCCTTTTTGTGTGGTATTTTAACTTTATTACTGCTTGAAGTGGTGCACAAATACTTTACACATTGCCACTAAGTTAAGCCTGACTGCTCTGTGCCAAGCTGCCAGAGGGTTGGGCACAGGTTGATTTAGAGTGGGCTTGTGACTTCACCTTGAGAAGACATGTGGTTGCTGCTTGAGAAGGGTTTCAGCCCCTTGCCCAATAACCCAGTTTCTTACATGTACTAACATAGGATTCACAAAAAGTGGTTGCATTGAAGTTTTGCAAATCCTATGAGATTTTGTGAACTGACCTATGTACTATTACGTTGATTCATAAAATCATTAGTTGGAGTAGGTCCCAATCTGACCTACTGCATGAAAATTAATGGAGTAGGTCACAATTTTTAACTTGTACTGATTCAGTGCCATTCCTCACAAGGATGGTGGCCTGCTGGGGTCAGCAGACCACCATGTCTGTGATCACACTTAAAGAAACTTTTTTTTTTATATTCAGCCCATTTTCCTTAAAGGAAATGGTGTTGCATTTAATTTAAAAAAAAGGTTGTTTTAAGTTTGACATTGGTGCATTGGACCACCGACTGCTTCCCATCAAACTTATTTTTAACATTCATAAACAGAAAGGGGTCCTGAGTGGACCTCTTTACCTATGCAAATGGGGTACTATCTCCTTTGAAGAGTCAGTAACTTGATAGATTGCATTGTAAATGGCAGTTTAGAAAGTATGCCTTAAACCTGCCACTTCCAAATTGCAAATTGTTCTGCATTTCTCAACCCAATTTGTGATTAGGTAACCATTTACTGAATCAAAAATGTATTTAGTACATAGCACAAATCAATGTCTTTGTGATTTAGAGAATCACAATGTTTGTGACTGTTAAATAGCTTAGTACAACTTTCCATCATTTTCAATGGCTGGAATGTTCCATCAACATTCAAGCAAGGCATTCTTTTTGTGTGATGAGTGAGAGGGAAGTTTAAAGAAGTAACAGTATACCTTGCCAACCAGGGATAAGCCCCCCAAAATGAACCTACTGCTTCAGTGATTTTCCCAAACTAGGGAAGAAATATAGACACCATGTATGACTATATTCAGACACTGGTGTGGTGTGACTGAAAGATGTTGTTTAAGGATGACTGACCTTCACCCAAACAGGTTTGACCTATTCTTGCATCTTTCCAGAGTAGGAATGAACAGCCACTGAAACTGTGTGACTAATGCAGTTTATACTTGTGTAATGGCAGGAAATTGTATGATGCCACACATCTAGGGGTTTGTTAACCAACTACTTTTGCTGGTCCTGCCTTTATTCTTTTCCAGTGAATTTGTAACCTCAGCAAAGAATCCTTAACTAAACATTTGTAAGAGATTATTATCTGACATTATTGTGACCTGTCTAATCATCTACAGGGCCATAACATATAAGCCTTATAATGTATAAAAGCTCCATGTAAGTGCTACATTATATTTTTGCACTTTTGAAAGCCCAAAAGGAGTCATGTGCAGTTATCAGGATCACTCAAATAACACTCTTACATGTGACTATTATCGAAAGCCACTATGCAAGATAAGTCAAAATTGCGGCATGTAGGGCTAGTACCTTGATTTTTACCTTCCAGACATAGACACTGTGGGGGTCATTCTGACCTCGGCGGTAAAAGGCTTTTACCGCCGGTCAGAAGTCCGCCATTCTACCGCCGCGGCCGCGGTAAACCGCCACGGTCATTCTGACCCACAACTTCCAAACCGCCAAAAACCCGACATCCACGGAAGGCCGCCTCATCAGCGGTCAGCGATAAACTGGAGATGACCAAACCTCCACCGTGACGCCAACACAAATACGCCCATGCCATTACGACCCACGAATCCACGCGGCGGTCTTTCAACAGCGGTATTCCATTGGCGGTACACACCGCCGCGCTCAAAATGCACACACCTTTACAAAACACAGCCACATTGGACAATTCGAAATACACACACCTGATACACATACACACACCACACCCACACATCCAATCAACTATAAAACACACACCCACATCACCCACAAACCCCCACTACTAGAAATTCAGAGAGAAGGCGAGAGAGAGAGAGAGAGAGAGCACAGCTATCGCAAACCCCAACACACAGAGGAACACAACATCATCACCCACATTACATCCACGCACAAAACACCACACACCACCACACACACCACACTCATCACCACAAACACCACCCCACCCCACACCACCCCATGGCACCCCAAAGACACCCCAGGTTCTCGGACCAAGAACTCAGGTTCATGGTGGAGGAAATAATCAGGGTAGAGCCCCAGTTATTCGGCACACAGGTGCAGCACACCACAATAGCCAGGAAGGCGGAGCTATGGCAAAGGATCGTCGACAGGGTCAACGCTGTGGGACAGCATCCCAGAAACCGGGAAGACATCCGAAAGCGCTGGAACGACCTACAGGGGAAGGTGCGGTCGATGGTGTCAAGACACAACATCGCTGTGCAGAAGACTGGCGGCGGACCCCCACCCACTCCACCCGAATTCACATCATGGGAGCAAGAGGTCTTGAACATCCTGCATCCTGCGGGCCTCGCTGGAGTAGGCGGAGGAATGGACTCTGGTAAGTCTAATCCCAAATACTTCACCACCCCCAACCACCAGCATGCCAACCCGCACCCTCACCCTTACCCCCAACCCCCCAGCACACATCCTCCCTGCCAATGTCTCACCAGCACAACCCACCCAACACAACACCAATCCCTGAATGCCAACACAAACCATGGACACCCATCACCCAAGCATGACCATTGCACATACCCATCCCCCCCCACAAACCACCCTCACAACTCCTCCCACAAGGGAATGCCAGCACTGGGGGACAAGGGCACCCACAAATCGCACGCCATGGCACACACAGAAGCAATAACCATACTCTTTTACCCCTGCAGGGCCCGAACGCCAACACACCGGCCAGGAGGGTCCTGATTTGTCCATCCCGCCCCCAGAACAGGCGCCCAGTGATGACAGCAGCTCTGTCGACCTAGAACCTGATGACCATCGGGGACCTCTGGACAGTCGGTTCCCCACACACAGACACAGGCCACAGCAGACCCAACCCCCTCTGGGAATACCAGCACAGCTCCCACCCAGCGGGCCCATGCCTCTGTCTCCAGGACGCGTCAATCAGCGGTGTGTCCGCCACTACAGGGCACCCAGGCTGACCCACCACCCCAACAACAACAGGGACCTGGGGGCAGTGGTAGTGGGCACACCGTCCAGGGGACAGAGGCCCGGGGAAACAGGGCAACTGGGAGGGCTGCTGTGCGAGTGGGGGTTGACCGGCCCAGGGAACCCACTCTCCAAGAGGCCCTCACCACCATCATGGGAGCATACCACCGCTCCCAGGAGACGATGGCGACGGTACTGGCCAGGTTCCAGGAGATCCAGGCACAGCAGGAGGAACGGTACATGGGGTTCAGAGACGAACTCCGGCACATCGGTACCGCAATGGGGACCATCGTCCTGGCCCTCAACCAGATAGTCACCACATTGCGGGACCATGTGGCACCCGAAAGGGCCCCTGTCACCAGCCCGGACGACGAACAGCCTACCACCTCCGCCGGCGCTAGTGGACAGGAGGCCCCCACACCACGACAGGCCACCAGAACCCCACCTCCTGCTGAAGATCAACCACCCCGCAAGCGGAACCTGAGATCACACAAGAAGACAGAGTAGGATGCCAAGACCCCCGTCAGCCTAAAATACCCCCTGATGTCATCCCACTGTCCCACATTGTCACCCTGTCCAACCTTGAACTGCCCCTGCTCCATCCTTCCACAGGCATATGGACATTGCACCTGTGCTACTGAGAACTGGACTCTGCCATGGACATTACTCCACCCCCACCCATCACCGTTTTACTATCAGGGACCTATACGCAGCACTTAAAATAAATCACCAATTGCACTTCAAATGTCAGGAGTCTGCTTGTATTCTTTACAAATGTATTACACATAACGGTGCAATAATGTTCATTTACATTGTGATGACAACATACCAGTGTCAATAAGCATTAGTCCATGGGCAAACAAAGCAGAAGTCACGCTGTGGGTCATACAGCTCTGAAAAGGGAAGGGAAAGTCAAAAATCAGTGAAAAGGAACTGGGGGGAAACACAGAAAGTAGAGATGCAGGAGGCCAGAAGTAAATGTAAAATGGCGTGGGTGATTCTTACCTGGGTGCTACTGAAAATACTGTTGTATAACTGTGTCCCTGTTGTCCGTGTCGTCCCCGTCGTCTTCCTCCTCTTCACTCTCCGCAGGCTCCACAGCTGCTACAACACCACCATCTGGACCATCCTCCTGCAGGAAAGGCACCTGGCGTCGCAATGCAAGATTGTGAAGCATACAGCAGGCCACGATGATATGACACACCTTCTTTGGTGAGTACATGAGGGATCCCCCTGTCATATGCAGGCACCTAAACCTGGCCTTCAGGACCCCGAACGTCCGTTCTATAATCCTCCTAGTTCGCCCATGTGCCTCATTGTACCGTTCCTCTGCCCTGGTCCGGGAATTCCTCACTGGGGTCAATAGCCAAGGCAGGTTGGGGTAACCAGAGTCACCTATTAGCCACACACGGTGTCTCTGTAGTTGTTCCATCACATAAGGGATGCTGCTATTTCGCATGACATACGCGTCATGCACTGACCCAGGGAACTTGGCATTTAGATGGGAGATGTACTGGTCAGCCAAACAGACCACCTGGACATTCATCGAATGGTAACTTTTTCTATTTCTGTACACCTGCTCATTGTCTTTTGGGGGTACTAAAGCCACATGGGTCCCATCAATGGCACCAATGATGTTGAGGATATGTCCAAGGGCATAGAAATCACCCTTCACAGTGGCCAAATCACCCTCCTCAGGGAAAACAATGTATCTCCGCATGTATTTCATCAGGGCAGACAACACTCTGGACAAATCCTTAGAAAACATAGGCTGAGACATCCCTGATGACATGGCCACTGTTGTCTGAAAAGACCCACTTGCCAAAAAATGGAGCACTGACAGCACCTGCACCAGAGGGGGAATCCCTGTGGGTTGGCGGATGGGGGACATCAGGTCTGGCTCCAGCTGGGCACACAGTTCATGTATAGTGGCTCGGTCAAGTCGGTATCGAAGTATAATATGTCGTTCTTCCATTGTCGACAGGTCCACCAGCGGTCGGTACACGGGAGGATTCATCCTTCTCCTCGCAAGTCCCAGCGGACGGTGCCTAGGAAGGACAACATGGAGCACAGAGTCAAGCAACCCTCAGGTTCGTTCCCACAGCTTGCACAGTACACCAATCGCTATGCATTGAAAGGCTTGTATGAGTGGCAATGCAAGGCCTAGGCCTGTGTGACGCAGTAGAAACCATGCCATGTGGGCCCTTGAAATGGCGGCTGCCTGACTTGTGAAGTGTGACAGTGGGATGTGAGGTCACTGCGCTGGCGTGGCTCACCGTGGCGGTAGGCGGTCGAAGACCGCGGCGCAAAGCAGCACTGGTTAACATTGAACCCTATGGGTCTCAGGAACCAATGACGATGTGCGCCGGCGGTCGCGGTACGCACCGCCGCGGTACGCATCGCCGCGGGCGTGACCACCATTTTCTATCTGCTTAATCACTCGAGACCTCATCATCCACAGGAGAGGACCTATACTGCAAGTGCTGCTGTGACCTCGGTCTGGAAGAGACAATGGCTGCTGCGACTGGGGAAAGGGCCCCTGCATTCACTTCAGAAGAGTTGGAGAAACTCGTGGATGGGGTCCTCCCCCAGTATGCGCTACTCTACGGTCCTCCAGACCAACAGGTAAGTACACTGGGTGCACGTTGAATGGGCTATGCCTGGGTTGTGTATGGTGGATGTAAGATGGTGGGGTGGGGAGCGAATGAGGAGTGCAAGGCACGACAGATGAGAGCATGTGCCACATGGCAGGGTTGGGGAGGGGGGGCAATCACATCTAACATGCAGACAAATGTTGAAATTTCCTTTCCCACCCTGTACATGTCAAATAGGTCAGCGCCCATCAGAAAGTCGACATTTGGCGTGCCATCGCCAAGGAAGTCCAGGCCCTGGGGGTCCACACAAGACGGGGCACCCACTGCCGAAAGAGGTGGGAGGACATCCGCCGCGGGACCAGGAAGACTGCCGAGTCACTGCTGGGGATGGCCTCCCAACGTAGGAGGGGTGCCAGTCGTACCTTGACCCCCCTGATGTCCCGGATCCTGGCGGTGGCCTACCCCGAATTGGATGGGCGCTTGAGGACATCACAGCAGACACAAGGGGGTGAGTACCAGCACATACTGCTATCTTTACGCGCAGTGGAGGTGCCTGGGTGGGGGAGGAGGGCTGTGGGTGACATTAGGCCAGGGCGCTTTCTGTAGTGTAGTCCCCTCCTTTAGGCATGGCCCTGTGCCCCCGCCCCCCACCTCTGTAGGGTGCCAAGTACAGCAATCCATGGTCCAGCATCACCCATGTGCGCATATGTTGTCCATAGACCTGTTGGCCTAGTCACAAGTACTGAGTAGTGTACCCCGATTGCGCGGCGTAGTGCATGAGGCTCCTGTGTCTGTCCTCTCCGCCAACGGTGTTGACAATGCATGCACTCAACCTGTTTTTATTTCTCCCCCCACCCTTTTTCTTTGTCTTCTTGTGCATGTGTGCATTAGCATCATCAGGCGGAGGAGAATTGGCATCGGAGCACGAGGGAGCTGCAACTCACAAGGCCCCGGTGGGCCATGGTACAGACACCGAGGTCACCAGTGATACAGAGGGCGAGGGGAGCACCACAACGGGGACCCGTGGTGACACCAGCGACACAGACACGTCCTCGGAAGGGAGCTCCCTAGCGGTGGCGGCAACATCCGGGCCCCCCGCCTCTACAGGTACAGCCGCCACCCAGCGCACCAGCTCCGCCCTCCCAGCAGCCCCTCAGCCTTCGCTCCGTGCCCGCTCGCCCAAGAAGGCGGGCATCTCCTTCGCCCCAGGCACCTCAGGCCCTGACCCTGTTACCCCTGCTGCCCTCAGTGCGGAGGTCATTGACCTCCTACAGACCATCATTGTTGGGCAGTCTACCCTTTTGAATGCCATCCAGGGGGTAGAGAGGGAGGTGCATCGGAGCAATGCATACCTGGAGGGCATTCATTCGGGTCAGGCTGCCCATCAACGATCGTTCAATGCTCTGGCCTCAGCACTGACGGCAGCCATTGTCCCTGTTTCCAGCCTCCCTCTTCTAACTGCCTCCACCCTGTCTCTGTCTCCTGTTCCTCAGCCTATCCCATCCACACCATCAGACCAGCCTGCACACACCCCAACACCCAAGGGCAGCTCATCCAGACATAAGCACCACAGATCACACAAGCATTCACCCAAGCAACACCCAGATGCAGACATGCCAACAGTCACTACCACCCCTGTGTCCCCCTCCTCCTCGTCTCCCTCCTCCCTCCCTGTGACGTCTCCACTCACACCTGCATGCACACCACCATCAGCCAGTACTTCCATCACCAGCACACCCTCCAGTACAGTCCGCACACGTGCAGTCACCACCCCCACTGCCATTTACACGTCCCCTGTGTCCTCTCCCACTGTGTCTGTCACCCCCTCTTCCAAGACACACAAACGCAGGCAGCCACCCACCCAACAGCCAACCACCTCACGACAGCCTACGTCACAAGCACCTGCACCCAAAGACAGCACACCTGACTCTCCTACAACCACATCCTCTTCCTCCACTCCCATACCCACTACACCTACCGTTTACATTGGTCCTAAAAAACTTTACCTCTCCAAACTTAACCTCTTTGCCCCACCTGACCCACCCCCTCCATCTGCTAAGAGTCCCAAGAGCACCTCAGCCACCACCAGCCCTGCTTCAAGTGTCACCATTGTGCACGGGTTTTGGAGTCCACCCTTTCCCAGCACAGATACATCGGCCAGCAGCAAGGGAACAGCCAGCCCCCCCCCTGGGAAGAGGACCCGGAAAATCAGGGGCTGCCGCGAGAAGAATGACACAGCTGCCCCCAAGGAGCAAAGTCCTGGGCCGTCACCTGCCACAACATCCAGGGGAGGCAAGGGCCAGAGAGCCTCATCGAAGGAGGGCAAGGGCAGCAGGGCGGAGAAGTCAGCCAGCAGGGGCGCCGACCAGGAGGGCCCCACAAGCCCCATCCCGGGTGTGAGGGAGGACACCCACGGGCCCAGGACTCCGTCACAGAAGGGTCCAGCAACTGCACGGTCGGAGGGCGACTAAGCAGGGAGTCCTGGCCAGGTCTGGCTCCCTTGGATGACTGGACAAGCACCGCTGAAGAGGGCCCCGCCGTGCAGAAAGACACCGCTGAAGAGGGCCCCGCCGTGCAGAAAGACACCGCTGAAGAGGGCCCCGCCGTGCAGAAAGGCACCGCTGAAGAGGGCCCCGCCGTCTCAAGCACCGCTCCGCTGGGCCCTTCCTGTCAAGCACCGCTCCGCTGGGCCCCGCCATCTCAAGCACCGCTCCGCTGGGCCCTTCCTGTCAAGCACCGCTCCGCTGGGCCCCGCCGTCTGAAGCACCGCTCCGCTTGGCCCTTCCTGTCAAGCACCGCTCCGCTGGGCCCCGCCGTCTCAAGCACCGCTCCGCTGGGCCCTTCCTGTCAAGCACCGCTCCGCTGGGCCCCTTCCTGTCAGGCACCGCTCCGCTGGGCCCGCCGTTTCAAGCACCGCTCCGCTGGGCCCTTCCTGTCAAGCACCGCTCCGCTGGGCCCCGCCGTCTCAAGCACCGCTCCGCTGGGCCCTTCCTGTCAAGCACCGCTCCGCCCCTTCCTGTCAGGCACCGCTCCGCTGGGCCCCTTCCTGTCAGGCACCGCTCTGCTGGGCCCCGCCGTCTCAAGCACCGCTCCGCTGGGCCCTTCCTGTCAAGCACCGCTCCGCTGGGCCCCTTCCTGTCAGGCACCGCTCCGCTGGGCCCCGCCGTCTCAAGCACCGCTCCGCTGGGCCCTTCCTGTCAAGCACCGCTCCGCTGGGCCCCTTCCTGTCAAGCACCGCTCCACTGGGCCCCGCCGTCTCAAGCACCGCTCCGCTGGGCCCTTCCTGTCAAGCACCGCTCCGCTGGGCCCCTTCCTGTCAGGCACCGCTCCGCTGGGCCCCGCCGTCTCAAGCACCGCTCCGCTGGGCCCTTCCTGTCAAGCACCGCTCCACTGGGCCCCGCCGTCTCAAGCACCGCTCCGCTGGGCCCTTCCTGTCAAGCACCGCCCCGCTGGGCCCCTTCCTGTCAGGCACCACTCCGCTGGGCCCCGCCGTCTCAAGCACCGCTCCGCTGGGCCCTTCCTGTCAAGCACCGCTCCGCTGGGCCCCTTCCTGTCAGGCACCGCTCCGCTGGGCCCCGCCGTCTCAAGCACCGCTCCGCTGGGCCCTTCCTGTCAAGCACCGCTCCGCTGGGCCCCGCCGTCTCAAGCACCGTTCCGCTGGGCCCTTTCTGTCAAGCACCGCTCCGCTGGGCCCCTTCCTGTCAGGCACCGCTCCGCTGGGCACCACCGTCTCAAGCACCGCTCCGCTGGGCCCCGCCGTCTCAAGCACCGCTCCGCTGGGCCCTTCCTGTCAAGCACCGCTCCGCTGGGCCCCTTCCTGTCAGGCACCGCTCCGCTGGGCCCCGCCGTCTCAAGCACCGCTCCGCTGGGTCCTTCCTGTCAAGCACCGCTCCGCTGGTGCCCGCCGTCTCAAGCACCGCTCCGCTGGGCCCACCATGCCTCCTCCATGACCAGTGGTCTCTGTAATCCACCTGATGGACTGTGGCTTTGCACTCCCCAGGATGTAACAGTGGGCAATCCACCCACTGTAGAGACTTGTGAGACTGTGGCTTTGCACTCCCCAGGATGGCACAGTGGGCAATCCACCCACTGTAGAGACTTGTGAGACTGTGGCTTTGCACTCCCCAGGATGGCACAGTGGGCAATCCACCCACTGTAGAGACTTGTGAGACTGTGGCTTTGCACTCCCCAGGATGGCACAGTGGGCATGGTGGACCCTTCGTGGATCTGGCGTCGTGGACTCATGTGGCTGAGGTGCCCCCCCTTCCCTTCCCCCTGAGGTGCCTGTAGTTTTGTCATCTGATGCCCCAGCAGTGTTCTCTCCAACGGACTCAGGTCTCCTGTGTGGGCTTTGCCCATGTGTTGATACACTTTGGCCCACGGACAGTGGAAATTTAGGTGACTGGGCAGGACTTATTGCCTATGTTTATTGTTTTCGAAATTTTCTTACTTGTTTTTTTATTATTCATATTGCTATTTTACCATGACTTCAAAGAACCTCTTATATACATAAATTTTGTTTCTCACTTTAATTATGTCTTTGCATTATTCCGGGGGGTTTGGGTGGTGTCACTGTGACTTGGTGCTCTGCATTGGTGTGTAGATAGTTGGGGGGGGGGTCGCATATGTGTGTGCCCGTAAGCTTTCCTCCTCCCCCCTCCCCTGTGTCGTAGGTGCAGTACTCACCGTTGTCGTCTGCGCCGGCGTTCGTACTCGTGGTAGATGAGCAGGTAGACAATAGCCGGTAGGATGTGTAATTCGGGCTCCATGCTGTCCTCCTTCCTCGTGGAGTGTGTATAGGTGAGCGTTTTCCCGTTGGTAGTCTGTTTCCGCCGTGTTGTTATCGGCGGGGCTCCCGCCCCGGAAAAGGTGGCGGATTGGTGAGTTGTGATAGGGTGGGCGGTACATTGTCTGCCGCCTGGCTGTTGGCGGTGACCGCCGAGCTGTTTGTCTGTCCCGCCGTGGCAGGCGGAGTGTTAAAGTGGCGGGCTGTGTTGGCGGTTCCCGCCAGGGTCAGAATACCTTTCTTTTGACCGCCTGCCTGTTGGCGGGTTGGCCGCCGCTTTATCACCGGCCGCCAGGGTTGGAATGACCCCCTGTGTCTCTTCTTCATAGGACCTGTATAAAGAAAGTATGGAGTCAGATTTCCTACTTCTTAAAGACATTTCCTATAACCAACTGAATTAAGTTCCTGAAAGTGAATCATCTACAGCTCTTGTGTGAGCCAATATATGTCATAGTGTCAGTTTATACCTTCAAAGTGGCTAATTCACACATCATGGTAAATTTGCTTTCACTTATTCATAAATATCCATATTGCACACTAGATGCAACACTAAGACACCAGGGGCTTATTCCCAAAGGTAAACTTACACTCTTGTGTAAGTATTTTTTTTTTTTTTTGCAATTCACAAAACATTTTTACCAGTAATATACATGCAACTGCGGAGTCTCTTGTGGTGGAGAGTCCCCCACATGAAAAGATAGACAGTTGTTAATCAGGCCCCAGGAAAGTGCACGGCTTGGGTAAGTGTTGTGAATCATCCATTTTCACAAGCTTTCCTATGTTAATTTGTTGACCTGTTCGGTAGGGACACCAGCTACAAAAGGTTTTAAAGGTTTGTGCATTCTGACAAACTGGTAGCCACGTAAGTATTGACCACGTTTTCTGAATGTCCGCACACAAAACACCTACAAACACCCCTCTGGTGAGATTTACTTACTGTTAGACCTGACATGCCTTAGGGTGGTCACCCCTAACTTTTTACCGGCCTCCCTCCACTTTTTGGACACTGTTTTTGCTGGCTTTTAGACTCTGCGCACTTTACCACTGTTACCAGTGCTAAAGTGCATATGCTCTCTCCCTTTAAACATGGTAACTTTGGATCATACCCAATTGGACTATTTAATCTACTTACAAGTCCCTAGTAATGTGCACTATATGTGCCTAGGGCCTGTAGATTAAATGCTACTAGTGGGCCTGCAGCACTGGTTGTGCCACCCACTTAAGTAGCCCCTTTACCTTGTCTCACGCCTGCCATTGCAAGGCCTGTTTGTGCAGTTTCACTGTCACCTCGACTTGGCATTTAAAAGTACTTGCCAAGCCTAAACCTCCCCTTTTTCTACATATAAGTCACCTCTAATGGGTGCCCTAGGTAACCCCTAGGGCAGGGTGCTGTGTGGGTGAAAGGCAGGACATGTACCGGTGTAGTTTACATGTCCTGGTAGTGTAAAACTCCTGAATTAGTTTTTACACCACTGTGAGGCCTGCTCCCTTCATAGGCTAACATTGGGGCTGCCTCATACATTGTTGAAGTGGTAGCTGCTGATCTGAAGGGAGTAGGAAGGTCATATTTAGTATGGCCAGAATGGTAATACAAAATCCTGCTGACTGGTGAAGTTGGATTTAATATTACTATTTTAGAAATGCCACTTTTAGAAAGTGAGCATTTCTCTGCACTTAAATCTTTCTGTGCCTTACAATCCACGTCTGGCTAGGTTTAGTTGACAGCTCCTTGTGCATTCACTCAGACACACCTCAAGCACAGGGTACTCAGCCTCACTTGCATACATCTGCATTTTGAATGGGTCTTCCTGGACTGGGAGGGTGGAGGGCCTGTTCTGACACAAAGGACTGCCACACCCCCTACTGGGACCCTGGCAGACAGGATTGAACTGAAAGGGGACCTGGTGCACTTCTAAGCCACTCTTTGATGTCTTCCACACTTCAAAGGCACATTTGGGTATACAACAGGGCCTCTGCCCTACTACCTCAGACACTTGCTGGAGAAGAAACCAGAACCAGAACCTGCATCCTGCCAAGAAGAACTGCTGGCTGCTCAAAGGACTCACCTGACTGCTTTCTACAAAGGACTGCTCCCTTGCTGTTGGCCTGCTGCCTTGCTGAACTCTTGCCTTGCTGCAGAAGTGCTCTCCAAGGGCTTGGATAGAGCTAGCCTCCTGTTCCCTGAAGTCTCAGGACCAAAAAGACTTCCATCTTTCAACTGGACTCCTTGTGCACCGAAAAATTCGACGCACAGCTTTCTCAGCGGTGACAAATTCACGCATGCCGATCCGTAAAGACGCCGCTCGACCCGCAAGGAAAAGATCGACGCGACGCCTGCGGTGCGACCGGAACTTCGACGCACGGCCCGCCTGGACAACGCCGCCCAACTTCCAGAGAGGAAATCTACGCAACGCCTGCCGTGAGGAAGAAAATTCCATGCACAGCCCACCGGAACGACGCGCAGCCGGATAACAAGTCCAGGATTCCACGCACAGACCCCAGGACATCTGGGAATCCCGCGACCCACAGAGGGGACCTGTCCGCGCGCTGGAAAACGACGCACGTCTTCCCTGCGTGAAAAATAACAACGCAAGTCCGTGTGTGAAGGGGAGAAACCGACGCACACACCATTTTTCCACGCAACTCCTCCTCTGCGTCCCTTTGCGGAGATTTTCCACTCCAAACCAGGTACTTTGTGCTTGAAAGAGACTTTGTTTGCTTTTTAAAGACTCAAGACACTTTATATCACTTTTCAGTGATATCTCTACAATTTCATATTGCATCTTTTATCGTTTTGACATGCAAATAATCAGATAAATATTATATATTTTTCTAAACACTGTGTGGTGTATTTTTGTGGTGCTATATTGTGTTATTGTATGATTTATTGCACAAATACTTTACACATTGCCTTCTAAGTTAAGCCTGACTGCTCAGTGCCAAGCTACCAGAGGGTGGGCACAGGATAATTTGGATTGTGTGTGAGTTACTCTGACTAGAGTGAGGGTCCTTGCTTGGACAGGGGGTAACCTGACTACCAACCAAAGACCCCATTTCTAACACTTACACTTAAAAATCACTAACCAGAATTTTCACTATGCTAGTGCCACTTAGAGGTATAATAGGTTTATGAATCTGGATCCTAGCTGCATGAAATTGAATAAAAGAGAGGCAAACGTACTGGGATTCAGAAGAAAGAATAAGAAACTTATGCATCTGGTTATTGAGAGAAAATATTTTTTTAAAGGATTGAGGAAATGATGTGATAATGCCCATGTGGTCCCTGTAGTTGGGAAAATATTACGTCCTATAATCATTTACTTTCTCTGGAATTACAGAAAACTATTTTATTAGCTTTGGGCAGCTTGCACTGACGCCTCTCTAAATGAGGTGACAAGTTAAAGCATAGTTAACTCACCAAAGATAAAGTTCAACAATAATTGCTCTATTTCGTGCAATAATTAAACACCTTAGAACAGTGTTAATATCCCTAAAAGCATACTAAGACTATCAGTGACTGTCAGACCTGACAGCCTTTAGGACGTCATCCCCCAACTTTTTGCCTGCCTCCCTCCACTTTTCTGACTGTTTTTTGCTGGTTTTAGGACTCTGCACACTTTACCATGGATAACCAGTGCTAAAGTGGATATGCTCTCTCCCTTAAAGATGGTAACATTGGCTCATTCCCAATTGGCATATTTGATTTACTTGTAAGTCTCTAGTAAAGTGCACTACATTTGCCCAGGGCCTGTAAATTGAATGCTACTAGTGGGCCTGCAGCACTGGTTGTGCCACCCACATAAGTAGTCCCTTAACCATGTCTCAGGCCTGCCATTGTAAGGACTGGGTGTGCAGTTTCACTGCCACTTTGACTTGGCATTTAAACGTACTTACCAAGACTCAAACTCCCTTTTTTCTACATATTACGTCACCCCTAAGGTAGGGCCAGGGTAACCCATATTGCAGGGTGCTACGTAGATAAAAGGCAGGACATGGACATGTGTTTTTTTTATATGTCCTGGTAGTGGAAAACATCTAAATTAGTTTCCCACTACTAGAAGGCCTAATCATTTCATAGGATAGCATTAGGGCTGCCCTCATATACTGTTTGAGTGGTAGATTCTGATCAGAAATGGGTAACCAGGTCATATTTAGTATGGTCAGAATGGTAATAGAAAATCCTGTTTATGGGTGAGATTGGATTTTATATTACTATTTTAGACATGCCACTTTTAGAAAGTGGGCATTTCGCTGCACTTAACATCCATCTGTGCCTTACAGCCTGTCTCCAATCAACGTCTGGGCTGGGCTGGTTGGCAGCCTTGTGCATTTCACCCAGACAACCACAAACACATGATACTCAGTCACGCCTGCACTCATCTGCATACTGAATGAGTCTTCCTGGGCTGGAAGGGTGGAGGGCCTGAGACTTACATTTCAAAGGCTAGTGGCCTGCCCTCACACAATGGACTGCCAAACCCCCTACTGGGACCCTGGCAGACAGAACTGTACTGAAAGGGGAGCTTGTGCACTTCAAAACCACTCTTTGAAGTCTCAGCCACTTCAAAGGCATTTTGGGGTATATAAACTGGGTCTCTGACCCCACCAAATCAAACATTTCTCGACCTGAACCTGCAACCTGTCAAGAGGAACTGTCTGGCTGCCCAGAGGACTCATCTGGACTGCTTTGCTGAGTAGGACTGCTGCCCTGCTGTGCCCTGCTGCCTTGCTGCCATCTCACTTTGCTGAGAAGTGCTCTCCAAGGGCTTGGGTTGAGCTTGCCTCCTGTTTCTGAAGTCTCAGTGCCAAAAAGACTTAGGGCCTCATTATGACCCTGGCGGGCGGCGGAGGCCGCCCGCCAGGATGCCGCCCTCCAAAATACCGCGCCGCGGTCAAAAGACCGCGGCGGGTATTACGAGTTTTCCCCTGGGCTGGCGGGCGGTTGCTGAAAAACCGCCCGCCAGCCCAGGGGAAAACGACCTTCCCACGAGGATGCCGGCTCGTAATCGAGCCGGCGGAGTGGGAAGGTGCGACGGGTGCAGTGGCACCCGTCGCGTATTTCAGTGTCTGCAAGGCAGACACTGAAATACTTTGCGGGGCCCTCTTACGGGGGCCCCTGCCGTGCCCATGGCATTGGCATGGGCACGGCAGGGGCCCCCAGGGGCCCCGCGACCCCCCCTACCGCCATCCTGTTCATGGCGGCTTTCCCGCCATGAACAGGATGGCGGTAGGGGGGGTCAGAATCCTCATGGCTGCGGAGCGCGCTCCGCAGCCATGGAGGATTCAAACGAGCAGCGGAAAGTCAGCGGGAGACCGCTGACTTTCCGCTTCTGACTGCGGCTGAACCGCCGCGGTCAGAATGCTCGTTGGAGCACCGCCAGCCTGTTGGCGGTGCTCCCGTGGTCGGTGGCCCTGGCGGCCACCGGCCGCCAGGGTCAGAATGACCCTCTTAATCTCTTCAGGAAACTCCTTGTGTGCTGAAAATTGACACACAGCCTGCTGGAAACTACGCACAGTGATTGTGCGAAATCACCGCACAGCCAAGCCAGAATGACGCAGCCCAACTTCCTGAGTCGCAGCGCCTGCCTTGCGGCTGGAAATTCAACACACAGCCTACCGGATTGACGCACAGCCAAACCGGAACAACGCAGCCTGACTTCCTGAGTGAAGAATCGATGCATCGCTTGGCGTGCGACAGAAAATTTGACACAGCGCCTACCGTAACCACGCAACACCTGTGACTTCTTCCTGCACACCCGTGATTTTCCCTGCATTGTCACTGGGCATCAAAAAGATCCCTGCATCGCAGTGAGGAACCAAGATTGCGTGCCAGAAATCGACGCGAAGCCCCTTGCAGCGTGGAAAGAAACGATGCATCATCTGTACCGCGTCGGAAAATCTGACGTACACCCTATTTTTTCACGCATCTCCTCCTCTGCGGTCTCCATGTGTGTTATTTTTTACGCAAACCAAATACTTTGTGCAAACAAGAGACAACTGTTGATTTCTAAGATTTAAGACTCTTTTTAATCTTGCACAAGTGATATCTCTACTTGTGCTTATTGAATCTTTATCATTTTGACATTATTTAACCAGATAAATATAATATATTTTTCTAACCCTGTGTGGTGTATATTTGTGGTGTTTTCACTGTGTTACTGTATGATTCATTCCTCAAATACTTTACACATTGCCTTCTAAGTTAAGCCTGATTGCTCAGTGCCAAGCTACCAGATGGTGTGCACTGGATAATTTGGATTGTGTGTGACTTACCCTGACTAGGATTGTGGTCCCTATCTGGACAAGGGTGTACACCCCTGGCAACTAGAGACGCCATTTCTAACAGTGACTATGTATGTGAATTGATTGATTTATAATATCCACTCTCAGTAGGGCCCAGCATTTTGTTTTATTGTTATCCATACGTTTCAAAGTAAAAGAAGATATAATCAAATGATTCAACCAGGCAGTTTATGTACACCTTGGAGACTTCACTAAGAGCAAGACGCTGAGCAGCTTGTTCTCCAGCAAACATTTGCACTGAAAACTCTGCCTATCTCCCCTTGCACAACCTATGTATATCTAACCTATGTATATCTAGTGTATGTATATATATATATATATATATATATATATATATATATATATATATATATGTATATATATATATATATAAAATCTATCTCTTCAAGACAATTTAGTCAACGTAAAATTGCTCCACCTCCACATTTCCAAAGCCATCACGCACCCAGTTAACCTGTTCGTTACCCTTACCTGTATCACAAGGGACGTCACACCCCTCCCCCCGCCAGCAGCATTAGCTGCAAAACTTTCACAACAAAACCATAATAAAGTGTGTTTATTATTGTTTTGTTGTAAAAGGGACAGGGCCATGGGGTGTGACAGGGACCTAGGGGGAGTGCAGAGCACTCCCCTCAGTGCGCATGTATATTTGGACGCCCGTCTCGGGCGAGCCAAACAAATATTCACACTAGGCTCTCTCCAACCCAGCACTGTGTTGCCAGGTTGGAGACAGCAGGCAGAGACTTCTACTCTGCCTTGGAGTGCCCAGTCGTGGTGCTCTGTCCAATCCTAGTGCTGCTTTCATGCTGTTAGCAGCATGAAAGCAGCTTTAGCATTGGCCACAGGCCAGGCTGGGGCCTGTGCCTGCAACTTCTAGCAGCCAGAGAAGCAGATCAGAATGGCGCGACACAGTGAGAAAGGTGAGTTTTAAAACTGTTTTTTGTTTTTTCCGTTTACCACCTGCCAAGCGCTGCCCCACCCCTTTTCCCCACTTATTGGCCTAAGTTGTATTGTCTCTTCTTCATTATTTCTCAATGACCCCTTAGATCATTGCACACTTTGACGATGCCTGCTTTGGCCTGGTCTAGAAAAATGTAACTGTTTTTTATGGCAGACCTCTGGTAATCCTCGTAAACACCTCTAATGGTCATAAATTACATTCTTCACCTATGGATTTTGAAGCCTTTTTGAGATGTTCTGAGAAAAAAAGATGACAAACAGTTACCTAATGCATAGTCAAGAAACTCATTTTAAAGTTAATAGTGTGAGAAAACTCTGTGGACGTTTTCGGCACCAACCAACACATGTGAGGAAATATTGCTATTTGAGGGAAAATTACAACGGTCCAAATGTGACAAAAGCTTCAAACTCCACAGATCATAGGTAGCCAAAAAACAGAATTGTTTCTTGCATAATAAAATCATAGAACTCCCTTAGCCTGCTCTATGTTTCTGAAAAATGGCAAAATAGGTACATGAATTTATCATTATTGGTGCATTTAATACTTTTTTAACATTAGCTAGAAGTAGTTTGTGCTTTTTACCCAGCGACACAGTATTGGTTATGTGTTTTAATTAAAAAGTTTACAGAGCTCATGTGTGACGTTATATGTTTCAGCAGCGGTGGCTGCCACAAACCTCTAGGGGGACGTTGGACTGGATGACAGGTACAGGGGAAATACATAATTTTAAAAAATGTACCATTCCCAACGCCACTGCCTCGCTCTTCTTCTCTTCTGGTGTGCAGCATTTCCTGGGACACCAGCACAGGCCCCCAGCAGTCCTGGCACTGCTTTCGTGCTAAAGCTATCATGAGATCAGAACTACGATTGGTCTGAGTGGCTTGGTCTGCCGCTCAGACAGCACACTAGAGCCTGTGTACTTTCACAGCCGGGTTGGAGAAAACTAAGTGCACATGTGTGTTTGGCCGGCCTAAGACGGCCTGCCAAACACACATGCACACAGTGCACAGACTCTATTCCCCCTCCCATGGCCCAGCCCCGCCCCTCCCTGCACATGCTGTTGGCTGAACCGTCAGCTGTAAAATAAAACGATAATGAAATATAATTTTATTTTACAGCTGCTGGTTCTTATCCAGGTGGGCAACACTGCCGCCCCTGTGTTTCAGACTACTTTACCTTTAAACTTCAGTTGAAAACAGAGATGTAAACGAAACAAGTCTTTTGCATTTTTCAGAGGTGCAAGAGATTATAATAGAGTTCTTCTTACATAGGGGAAGAAATTTCAAAATTAGGCTTCAGCAATTACAATCATTTTTATTTCCCATCTAAGACATCACAAATACACGCTGTCACAAAAGATATTATATCTAACAGGGCTTGAACCCAGCCAATCACTGTCTTCCTAGGCACACCTGCAGCCAGGACACCATCACACTGCAGACTAAGAAGTGTTAAAAAAAACAAGGCAGCGGGCCTTTTCCATCTATGCACCAATGATCTGGAACTACTTCCCTGTATCCATAGGGACATTTGAGGGCACAAAAAGGAGCAAAAAGAAAGATTGATAGCAGATTTTAGTCACAGTATGACTCATTTGTTGGTGGTGCCATACTACTTTCAGGAACCATAGTGAGTTCTAAGGTGATTTTAACCTGTGAAAAACATAGATCATTTGCTGGATGGAAATTATTTTGTGTGCCCAGCAGCGAAGCTGAGGACACATTTTCTGTAAGTTTACAAATATTTTTCTCAGTCATTTGAGAACACCATGTTGCTATGATTAGCACTGCAGCATTGAAAGCATTTCTAATGGAGGAGACTGCAATAACTGAACAAAACATAGAGTTTTATTTTGTCATTGAAATTATGGTTTGTGCTCTACAAAACTAAATGAGAACACATTTCCTATAATACAAATGGCTTCCTTGTCTTTGTCAGAAAAAAAAAGTGGCATGCTGAGAGAAGTGTGTAGTCGCATTACAAACAGCAAGTGGTAATTTAAAGCTCCAGTCTGTGTTCAGCATAAAAGTTAAATACTCCTGGATGATTGTTCTACTGAATATCTACACCAACAATATTGTGGCTTGCTAATATCAAGGATACATTATCAAGGGACAATATATCAAAGATATGTGCATATGGCAAAATATAGATTTACTATTCCTAACTCCAAATCTTTGTTCCTCGAAAATGAATGTAGCACATAGGTACATATATATGGAGTTAGGTATAGAAAACCTAGACTTCCCTGTCAATATTTTTGATCTTCTGTTCTCCATATTATGTCCTGTCAGTATTGTTGATTCAATATTCAGGGGTCACACCCAACTGAAAGCTACTTTTTGAAATAGGACCCTCTGAATTGAAAATCTTTCTTCTGAAGCAAATGAACATTGAGGAGTTAATGCAGGTATAAAATCAATTGGTTAAAGTAAATGTGAAGATAAACATGAGTTTTAGTAATTTGATGCATAATATATTTTAAAAGAGGCTAAAATAGAGATCCCTACCTACGTCAAGCATCACCCTCCTCTATTTTCTTACGTAAGCTACCCATCTGCTCTGTCACTTAATATCTCTCTAATTTTAAAAATAGTAACAATTTGGTAGACATTGAAGATGTTTTAATCTTTCATTTAAATGTATGTGAGTAGATTATTTTAGAGGTACAGGAAGCTATTCACAGAGAGATCTCATAATTAAAATTGAATAGAATGGTGCTTCTAGTGTGTTGCGGTTTAAACATTTATTTTCTTTTTACTTTTCCACACTCCCTTTTTCATATTTCTGCATTAATTTGCACTGGCTCCAAAATATTTTTATTGTGATTTTACTAAAATAAAATGATTTTACAAATCTCAAAAATATATATCTGCCTATAAAAAATATTCCTCTCCATTCGTTATATATGAATGCTTTCATTGGTATTTATTTAAAACATATTTTAAAATAAATAACATTGAAGATCAGACAGAACAATGAGTCTGCTGTTTCCAAACAAAGTGAATACTGTCATGGACTACACAATTTTCGGACTTGGAAGGTCAAAGTAATAACAAATAGAAAGCTATGTTTTTGGTGACTCATTTATTTCATGAATGAATGTAAGAAAACGGGTCATTAGCTGTATGGCCTGCACAAGCAATGGATGCGCATTTGTCCTCTATTGGGAACCTAACACCATGTTGTAGCACTTGACTCTCAGCGGGGAGCAAAGCAGAGCAATCAAAGGTCTACTCAAAGAGGTGGTGTGGGTTAGTAATCACCATTCACAGGAGCACAATAATAACACTCAATAAATGATTTTCCAATCTCTACATTTATTACACACATACTACTCAATACTATGCAGTAATTTACAAATACACATAGGCTGTTGGAAATACTTCTAGATGGCATTGCATAATCATTCTTAGTCCTCCCAAAGGTGGTCTAGTTCACAAATCACAGGTCAAAAAAGTCACCTGTGCTTAAAATGCAATGATTGACAATAACATTGAATGACCGCACTTAATACTGGCAACAAAGCCTGCAAACTTTGATCACACGTGGCTGTCAGCATCCTTATTTCAGTAAAACAATTAGAATGATTTGTTCACTCAACATATTTTTGCATGAAATACACAATTAAAATGTAGCCCCTAAAGGACAGTACATTTATAATCACAACATGTGCAATTACCTATGCTCCTATAGGGCATTGCGCAGCATGAAAACTCATGTCGAACACCATCAGGCCACATGATGCAGCCATAGACTTTGCCTCTAGAGGGCTTTGCACCCCCAGCTGAAGAGCTCATGCTGCATCCTGGGAAGATCCTTGGAAGTGATGCTTTTGGAGTCCGACCCAACTTAGGATGGGGACTATGAAAATCTGTTTGAGGGGAGACTGCACTACTCCTGCAGCTCTCCTCGCACTTTTGGAGATTGGTGAGGTGACTCCACCCTCCTGGGGCCACCACAAGCCAAAAGTAACTGATTTTTCCAACAAAATATGGGTGAGCCCCACAGGGCATTATGGGCACTCCTCAGCGAGAGCCTGCATTTTTTATCAGCAGCTCTCCCACGGAGCCAGGTAGAGCTGAGTCTTGATTCTCCTTATGTTTCTTTTTTCTCTTGCAGCCTTGTGCCACTCTCTTTTTACTTTGGGGTGCTGGTCCTACCTGGGCACCATGTGTTCAGTATCCCATGCTGGGGGACAGACAGCCCAGGGAGCCCACCCCTGACTGTCCCCACAGGCTCCCCGTGCGGAAAGCATGCCAGCGTGCTGCTGAGGGAGCCAGTAGCAGTCTTCTGGCCTGCCTGCTCCAGTGGGCAGGAGTGTTGCTTGTGGCTGCCCTTCCGCTACCCTCAGTCATGGACAAGGTGAGCGAGGTGTGTCCGCCATGTGGGGGGAGGACTCACCTCTATTTCGATTGTGATCAGGCCCAGGAATGGGATCCTGCATCCTCTCCTACCATCGCAGGGGTAGTGCGATGGTGCTCTCTCACCAGTATGTCTTCTCAGGCCCCATGAATGATTAAGGAGCCCCTTCCCTCTTAAGAGAGGAAGCGCGATGGTGCTCCCTCGCAGCAGACTGTCTCTCGAGGCCCAGGAACTGGGTTCTGGGCTTCTTCCTCTCACAGGGAAAGTGTGATAGCACTTCCCTGTAGTTTCTTTCTACTGGGGGCAGCCCTTGGGCCCTGGCTCACGCCAGGGGCAAAATCCACTGAAAAGTCCTAAAATGGATCCACTTGTTCATCTCCAGAAGAACACAGAGAGTCAGGCTCCCACCATACACATCCAAACCTACAGAAGTCAGCTGCAGAGTTCCTCAGGGATCCTCCCTGAGCCTAACACTCTTCAGCATATACATGGCCCCACTATCAGCCATTGTCAGAGGCCACGGAATGAGCATCGTCATACGCCGATGACACACAAGTCATCATATCCCTCACAGAAAACCCGGACGAGGCCAAGAGGAACTTCCACACAGGAATGGAAGGCATCACCGCCTGGATGTGAGAAAGCTGTCTAAAGCTCATCTCGGACAAGACCGAGGTCACAAGCAAGCTTGACTACAGCAACACACTCTACGCCGGCACCACAACAAAAAACATCAGAAAGCTGCAACTCATCCAAAACGCTGCCGCCATACTCGTCCTGAATCTCCCCCATTAGGAAGATATCTCCCAGCACCTGAGGACCCTCTACTGGCTCCCAGTGAAGAAACTAATCATCTTCAAGCTACTCACCCACACCTGCAAAGCCATTCACAACATGGGACCGGCCTACCTAAACCACCAAGACTCCTTCCAGAACCCCGCCAGACCCCTCCACTCCACTCTGCAAGTACTGCCCACCATCCCACGCATATGGAAAACCACCGCCAGAGGAAGGTCTTTCACCTACCTCACAGCAAAGAACTGGCACAACCTACCCCTGCACCTCAGACAAAGCCCATCACTCACTATTTTCAGGAAAAACCTCAACACATTGCTCTTCGAATGAGGCTCTGGCCCCCCCTGCCCCTCAAGCCCCCTTCCCTCCACCACCTTGAGACCCTCACGGTTGAGTAGTTGCGCTGTGTAAAAACTGATTGATTGATTGAACAGTAAAAGACGTCAGAGCCCCACGTGCTTTGTCCCTGGTAAAAAGGGGTCAAAGGTCAAAATCCTCCTTAGACAGATATCTCAGACCCCGTTGGGTGGTTTTACTTGCTTTTGGTCTTGTTTTGCTCCTGGTGGTAATCCCTAGCCACCTGGAGCACTTTCTTTAGGCTTCCTGGCCTCAAAAGTGACATCCTTTGCAGGGAGCTGGTTTCACCCGCTCCTTGTGCCACACTTTCTCCTTGTTTCTCCTCTGAGCCTCTCTCCTCCTTGGCCCAGAAGCCCAGTCTTTCCCCCAACTAGTCCTCAAAGGCTCTAAGGGGACTAGCTTCCTGGTCCTAGTGAGTGCCTCATTGGCCCTAGGGTCAATTAGAGTCAGAGGCCTTAGCCCAGATGGACATCAGGGATTTTTTCTTACAATTGTCCATGGCATCTGCCTCCAGTTCCGGTGTCCAGCAGAAAAGCACAAGCAAGAGAGCTCTCTCCCCTCTGCAGGACCTTTTAAGTGGGGGTGGGAGGTTCCGGCAGGGATGCACCTCTGACCTATCCTGATCTGCCACATCACCTCTCCGCCCCTGTCCCAACCTCCCTGAAAAGCCTGCTGGGATTTGTAAAAACGGCGTCACCCAGGAGTCACTTGCCACATCTGCTCTGGGGGTCTCAGCTCCACCCCTCGCTGACATCACTGTCAGGGCCTTTCCCAACAAAACTTTAAAGAAGCCTCCCTCCTGGTTTGGCTTTAGAGGTCTGGGCTCCCTTCTTTGTTTAGTAGGCTTGGACAGGCTCTCTTACTGGCACAGGGTAACAGCTGGCTGATTGATGCAGAGTAGTAAGCCCTAACCCCTTCCTCCTCAGGAGCTGACTTAAGCACTGTTAATTACTCTCTTTGTGGGGAAAGGCCTTTGTACCTGCCACTGAAGAGAAAAGTAGTTAACCTAGCCCAGCAGGGTAACAAAAGGCCTGAACTCTGATCCTGAGCTGAGCCAGAGAAAAATGACATTCCTGGATGACCCATAAGATGTGTCATGTATAGAAGAGGAAGAAAATCACAACCACTGTATCCAGCGCGTACCAATCAAACTAGCGCATCTAGGAGTGTAACAGATTAGCACAGCCCATATATCATCATCACAGGATCAATATTCCACAGCCAGTACGAGAGATGGCTGAGCACAGCGTCTAATTTGCTGCATCGCTCACATGATGGTGGCTTTTTTTGACTATTGATAGGCATTCATTTTTCCTTATCTCTGGATGAGTCCTTCAATAACCTCCTTTGATCAGATAATTTATTTTCTGACCCTTGCTGACATATCAGTCCCACGAGGATGATATATGGGCTGTGCTAATCTGCTCCACTCTTAGATGGGCATGTTTGATTTGTACCGCTGGATACAGTGGTTGTGATTTTTCCCTCACTTCTCTACGTGATGACATTGTGCTGAGCCATTGCCACAAATATTTTGGTGCTTCCTTTCTGTTGTGATAATGACCCTAATATAAATATTTGCTATTTATGGGGTCGAAACATCGAAAACAAAATATTAGTGGACTGTTGTTAAAGTGATGATGACACTCTGACATAGTCTAGCATTTACTAACAATTGTATCCATATCAGTCACCTGTATATATGCTCTTTGCATAGCACTTACGCATTTTTGCTTCACTGTTTTTCACTTCCAATGTGCAGAAATTTTTCTTGAACAACTTTTCACAAAAAAAGAATATATATATATTTTGTTACTGAAAACAAAAGCATTGATCAACTTTTGATTTGATCTCTGTTCAAACCAATTTGTTGATGGTTTCATACTGTGGTTTCTCATTATACACTGTCTTGCCCTTGTCCTAGGGTTACGGGATGCCCCTTTTCTTTGAGCTTATCTTAAAAGGTGGACATAGGCGGCAGACACAGCGCAGTCCATTTGCCATGAGAGTACTGTGGGTGAGTGACAGGTTAAGAGGCTCCTCCATAGGAAAAGCTCCAAAACCAAGTGATCAAAAAACAAAAAATCTGAGCCGATTAGATGGGCAGAACCCATCTTCCTACTTTGTACATGTAGTAGAAGTGGTAAGAAACAATTTTCTGTACATGTTTAGCCTTCTGCACAGGAGGTGAATGATTCTAAAGCTGCCTTTCACTATTGAAAGTCTTGAGGTCCATGATTGTTTGAAGCAGCACTCATTCTAACTAGCACTGGCAATGCCAATGAGTTCTAGGAATTTGGCTCCCAGGACTGAGAAAAAGGCCTTGGGTGTGAGAGAAGTTTACCTTCCCATGACAGGATGACTTGGGGCTCCCCTGTCTCTAGCAGATGTAGCTCACATCTGAGCCTGCCCCCCTTTTAGTTAGCCAGTCAGGCACCAATCCAAATGGGGGTGGAGCTACCCTCCAGAACTGGTTTTGAATGACTAAAGGGTGGGGTTTCTCATTTCCCTGGCCACACATTTGGGGTAGGCACTGGAGCTCTGCACAAGGGAAGACATGCTCTGAAATCTTAGTTTTAGGTAGAGAGGGTTGCTGTAGGATTGTTTGCAATAGGGCACACAGGAACTGCTGCAACGCCGGGAAGGGTTACCCCTGAGAACTTTTACCCTTTTCATTAGGGAGGGGTCAGGAGTCACCTCCTCCAACAAACTAGTGCCGGGCATAAATGTGGCACTACTGGGCACTCTTTTCAGAACACTGTTGGATCTGTGAAAGACAAAAGAAGGACTGCACAGGCTGTTCAGATCTGTGTGGAGAATGCTAGGGGCTGGACCTGCTCTCACTTGTACCTAGGAAAAAGAAGTCAACTCCAAGGGACATTTAGCTGACCTCCTATGTGGCTACAGGGACATGGCAAACTGTAAGAAGCCCACTTTCCAGTAAGAGCCCAGCTGGCTTGATTCAACTGGACCACCCTGGACCCTACTAGTGGCTTCTCTTGGAGTGAGTCTTGAACATGGTTGAACAAGCTTGTGCAACCAAGGAGAAAACAGAGATGGCTAAATTTCTTGAATGAATAGCAGTGTGAAGCCTATCAATAAAAAGAAGAGCCAAATTAGACAGGATGAGTGCTAGAGGAAGTAGCACATGCAATTTATCAGCTATAGATTGAGAAAATGGCATGACCCAATGACTACCTGGCTGAAGTATTAAAGAGTTTGTCACTTAGTGTGGTGCTACATCTGCTGAACATGTTTAAAAAAGGTAGATAAAAGGGAAAACTGCCAAAATACCTCTGATATAGCATCCTAATTATTATGCATTAAGATGAACATCTTGGGCTAAGAGCTCCTCATACTCTCAAATTTCACTTCTCTACATCAAAGTCAGATTATTGCCAAACATTTTAGTGAATAGGCTCTTGAAACCTACCTCTGGGTAGGGCACAGGATGAAGGAATTTTTGGGACTGAAAGAGTTCAGGATATGGGACCTTACTGATATTTCCTTGGTAGGAGACATAGCAGGGGTTGGAGGATAACATGAAAATGCTTCCTCAGTTTCAGTCTGATTATGACCTAGACTCTGATGAAGAGTTTAAATACTAAGATCCTCATTACATGTTGTGTGGAATATGGGGGGTATGTTCCACATGCATAAAATATCTTACCCCCAGGGTGAGGTTTTTACCAAACATTGTAAATTCCTCCTATTTTGAGCTTGCAAAATGGAAAGTAGGCCTAAGATGAAGAATCGTTTTTAATACACTCTGCACTATTTTTTGCATTTTTCTTTGGGCTTTTTCTCCTGATACCTTACTATGTTTGACCTGCCAGAGTCTATTAGAGGAATACTGTGAGGGTTTGATCATTATCACCGAACTTGTATGTATGCATATGGTATTTCTATAGTGTGAATCTAGCAAAAAGTCAGAAGAGCATTGTACAAGGTCAAAGACAATCATAAATTCAGTGAGTGATAGGAGAGGTATCTGGGTTGTGACTCAAAAATCTGCAATTTCATGTTTGCGGAGAGATCAGAATTTATCACTGAGTGTTTTAAAGTTCAGTCATGTTATACAATTCACTCATTAGATTGGTGCAAAGTGCTGGATTCTAACCCCTTCCTAGCAGGTTCCTTTTAGAGAGATTCACCATAGGTGTGGTGATAATAATAAACACAACTCCTGTGGGTCTACATCACCTTAGGAGTAAATTCATCTGTGATTTATGGTCACCTGAAGATAGTGATTGAGAGACAGCTCTAATGCAGCTGATGGGAATAGCAATCGGAGCTGGCCTATCGCTTTTTCAAATGAAAATACTGCATACAGCCTAATATGACAGGAGTAAAATTGCACAAGACAGTCCAGGTGGCAGTTGCTAGATGCCTGAACTGTAGAGTGGGCCAATGCACCTTCCTACGCAGGATAATGGAATGCCAGACATTCTAGAAATAAATGTGGGATCAGTCTTCTGGAATCATCAGTAAACACATACACCCAAGGCAGCATTTCGCAGTTCTGAATGATGTAGATCTGTTCAGGAGTAGTAGGAGCGAAAAAACAGTTTCTTGACATTTATAGTAGAAAAAGACACATAAAAAGACACATAGCAAGGCAATGAGGGAATGCACTGCTGATGACAATGGCAAAATTGTGCATGGATATGGACCGATGCATGAAGGTGGAGAGGGTAATTCAAGAAAAGCAGGGGATGTCCAAGGACGTTTGTGAACCTATGGAGACCTAGAGAAGATACTATGGCTTGGATGATGAAGATAAAAGCGTCTCTATGACCAAGTTGCTGCACATGGGTGACTATTTCTCAGTGTTTACTAATCCGTGGGAGATTGTGAATGACACGGCTGTGACTGACTGACTTCCAGACAACTGGTTCATTTTTGCATATGATCCAACCATAATTCTAACCTCCATGCTTTTAATCGCACATCACTGCGTTAAAGTTATTGTTCTGTACTTTTTATTAAATAAAATGAAAATAGAGAGGAGTAATTAAGAGAATTTGTTGCTTCTAAAAAACAATGAGCTACTCTATTAATTGTTGTTCCCATTATTTTTCTTAGGATTTCCCAGGCTAAGGCTTTGACAGTTTGAAGACCATGCCTGAGCAAAGCAATGACTACAGAGTGGTGGTGTTTGGAGCTGGCGGCGTTGGAAAAAGTTCCCTGGTGTTGAGGTTTGTGAAGGGCACCTTTAGAGAAAGTTACATCCCTACTATAGAAGACACCTACCGGCAGGTGATCAGCTGTGATAAAAGCATATGTACTTTGCAGATCACGGACACTACAGGGAGCCACCAGTTTCCGGCCATGCAGCGCTTGTCAATATCCAAAGGACATGCTTTCATTCTAGTGTATTCAGTAACCAGTCGGCAGTCTTTGGAAGAACTCAAGCCAATCTATGAGCAGATCTGCCAAATCAAAGGTGACGTGGAGAGTATTCCCATCATGCTGGTTGGCAACAAGAGTGACGAGAACCAAAACAGGGAACTGGAGAGTAGCGAGGGGGAGGCCATGGCCAAGAAGTGGAAGTGTGCCTTCATGGAGACCTCGGCCAAAATGAACCACAATGTCAAGGAGCTTTTTCAGGAGCTGCTGAACCTGGAGAAACGCAGGACTGTGAGTCTACAGATCGACGGCAAAAAGAGCAAGCAGCAGAAAAGGAAAGAGAAGCTGAAAGGCAAATGTGTGGTCATGTGAAAACGAGATTGGATAAGAAAATCACAGTGTCATCTGCCTGGCAGAAACACGCTGTGTAGCGTTTAAGGACACAGAATCAGCATGCCATTTAAAATATCCCTGATGGAAAGTAGTCATATAGTACGGACAGAAATGTCGAACAACTTTAAAAAAGCAAACCTTTAAAAAACACTTAAGGTTTGTGGTCTTCTGCACAGAAGAAAAAAACAATTAAAAAACCCAAATAGATGACAGTCTTCGTGAGAATCTTTTCTTTGATTTTTTTTTTCACATCCCATGTTTAAACCAAGTCTCAGTGGCAGAAACGATATATTCCTTAAAGCAGCTAGCACAATTTAGACTAAAAAAACAGTTGTGAAATTATTCATGCAAGCAGCAACAAGAATAAAGGCGGGACAAGCAGTATATATGCATTAATTGCCTGCATCAACAAGTGATAGTGACTGAAGAACAATCCTAGCCACACCTCACAAAGTGTGGAAAACCTTCCGCAAACAGATAAACTCACGTTTTTCCTGTGCAGGTTTTGGCACTGTAAGATCTGAGCGTGCTCAAAATTGTATTAAAAAAAGCCAAAGCTTCAGTTACCAATGTTGTGCAACTGGCAAACTTTGGCTCACCATTGACTACATGTATTAACCTCTAGCATGACGCAAACTACCACAATAGTGCATGCAGATAGGCCTAGGCTATTGCTCTAACAGTCTCATCAAATCTTCGTCACAGCATTGTTTGTAGGACAGGCACTAAGACCCAATTCTACTTTTAATTGTGAAATGCTTGAATAGTTATGATTTTTTTTTTTTAAGGCTGCTGACCTTTTAGTAATAAAATGGTCATGCAGATTTTAGTCTTAAATATTAATTTGTAAAATGCTGAAAACTGATGAAGAGGTCAGTATAATTGAAAGTTAAGTGAATATAATTGAATGAATCATTTACTGTTTTAGGTACTCACGCTTTGGTGGAATTTTCAGCTGACCCATTGTAAATAGATAACTAATGCTTGGAGCTTGGCCTGTGGTCTCTTCGACATTGACCCATTTATGTCTATATCAGAAAAAAGAGATCTACAGGTGATGAAAAATGTTCTTGCTGAAATCAATATTCACCAATATTTCAAATTTTAAATTCAATTGGAACCAATTAGAATTTTCTCCAGAGCAACTTATCTGAAAAAAGGCGAATACATGCTGCAACTGGATCCAATGGAAATGAACTGCAAATAGTCAACTGGAACTTCCACCAAGGAAACCTGTCAATCAGTTGGTTTCCTGTGTTCAGACCCTTGACCCCAGCTGTGAAAATGTTTTAGGAAAGTGTCAAATCTGCTACTGCAAAAACCAGTTTGGCTCCCACAAGCTGACATTTCATTTACTGGGTGGTAAATCTAATTTGAATTTCTGATCTGAAAAACGTTCACAAGAAAAAAAGCCCAAACATTTTCTATTTCACGCAAACACTGTTAATGTTTCGGAGGCAAAGACAACGAGAAAGTTTTGGAGCCCACCTGGACCCACTTTGAGGATGGCAAAGCCATTAGAAGCCTGGCCCAAGATGGATTGACCCATTTTAAATCAATCTAATGACCACATGCCCCGAATCATATTTGGCTCAAATGAAATTAACTATGATTCCATCATTCATAGCATAGCAGCAGACAGGAAGTGTTTTGCCCACTGAATTTCCATCTTTGTTATGTTACGGCCAACGTTATTTCCCCACTTATGAGCAACACAATCAACAACATAGAATGATGGTTCTTTGTGATATTACAATTCGTTTCACCACCAACTCGATACATACAAAATACGAGGAATATATTTTCTGTTTTAGGCTTAAAAGTATCAGGTTTCCTCTCAACGAGAACACTGCTTTTAGGATTCACTCAGCATCGAGTGGTTGCGGCACACTGATTACCACAAAGAGGAAAAAAAAGCACATTGCTGTTAACCAAGAAATACAACGGATACGCTACTACATGCACTTTATTAGGATATATGCGAGAAAAGAAGCATCCCTTGTGTTTATGATAGTTGTTATTCCGATGCCTACTACTAGAAAGTGCAGTGCGAGACTGTAGGTGGAATTTAGTTTGCCTTGCATGTGACAAAAATGTGTTTTCGGAGAGTTGTGTCTGTGTAGCAGCAGGCACTGACACAACAAATTTGTAGCTTGAAGAGTGACCTCTTGTTTATTTTCCACCATGTGTATTGGAGTCATTTCTGCTCCTTCACTGGCACTGTAGCACTGCACTGATCCTAAAGGGGCCGTGAGCAGCCTTGCCCAGACCCATCCCTCTCGCATTTGCTGCAAATTACTGGCACCGTGAACTCCCGGTGCCCGCGATCCTTTCTGCTGCTTACCAGGGCTCTTGAGGCCGCATCCGTGCCCTAAACTAAGCTCATAGTTGCTGATAGCGAAAAACATCACCACGAGGACCTATGAGGAATAATGTTAGGAGCGCACGTTTACCTAACTCTCAAAACGCAAATAAACAACGGATCAGTATTTGTTAGGCAAATGGCGGGCGAAAGCCCAGAAATACTTGTAACGAATAGCAGAAAGGAAAGTATCTTTGTTTTCGTTCAGGGCTAAGTGTCTAATTTTTCAGAATAGCACTTAAAAAAACATCAATTAATATTGTGGTGCTTAGAAGTCAGTGACATCATGTACAGTAACAGTGTAATGTTTTGAGGACTGCACATATATGGTAACCCTGCAGTACTTTGTTTATGAGCAAATGCCTTAGCAGTTTGTTGTGTTCATCAATGTAACTGACGACTTCATTAGGGGTAATTGAACATGAGCACATGCATATACACACACCGCCAAGCACACAACCAACCCCTCCAGCCGCGACAACATTTGAGGTTAAATGTTTCAGGCAAGGACAATGTGAAACTAACAGTATATGGTGGCACTTACGAGGCATCATATACTACAAAAATGCACAAAATATACATCGCACATTTTTACAGAAAATATTATTAAGATGTTCAGTCTAGTGTCGTGGTAGTGAAAGGGCATATATAGTGATTATCTAGTGAGGCTAGGAATACAATAAAGCTAATTAACCGTGTATGTATAATTAAGAATTATCGGGAGGGAGCAATTGCTGTTTGCGCTACTTTAACATTAGCATCTTTCCTTCGAGTTGTATTGCTTCTGACGTGTTTTGACTTCGGTCACGTCAGTCTGCATCGGCTATCACTCCTGTTTTGATCACCACAGCTCTTCTTTGTGATTGCTGTCCCTTTCTCCAATGTCAATGTGGTATTCTGCAACTGGAGATATTCTCCAGCCCAAGGCCACAGATGAGACCTTTCGAGAGGCAACTTGCTAGCATTCCCTGGTGACAATTCTTGGTGGCCAGCTGCAAATAATTGGCTTGTTCTGTTCTGGAATTTGGAGTTTTGGACAATGAGTTGGGTGTGTCCACTAGAAATACAACAAGGTAAAATATACTGATGAGACAATAGCACTAAAATCCAACAACATTAGACACCAACAACCAGTTCCAAGAAGCTATTATAAACTCCTGGCAGCAATAATTGCCACAAAGGCTAGTGTAAAGTAATGGTAGGTGTCATGAACACGTTTACACTAAATTAGATGCTTTAGTTCCCCATCACTCAACCTTCTGTTTCTTTTGCAAGTGACTCACAAGTACAATGACAAAAATATCTCATAAAAAAAACGAAAACACATTTAAAACGTATTTGAAGAGTGCTAATGATGATTTCGATTTAAACAGTGCCTTATCTTCTAGCATCTTCACCTGGCCGGGTGGCTTTTCAATTTTTCTTTAAAGTTCCTTCACCACTGCGTATTGAAGAGGCCATTATACCATCAATATCGGAAACACCTTTACTTGCCTACAATATGCTGAGTCAAAGTATCCCATGTGTTTCGAATAACTGACTTCATGTCGAGAATAATGCCAAGGCTCTATATAAATTATGGCCGTCGGCATTGTCAATTCATATCAAAGTCAGGGTAGCCCATAAATGTCAAAATGGATGCACCTCACACTAGGAAAAACATCGCCCATCATACAACAGTGATCACAAGCGCACTCCCTCTGGCTCCCAATTCTTTCTATTGGAAGACTTAATAAAGCCATGATATATGTCACGGGCTTGCAGGCATCCAAGCAAGGTCAGTAAAAAAGCAATACTGTTTATGGACTACTAAATTATATTTTATACCCTCGCAATGCAATCATAGTTTATATTGGTCCATTTTACATATGGTAAGCAGGTCATAAATATTTGTTTTGCTATCGTTGAAAGAATGCTTATTTTTGGTAGAACAAAAAATACAATAGAAAAGAAAGTATACAGCTTTAATATATTTTATGTTTTTTTCTGGAATGTGATGCTAATATATACAAGCTCTTTCAAGTGTATATATAAATGATTAAACACATTTAAACATAAGACGAACAATGAATTTCAACACAAGATACGGACAAGTAAGTTCCTCATTGCGCATGACGTTTATATGTGAAAAATGACAATGTACAGCATAGCTTTCATCAGAATGCATTTATTGTAAGCATTTCATAATATATCTTTTCCTGAAAATATGGAAATAAAATTAATCTGTGCCTCTAAAGTTTTGAGTGGTGTTCAGCAAACAATACATTATATGCAAAAATAAACCTGACATTAAAATGATGTTCATGGAGGGGCGTGGCCGAATTCTACCCAAGATGGCCGCACTTTAGTGGGGCTCCACATGGGCGACATGAAAATCCCCGCCATCTGTCCTAAAATCCTGTTCTCTGCGAGCCATCATTGCTGCAACAACAAGTGCTTCACTGGCAGTGATGCTGGAAGAATTTGAAGAGCTCCACCCGAGTCGAACGCTATCTCTCCCCGGTTGGCTTGTGCTGCTGGGTGCACTACGTGGAGCCTGTTGGGCCTCAGCCTACACACTTGAGGTCAGGGTGGGCAGCGCAAGACACTCCTGGCCCAACTCCTCCAAATTGAGTGATGCTGTTGGCTGCCAGAGCCCAGTTTTGAGTAGTGGCCGAGCTGCGAGATCCGGACCTGGCACGGCTGCAAAGGGGTGCAGCCACCTCTCCTTTTTCACCACCACCTCCATCTCAAGCTGCTCCCGCACCACATGTGAGGAGAATGGTGCCGTGGAGCGGTGGCGGAAGATCAGGCTGGGGGACTGTACAAGTCGGCCAGCAGGGCCCGCATGGCGGCTGCCTGAATCAGAGAGGCCACAGTGTTCAGTAAGTGACAGTGCCACTGTCGTTGCCTACCATCATCATCACCTCTACAGCCTGGGTGTGAGACTGGATGCTCCCCTGCTTCCAAGCTAATGCTTAGTTCCTGTGGCCCAAGAATACTAATAGTGACATATTGGGGGTAGTCTGGAGGGCCCCCCCGAGGGGTGCACAACAGCTGGTTGAGTAGGGGTCCTGGGCGGCTGCTCAGTAATGACTCTGCTCTTGTCTCCTGTTTCTGGGGCCCCTTCTTGGACTCCACAGTTGTGCTGGGGGATTACCATACTGGGGCCCCTCTCCCCTAGGCGGCAACACTACAGAACACACGCTACAGAGGAATAATTCCTGGGGGAGAGATGGTGCACAACTAAACCCATCCCAGTCCAACAAATTGGACAAGTATCCAGTGGCCCGGCTGACCACTGAAGCTAGGGGTGTCCTTGTTTCCCCCGGGCGACGCTGAGCCTTCGCTTGGAGAAATAATGGCTGCCATATGTGATCTTAAGGGCACTCTAGATCCAAAGCTATATGCAGTGATGATCAATGTCACACTCTTGAGGGCTGATGTCAGGAAGCTCTCTGAGAAGGTCACTGCAGCGGAGTTGTGTTGCTGTTTTGCAGTCCATCAACAAGTGGCTAGAGGAACAACGTAGTACCTGACCAAGCAGACGGATATGGTGACTTCCAAACTTGTAGATCAAGAGGGGAGGGCACGCAGGAACAGTATCAGGGTAGTGGGGGTGCCTGAAGGGGCAGAGGGCCCGAGTCTTGAACTCTTCCTGGAAGACTTCATCCTCAACACTCTTAAACCTAAGTGTCTTTCAAAATGTTTCACCATTGGGAGGGCACACATCTCCAGAGTATTCAATTATCGAGACAGAGATGCAATTTTGTAGGTGGAGACCTCCATTATGAAAATGGGGTAGTGCGACTTTTCCCTAACTTCACTTTACAAGTGTACTGCAGTTTTGATAAGGCTAAGATGGCTTTGTGAACAAGGGAGCCAAAACACATGATGCTGTACCCAGCACGGCTGCGGGTAGTGGTGGAGGGCAATTCCTGGCATTTCACTTCCCCTCAGGGACCCCGACGAGACCCAGCATGGGTTTCCCCCGAGTCCCTCTGCCACTGAGAAGGAACCTTCTGCAGAGGGTGAACTCCGGGAAGATGCATGGCTATAGAGTGGTAACTACAACGGGTTGCTGTTGATTGACTTCCGCCCGAGAGTGAAAATGAACGTACCTCCTATTCTTGGGGGCCGTATAATTATACACTCTAGTGGTTGTGACTGATGGTAAGCAAAATGGATGCTATACGGGGATGCATGTATTGACACTTCAATCTCATCTGCCTTGGCTGAGCAAAGTGGTCTAACCCCTATGCTCAATATTCCACAGGTGGGACAATATGCACTCTGTAGATTGGGGAGGTGGGCAGTTCTGAGCCTACTTTGTAGAGTAGCAGAGAGTGGGGAGGTTGTGGGGGGTCAGCCTTCTTTGCTTGTTCTACAGGGGTTTACCTGTTTTTGTGATCGATTTGTGTACGTTTTATATTTGCCCTGCTGACTCAGTGCTACTTGACAGGCTCAACAGTGGGTGGTGACTTCACACTCGATCCTGTTTCCAATCGGTCCTGCAGAGGTCACTCGGAGGGCCTCTCTGTGCCTCAGGGGTGACGTGATTACAAGTTTCGACTCAACCTTGAAAATCCTGACCTGGAGTGTCAACGACTGTGTAGTAAAATCAAAAGAGCCGGTAGTGATGCAATACCTCTGCAAGCAGGCCCCTGACTTGGTTCTCCTACAAGAGGCACACCTTAAGGGAAAACTTTGTAAAGCATTAGATACATTTGGTCACAAATTAGTGGCCCACTAAGGGTTCACCTCAAGCTCTGCAGGGGGCAGGGGGGATTCTACTCAAAACTTATGTTCCTTATATCCCATGCAACACATGGCACGACCCACTTGGGAGGTTTGTGGCACATACAGGCACATGGGAGGGATTCACTTTCAACATTTGCTTGGTATATGTACAGCCACGCCTGCACAGCGAGACCCTCCCTGCCCTTAGTGCCACACAGCTGCAAATGTCATCAGGTATACTAATTCTTGGGGGAGACATGAACGCACATATGGACCCGGCACTGGATAGGGAATCGAGACCCGCAAATGGAGGAGACCATGGACCTCTTAAGACCTTTGTGGAAGCCCTGGGGTTACTTGACTTATGGCAGGCACACAGTCCCACTGAGACTAGACTATGGGCCTCATTATGAGTTTGGAAGTCTTACCGCCAGACCTGTGGGAAGGAGAACCCCCAGAGCTGGAGGTCTCCCCCAGCCCCATTGCAAGGTTTCTACTGGGCTGACCTCGCAAACTTCCAAATCAGGAGGTTTCCGACGGTCATCCCAGTGGAAACCATGCAGTGGCATTGGCCTGTTTCTCAGGGAGCCGAGGCCAATGCCATCGCACAGAGGGTGCTACCTGCACCCTCGGAATGTGCACTGTCTGCTACAGCAGACAGTGCACATTCCGAGGGTGCAGGCCATAGGGGGGCCCTACAGTGCCCACAACATGTTTGTAGGCAGTGCAGGGGCATCCCTGTTTTCCCCCAGCACTGCTATTATGCCAACCTTTCCATGGCGGGGACCCTGCCATGAAAAGGCCAGCAGAAAGGGAGGTTGTGATCGGCACAGTGGTGCTGAACTCAGCTCCACAGTGGCTGACCATGACTACAACCGCCATCAACCCATCAAGATCTTTGATCCTGGCGGTGGCAGTGGTCACCTGGTGGTCCGACCGCCAGGGATATAATCTGGTGGTCAGACCGCCAGGGTTGTGGTGGTCCTACCCCCATCGCAGGTTTGGCGGTCATGAGACCGCCAAACAATTAATGACCTTCCCCATGTCTACACGACTAATCTCCATGTCCTGTAGTTTAGAGGCACCCACCTCATGTCGTGGGGTATCTCTGATCTCGCCCCTGTTGAGGTGGTCCTGGTTGGCCCCTATGGATTGCCCCAGTTGCCCGCACAGCTTGACCTAGATAAATCCACCAGGGATGAAGTTAGAGATCAGACGGACCTATACTTTTTAAAGAACAAGGGCACGGTGACATCTCCCTGTGTCCTCTGGGAAGCCTTTAAGGTGGTGATCTGTGGCTATGTCCATGCCTAAACTGGAGGGAAGAAAAATGAATGTAAACTCCAAATTAAGGTGCTGGAGCTCGAGATCATCACTGTTGATGCCTTCATCGGGAGGAAGGGGCAGATAACTCCCATCAAAGACTTCAGCTCCATCTTAAGCAGCAAGAATTGAGAGATCTGGCCAAACAGAAGGCACATGCCTATGTGCTGGCGACTCAACAATGCCTATATGATGTGGGTGATAAAGCTGGAAAATTAATTGCCTGGCTAGTCAAACGAGACAGGCACGAAACTGGGTACTAAAAATTCAAGATGCTACTGGGGCAACATTCACCACTGGTGCTGCCATTCACATTTGTGACCTATTATGAAAAAACTATTTAACTCTCAGACTACTAGATCGAGGCCGAATTTGCTGACCTATTGAAAGCCATCTCCCTCCCAGTCCTGGCGGATAATGATAAGCAAGCCCTTGAGCAAGATCTCACGGCCGACAAAATACAAAGTACCATTAGAGCTTTGTAGCCCAGAAAGGTGGCTGGGCCAAACGACCTACCAGTGGAGCTATGCAAATGCACTGCTGACCTGGTAGCTGGCCTCATGCTGGACATGTTCCGTACAGCTACGGAGAAGGGTAAGTGCTGGAGGACCAAAGACTAGCAACAGTAGTTGTGGTCCTGAAGAAAAATAAACCCCTAGATGACTGTGGCTCATACTGGCCTATATTGCTACTCTATGTGGAAACGCAGGTGCTTACTAAGGCATTAGTGCTGTGGAGCCATTTTACTGATGCCTGTGGGCACATTATTTGAGCAACTAGGCCTGATACCTGTGCCCTTTAGCCTAGTATTGTTTCATTTTATTTTATTCTTTTAGAAACAATCACATTTGTGGTGATGCTTTATTTTCCTTTATCTTGCTGTCCTTTCACCTAGGAACGCATTTCCATTTCTTAGCACAACATTCTTTCACTCTGTGCTTTCTTCAAGGCTGCAACAAAATAGGATTTCTGACACAAGTGGTACACCACATTTCTAAGATTTCACAGAAACATTTTTATTTTTACGTGGGGACAACTTTTTCAGAACATCTCTCTGTCCCCTACATGTTAGAGGGAGGTTCCAGCCATATTACCATTATCACATGCTGTCTGACTTTGTTACAGCTGCTCACTGAGACTACCGGTTCCCTGGCCTACATGGGGATGGTGTCTCTATAGACAACAGGCTTCTCCACTACTGTGATACTCAGGTATGGGGGAAGATGTCCTCCCGGGGGATCCTGAAGGGCAGATTAGGGCTTATCCTGTTGTGCTCTAACATAGAACATTAGTAGCATAGGTAGGAATCACACATCTTGCATAGTGACAGTGTGGTGAGACTTTTTTTGTGTTTCACTTTTCTTGTCACAATTCTGCTTCTAGTATGTTTTATCGTTCTAATTATTGCATTTCATGTTACTTTACCTAAGACACAAGTTATATTAGTTGTTGAGGCTCATTCAGCCTACAGAACAGAAACATGTTGGGTCACTTTTCCAGCAGTTGATGGGAACACAAACACGTTTCATCACTTCACACAAGCAAACATAACTGAAAAATACAGAGCCTATGGATATTTAAAAATACCACTATCTTATCAAGACCATAATAATTGTCTTGATGGTGCCCTACCACATACAACGGTACACGTTAGGTCCTCTGAGCAATGATGGTCCGACCTGGCCTTTATAGGCCACATATACACCGAACCCTGAAACAGCAACCATGGCGGTAGTTGAGGTTTGCCGCTTATATAGAGAGCTCACTGCAATATACAGACTGTACATTTTGTAATGCAAACATTAAATACTAACCTAGAAGCGCTGCCCCAGTGTAACCACACACAGTTACGCCAGGCATTAACCCTGCAACTGTACATTCGATCATGGGTAAAGTACCTGCCATTCGGGAGAAATTCCATTTTGATTAGCTCAAACAATAAATGTGCTGGAAGCAGTCTTTCCCCATACGCATCCTCAGGAGAAACATAGAATCCTCACTATGTGCATGCCATTTGGGTTGGTTCCCACAGTAGATAATTGCAACACATGGGGCATGGTATTTGCCATGCTCTATACAACTGCACTTGGTAAACCAACACTTGGCAATATTTCGGAGGTGTTAAAACAAATTCAAGATGAACACGGGGCTGCCCCAGCCGTGGTCTTGGGGTTCAATTAATGGGCAATTTTGCCACTGTGACTTCAATAATATTAAGTAACCTATAAGGGGAAGCAGTTGCACTAGCTGTACGGATGCGGCTCTTGGACGTTCCTGCACAGGATCAAGAACGTGAGCTGCCAAAGATTATCGCTGAGACCTACTCTATAATTAGTTGAGATAGCCTGGGGGCCAGACCAATTAAACCACAATTACAGGGTAGATCTAATAAAGACTCTACCAAGCAAGAGCCTGAGGATTCTAAAAAGTGCTGGGATAAAAAACAACAAACACCTAAATAAAGAAAGAGAGAATCTCTGTATTCGAAGACACCTCAAAATAGATATAATCTTAGTAATAGAGACAATATAAAAATGCCTGACAGATATCAATATGCTGATACACGCCAATCACGTTCCTTTCAGGACTCACCGGAAAAACACAGTGAGAGGAGGTGGGCAGTCAGAGCAGCGAACAGAGTATGTGAAACCGAGAAAGGACTCACAACACTCGTCCGAAGTTTCTGTTAAGATAGAAGAGAAACTTCCCCACTAAAAACCCCAGTTCAAAAAGGAAAAAGGGGCAGCAGTTGCAATACGACATGCCATTCAGGAAGAGAGCTTTACTGAAGAACAGGAAGTGGGCACTGGCACTGCTAGAAGTGCAGCAGAGGTCACAACAGTTGGCCGGGATCTTCAAGAGCATCTGGAGGTGAAAGCAACTGATGACGTCTTACAAGTTGAGACTGCGGGCATACGTGTCTCCACACCCGAAGGTGTGTAAAGTAAGTATACAATTAGAAGGAGACATTGAAAGCACAATCTATGCTATCTTTTGGGACTGCGTTGCCACTATTTATGATAATTTACTGGCCGAAAAGGATTGGTGACCAAATTTTGTCAGTGATCTCCCCTACGGAGAAGAGATTATTGAAAAATCTTTCTCGCCCCTTGTTCCTAGATAGCTCATAGAAATACATGCCATTGATTGGGCAGTGGCACTGGCACCTGCGTTATTTCACAACCACATAGGGAGGGATACAATATTTCCCTATCATGTAATACCAATTAAATCCCAACCTCAACCCCAATACCCAATACCCAATAAAGCATGAAGCAAAAGCACCCGTGAGGGAAATCCTCACACAGTAAAAGTACCAGGGCGTAATTGAACCCTGTATCTGACCAAAGATCAATTCATTGTTCCCCGTAGCTAAACCCCACAATTTGTACAGAATAGTTTTAGACTACAGACCTTCTAACAGCCGCACACACCATTTGCTATACAAAATGCACACAGCACAGCACTTATGAACAACATAGTGCACAAAAAATACAAAACGACCCTGGATAATTTCAACGGGTTTTTCTGCCAAAATATATCGCCTGAAGTAGGGAATTAACAAGTATCAGCACTTTAGGTTCTCAGAAAAAAATCTGTTGAATCCCACAAGGGTACAAGAACAGCTCATGTTACATCTATTTTACACAATATTGACCCTGAGACGTTGTCATACGTGGATGATATCTACCCTATTGACAACGACCTATTGCAACATATAAGACAGGTAGCCCGCATTGTTGTGGGATTTGCCAAATTCGGCTCAAATGTAATTTAAAAAAAGCAAAAATAGCCTTCCTTATTGTCCTGCTCTTTTTATACGAATTAACAGATGAAGGCAAGAGCCTTCTAAAAAATGAAACAACTACAACCTCCAAACACCATCAAAAATCTCCAGTCTTCATTGGGCTTTTTACATTTTGGCAGAAACTAATTTCCAGACTATGCACAGCACATTTAGGGCCTGATTTATACTTTTTTAGCACCGCATTTTTCAGTTTGCAAATGTGGCGCTAAAAAGGTATAAATCAGGCCCTAAACCTTTATATGATTTGATATGTGGTGGCCAAGATGACGACCTCTCTGGTCATGTAAGTCCGGAGCTCCAAGTGGGCCTGGCAATCATCCTACTGTATAGGCTGGTGTCCACATTCCTGAGGCCCTTTGATCAGTGCAGCTAGCTGCGGGAGCCTCTGTGGAGCTGAGCGAGCCAATCCCAGTCGCTTGAGAGTCAGCAACAAGAGCGGCTACTGAGCCGCAAACTGAGGGGCCACTGGGCCTGCTTGCGGGTCGCAGCCGGGAAACATGTGTGGCGGTGGAGCCCGGGGCTGTAGAGAGACAGGCGGAAGAGGTGGGCCCCAGCTGCACCCCCACTGAAAGCAGGAATCTCGGCCCTGACCCCTATGACTCTATGGTGACACCTAGGGCGCCCACGGCCTAATCAAGGGGCAAGGCCAGAGGGACACCAAGCCGACTGGATTCACCGGGTGAGGACGCGACTGCGCAGAGGCCGCCAACACCCCCTCAATGATCTCCCCCCTTGCCTGGAGCTGGAGGAGAGAAAGGAAGCAGGGGGCGGTGTTAGGATGAAGGAGGTGCCGGTGGACATGATCCATCCTCAGCGCTATACTCGCCACAGTGCCTAGACGCCTGGAGATAGACCACCCACTTGAGTTTGGGCGCTCGGACACTATTCGATAGGACAGTCCCGGACATGAGGAGACAACATCTCACGCTCTAGTAAAGCCATGTGTGTGCGTGATTTGGCCCTGTTACGGTGTGGGGCATCAATAAGCCTCTGGATGCAGCGATTGGAGGTCGCTCAACAGAACAAAGAGGCTGAGTGAGAGGATCAGAGACTGTTGGCCATCACTGGTGACTTAAAAGATAAAAATATATTATTGATGGCACTGCATCACACCTTGGGCCATCTGCTGTAATGTTGTGAATACCTACATACTGCTATGGATGTTGTCACCTTGCGATTGACCTAGGAAAGGCGCTTCAATGGTCCTAGTGTTTTGCCACCCTGCCTTGCTCCAGGCGGATGCACATCAAGATGGGAAAGTCTAAACCCCTCAAACCACCAGTTGCAGGGACAGGTGAGGTGGCGCACTTTACTAATTCATCAGATACTACCTAGGAGAGTCTCCATCACCTCGCAACTGTGCTTTAAACACAATCTCTGAAGTTTGATAAGGTGCTACAAGCTATCCTAGTTACAAAAACTTCTCTTGTGTCCTGGATCGACGCAATGTCTATAGAATTGAATCTACTTTACGCTGATCATCGCAAATTAGTGGAATGTGTGGAGGAAGCGGAATCCACTCTTGCCACGATGTGGCCAATGGTGGAGGATGTTCACACCCGGCTGCAACAGAAGGTAGATGACATGGCTACACTGCAGCGTAGGGCAGAGGATGCGGAGGGGCACTCCAAATGCAATAATATTACCTCTTGGGTTTCCCAGAGTGCGCCAAGGTCCCTAGCATAAAGCTTTTCCTTGAAACCTGCCTCACAAAGACGATGTTGGTAGTCAAGACACCAAAATTATTTTCCATTGAGAGAGCGCACCTCATACCGGGTCGCCATTCCGGTGCCTGGTGCTCCGCCATGGCCAATAATACCACTGCTGCTTAATTACAGGGACCAAAACCTGCTTCTGCAGAGGCTCTGAACCAAAGGACCCTGTCATTAGGACAATGCTCTGATTACAGCGTATCCTTACTTCATCATGGCGGTATAGCATCAACAAATCTCTTACCTTAAAGTGAAACAACGTCTACGAGAGGCAAATTTGAAATATGCCCTGCTGTTCCCGGCTAAGCTTCGAGTGATAGACGGTGAGGTAAGTCATGTCTTCCACTCCCAGGAAGATGTATGGACCTGGCTCCATGCCAAGAACCTAGTAAGCGCACCATCGGAGACTCTGGAACCCAGCGACTGGCTAACGTCCACATCCAGGAATCGGAAGGAAAGGCCGCCCAGGGCTAAACCAACTGAAGATCAAGCAGCTGCGGATCATGTACAAGCCGTCTCAGAGGCCTCTCTCTCCAACACAAACTCCTACGTGGCCCTGGAAGCTGAGCGGGCGGCTGACTCAGGTTCTGATACAAGTAGCTCAGAGTTATCTGGCACTCCGCTCCACATGGAGCCACAGTTTACTCCAAGATCCGCAGACGACCTGTGAAACTGTTCCTCTGCCATATTGTACACATGCAGGAAGATCCCAAATCAGTCTAGTAGGGAAAGATGATCAGTGAAGCCAAGGACCCAGCAACTGTATCTTGTTATTCAACACGGGCCCACACTGGGCACACTTTGGCTCCTTTCTTGACTCTGCCCCCGGAGATCTGTTCTGTAAGGACCTACATGTCGTAAGGCGTTGATTAGGTATTTGCTGTTTTTCTTTACTAAGGGTTGAATGGTGTTGTTAAGCACCCAGGCCGGGGGACTGGGAGTTGTTTATGATGTTCGTGTTATAATGTTTCGTATTACTGCCTTGACTATGCAATGTTGGTATGCGGGCAATGGAAGGGTCACCGGAATGGGGGTCAATAACATTGACATGTATTTAGATATTTCTACATGGTTCTTATGACTGCAACACATATTGTACTCACATGGAATGTTTGGGGTGTAGCTACACCAAACCGAAGACATAAAATATATGCGTATCTCCACTGCTGCCATATTCGCTGTGCTTGTATTCAAGAGACCCACCTTACCAAAGGTGAGTTAGCCAGGGTTTGTAAGCAATGGGGTTGATAAACTTATGGAACAGGCTATTCATCCTATGCCAGCGGTGCCTTAATCTGGGTTGCACCTGAGGTTCCATTTATATCCAATAAGATATTGTCAGACCCTCAAGGTAGATATATAATGGTAGAGGGTACCCTAGATGGCCGCCCTTTATAATTGGTCACCTTATATGCCCCTAACACTGCCCAAGCCACCTTACTGGATACGTTATCCTCCACTATGTTGTCACAGCCGCAGGCCCCAGGTTAGGGGGGTGCCATTAACTGTACCCACAACTCAGATTGGGATTGATCACTGCCCCCAAAGCAGGGCACAGTGGGTGTCTCTGCAACAAATCATTTCCAACAGTGGACTAAGAGCTTAGACTTACATGACGAATGGAGACTAGGTCACCCTGACAAAAGCGTCTGAATTATCTCCTCTGCAATTCGGAAAGCTGGCCATTAATGTGCAGTTCTGAATATCTCAGCAGAACTCTATCAGGTCATAACCCGCTTATAGTCACATTTCAGTGGGGGAAGACACGTCCAGCAATCCCCTCCTGGCGCCTACGGGTCAAAGCTCTACAGGACACGGTATATTGCACCACACTAGCTACAGCCATCTCTGCTTATTTTCAGGAAAATGCAGGAACAGGGACGTCTAGGGGGTTGGGGGAGGCCCTGAAGGTGGTTATGCGGGGACATTGTGGCCCGTATTTATACTCCGTTTGCGCCGAATTAGCGTCGTTTTTTTCAACGCAAATTTGGCGCAAAACTAACGCCATATTTATACTTTGGCGTTAGACGCGTCTAGCGCCAAAGTATGGGCAAATAGCGTCATTTTTTTGCGTGAACGCCTTCCTTGCGTTAATGAGATGCAAGGAAGGCGTTCCCGTCTAAAAAAATGACGGCGACGCAAATGCGTCGTATTTATACTCCTGGGCAAAAATCACGCCCGGGAGTGGTCGGGTCAAAAAACCCCGCATTTGCGCCACTTTTTAACGCCTGGGCCAGGGTAGGCGTTAAGGGGCGTGTGGGCTCAAAATGAGCCCACAGGTGCCCTCCCATGCCCCCAGGGACCCCCCTGCCACCCTTGCCCACCCCAGGAGGACACCCAAGGATGGAGGGACCCATCCCAGGGACATTCAGGTAAGTTCAGGTAAGTATAATTTTTTATTTTTTTTATTTTTTTTTGGTGGCATAGGGGGGCCTTATTTGTGCCCCCCTACATGCCACTATGCCCAATGACCATGCCCAGGGGACATATGTCCCCTGGGCATGGCCATTGGGCAAGGGGGCATGACTCCTGTCTTTACTAAGACAGGAGTCATTTAAATGGCGTCTGGGCGTCGAAAAAAATGGCGCAAATCGGGTTGAGGCGATTTTTTTGCCTCAACCTGACTTTCCCCATTTTAAGACGCCCTAACGCCATTTTCCCCCTACACCGGCGCTGCCTGGTCTACGTGTTTTTTTTCCACGCACACCAGGCAGCGCCGGTCTGCTAGCGCCAGCTAACGCCATTCCATAAATACGGCGCCCGCATGGCGCTTCAGAATGGCGTTAGACGGCGCTAAATTTTTTTACGCTAAACTGCGTTAGCGCAGTTTAGCGTCAAAAAGTATAAATATGGGCCTGTATCTCCATGACATGGGGTGTCTGCTTTACTCTCACCCATAGTGTACTTGAATCTGAGCGGCTTTTGCGTTTGTTGCAAATGGAGGCGATCACCCTACCATGTGCATGTCTGAAACCAGCAGCCCAGTGCCGCCATTACTGGGGGAAGCACAATAAGGTAGATGACCTAGATTATAAATCCTCTGTGGCCTGCCAATACGCAGACGGAGACAAGCCAGGGTGTATATTAGCATAGCTGCTGAAAACAGAGACATCTAGGACCCTGACAGGAGCCATACTCGATCATACAGGGACTGTCCAGAACCCGCAGGTGGGCATTAATTAAGTATTCACTAAATACTACAAACAACCATACACTGCCCCAGAGGCACCTTCCCCTTCCTCACTATCTACGTGGCTCTGTGCGGGGTTGCTTCCCACCTTGTCCCTAGCACAACAGCAGGAGCTGGAACAGCCCCTACAGCAAGAAGAAATCACATTGGCGATTCAGCAGATGGCATGGGGCAAAACACCAGGCACGGATTGGTTCCCTGTCGAGTACTATGTGACCTTCGGGTCCTCTTTAGTCCCTTGCCTCCTTGAGGTCTACAATGAGGCACATCAGTGTGGCACATTGCCTGAATTGCTTCGGGAAGCCCTGATCATTGTGCTGTTGAAGCCTGGTAAGGATTCCTTAGAAGTGAGCTCTTATAGGCCGCTGTCAATGCTAAACCTTGACTACAAGATCTTAAGCAAACGTCTTACGAACAGGCTTCTCCCTATAATAAGTACACTTATTCATGGTGACCAGAGTGGCTTTGTAACGGGGATAGCCATACACTCTAATATTAGACGGCTGTGCCATATTGTTGATACCCTGACCGGGGAGGCGGTTCTTCCAGTGGGGGTCTCATTGGATTTCGAGAAGGCATTTGATACTCTAGGGTGGGAATATCTGTTACAAACCCTCAAAGCTTTCGGATTGGGACCCAACTTCCTCAGATAGGTTATGCTCCTATATAGGGACCCAAGAGTGCGCGTCCATACATGCCGGTTCATTTCACGTTCCTTTTCCATAGGATGGGTGGCCGGCAGGGTTTCTCCTTATCGCCTGTCCTGTTTGCATTGGCCAGGGAACCATTGGCTATAGCACTACGCTCCCAAGGCCCATAATGGGGAATTGCGATAGAGCCTGCATTATATGCCAACGACTTTCTCATATATTTACGGGATCACGCCACCACATTACTGAATTTATATGACTTACTTACTCACTTTAGGTAGGTTTTGGGCCCTAAGATAATTTGGGGCACATCCAGCATATTCCCATTGTGGAAGGTGGCACAAGAACATAGTGACCTGTTACAGAGAGGACCCCTCCCCTGGTCCCTTGACACCTTCCGTTATGTGGGAGTCAATGTATATCATACTTCCAGAGACTTGGTGGGGGGCAACCATGAATGGGTATTGGCATCTATATGCCAGTTTATGCACTTCTGGATGCGATTGCCTTTGTCTCCCTTGGGCAGGGCATTGAAAACCAAGATGCTGGTATTCCCATGATTGTTGTACCTTTTTGCTGCTCTTCCAGTGATTCCACCTAGGTCCTTCTTTGACTCCCTACGGAGCCTAGACACGGCCCTAGTGTGGGGATCGGCAAACATGATAACCTCATTGACGATCCTACTACGGCCTTGTTCAGAGGGAGGTCTAGGAGTTCTTGATTTCGAATTATATTTTGCTGCAGCGCAGTCACAATGGCCTATGCACTGGCTGGCAGATACAGGTTCGGTAGAGGTGTGCCTGATAAGAGCTAGCCTGAGAAATGACAGCCTCCTGAAATGGCTGTTTTCTTCAGATGGGCGGGATTGTAGACGTGGACTGCTGCTACGCATGGCCAAACTCACCCGGACATGATACATAAACGTCAGACGGGCACCGCTTCCATATGCACCGGAATTACCTTTATGGGACTTACCGGCAGGGCTACAGTGCATTCTTACACACGGCTCGTAGAGCCGTACCAGCCCCATATAAGGCATGTTTTCTTCAGAGGGGTAAGCCACCATCTCAGAGTAGGGTACGGTGGGAGGACTCCCTAAACATAGAGCTCACCACTACATAATGGGATATGGCCCTCATGCAGGTCAAACGTGTCTCTCGTAACGCATGCCTGAAATATACACAATTTAGCTATGTACATCAGTCTTACCTTACACCCTACCAGCTCAGAAAAATGGTCCCAGGAACGTGCCTTAGAAGCCCCAGATGCAACCTCGAACTAGCCACTTTTATCCACAGGGTTTGGGAATGTCCGCCACTGTTGCAAGCTTGGACGGAGGTCATGACACGGATATCCAAGATTGTCAAGGTCTATATTCCTTCAACACCACTTATTTGCCTTCTTTGAATATTGCCACGTATAAAGCGCAATAAACACTACCTGAAATTCAATGATCTTGCAAACATCCTCTATAAGTGCCTGATTGCCATGCACTGGAAGGCACCTCATCCCTCCACAATAGATAACTGGCTGCAAGTTACTCATAAATGGGGTTTGGTGGAAGCCCAAGCCATGACTAATGACCGTCGATTGTACGGTGGGCATACTGCCATTATGACATGGGATCTTTACACTCTCCGCCTACATTAGAACATACACCCACCTGTGGATGCCTGATATTACTATGCAATTGACATTGCACACATATAGACGACTATGTACGTTCACCTTTAATGCTTTCGGAACGGCCATTGAGACCGATATGCACAACTTCCCGATATGGGGGACCTGTCACCTGGGGATATCTCCTTCGCCACAAGACCCCTCCCCGCACGTAGAATACCTTACTCTCCCCACCTTCTTTCCTGTCTTAGAATCATGTTACGTTTATGGCATATGTGACACACTGCAATGTCCAGATGGTTTCTTTAGTTGTATCATAGTAATGTTGAGGTTAGGTAATAATATTCCGTTATGTACTAATGTTTATTGGACTATCCTGTGGCTATACAGACATACAGTGATCACACTATTCCCCTATGTGTGAACACTCCCAATAATGTAATATGCCTGTACACTGCTCCTATGCGTATGTTAAATTAAGATTTTGGATAAAACGCCAATAAAGATTTTTTTTAAAACATGAGTTGATACGTCCTGACTTTTCCAGCAAATACCCGACAGTCGATCACACACACATTCTTAGAGCATTACACCAAGACATGCTTGCAGCAAAACGCTTACATACAAGGGACAACAAAAAACACCTGGTCATCAGAGTAATTGCTGGTACCATTGGTTTACCCTATGTAATGTTCAATGAGTGTGAGACTGTCTCAATAGCATACAAATCATATTTGTACTCTACAGCAGAACAACGCTTTGCTCCCACAGAGAACATTCTCACTGATGTTCAGATGGCTATCATTAAAGAGAGACCTCTGGCCCAGGGGAAATGCATCATTGTTGTATTCCCCCATACCAGCCCTTGAGGCTGTTACTAAAGCTAGAGTTCCTAATGCTAATGCATTACATCCACGTTGGATCCATTAGGCAACATCTCTGGTGGCCTCTGATGATGACTATATTTTTGACTCAAAATTACAAACTCAAGAATTTTTGCAGTATGAACTTGAATACCCAGTCCCAGCAATCGGCACAAAACATCAAAACTCTGCCGCTTGCGCTGTCGTGAGTGGCTACATGAAGGATGGTGAATTCCATCCATAACACACCTATACGCAGACCTTAGGGGACCCTACTGCACAACCAGCAGAGCTCAGAGCTCTGGTGATGGCACTGGAACATGCAGATCCTGAACAGCTGACGCTGATTGTCTCTGGTTTGTATTATTGTGTCCAGTCCTTCAATGAATATCTGCATTACAGACGCTAGAATGGGGTCATAGATTAAAAAGCAAACACCATTAAACAGAGACTTCTGTGGGGGGAAAGTAGCAGATTTGAAGGAAACACTATCTAGTGTCTTTGTACATACACTAGGACATCACCTTTTTGCAATACACATTGCAGGCAATACCTTGGCTGATGAGGGAGCCAAATCAGCAGTAGCTACAACTTCTGTTGCTGCCATAACTCATTCTAGAACAAAATTAGATGTTGAAACACTGGCCGCTGTGAAAGCTTTGGCTGATGGCATGCCCTTACCAAAAGCATATCCTGCTAAATATTCCTACCGCATATCATGTCACAATACAGTCCTATCAGTTATACCCAGGGTGGGTAATCGTGTGATTCCCAATAAAGACCAAAGATCAGAATTGATCAAAGCAGCGCATGAGGGAGTTGCTTCTGTCCATGCTGGTGTGGTGGCTACAATATCATTGTTACAACCACTTTACTGGTGGCCAAGTCTTTACAAACAGACCAAGCAGTATGTCCTTTGTAGTGACACCTGCCAACAAACAAAAGGATCCACTGTCAAACAGCCACCGCAGACACCCCTCCTAATATCCAACAAATGATTACAATGTGTGTACTTGGACCATTGTGGTCCTCTGACACCTGATAGTTCATACAAATACATTTTAGTCGCTGTTGACTCATGCTTCAGATTTCTAAGGGTTTGGCCCACAACCCTCAGCTGATGCTTGAACTGTTACTAAAGATTTGCAAGTCTTTATGGCACATTTGCTGTTGCGGTTTTCCACTTGGACCAGGGCCCTGCTTTTGCCTCAAGGGGTTTCAGGGACGCCATGGCTTAGTTATGGGTCCAAATGCATAACTCATCTCAATTTCATCCTGACGGAAATAGTGTTGTGGAGCGATGAAACCAAGATTTAAAGCAATCCTTAACAGCCAAAGTATTAGGCACAGGTCATAGTTAACTTACACACCTTTATGGAGTCCAGAGAGCACTTAACAATCTGCCCAGAAGGTCCCGGGGGGGTACTTCATACGAATGTCTGTTTGGAATAGAAATGTATGTTCCAGATCTTGATGGTCCTGGAATGGAGGCGGCAGATACACCTTTTAACATAAACAAATGTGCCACTGTCTTACAGGACTTACAACAGTTCTGTGATGACAACGCATCTGCCAGTGCCACCTCCTTGGGAAAAGGGGAAGTACCAATAAGATCTACTGGCTGGATTCCAACAGTTGGGGATGTAGTGCATGAAAAGATTGCTGTGAAACAGGAGTTTGGTCCTTCTTCTCAAGCACCGGTTCCAGTCCTGGGAATACACCGTACCACCACTGCCTGTTTCCAAATAAAATTGCCTTGTCTCTATCGACAATGTCAAGCTACACCATATGGTCGATTCTGCACAGCAGACCTAGGGGACTCCTGGATAGTACCCAAATCCCTCTCCCTATAAACCAGGATGTTCCTCTACAGTTTTTAAGCAGCAACACTGACACCTCTCCAAGCTTGGGGAGGGTGGAAAATAAGCTTTCATTGATTCCACTAATTTCTATTACTACAAATAACACCAATAATATTGATCGATTTTATTCAAATTTAACACAAATGGATGGCACAGTCTACTCTAAACCATGAGGGAGACTTTGGCAAGTTCTCCTCTTTCAAACACGGCTCCAATTTTTCCACAAACTGCTTCAGGATGTTTTGTCTACATCAAGACACTTTCATTGACTCATCTGCCTCTACTGTAACAGGACTATCAAGAGCATGTAAGCTGATAATTTGTCTCAAAATTAACTATTTAATTCTTCCTTAGAATTATCCATGGCTCTTATTAACTGTACTTGTATTTGTCCTTTGGATTAGGTTTGAAAGTTCTACAGTTGAACTGGTGGATGAGGTCCTAAAACTATATTTTTCTTTGCACAAAGACCGCAGAGACTTGTCCCTAGTGAACATTTCTGCTATACCACTTCTTGAAGAGATTGTTTGGGATAAAGTAGTATTCAATGTATATGGCCCGGCGGAAGTCATTCAAATACCATATGTATTTAAACTTTCCAAGAATAGTGTATTTACACCCGGAGTAGTTTCTGATAATTGGGATGTGAAAACAGTTGATTCTATGATGTCTGATTTTGAAAATTATACCGTATTTGAAAATGAGAATGTTTATCAATCTAAAGAAAATTATGGAGATATGTTCTGTTATAATTTTTATGGACATCATTTCATTCACGGAGAAAGAACAGTGAAGAATATTTTTAATTACACGCAGTGGGAACACTGTCCAACTCCACCAGTGGGGAGTTCCAAAATGTATACTGTAAAGCTTGTATATTTTTCTGGCCACAATGTTAAAAACGCTGAGTCGTATTTTTTTTAATTGCCATTAATGGAAAGTCAACATGTTTTATTGAGCTACACAAAATTAATGTATTCGGATTCCTTTGTTTCCCGGTTACCTATTGAAAGCGATGAATATTGGTTGAAGTCAGTAGACTTGAAAAGTGTGTAGGCAACTAAACATTGGCAAATAAGAGGGAAGGAAGCTTTATTTAGTGCATGCCTGATATAATGTTCAAATGATATTTTTAAATGAAACTGTACAACAAACTAGTTGTGTAGGCTTGGCTAAAATGAAGGAATTTAATGCGCCCAGCATTACTGCCCGCAAAATTTTAGAAATGGCAAAAGTATATAAATGCATCTGAAGATCAGCTCGATGAATGAGTTCAGAATGGAACAGTTGACACATCACTTTCATGTCCAGGTAGGTGATTATCATGGCCTGTAGACACCAATGGGTGCCATACACGTTTTGTAAACTCCACGGGGGTTTTAGAACAAATAGGCCAGACCCTTGTTGTGTGTCCTCAGAACACTCCTGTACAGTGACAACAAATAGACACTCATTATAACAATAGTGGTAAATCCCACTTACTGCCAAGGTGACGGCCGCCAACATACCATTGCAGAGGCGAACATCAGTTCGCCATATTATGACACACACACACCAAACCCACAGAATACCGCCACAAATATATATCCGCCAGACCAAAGGTTAGTGTTAAACTGTCGGTATGAACACCCATACTGTTATGCCAACAAAACAACGCCTTCCACATTATGACCCACAAATAACCACAGCGGACATTCAACGGCGGTAAATCATTGGCGGTATACACCCACGCGGTCAGAATGGCCACCCAAATACAAAACAACACAAAATTGGGCAATACCAAAAACACACACCTGACACTGAAACACACACCACACCCACCCACCAACAGCACTACAAAACACACACCCACATTACCCACAACCCTTTGCTAACACCCAAAAAATACAAGAGATAGCCACGCAAATCATAGAGACAACTACACACACATCACAAACACCCATACATCCGTCACGCACCCCACACCCCACCACATTACTCAATACCCTCTGCACAACACACACCACACAACACCTATGTCCCCACAAAGGCACCCCCATTTCACTGATGAGGAATTGTGGGTCATGGTGGAGGAAATAGTCAGGGTAGAGCCACAGCTGTTTGGAGCACAGCTACAGCAAATCTCCATTGCAAGGAAGTTGGAGCTATGACGGAGAATCGTGGACCGGGTGAACACCGTGGTACAGCATCCACAAACAAGGGACCACATCAGGAAGAGGTGGAATGATCTACGGGGGAAGGTATGTTCCATAGCAGCAAGGCACCAGCTCGGTATCCAGAGGACTGGAGGGGGACCCCAACCTCCTCCCCAACAGCTGACAGCATGGGAGGATCAAGTCTTGGCAATACTGCATCTTGAGGGACTCACTGGAGTTGCCGGAGGACTGGACACTGGTGAGTCTACATTCACTATCTATCCCACATACATGCATGCCACCACCACCCCTCACCCTGACAACAATCACTCCACTCCATCCCACACAGTGCACCACCACAATTAACTTACCTGAATGCCAAGCTCTGCATGGCATACCCACTGCATGCGCATCCCTTCCAGCCTGGCATGTACACCCACCACCAATTCATGCACATCATGGAGAAATAACAATCCCATACACAGCACCATATAAAAACAAATGAGGCAGGGCAACAGCAACAATATAGGGGAAGCTAGGGATGCAGAATAAGTCATAGACATGTAACATAATACACCACTTACATCCCCAGAGGTTCCCAAGCCAATGTCAGCGGCGAGGAGATGCTACGACTACCCAGTCCCCCACCGAAGGATGCCCCGCATGATGACAGCAACTCTGGAGTTCTGGATCTGGATGAACTCCCTGACCCATCAGGGACCACTGGTCAATCGGATACCCCAGCTTACACCCACTCCACGAAAGAGCCTCCCCCCTCAGTACCCAACACCATAGCAGCCACTCAACATCCCCACACCTCTGTCCCCAGGACACGTCAATCAGCAGTGTGCCCACCTGTACAGGGACCCCAGTCCACACCTCACAGGCAAGACAATCAGGGTCCCGGGGTTAGTGAGCACACTGTTCAGGGGACACAGGCACAGGGGGCCAGGGACACACAGAGGACAGCTGTGCGCCGGGGGGAGGACAGGCCCAGGGACCGACTGTCCAGGAGGCACTCACTAATGTCCTGGGGGCTTACCAACAATCCCAGGACAAGATGTGTCAGGTGATAGACATCATGTAGGAGAACCAGCGGCTGCAGCAGGAACACCACCAGGAGATCAAGAAAAAAATCGCAGGCCCTCAACACCACCATGGTCTCCATAGGAGGGGTTCTGGGTGATCTGGCCAACATCATGAGGGACTACACATCACACCAGTGGGCTCCTTCCACTAGCCAGTCAACTGAACAGCCCTCCACATCTGCTGTAGCTAGGGGACAGGAGGCCCTGCCACAGGACCCACAGGCCACCAGCACCCCTCCCCCTGCAGAAGGTGAACCATCCCGCAAACATTCCCTACGACCCAGAAAGACACCAGCAACACTTGCCAAGACCAAGGCCACTGCCAGGAAATGAGACCCTCCTAAATGTCCCCCTTGTGTTCCACTCAATCACCTTCTCCACTTTGAACTCCCCTTCAAATGGCCCCTTGGATGCTGGACCTGTGCTACAAACAGACTGGACCACTACACTGGACTCTCCTCTACCATCACCCCATTCCATTGCACTGTTCCTTCTTAATTTTCACTTCAATAAATATCCTTTAACACAACTTGAGTAATAGTGCTTTATCTGACAGAAATGTGCAATGTTTTGAACTGTATCATCCTGTGCAATTGTCCAGAACTTTGTGATTACATCTAAAAAATGGGCCATAGCAGTTTGTAGTCATCACATCAGTACATAGTTGTAACCACACCCACATCTGCAAAATGAGAAGGCATAGATGACAGTCAGTTGTGATGCTAAGGAAGTGACTGCTATCATGCTACAGCCACACAGAAAAATAATTTATTAGAGGAATGGTCAGTTCCACTGTGTTACCTGTGTGTCATTGGAAATACTGCTGTATAATTAATGTCCTGTTGTCCACATCCTCATTCTCTTCCTCCTCATCCTCACTGTCCTCAGGGTCCACTGCTGCCACAGGAGCATTTTCACCCCCCTCCTCCTGCAGATAGGGCATATGTCGTCTGATGGCCAGGTTGTGCAACATGCAGAATACAACAACTATCTGGCAGACCTTCTCAGGGGAGTAGCAGAGGGATCCACCTGTCATATAGAGGCATCTGAACCTGGCCTCTAGGAGAATGAATGTCCTTTCAATAATTCTCCTGGTATGCCCATGAGCATCATTATACCTACTGTGAGCCCCTGTCCTCAGATTCCTTTCAGGGGTCAAGAGCCAGGGCAGGTTTGGGAAGCCAGAGTCACCTGCAAGAAGTGGGGGACAAACATTAGCCTTGCACAATGGCATCGGGGATGACTCCTGAAGGCATACACTGACATGCATTAGGTGGGGACTCATGCTCACCTATAAGCCACACCCTGTGCCTCTGTAGTTTTCCATCACATGTGAGATACTGCTATTCCTCAAGACGAAGCGTCATGCACCGACCCAGGATACTTGAAAGTGATGTGGTAGATGTACTGGTCAGCCAGGCACACCATTTGGATATTGAGTGAGTGGAAACTCTTCTGATTCCTGAACACCTGTTCATTGGCCCAGGGGGTGGGGGGGGGGGAGAATGCTATATGTGTTCCATCAATGGCCCCAATGCCATTTGGAAAATGTCCAATTGCATAGAATCCAACCTTCACAGTTGCCAAATCTTCTACTTGAGGGAAAGCGATGTAGCTACACATGTGTTTGAGCAAGGCAGACAAAATCCTTGCCAGTACTATTGAGAACTTGGCCGTGACATTCCTGCAGCCAAGCCCACTGTCACTTGGAAAGAGCCAATTGCCAGGAAATAGAGCACTGATAGGACCTTCACAAGAGGGGGATCCCAGTGGGATGACGGATAGCAGATATCAGATCAGGCTCCAATTGAGCACACAGCTCTGTGATTGTGGCCCTGTCCAGTCTATAGGTGAGTATTATGTGCGTGCCCTCCAGTGTAGCCACGTCCACAAGGCGTCTGCACACGGGGGCTTGCCTCCTCCTCCTATTCCTCTGTAGTGGTAAATACCTAAGGGACACAAGAGTGAGAAGAGAGTGACAAATTGAACAATGGAACCACCACTTCAGTGAACATTGAGTATGTATGTAACTGGACTATGTAAATGCAATGTATGTACAATTGACATCAATGATGCAGTCTTCATGGCGTTGGGCGCCATGGCGGAAGGCGGTCTTGCACCGCCGTGCTATTCCTCATTGGCTAAAATGGGTCTCTATGGAGTATCCAATGAGGATCACCGGCAGGGGTGACGGTATACACCGTCACAGACGTGACTGCCATTTTCTGACTATAATTTCACTTGATTCCTGACTTTCCATGGAATAACACCGCCACAGTGTGTGCTGCTGTGACCTTTGTCTGAAACCTGCCATGGCCCGTGTGACAGTGGAAAGGGCCCCCTGCCTTCACTTTAGAGGAGTTAGAGCGCATGGTGGATGGGGTCCTACCCCTGTATGAACAGCCGTATGGCCCTTCAGACCAACAGGTGAGTACACCATGGGGATGTTGCATGCAACAATTCTGCATGGAGATTTGTGTGTGGTGGCAGTGTGTTATTGGTGGAGGGGGTATGGCTGGTGGTAGTGTACATGCAGGGTTCCGGGTGATGTGTGTGCCTGATGAGGGGAAATGGTTTTTGTGGGCCATATGTGTGACAGGCTGGACTGTATGGTTAATGGTATCGTCCTGTCTGTGCTTCCTCTGCAGGTCAGCACCCATAAGAAGAAGGGATTGTGGTGTGCCATCGCCCGGGACGTGTGGACTCTGGGGGTCTACAGCAGGTAGAGCACCCACTGCAGGAAATGGTGGGAGGACCTGATATGCTGGGCCTGGAAGACTGCGGAGGCCCAGCTGGGGATGGCCTCTAAACAAGGGAGGGGTGCCTGTCGGAACCTGACCCCCTTGATGGACCGCATATTGGCGGTGGCCTACTCAGAGCTGGATGGGCGCTTGAGGAGAGCACAGAAGCCACAAGGGGGTAAGTCTAGTGTGTGTGACATCCATCTTTGTTGCCTGGCATGGGATCCTGGTGGTGGGTTTAAGTCAGTGGGTGCCCCTTAATGCCAGCTCATTCATTGCTGCATGGTCCAGCTCAGGGTAAATGGGTGAATAGAAAAATCTGGTTAGCTAGCTAGATGGCATTCCATGTCAGACAGTGCTTGGTAGGTCCCAGGAGGGGTGCAGAGGGCGGTGTTTGGCTCTCATCCAGCTGTGCTACCTAGCCAGTGGAATGACAGTGCCGTGCATACTGCTCACTCTTGGTCCCTGTGTGTGTGATGTGTATGACATCTGTGGTGTTGACCCAGTGCTCCCTTTCTTTCCCCCCCCCATTTTCTTCCGTCATCCTGTCCATGTGTGCATTAGCATAATCTGGCAGAGGAGCAGGCGCACCGGTGACTGAGGGAGCTGCAGCCCACAGGACATAGGAGGCAGAGTCCACTGATGCCGAGGGGACCAGTAGGACAGAGGGCCAGGGGAGCACCATGGCGGGGACAGGAGGTTACAACACTGACTCTGAAACCTCCTCCGAAGGAAGCTCCCTGGTGGTGGTGGACACCTCTGGAACCACCCCAGCTACAGGTACAGCCGCCACCCCCTGTACCAGCACCGCCCTCCCTGTAGACCCCACTTAGTTGCCTGTGCCCCCTCCCCCAGGAGGGTGGGCATCTCCTTTGCCCCAGGCACCTCAGGCCCTGCCCCGGTCAGCCCTGCTGCCCTCAGTGAGGAGGCTATTGACCTCCTGAGATCCATATCTGTAGGGCAGTCAGCCATAGTGAATGCCATCCTGGGGCTGACATCCCAGATGCAGCAATGCAATGCCTTCCTGGAGGGCATTCACTGTGGCTTGGTGGCCCTACAGAGAACTTTTCAGGCTCTGGCCTCCTCTCTGATGGCAACCAGTGTCCCTGGTCCTACCGTTCCCCCTCCAACTACCACTTCCCAGTCCATTTCCTCAACCCCAACCCATCCCATGGACACATACAGACAAGCATGCACACAAAACATCACACAAGAGTGTCACAGACAAACACAGGCACCAAACTTCAAGCCACAAGCACCCACACAAACAATAGACAGTTGTACACACAACAACATCCACTACCTCCACTGTCTCCCCCTCATCCTCCTCATCTCTCACAGTCACATCCACACTCACACCTGCATGCACTGCATTAACAGCCACCACCACCACCTCATGCAGCACACTCACCTCACTTGCAGGCACCTCCACAACATCCATCCACACGTCCTGTTTGTCGTCTCCCACCCAGTCTGCCCCCCTTAAGAAACACAAACTCTCGCACACAGACACACAACAGCCATCCACCTCACACACGCACACTGCTCATGCACATGCACCCAAGTCCAGCAGATATACCTCCTACAACCACTCCCTCTACCTCCCATCCCTCCTCCCACATCCCGCCCCAAAGTCACTAAGAAGCTTTTCCTTACCCATCTTGACCTCTTCCCTCCCCTCCCATCCTGCCCCTAAGTAAAGGGTCCCAACCACCCAGGCCAGCAACTCAGCCAACCAGTCTGCCACTGCTCCCATCAAGACATCTGCTGCTGGCACTAAGGGGCCCCTGAGTAGGACGGCAACCACTCCTAGTAAGACCACACCTCTGCCTCAAAAACTGAGATCTAGGGGGCGAAACCTAAGGGACAAAGGAGGGGGATCAGTGGAGGCACCTCCTAGACCTGGAGGCAAGGACACAAGTCAAATGACAAAGGCCAAGGGGGCTCGTCACAAGAAAGAACCCAAGGATCCCCATCCACCACCTGAGGGCAAGGAGCCCCCTCCACGACCTGAGAGAAAGGAGCCCCCTCCACCACCTGAAAGCAAGGAGCCCCCTCCTCCACCTGAGGGAAAGGAGGCCCTTCCACCAACTGAGGGCAAGGAGCCCCCTCCACCACTTGAGGGCAATGAGTCACCTCTACCACCTGAGGTCAAGGAGTCACCTCTACCACCTGAGGTCAAGGAGCCCCCTCCACCACCTGACGTCAAGGAGCCCCCTCTACCACCTGACATCAAGGAGCCCCCTCCACCACCTGAGGTCAAGGAGCCCCATCCACGACCTGAGAGCAAGGAGTCCCCTCCTCCACCTGAGGGCAAGGAGGCCCTTCCACCACCTGAGGGCAAGGAGCCCCCTCCACCATCTGAGGGCAAGGAGCCCCCTCCACCACCTGAGGGCAATGAGCCACCTCTACCACCTGAGGTCAAGGAGCCCCCTCCACCACCTGACGTCAAGGAGCCCCCTCCACCACCTGAGGGCATGTAGCCCACCCTCCAGACTATGATCAACATTCCCCTCTAGAGACTATTGGGCAAGGAGCCCCCTCCAGAACCAGTGGGCATGTACCCACTCCAGAGACTGTGGCCTATCGTTCCCCTCCAGAGACTATTAGACAAGGAGCCCCCTCCAGAACCAGTGGGCATGATACCCAGTCCAGAGACTGTGGCCTAACACTCCCCTCCAGAGACTAATGGGCAAGAAGCCCCCCTCCAGAACCAGTGGACATGATACCCACTCCAGAGACTGTGGCTTAACACTCCCCTCCAGAGACTACTGGGCAAGGAGCCCCCTCCATAACCATTGGGCGTGATACCCACTCCAGTGACTGTGGCCTAACACTCCCCTCCAGAGACTATTGGGCAAGGAGACCCCTCCAGAACCAGTGGACATGATACCCACTCTAGCTGAGGTGCCACCTCCCAACCTCCATTCCTCCTGAGGTGCCTGCCCATTTCCAACATGATGCCCGTGAACAGTGGAATCCGGATGATGGCAGGAGTGAACTTGGGGCTTGGACGATGCCCTGTGGCCATGTGGCTCTTTGGTACTTTGGACTGGCCATTGACCCAATCTGTACATTGACATCTACATTCTGATTTTATTATTCATTATGGTGGCTGTTGGCAGCAAATTACAGTGTTCATACTTCAGATTTTTGTCCATGCATTATTTGGTTGTGGGTCTTATAACAGTCGATTTACTCTGCAGCTGGTTATGTGTGTCTGGTGTGTGTGTATGGTGTGTGTTGTGTGTGTGTGTGTGTGTCACTGTCCTTTTCCTCCCTCCCTCCCTTGTATGCTAGGTGGCTGTGCTCACTGTTGTCGTCTTCTTCGGAGTTGGTGCTGCAGGACGGCCATGTCATCAGGAAGACTTGGAGTTCCGGTTCCATGGCGGCTGCTGAGTCTTCTGTGTCGCTGAAGGTGCGTCTTTTGTTTTCTGTGATGTATTTCCACCAGGCTTTTGATGGCGTTGCTACCGCCCCAGAAATCCTGGCGGGTTGCTATGTCATAATATGGTGGGTGGTACCTTGAATTCCACCCGGCTGTAGGTGGCTACCTCCGTGGTCGGTGGTGTTAACGCCTTGGCGGTTGGTGTGGTACATTGGCTGTCTATAGGAAGTCTCACCGCTATTGTCTTAATTTGACTGTAATTACCGCCAGGCTCTTGGCGGTATTACCGTCACTTTAACAGTGGCAGTCAGTACACCTTAAATGTCATAATGACCACCATAGTAGGGAAATTATGCCAGCAATGGTTGAAAAGTTCCTCACTAGATGCTGTTAAAGAACACCTCAGTCTCCTGTCTAATGATGCAGATTTACAGGACTTCCTGTTAGGCCCCAGAAGACAACGCCGAAAATGCTTCTCATATGCAATATATAGTGAGATTTGGAAACTTTCCCAACAACAAGCAGCTGCCCTGGTTAAGGCAAATAGATCAAGAAAACTTACAGAAAGCATTAGCCATTGTAGATATGGGATTAACACCCTGTCTGACTCGATATACACTTTAAATAACATTGTTTCTTCTGCGATAGACACAGTACAGAGTGACATGTCATCTTTTCATTATGGACAGAGTCAGCTAAGGTCCATTATGCAAGTTAGGTTGGACATTACAAACACTGAAAGCAGGTTGCGTTCCCTTGCAGCACCTTAGCCCAAGGGATATATTTTCAACATTTAATTTAACGTAACAACAACAAATAATGGCTAAGAAGGAAGAGACTTATGTCATGCTAAACATTGAGAAATTAGAAAAGTTGCCTTTTACTGTGGTGAAATACCATCTGCTGAATGACAAATACAAGGAGTTATAAATCTGCCTATTTCAACACTTCAATGCACATCCTGCTTGAAACGCATTCACATAGGCAGATATGAAAGGCTGGGAGATAGTTACATATACGAGGTGTGGGCGCTATAAAGTTGGAGTTCAGAAAAACATAGACGTAGTAATGCTTCACGTAGGTTTTAATATGTATAACTCCCCATCCATAAGCACCTTCATGTAAATCTCTCAACTGTCACCCTCAGCTTTCTTCAATTCCCGATCCCCGTATTCCATGTTCTGTTACCATAGTAAATGATTCCATTCAAGAACTGAATAATTTACTGAGAACATCACACATCTCTCTTCGACATTTAAACAAATACAAACATCAACATATTGAGACATAAGTAACTAAATGATAATTAACAATAGAATACTATAGACATGAAAACTAAATGAAAATTACTAATAAAAGAAAACAGCATTTCCCACTTTAAGCCATCAACAGTAAGACTTCATTTTATGCCCACCAATCCAAAATATAATCTTTAAAATATTCAGGAGTAAATTTCCTTCTATTACTCTTTCTTCCTTCATGCACAGCTCCTCTCATAAGCCTACAATTAGACCCTACTGATCGTTTATTCTCTACATTTTCACTTTGTTCTGAAGAGATCAAGTTTTTCTCAACCATCGCTTTCACAGGAACCACTCTGTTCAAATTCCATATTTTCCCATCAGACGTTTTTACTGCATTCCTAAAACATTTGATAATCATCAAAGGTCTGGTATATTTTGACCAATTCGCACAACCAACTGGAGCCTTGATCTTTACTACATCACCCGCCTTCACTTCCAATTCACAAACCTTCTTTCTTATGTCAAAATCCTGTTTTCTTTTAATCATTGTATTTTCCTCTCATCTCCTCCAGTTCATTTCATCCATATCAAAACTTTTCTTTACCCAGTCCATCCATCCTGGACAAAACTTGGTATTGGGCACCCTTCTTCTGAAAAGTTCAAACGGTGATTTCCCAGTTGACATGTGTGGAGAAAAACAATAAGCTGTTATTCTTCTCAAAAGCTCCTTATCCAATTCATACAATTTACCCTTGCCAGCTGTTATGCTTTCCTTTATATATCTATTTAACCTTTCCACAGGATGATAAATTGCAGATGATAACTGCAGATGATAAATTGCAGATTTTTTGTGTATTATGCCGCAACTTTTCAAATTATCTTCAAACTCCTTTGAACAAAATTGAGGGCCATTATCAGATAATATAGATTTAGGGAAACCTTATTTCCTAAAAACTTCTAAAAATGTTTTCACACTTGAAGATGAAATGTCTCGCACACTTTTAACCTCAACCCATTTTGAATACAAATCCATTAACACAATTAGATACGGAGTAAAATGTTAATTTTGCAAAGGTCCCACAATATCAATTGCCACTTCATCCCATGGTTTGTTTTGGTAACTTTCTACAAACTATAGGTATGTTATGAGTTTTCAATATGTTGTCACTACACAAACTCTTATATTTTCTTTCGTTTTCACAATCCCAAGATGACCATCATGAGCTTGATTCATAATTTTCTTTCGCAAGGAAAATGGTGGAATTGAATCTAGTTCCCCTCAATAACATAGACCTATCCATTGCCAATTCTTTTTTTTTATCAATTTCAAGTTTTTTCTTAAGCCACAGAAATTCCCATTTTGTATTGCTTCCATAACCTTGACTAATTCTGCATCATTCTCGAGAGCATCTTTCCACTCTTGTTCTGTTATAGTACCAGAAGTAATTTCACTCACATTACCATAAATTTCACACACATCTTCTTCCACCACTGGCGTATCACCACTTCCTCCAGTTTTCTCAGCATCAACCAATCTTGATAAACAATCTGCACCCACATTCGATTCCCCAGGTAAATATAGAACTTTGAACTTAAATTCTTGCAATCCAATAATCCATCTTCTTATGCTGGCAGAAATGCAATTCAAACCTTTGCTGTCAAAGACTTCAACTAGGGGTTTATGATCAGACAAAACCACAAAGTCTTTTCCCCAAATAAAATGTCTTAGAGCCCAGAAAATAGCTAAAGACTCTTTCAATAACAGAATAGTTTTTCTCTGCTTCACTCAATGATTTTGACATGTAAGTCTCTCAACTGTCACCCTCAGCTTTCTTCAATTCCTGATCCCTATATTCCATGTTCTGTTACCATAGTAAATGATTCCATTCAAGAACGGAATCATTTACTGAGAACATCACAGGCGCTTCCCTTTTCGTACAATTGTTTCAATGCCTTGAAAGAGGTCTTTCTCAGCGGTAGTGAATGCAAGACTTCTGTGAGTCATTCGATGGTTTGTAAACAGGTAACCTTGCATGTGGCATATAATGCCTCAACAGCAAACTTGGCTTGTTATCTGAATGGAGTTCCAATCCCCTTGATTAGACCTGCGTTCCAGGTGCTCTCAAATGGTAGCTATGTGCTCCTTAACAGTGAGAGCTGTTGTGGAATGCAAGCCGGAAAACCTTATGTTGTTTCGGTCTCCCAAATTGTCACATGGTGTGGGAATGTCCTTATGCCCCCAAACAACAATGAAAATTACCACAGATTTGGCCTCATATTGCTACTTCAGATGTGAATTTTGACAAGTTGAGCTGACTCAAGGTTTTATTGTTTCAAAAACATGTGACACTTACATCTGCACACAAGATCTGTCCTTCAAGTTGCAAAGTAATCTGCAGTCACTTTTAAATACAAACTTTCTGAGAAACTTTGGTGAACTCATGGGACGGATATTCAACACGTCCAGAACTAAAGGAATCACGCATTTCTTTAGGGCTGTTGGTTCTGGGTCCATTCACTGCTTCTCCTCTATATTTGGCTTAATACCTTTTTTCCATACACTCAATATTTTCAAGTGTATTCAGGGGATTTCTGACTACTTTGGCTATAGTAGGTGGCATCTTGCTGTTGCTACTTTTTCTGCACAACGGCTGTCCCTTCACAACAAGGAGTATTGAAAGCGCTTCCACCAGTGCAACTGTATCATGAACGCATGATGAAGTACTTCGAAGCACCACTCCTGGAACTACTGGAATGTGATTGGTCTCTGTCATTCCGACTGGTTTTGGAGTGTGTGCAGCTCGTGTTTCGATGCCTTTGGTGTCTCTTTGAATGTGCATTGAAAGTCTGTCTTTCTACGTGGTGCAAACTTTCATTGGACACTGATCTGTTGATGTTCTCAATGAGGGCACATTACCAGACATGTGCGTTGAGGGTGCGTTTGCTACGGGAAGCAGTCTATGACTTGCCGTTTGTGGACAATGCAACTCTTAACTCAACATTGGTCACAACATGGAAGTCTGCTGCCTCAGCTGCAGCTCAGTCTTTGGAACACGAGTGCTCTATGATTTTCCTTGGCAATGATGTGGATATTTTACCACCTGCCGAAGTGGAACATTTCGTGGCTTCAATTGTTCCGAACATAATTGGTGATTTTAAAAATGACACTGACTTTTGAATTTGGCTTTTTTTTGGCGCTACTACTAAAGTTTTACATTATCCTTTTTAACTCCTGCTCAAGTGTCTTCCAACTTTTCATTATTGACATTAATGTTTATATGTTTTATTTATAGTTCTTAGTAGCTTTTATTCACTTTAGGCTTTTGATCCACCTTTGAACCGCAAGGGGAGGGTGTTGTATAGCTATTTTAGCCATATTTTAGGCAAGTTATTTTAGCAAACTGGGCCTGTTGTTGTGCACTTTAGCCCACATTGTAATCAGCATTGCTTTATTTTTCTAGCATTAGCCACATTTGCGTTGTTGTTTTATTTTCTCTATCTATTTGTTCCTTCGCCTAGGAAAGCATCATGCTCTTAGCATTGCACTTTGTGCTTTCCTGAAGGCTGCAGTCAGATAGGGTTGCCGGCAAAAGTGGTACACTGTCTCTGACATTCACAGTAACATACATATCCTTACATGGGGACATTTTTCCTAAAACATCCATTATTTTATTATAAAAAACACGTCTCTGTCCCATGCACTTTAGAGGGAGATTCCAGCCAAATGACAACGACTGCATGTGGATTGCCTTCGCTACACCTGTTTGCTTAGACTACAGAATCCCTGGCCTATATGGAGGCAGTGTCTTGCTAGACTACAGGCTTCCTTGCTCAGGTATGGGGGATGATTTCTTCCCAGGGGGGAAACCTGAAGGGTGGATTAGGACTTATTATGCTGTGCTCTAACATAGCATAGGTAGGAAAGGTATATATCACTGCTAGCAACAGAATGGTGGGACTGTTTTTGTGTTTCACACTCCTTGTCACCATTTTGCTTTTAGTGTGCTTTATCATCCTAGTTATTGCAATACATGCCATTTCATCTAAGATGCAGTTACTTCAATAAATCCTTATTGAACTACATTGTGCCTCTGTCTTTGCCTGTGTGAGGCTAATGTGACTGAGAAAATAGATCGACCACTATTCCCCTGAGCAGTCTTTCTTGTCATGTGTCCAGCTGCCACAATCATCCCTGCTCTTAGGCAGAGATGAGGCGCTGCTAGTAAGCCAGAAAGCCCAGATTAGGCCGTCAGATGTCACATGGTGTGGCAAATTCAGGGGATTCTGCATCCCAAATCCAGTAGCCTCATTAGGATAATGAGAACCTACTCAACAGTATAGGTACTGCAATGTTTATATGTTTATTGTGTTCACTTCTGATGTATCGCTTAATATTGAGCCTCCAATTCTGTTGATACTATTGCTAATGTACCAGTATTATGTAAGATGCACTGTGCAGGTGTTTAATAAAAAGATTATCAAAATAAATAAATGCATTAATAAGATGTTCATGAAAAATGTTTCTTTGCAATGAATCATCTTGAGATTTAAAATAAAGTACATTTTAAATGGAGTCTAATATTAAAATTATTGGTTAGAAGTTGCCACCCAGGGTGCAAACCCCATATTCGGTACGTGATAAAAATAAGAAATTATAAATAAATCTCTTTATCATATATATATATTGCCTAGTGGTGGTTGCCAGTAGGTAGTTATAGTTAGGACCTAGTTTCTATAAAAAAATCATTGTTTTGTTTTGCTAATAACGTTTGCACTGTTTGATGAATCTTCACGAAACATTCAAAGAGAATAGGACACTCACTTCAGATCTGTCTGGAAAGCTTTGGGGTGATCCGTCAAGCAGAAGCGGAAAAAAAGGGGGGGGTCCCAAAACACTATTACCCATTCACTTTTCATAAGGATTTTGAACAGCGATAGAGCAGAAACCATTCGACGGAATTACACCAAATTTGGCAGAATGCTAGGGCCTGGTCCAGAAAGTGACCTTTTTCTGATTTGGCGTAAAGCCATTCAGTAGCTTTAGAGAAATTAAAGAAAATCCAAATTTGTATTTATAGGGACGCAATGGCTCTGCGAACCCTTCCATTCTCATGCTGAGATCTGATTGGCTGCTAACAGTTGAACAAGGAAGTGTTGGCAGCCATGTTCGGACTCGTCTTTAGCCAAGTCCAGAAAAAAGTTTACAAAATAAGAAAAGGGTCCGGGGTAGGGACACCCTGACCCGTTAGCTCTGGTGGTGGAGTCCTAGAGGAGCCCCCAGGGCAAAAAAGCATTTTCTTAAACAAATGTCAGCGGACGTCGCTGTGGATCCATGGATCTGCTGAAAATTTCCCAATAAAAACAAGCACAGGCTCCCAAGCTTGTTTTTTTAATAAGCCTTGGGGTGGGCCAGGTCCTGGGGACATTGTTATTTTAATGCAGAGGCCATCCAGCCCTCACGGTGCCCTAGGAACCACCACCTTCCCTGTGGCTACAAACAAATTCAATGCAGGGGGATGCCTGCCTCATCCAGCCCCAGGGAGGTTGTGGTTCCGAGGGCAGCGGCCACCTCCCCAGGGCTTTTAAATAATATGACGTGAGGTCCCCTGTGCCCCACGCCCCCACGGCCCCTGGGACCACCACCTCCCTGGGGATTTTATTAAATTTAATGTGGGTGGCTGCGTGACCCCCAGCTGCCCTGGGGACCAGCACCTCCCCGGGGCACATAACAAATATGATCCCGGGGGCCGCACAGCCCCCCCACTGCCCCGGGACAGTGACCTCCCAGGGGCTATAATAAAACAGTGATGGAGGTCCATTTTGGACTCCCGCATGCCCGGGGACCACCACTTCCTCATGGCTAGGCTTTTTGGAGGGGGGCTGTGTGGCCCTGGGGACCACCACTGCCCAGGGCTGGCTCCTGCTATATCCCAGGGTGCCCACCCCCATGACACAGATGTTTGGTTTTGCTTGGCAGGAGCTGATAGCTCAAAACAATGTCCGGTTTCTGCAAGAGAGGGCTGTCAAACTGCTCTCCCTTGCAGAAAGTGGAGGGTTCATACTGAAAGGTGATCTCACTCTTTATAATTGACAAGTACAGTTTTCTTTTCTATTTGTCCAGAAATATCTCATTCTAAGTATATAATTCACCAAAGCCTAAAAAACTCCCTTTCTCTCCCGCTCACTTTCTGTCTCCTTCTCTCAATTTCTCTTTTTCAAGCTTTTTCCCATTCACATGCCCACTCAGAATCTTATGCACTCACTCACAGATCCACTCAGACACTCATGCACCCACTCACAGACCCCTCAGCTTCTCACACACAGACCCACTGAAACCCTCAAGCACTTACTCACAGACACTGACGCACCCACTAAGACACTGATGCTCCCAGTCTTACACCCAGACAGACACTCATGAGAGTGAGTATTTAATCAATTATGTCACAGTCCAGTGAAAAGCCCTGGTGGGGCATACAGAGACCTACAAGCCCCAGAATGCCATGACAGAAATTAAATTCAGGTATGTGGAAAGAACCTGAGAACACGGAACTAACCTACTTGAAATGCGTTTTTGGGTTTTGGATGTTACTGAACATATAAATGGAATTTATATATATATATATATGCCACTATACTCCCACTATACTCCCATCATGTCTCAGTTGCTTTAATCGAGTCTCTACATGACAACATATACCTTAACGTTCAAGGAACAGCATCTCATGTTTCTGCTGCTATGGAAACATTATCTGTAAATATGAAATGACCACAAATGAACGGGATGTCATGCATTATCAAGCAGTTATAGAGTATGAGTTTAAAATAGAACAATAGTTATAAAAACAAGAGACTGCTTTCTGTGGTGTGTCTCATGTGGTGAGCTTGGTATTTTAGGTTATGGCAGTGCACTCTGATATACCTACACTCCTTTCCCATAATTAGTTTAGAACCAGCATGATTAAATGCATAGAAGAAAACTAAGAGAATTGGGTTTGGATTTGCCAACAGAGTGGCAACATGGTCCCGAATCCAGCTTGGGTCACAAGTATCTGAATAAAAGCCTTCCTCAGGTTATTATTGAAAGCAAACACAGTACTATATTACTTGAACAGTTACAGAATAAGGTAAACAGTGAGATAAAGTAGCTCAAGTAATGAAATATGAAGCTGTTGCAAACTATTGTATCATATAGACAGCCAATACCCCGAATAACCACAAAAATGCCCAGCAATGTGGCGAAGAATAGATGGGGGATTGTAGGTAAGATAATTTGCTGGTAATCCTTATTGTATGCTTTCTTCTATATCTGACATCACCCCACAGTAATGTCCTGCAAAGCACCTGTAGACATTTTTGTTTTATTGTTCTGGTTGCCCGTACCTAGTAAAGTGAAGCATGAATAAGAAAAACATTTAAGGAGTGTACTTACAATGTGCTATGCCAAGGATGTTATTTAAGAGGTTATTTAAACATATCCTGAAACAAGCTATTTGTTGAGTTAAGTATTTTTTGTATTGAAGAATCACACAGCAATAACAAAATGGAAAAGTAATATTACAAAAGAACTATACATCAAAGTTACTGTAATTATTTAGAAGAAGAAAAACTTATATAAAGTAAAAAATGGTTATTATTTTATATAAAAAGACAGAGAAGTAGTGGGTAAGTAAGAGGCAGACCAGAAAAAAGCAAGGGGAAAGAAAAAGGGAAGGCGGATAGAGAGAAAGGGAAAAATATCCAATCAAGGTAATTTTAAGTGTGAAGAGAGATAGGAAGTAAAAAGTAGCCAATACAAATCCGCTTTGATCTTCTGTTGTAATGAGAGTGAGGATACAGTGTGAATTTTGTGTTCATCACATATAAAGTTCCGACATGTTAAGTCTGATAATTTAGATGTATCTTTCCAACCAGAAATTATAACTTTAAAAGCAAGTGCAATAAAAATGTCAAACAGTAAAAAATTGGGGTACAAATTATGGAAGTCAGAGGACAAAGCTCTTGAGAAAATATTTTGGAATAATAACACTGTATCACATTTGAAGATCTTTAAACATTTAGACCAAATAACTTTCCAGAAATCAGACACATGAGCACAGTAATATAATAAATGACTTAAAGTACCATTATATTCGGAACATGACCAACAAAGTGGAAAAGCAGATACGTCAAATTTAAAAATACATTATAGTGTGATAACAACCCTGTTGTACATAAAAGATAGAGATTGTGTAATGCGTGTAGCTTTGGGTGTGTTGAATATTCTAAGCCAAGGTGTGTCCCAGAAATCAACAGAGAATGATGAGGAAAGGTCATTCTCCTTCAGTAGTTCAATGGAGTTTTTGGTATGCACAGAGGTTGGTGATAATAATGTTTTATATATACAAGCAGCTTTAGGAATAGAATAATGGTAAAAAATATCTAAAGGTGTCAAAGGGTTCATTGGAACTGGGGAAGTAGGTAAATTATGAATAAGTAAAACTAAACCTACAGCAGAGGATATTTGCTAATAGTTCTTTAAAGAGAATTAGGTAAACAATATTTTATTTGTAATTGGGGAAAAGGTATAACAGAATTATCTGTTACCATTTGGTGAACAAGCATAATGCCCTTCTCCTTCGTGTGTTTAAAATAAAAATATTTGTGGTGACATTCGAGGAATTTATTATACCAAAAGGTTAGAAAGCATTATTGGAAATCTAGATCAGCCAAAGATATGATAAATAACAAATGCTGAGAATATAAAAAAAAATAGATTTTTGGATATAAAAGTACAATTAGACATATGAATTATATCCTTGAATGTGCAGTCATTTAGTAAGGATTGTTAAAAAATAATCCATCGGTGTACGGGTGGATCTTGACAATCAATAATAAGAGCATAAAATTGTCGAATTAAAGAATCAAAATGGTGAAGCTTAAAATCAGAAAATCGAACTCTCCTTTCACTTTTTGGGCATAAAAGTTTGGATAGGGCAATACAGGAATGTTTATTGTTCAAGAGAAAGTTTGTACAAATAGAGTTAATTTGTGTAAAGTAGTAATTAGGGCTCTTGAAGGGTAACATGGAAATTGTATAATGGACATGCTGTACAATTATAATTTCAATAGTATCCAGTCTTCCCCACCAACATAAATGTAGAGGAGATCACTAGAAGAATAATGTTTGTTATTTCAATTTTAAAGTAGTAAAGTTATGGTTGAGTGTGTTGGGGAAGGTAGGAGAAAACCGGACACCAAGGTATTTCATTTTGGAGGGGCACCATGTAAAATAAGTGTTGGCCAACATGTATTGGTAACAAAAGGAATTTATTAGTAAGATTTCAGTTTCTTGTAAAATAAAAAAGGATCCAAAGAGGTCAAAGTATTGGAAATGAAAATAAGAACATCATCAGCATACGCTGATAGCTTAATCTCTAGAGTGTTGTGTTTAAACCCGGAGATAAGGGGATTGCAACCAATGCATTTAAGGAATGGTTCTAAACAAAGAACAAAAATCAAAGGTTTTGAGGGCAACCCTGCCTACTACCTCTATGTAAAATAAATCAAGGGGAAAAATGACTATAGAGAAAAACACTGTCACAAGGGGCCGAGTATAATACTTTTATGAATGAGATCAATTTTTTACCAAATCCAAACCACTGAAGAGTGGTGAACATGAATGGCCAGTTAATGTGGTCAAATGCTTTTTTAGCATCTAGAGATAAGACTTCCCAGACAACACAAGAATGTTAGAAAACATCCTGGCATTATCTGCAGCAAATCTGCCTTTAATTAAACCAGATTGATGAGCATTGCCAAGAAAAGGAACAGTGTTTTCTTCGTGGGTTGCTAGAATTTTGGCAAATATTTTGCAATCATAATTAATCAATGAAATAGGTCGATAGTTTTTACAGAGAGTGGGGTCATTATCTGGTATGGGAATAAGAACAATCCAAAATAATTTAAAATAAAGAAATGAAGGAGAAGGAGCCCTAATAAGTTAGGGGCAAAAAATGATGAAAAAGAGGCATCTGAAACTTCTTGAAGGGTAATGTCAGCTTCTAATTCTTTGGAAATGTTAGGGAAGGAAGGAGGTTTGGAGAGACCACTACATCGTGCCTTTATATTATGTTCTAATAGTGTGGTACATTCTGTGTATAATGCTTTGTAATAGGATTGGATACATTGGAGATATCAGAGCTGGAGATTGAAGAGGTATTATTAAATTAATTGTGAATGGGACCAATATTTTTGCTTTCTGTTCTAATTTTTTAATAATTAGCCAACATTTTAGCAAGTCTTATTCAGACAACCATGGAATTTAGATTTGATATTAAGTAAAATGTTACATGCATCAATGGTGGCAAGTTTGTTGAGATTAGATTTGGATGTAATTAATTCATATATAACAGATAAAGGCTCAGAATTGAAGAACGTATGCTCAAGCGTTGCTGAATTTGCTGAAGTAAAGTAAGATACTCAGAGTTAAACCTTTGTTTCTTTTTAGCAGAACAATCTATAGTAAAGGCCCAAAAAGAAGCTTTAAAAGCATCCCAGTTATTAAGAATGGATATATCACTAGGCTGGTTAATTTGAAAAAAAATCAAAATAGAAGCAGAGATTTCAGCTGGAAAGTTTTCATCAGATAGTAGAGAATTTCTAAATCTCCAACAACCACTTTTGGAGTCAGTAGGAGATAAATCAATGGAGGCCAGAACTGAAGCATGGTCAGAAATAAAAATGGAACCTAATTTGGATGATTGGATAGAGGGGAGCAAGGATTTTGTAACCTAAATATAATCAATTATGGACTTGATATGATGTACATTAGAAAACAATTTAGACTCATTTGAATCAGAAATACAAGTTTTCCAAACATCAAACAGTGGACTGGTGTCCCAGAAATCAGAATCAGATTTAATTGGGCCATAGATATTGAACAGGAAAACATATTTATTATGAATAATGGCATTGCCCAATACCCATCATCCACCAGCATCACATTCAGTTGCTACAATCTGGATTTTCAATGTTTTATGATAATAAATACCAACACCACCCTTGTGATTAATATCAGGGGAAAAGAAAAACCAGACCAACCCATTGTCATTTCAAATTGAGCGATTCAACATCATTACAATGAGTTTCCTATAGGAATCCATTATGGAAATTAAGTTGAAACAAATGTTTGTCTTTTTATCTGATGACTCAGACCACGGATGTTCCACAAGACAATGCTAAACATATTGGGTCTACAAGGAGAAGGGAACAGGTACATGGAGGACAAGCTGCAAAAAATGAAAGGGAGACAAATGACAGCATATATTATCAGCAAAATAAAGCATGGGTGAAGTAACATAATGATTTTGTATAACAAATTAACTATCCCATTAATTGGAATGAAAAAGAGTAGACGATTGAAAGGGGAAGGGGAGTATAGATAAATGAAAAAAGAGACAGTTCAAGGATGGAAATCTAGTTCTGAGAAAAAGACTATTGAGAAGTAGCATGGGATTAGTCAATACCAGAAGAAGAACAAAAGGAGAGAAATGAAAAGTACAAATTATAATGAAACAGCCATAAAGTTGAAAAAATCAGGAGTGACAAGAGAACAGTCGCATATCAAAGTATTTAAGGCTGCTGAATATTAGTGTCCATAGTATGAGGGGAAAGTTAGAAGAAACATTTTTATTTTAGCAGGGTCACCAAAGGATCGTGAGGAGCCTTCATAGGTGATTTTGCATAAGCAAGGGTGAAGTATGCCATAACGGATGTTGAGCTGTCGCATTTGAAGTCGAAGGGCAATGAACTCCTTTCATCTGGCATTAGTCACATTAGAGATATCTTGGGAGATGAATATCCCATGGCCAGACAAGATAATGTTTTTCTTTATCAGCTTTCAGGGCACATAGAAGATCTGTGTAATCCAAAAATAGCAAAGTGATGCCTCTTGGCTTTGAAGAGTGAGTATGAGGATGACCCCGATGGTTTGCACATTGAATATTAAGAGAAGGAGAGTTTGGAAGTCCAAGAAGATCTGGGAGGAATTTCTTCAGGAATCTAAGAAGGTCAGGGCCTTCGACAGCTTCGGGCAATCCATATAAACAAAGGTTATTCCATCTAGTCCTGTTTTGAAGGTCCTCTGTATGTAATTTGAGTTTTAGGATTTCCTGTTCAAGAATTTCAGTAGCCACATCCTGAAGATTGCTAACATGTTCGGTCATTTTACATTCCATAAAGATCTATTGGTCTTCAGTTTGTTGAAACTTGTCATTAGTGGCATACATGAAAGGTTTTAGACCCCTCACCTCATCAAGGATGTTGTCTAAGACAGGATTGTGAGGTGACATAACAAGTGACAGAGGATAATTTTTTACCCTTTTAGACTTTGTGCAAGAAGATGCAGCTTCAACAGTGGCAGGTAGGTCACTAGCCATTTTGACGTAGTGAACATTATGATGAGGAACCTTCTGGAAGTATTTGGTCCTGCCCATACAATGCAGTAATGACGTAAAAAAGAATATAAGGGCAATTGAATGTAGGATAGTGACCTCTAAATGTAGAGAGCAATAGGAAATCAGTATTAAGTTATCTTTAAAGCCTGACTGGTAAATGAGAAAGGAGAGTCAAATCCTCCAAATTCCAAGTATGCCGCAGACCATTCTTGAGGGAAAACTCCCAAAATTCTGTACCAAAAATGCAAAGTATACGGTGACGGATATAGGAACAGAATAGCAGAACAGAATCACATCATTGTCTTCAATCTTAGGTCTACCAAAGTGATATATATATTGGCATTAGAAATGCAGGCTTAAGATTTTTGTTCATGTTAATTTCTCAGAAAAAGCTTGAATCTGTGCCCAAAATGGAAGTATGAGCAGCGTGCTAACAAAATGGCAGCCGCTCTTGAGGTATTATAAGTCACAGTGTTGGACCTGGCTTTTTGACAGGGTCATCCCCAAACTTTTTGCCTTCCTCCTTTTCTTTTTCTGACCTCAGTTTTGCTGGTTTTTAGACTCTGCGCACTTTACCACTGCTAACCAGTGCTAAAGTGCATATGCTCTCTCCCTTAAAACATGGTAACCTTGAATCATACCTGATTGGACTATTAATTTACTTATAAGTCCCTAGTAAGGTGCACCCTGTGTGCATAGGGCTGGTAGATTAAATGCTACTAGTGGACCTGCAGCACTGGTTGTGCCACCCACTTAAGTAGCCCCCTTAACCTTGTCTCAGGCTTGCCATTGCAAGGCCTGTGTGTGCAGTTTCACTGCCACCTCGACTTGGCATTTAAAAGTACTTGCCAAGCCTAGAACTCCCCTTTTTCTACATATAAGTCACCCTTAATGTGTGCCCTAGGTAACCCCTAGAGCAGGGTGCTGTGTAGGTAAAAGGCAGGACATGTACCTGTGTAATTGTATGTCCTGGTAGTGTAAAACTCCTAAATTCGTTTTTACACTACTGTGAGGCCTGCTCCCTTCATAGGCTAACATTGGGGCTGCCCTCATACATTGTTGAAGTGGCAGCTGCTGATCTGAAAGGAGCAGGAAAGTCATATTTAGTATGGCCAGAATGGTATTACAAAATCCTGCTGACTGGTGAAGTCGGACTTAATATTACTATTCTAGAAATGCCACTTTTAGAAAGTGAGCATTTCTTTGCACTTAAATCTTTCTGTGCCTTACAATCCACGTCTGGCTGGGCTTGCTTGACAGCTCCTTGTGCATTCACTCAGACACACCCCAAACACAGGGTACTCAGCCTCACTTGCATACATCTGCATTTTGAATGGGTCTTCCTGCGCTGGGAGGGTGGAGGGCCTGCTTTCACACAAAGGACTGCCACACCCCCTACTGGGACCCTGGCAGACAGGATTGAACTGAAAGGGGACCTGGTGCACTTCTTAGCCACTCTTTGAAGTCTCCCCCACTTCAAAGGCACATTTGGGTATAAAACAGGACCTCTGCCCTACCTCATCAGACACTTGCTGGAGAAGAAACCTGAACCAGAAACTACATCCTGCCAAGACGAACTGCCTGGCTGCTCAAAGGACTCACCTGTCTGCTTTCTACAAAGGACTGCTGCCTTGCTGTTGGCCCGCTGCCTTGCTGAACTCTTGTCTGGCTGTGAAAGTGCTCTCCAAGGGCTTGGATAGAGCTTGCCTCCTGTTCCCTGAAGTCTCAGGACCAAAAAGACTTCCCTTTTTTACTTGGACGCTCCGTGCGCTGAAAATTTTGACGCACAGCTTGTTCCGCAGCGAGAAAAACGCCGCACACCGACGCTGAGCAACGCGACGCTTGGGGGACGACCGGAAATCCGACGCACGGCTTCGCAAGGACAACGCCGCCCGACCTCTAGAGGAGAAATCGACGCGACGCCTGCCGTGAGATCGTAATTTCAATGCGCAGCCCCGCAGAACGACGCGCAGCGGGAAAACAAGCAGGAAAATCCACGCACAGACCCGGGACATCTGGTAATCCCCGCGATCCACAGAAAGAGACTGTCCGCGCGCCGGAAAACGACGCACGACTTCCCCGCATGGAAAATAACGACGCAAGTCCATGTGTGCTGGGGAGAAATCGACGCACACACTCTTTTTCCACGCACCTCTCCTTTTGTGGCCCTCTGAGGAGATTTTTCCACTCTAAACCAGGTACTTGTGCTTGAAAGAGACTTTGTTTATATTCTAAAGACTTAAGACACTTTATATCACTTTTCAGTGATATCTCTACAATTTCCCATTGCAACTTTATTCTTTTTGACCTACAATTATCCTGATAAATATTATATATTTTTCTAAACACTGTGTGGTGTATTTTTGTGGTGCTATATGGTGGTATTGTATGATTTATTGCACAAATACTTTACACATTGCCTTCTAAGTTAAGCCTGACTGCTCGTGCCAAGCTACCGGAGGGTGAGCACAGGCTGATTTTGGATTGTGTGTGACTTACCCTGACTAGAGTGAGGGTTCTTGCTTGGACAGAGGGCAACCTGACTGCCAACCAAAAACCCCATTTCTAACACAGTCACTGTGCTGGTAAAGAAAGAGGCTTCCACAGTGTTAAAATAAAGCAGTACAGTTCAGTAAGTCCGAGGGCATATTTCCAATGATATCTTTGTCCTGTCCCTACTGCAGCTTTCTCTGTCAGCAGGAATTTAATGAAATAAGTGGCGCGCTATTAAAATGTCAGCCACTCGTAAATGACTGAACTCACCACTGGGGTGCCGGGACACAAAGAAGGCTCTTTGGAGTGCACCTGCAAGAGGATATTGCAAGGGAGACAAGAGTAGCATGAGGACATGCGTGGAATAGATGAATACAGGCTGGAGTTGGCTTTCAACTGTTTTCTTTGGGGGGTCACTGTACACGGGCAAGGGACCACTGGAGACATATACATGTCATTACAGGAATTCTATTTTTTTTACTGTGACATGCATATGCTTGGGACCAGGGTAGGTCAGACATGGGTGTGGACACAGTGGTACACAACACAAATCAAACACATACACAACTGTCATTATGGCATCAGTATTCATTGCCAAATGAATGCTGACACCGCAATGATGGTACATTCACGCTTGTCAACTGTGCTGATGGGAACTTGTACATGTCATGCTGTGCCTTGAGGTGTGTGTGTGAGTCAGTATGTGTGTGCTGCGTTTGGCATTGTGAGGTAGAGGGAAGTGTAGTGAGTGATGTGCTCAGCTGCAATATATCTAAGTTTGACGTGTAAAAGACCGTCACCCTGATGGTATTTTTGGGCTTGCCGCCAACATGGATTGGCGGTAAGACTTCTAAGATCCAAATCAGGCCTTATATTCCAGAAACCTTAAGAAAATATGTCACCTAGTTAAATGCACACCTGCAGCACCTTAAAATTAGACAGGCCTCAATCAAAATTACATCACATAGAACGTGAATATTGACAAACCAGCTGCAAAGCAGACAATCAACTTTTATTTTAATAAAGAGAAATCATATAATCATAACTAACATTGATCTTTTTTAAAAACAAAATGGAGATCATGTATGAAGCAACTTAACTTTTGTATTAAGAGTAAAATAGATTACTTACATATCAAGAGTACTTTTATTGTAAGGCATGAGACACTAAACCACGGGCACATTGGATAGGTGTAAATTACTTCCCATTTAGTTGCAGAGGCATAGCACTTACTCTGAGGGAACATATTGAACATGTCACTGAGCACAACCATTCGGCCTCTGTAACTGAGATTGGAGTGAGAGAAAATGTTCAACAAATAAAATAACTTACTCCCTTCACCAAGGACCTCTGTGTTTCATTTCTTTGGGGTGTCAAACATACATATATATGTTGCTGCAGACATGCCTTCCATTTCAAATGTAAATAGATTAAGGGCCTCATTATGAGTTTGTAGGTACTAGGACCACCAAACTCGCAGTGGTGGTCAGACTGCCGAACTCCTGCCAGTCTGAACACCAGATTATGATCCTGGCAGTCAGACCGCCAGGAGACCACCGCCTCTGCCAGGATCAGGGATCCCAGTGGGTTGGCAGCAGTCAAAGTCGTGCTCATCCACGGAGGAATTGAGTTTTTCACTGCTGTGCTGATCACAACTTTCCTTTCTACCAGCCTTTTCATTGTGGGGTCCCTGCCATGAAAAGGCTGCTGGAAATGCAGAAGTGGAGGCCAGAGGAGGGCCCCTGCACTGCCACGACCATGCTCCCTGCCCGCACCCTCAGAATGTGCACTGTCTGCTATCTGCGCATTCTGAAGGTGCTGTGTGCAATGGCATTGGCCAATGCAGCTGAATTGTTTCTAGTGGGCTGACCAGCGGAAACATCGTAATACAATGTTTCCACTGGTCAGCCTGGTGGAAACATTGTAATAAGATGGTGGTGAGGCCACCTCCTTGACAGCCACCTCACTACCACCGTATTGGAGTTGTGGCGGTTCAACTGCCCAACTTGTAATCAGGTCCTTAATATCCATCAAGGACAGGCAAGTAAAATTGAACCCATTCACCCTAAAAGATTTTCTAATATAGACATTCTTACCCAAATAACAGAAACCTGTAAGCATGAACCTTTACTTTTCTACGATGACACATACCTTTTTAAAATAATTTTACTGCTTCCTACTCTCCAAAATCTGCTTGTTTTAGATAAATAGGGGGTCATTCTGACCCTGGCGGTAATTACCGCCATGGCGGAGGTCGGCGGTAGCACCGCCAACAGGCTTGCGGTGCACCGCTGGGCATTCTGACCGCGGCGGTTCAGCCGCGGCCAGAAACGGAAAGTCGGCGGTGTACCGCCGACTTCCCGCTGCCCTTGAGAATCCTCCATGGCGGCGGAGCGCGCTCCGCCGCCATGGGGATTCTGACACCCCCTACCGCCATCCTGTTCCTGGCGGGTCTCCCGCCAGGAACAGGATGGCGGTAGGGGGTGCCGAGGGGCCCCTGGGGGCCCCTGCAGTGCCCATGCCAATGGCATGGGCACTGCAGGGGCCCCCGTAAGAGGGCCCCACAAAGAATTTCAGTGTCTGCTTTGCAGACACTGAAATTCGCGACGGGTGCAACTGCACCCGTCGCACCTTCCCACTCCGCCGGCTCCATTCTGAGCCGGCGTCCTCGTGGGAAGGGTGTTTCCCGCTGGGCTGGCGGGCGGACTTTCGGCGGTCGCCCGCCAGCCCAGTGGGAAAGCCAGAATGACCGCCGCGGTCTTTTGACCGCAGAGCGGTCTTTCGGCGGGAACCGCTTGGCGGGCGGCGACCGCCGTCCGCCGCGGTCAGAATCACCCCCTTAGTGTTATTTGGATGATGGATGGAACATTTAGGTTAATACCACATTCATTCAACTAAATATGCACTCCTCAGTCTATCATAAATAAGAACACTATGGGGGTTATTCCAACTTTGGAGGAGGTGTTAATCCGTCCCAAAAGTGACGGAAAAGTGACGGATTTACCACCAGCCGTATTACGAGTCCATTATATCCTATGGAACTCGTAATACGGCTGGTGGTATATCCGTCACTTTACCGTCACTTTTGGGACAGATTAACACTCCTCCAAAGTTAGAATAACCCCCAATGCCTTTAACCGATGCCTTACTATCGGACATGAAAGCAGCTGCCTATATTGAAAGAGAAACACAAAAATTAAAAGCCCTGGCAAATTAATATTTGACTTTGATGTAGCCATGACCTCAACAATGAGAATAATTTACCCTAAAATATGAACTGAGAAATTAATTTTCATTTTTCTCATGCAATCTGGACAAAAAATGAAGAAAACATCAATTGCAGCTGATTACATGTACAGCAGCAAACTGTAATTTGAAATTAAAATACTAAGCCCTGGATTTATTACAACATGGTCATGGGCACTGCAGGGGCCCCTCTGTGGCCGCCAACTCTGCCTTTCCACCAGATGTTTCATGGTAGGGACCCTGCCATGAAAAGGCTGGTGAAAAGTAAAGTCCTGATTAGCACGGCAGTGCTGAACTCGGCAGCACCATTGTTGACCACGACTTTCACTGCCAGCAATCTGTCAGGATCTCTGATCCTGGTGGTGATGGCGGTGTGCTGGCAGTCTGACAGCCAGCATTGTAATGTGGTGGTTAGAGTGCCAGGGATACGGCGTTCGGACTGCCACAGCAGGTATGATGGTCCTATGGACCGCCATGCTCGTAATCAGGCCCTTAGTAAATCTGTGCCACAGTGCATTAGCTTTTGTCCCTCCTGCTCAAGTACACAATCAATACACAGCTATTATTCAATCCCTAGCTATCTACTATCTACAAAATGAAGTAAGATTGCCACTACTTGAAGAAACATGAATAGGCCATCTAAACAAGTCAGACCTCAGAAGAACAACAACATTTCACATTGAGTTGTGGTACTATTACCTGACCTGCTTAGATGGAGGAGTAAGAACTAATAATGCTGTTTAGAGTTGACAAAAGTCTTTCAATAGAGCAACTGGAAAAACACACCCTAACTTCCATAATTTTCTTGGAAATTTTAAAAATGGAGCAAAGTCGTCAGAAAATGAGAGAAGGGGAATCTAAAAAATAGTCTGCAACTACAAGACATAAAAAAAGCAAACAAATGAAAAACTCCTTAGTAAAGGTCAACAATTTGGCATGTGAAGTGGCACAGACTATTTGGGAAATATGGGATACATTTTATAGTGCTACTACTACTGAAATACAAATGGACTTTACTTTCCTATTTTAGAAACATGTCAAAACATTCTGATTGGCATATTTTGAAAAATTACTTGAACCTTACCTTCAGAATTCTTCTTCCTTCAAATGTCAGTATTTTAATTAGAACCATCTAATGATATTCAAAAATATTCAGTGGCAGAACCCCCAAAAAAACAATTTCTTTTGATGAAAAAAAATAATTGCAAAATACTCCAGGAAAGTAAAAAAATGTTTTTTAAAAACCAATGCATCCTAAAAAACAACAGCTTGTCTAAAAGGTTTTTTTGTTAAAAAAAACCCAATAAGAATGGCCCAGTAAAACAAGAATGTAAATATGTCTCTAACAAACTATTTCAAAATAACATTTAAGTAGGGTTGGGTGGCGTGTGCGGAGTCGCGCTAAGCAGAACTCAGCAAAGTAGCAAAAGAACTCTGCTGTTCTTCAAACGGGCAGAGTTCTCTGTGGTGCCCGTTCACATTGTGCTTGACATCAAACTCAGCGTTACATGCGTAATTGCACTGAAAATCATGAGCGAACAGCAGAAAGTGGTTTGCAAGGGTGCAGCCATCTAGTTTTGCACTCTGCTTATGGTGCTGGGACTGTGTTTTCCATCCCTTTTTATCCTTGTAATCCTCCGCCCTCCTAAATAATCTACTTCTCATTCTTATTTTTTTTTTTAGCCTCTCTAATATACTGAATCTATATTTTTTATTTCTTGAAATACAAAGTTACTGTATTTACCTCTGCTTGTCAAACATATATTTTTGGGTAGATTAACTGTACCACTAATCTTTTATTTCTTATCTCAGTACCAAAGGAGAAGAAGAGGGCAACAGCGGTGGTGGGTACGGAAGGAGAGGGTGCCAGTACTTCTAGTGCCACCAACACTGCGGATGCTGGCGGATCTGCTGGCCCTGGTAAATCTTCCTGTTGTATCATTTTTATTTCCCTACTTCATTTTTATTTTTCACCGCTCCTCATTTCATATAATTTTTCTTTTAGTTTTACTGGGCCTGTCTTCTTTTTGTACTTCTTTTCATTCTATGTAAGCTTTGGTAAATTCCCATTATCCGTGCATTTATATATTTATTTACATGTTTCTTCTGTAACTGACTTCCTCCTATCTGCAGTCTGTATTAGCTTTCTTCTGCTTTGTTACTAATTACAAAGATTAGCTTTCCTTTCTCCCCTTATATATCTTGCCACCTGGTACTTAATACTAAGAGGACAGATTTTTAGGACAGGTACCCTATCAACAAGATTGCATGCCCAAGTCAGCTTTTCTACCCATCTGTGAAGGTTTTCTTTGCCTTGCTCATGTCCATTGCATTTGCAACCAGCACCTCATCTTAGGTTCTCCTGGATTGACCAAAGTATTCCACCCCTTTATTGTGCTTCAGTGACTTAGCTGAGCTCTGCTGCTCCCTTACAAAAAGTTTGTGGTTGATTTGTCTTCCTTTTTTATTAACATCAACAACATTCCTATAGTGAATGATAGAAGAAATAGAAGAAGATGGATCCATTGTGGTTGTATTTATTTTGTTGGAACTAAATTGTGTAGTGTTTTTTCCAGTCGCACCAACAACCAATGCCAGGGCCAGCACAGGCAGCAGGGACGGGTGCTGGTAAGTCATATTACTCTTGCTCATTGACAATTGCTAATATGCTTACTCCAAGGGTGTTGCTTGTGAAGCACCTGGTTTAGCAGCTGCAGTGAGGATTGAGCTCTTATTCTTAATGGCATCTTCTCTCTGCAAATAAGCAGACAAAAGCTCATGATAGTGATTGAATGGAGCCTAAACATGATGGCTTGATGGAAAAGCAAAGGATAGACAGCTAAAAGAAAGAATAGGTTAAATGTTATATGAGTGAAAGGATGTGTGGGTGAAATAAAAAGAATGAAAAGATGAGTGTATAATTGCTTGGAGCAGGAAGAAATAAGGGCGTTGTTTTGAAGAGGGACATATCTGCTGTTCTCCTAATTCGCTTTGTTGGTTTGCATGGTTTACCAAAGGTTTGGTTCAAAATGGGAGTATTTAAATTTTCTGTCTTCTCCCTTAACTTCCTGTAGTTGAAACTAGGTAGATATGTATCTTCCCACCCATCATGGTCATACCTCTCTCCCCATTAGTCACCAGTGTACTATGAAGGAACTGTAGTGTGGCAGGGTACAATAGTGTTTCCTGTGCAATGTATGCATCTGCTTCTGTTAATGCAACATTTACAAAGTTGTCAATGTATTCAAACTTAAAAAGGTGTTTCATGGCTTCCAAAATGGATTCAAGCCAGTTCAAATTTTACCCTTTTGACATTTGGACATCAACTCAACTACAGTGGGGCATGTGTGGGTACAAAATGACCCTGTGACTTATCCTAATCAGCCACATCAAATTACAATGGCTCTAAGGGACCAACAATTTACTGGTACTGTGCCACTGTACTTTAAAAAAAAATTTGAACAGAGCAAAGTTTATAATTTGTCATTTTCCTTTTTCTTTCCTGCTATAGCTACTCCTAGTTGACATCATCCAACTTGCCAGGAGATAGCAGCCTGGCTCTGGTAGCAGAGGCTGGAGGACATCCAAAATGAATTTCGGATTTTGGTAGCCCTTCAGGAGGAGGAGGCCGAGCCAGCACTCAAGACTGCAGGCCCTAGCTGCTCCAGCCAGCTGCCAGCACCTCCAGCCTCCCAGCAGCAACATCACAGCCGGCAGCCGGCAACCTGTCCCAGTTCCACCACTACTGTCTCCCCTCCTCATGCCAGGTCAGCATATTTCAAGGCCGTATCCAGCAACACCTTGCACAACTGGACTGCCAGGTGGCATGCACTGAGGTAGCCCTCAGTGATATCTGTACCCTCCTGTGAACTTAGATGCGCCCTCTTCAGACCCTTTTTTAATTATTTTTTTTGGAGGGAGGGACACTTGGGTCGGGGTTTGACTTCAAATTGGACTTTTTGTTGGACTTTTTGGGGGATTTGTTTTGGGAGGGGGTGGGCCTGTTGTGGGTGGAAAAGGTGAGTGTTGTACTTTGTACAATAATAAAGGGGATAATTTATTTTACTTTATTTATGTCTCAGTCAAATGTTTATTTTGGTATTTTAGTTTGCACTGTTGTCTTTTAGTGTAGCCTGATTTTTAAATCTGCTAAAAGAAAGAGCATGTCATTTACATAAACAGTTACCCTTTCTCTATTGTCCTCTGGATCTGAACTTTACTGACCACTAGTGGATGATTGCCATTGTCTATTTCGCCTAAAAAAAACTAGATACACATAGACAAGTAAGACAGCATCTTCTTTAGTAGGAATTATTATTACTAACTAAACAAGTCACCTACTTCAATCCATAGTTCTTTTCTCACCTAAATAGTTAAAGCCAGGGAGTCGTCTTCTTCTTATTGCAGGGTTTTTCCCAAGTTGGCATCTTAACTCTTAAGAGGGTGGTAGGTAGTAGTGCTAGCAGGCTAGCATGCTAACTGGTAAGCCAGAACTTCACAGAAGGTGCCACTCCAACTATAGGATTATTCAAAGGGTTATGCACCGTTGTCAACTCAATTGAAAGAAAAGTAAAGCAGAGAGTTAGTGGGTCATATTGTCTAAAGTCATATTATATTGCTTGAAGTCTGAACTTTTCCAGTAGGTAAGCTGTAGTCATGAGCTTTCCCCAAGTTTTGATCATGCAGGAGAGGGTTAGAAGAAGGTCTGCATATTGAGAAATAACAATAGCTATATTATAGAGTAAAGGAGACGGACAGAAGGAAGCAAGGTACGCTTCATGAGGATTCAGGAGTGTACCAAGAAGACTCAGAGGCAGAGCAAGAACAGGAGTTTCACATTTGAGCCAACAATGCAGCAAACACATTCTCAGCAGCATTACCAAATCAACTCACCTCTCTCCAGTTCACAGACCTGAGTGGGTACTAGGCCTCAAAGTCTTTGCCATCATCATGGTTTCTCTTTGAAGTCAATAACTTTATCCTCCTAGCTGTTGAGGTAGTCCAGCCCTGAGTCCTTCTATCCTCCTCCTCCAGATTCTGAGTAACTCTGTCCCAGTCCCAAACCGTGCAAGGTAAACCTGTGAGGTGCACTGCAGTTGAAATGAAGAACAAATAGAGAAACAGAAACAGAGTATTTTATGTTGATTTGTGTTTGATAACTAAAGTGGTTGCTCTGTTTTGAGGAACCAGAAGGAGTGACCGCTGCAGGTAAATTTCACTAAGTTTGAAAGGGCGATCACTTTCAGGAAAAAATGATCAGTCATCAGCCCCTAATCACTGCAAATCCTTGGAAACAAGTTTACAAATTTCTTGAACTCCCACCCTCACTGTCAGCCACCACATACATCAGTCATCACTCACAAATTCACAAACACTCAATATATCACCACTCATTGGCGCAAAAAGAGTTACTTTAGTATTAATAATAGTTATACTTCCAATCCAAGCAGGGTGGTTGAACAAAATATCTCCTCTTTGATGTTATCAACTCATCACATTGGAATTTAACATTGACACTGGCAGTTTTTTGTTTTAATCAATGATCTTCCGGGGCAGCCCTGCTAGGTGATGTAAAAAAATAGGATAGGCATTGGCATGTGAGGGAGGAAGGAATCGCATTAAATGTCCTGAAGAGTATATGAGGGCTTCTTCACTGCACAAATGTCCAACTCCTCAAGTTGGTCACCTAACACACTTGATTCTGACCATTCATCCTCTTCCTTTTCCTGTGATGTTTGGGGACATTTTGGGGCAAGAGACTGGTCCTTCTCACTGTTACAACAGTACCAGCTGCAGTGAAAAAACGTTCAGTAGACACGCTCGCTACAGGACAAGCTAGACACTTTATTGCCAGCCGGCTGAGCTCTGGACACTGACGCATCTTGCCATACCAATACACCAATGGGTTTTGATCCACATACACCTCTTTCGGGTCATCCAGATACTCCTGGAACATCCTCTTAATGGTAACTGGTACTGCCACCTGCCCAACCGCTTTTTCTTCATCTCTGCACTGGACTTAAGACCTGCTACTTGAAACCAAACCAATCCAGAGGTTGGGTCCGATTATGCTGTTGCTGCTGTCGCCGGTTTTCTTATTGGTGGATTTGGCAGATGTGAGACAAGACTACCCTCTCTGGAAGTTGAAGGTGTCAACCCAGAACTGTGGAGTGGGATACTAAGTTCAACAGCACTTTCAGAAAAAGGAAAGTGTGAAGAATGTTTTGTAGCATGGATCAATTAGTGTGGCACATATGTACTCCTTGGAGGAGATAATGTCTGTTTTTGCAGCCTTGTATTACAAGTCAATGTGCATCCCAAATGCAAACCTTTTAGACACCTTTTTTAGCTGCTCCTGTAGCAGATGCTAACTTCCAGAGTGAAAACCTCAAAAGGGAGTTGCATCTTTGTAAGACATTTGACTTGACCCCATTTGCCCGCATCCATAATCATAGCTTTCCCAATAGCTTCTGCTCCTATTTCAACGACAGTCATTGATCTGTTTCTACTGCTCAAACAGATGTGGCAACATATAATAGGTTGATTTCCAACATGTTAGTACCTCCTGTATCAGGGCTTTAAATGATACTGTGTTATCACTCAGAATAATACACAACTGTTTACGTATTTAAAAACAATGGCTGAAATGAGTGCAGATGTGTCTTCAGGTGGTCAGTATGTTGCTGACTCTGTGCCTGATTACAAGTTTGGCGGTCAGACTGCCATAGTAGCAGCCGCCAAAAGACAGCCATGTTGGCAGTCATATAGGACGCTTTTTTATGAGTTATACACCACATAAGCAAGTTAAAAAACCCACAAAGCCAGTACCATTGAGGGCGGAAAATAGGCAGTCTGACCACTAGTACTGACAGCCCATCAACCAACCGCCAAACGTATTACAAGTCAAAAGTCGCAGTGGCGGACACCCATAGCCGTCCACCAATGGCGATTCAAATCACAGAGGTTTACGGTCAACAAAGTAATACACAACACCACACAGGATGGATTTGAAAACAGCACAGCTAGTACACATTGCCACACCCAACACACTTGCAAAGCACACCATAAAGCCACCCCTTTACTAAATACAATCTTTTGCATCTACAATCCCAAACACACAAGCCAGAGCACATCCAGAAAATACCAAACCATAGAATAGGCACCTCCACAACTTTCCCAAGCACATATCCCCCACCCTCAACACACTCCTATTTCCAGTCACATCCATTTGCACTTCTCAACCCCATTACCTCACTGTCACCTGTTAATTTCCCACCACTTACTTTTTAATCCCCACCATGTCACCCCAGAACAATCCCCATTTCACTGAAGATGAGTTAAGAGTCATGGTAGATGGAATCATTAGAGTAGAGGCACGTTTATTTGAGGCCCAAATCCAGCACACTACCATTGCCAAGAAAATGGAAATGTGGGAAAGGATAGTCAACAGAGTGAATTCTGTAGGCCTCACCCAGCACACAAGGGATGACATCAAGAAGAGGTGGAATGACCTCAGAGAGAAGGTCCGTTTCATGGTATTCAGGTACCAACTGCATGTCAAGAGGTCTCCCCCCTTACAACTCACATCCTAGGAGGAGAAGGTCTTGGCCATCCTGCATCCTAAGGGCTTGACAGGGATACCTAGGGGAGTGGAGTCAGGTAAGTCACAACACTAAAACATCACCAAAATGTATTGTCATGCATGCTCACTGATCACCTTTTACCACATTCACTGTTACCCCACTCACCAGTCCACCTTTCCATAGACCCCGATCTGGGATCCCACATGTGAAGTAGATACACCTGGGGAAGCAACATCTCTGTATGTTGTGTTTAGTACAGGGTTAGACAGCACTACAATTCTCAGGAGGCACTGTTCTACAATTACAAAAACCAGAACAGTGTATCCTACTCAAAATAAACTTGTTTGTCAACTACCCATTGAAGTGTACTCACCTGAGAGGATGACATCTGTATAGTATGTGTGTAGTGCAGACAATGACATTACTGATAAGGCCAGGAGGCACTGCTACTGTCACTCCACTCAGACAACACAGTGGCCTTTGCTCCAATGACCCTTGTCCCTGAACTCCCCATTGAAGACTACTCACCTAGAAGGATGACATATGTATAGTGTGTGTGTAGTACAGGCACTGACGGGACTGATAAGGCCAGGACGCACTGCTACTGTCACTACAAATACCAGATCAGTGTCCCCTTCCCTGAATACAACAATATTTCAAATCTCAAATGATGTGTGCTCACTGGGAGAGTTGGCACCTGTGTACTAAATCATCACTGAAGTGTACGCACCTGGGAGGAAACCATCAGTAAAGTGTGTCTAATACAGGGAGTTACATGGCTGCAACTGACAGGAGCCTCCCTTACTGTCACTCCATACACCTGTCCAGTGTACACTTGCAAATAGACCCTTATTTGGGAAATCGCACATGAACTGTACCCACCTGGGGGGATGACACATAACAAGTGCATGAAGTACAGGGAGTGGCATGACTGCTAAGGCCAGGAGGCTCTGTCTCCCCAAATTCAAACATAAGCCCAGTGCACATCTGTTCTAAAATCTTTGTTTGTTAACTTGCAATGGAAGTGTACTCACCTGAGAGGATGACCTATGTGTACTGTGTGTAGTACTTGGACATTTATGACTGTAGATCCCAAGAGGGCCAGTCCCTCCAACTCCAATAACCAGGTTAGTGTCCTTTTGACATTGTGCATCTGTCTGTTAACTGGCAAACTAAGTTTACCCACCTGGGAGGAAACAAGATACAGATCATGGTATACTCTGAGATGTGGCTAACCACGTAGATCCATCTTGAGCAGTTAAGCCAAAATTAAAATACTTTGGACAGGATGGACAGCTCAACCTGTGTGCAACAAAAAAAAACAATTCAAAGGCCTGAAGATGCATTACCTGAATGGTACTGACAGCAGCCACGTTCACGATGCACTGACCACTTGATGACAACAATCATATATAAAACAAACTCCTAGATCTGCCTGCATACCAGTCAACTAGGCCATAAAAAGATCTAAACGACATTCTGCCCAGCTACTGTTGTGTCTGAACTGCTGGCAAGATGTAAGTCTATGACCATCCCCCCAAGTGCTAACGAACTCATACATTCTGCAGCTGGTTAACTGAAATGGAACTGGTATGTTACTCAAATGTCAGGTCTGTACAATTGATAGCATGTGTACCTGTCACATAAGGAAAACCTGCAAATCCAAAGTGTAAATGCCTTTCTTAAATGTCACTGTAAGCTGTTGGAGGTAGATATCACAATACAACCTGTAACAATACATTTCTTACATCAACAAGTCTAGCTGCCACTGGGAACACCGAGCCCACTCAAAAGACTGCAACTCCTCCATGAATTATGCCCTCAGTGAGGACAACACTCCTCAATGTCTGGTAGTTCTGGCCCATCAGGGCAGCCGGGTCAGATGACACCAGTGAACCTCACCATGACCACATCGAGTCCTCCCAACCCGGTTTAATCTATATCGCAGGCAGCCATTTACCCCCGAATAGGTGTCCCTAGGACTATGACAACCATCTTGTGTCCCCCAGTCCAGGATCCTCAGTCACAGCAACACACCTCCAACAATTATAGTCCTGGAACCAGTAATAGGGGGCAAGCTGTGCTATGGGGCCAGGCATGTGGGGGCAGGGTGCATGGGAGGGATGTTGTGGGCCAGTGGTATGAGGTTACTCGTTTTGGTCCTGGCCAGGACACAATCAGCCAAGTTGTGGGAGCCTTTCAAGGATCCTAAGGTGCGATGGGCCAGGTACTTGCTGAACACAGGGAGATCAATCAGCTGCTGAGGGACTTCCATAGTGAGTCTCTGGAAAGGTGGGAGGCCACCAACAGCATCCTGGCCTCCCTATCACGGTTGTTTAGGAAGATCAGCAGTATCCTGATCAGGGATAGTGAGCAACACCACACCCTTTCCTTTGGCCAAAGAACACCCATCCCAATAACATATGTGGCAGCCACTGGAAGTGAGGTGCTGTCAGGGGAAGGACCCATCTCAGACTCCCTGCCTCTGTAGCAGCAGAACTCCCCCACTTGTGGGGACACCCAATCAAGCATCCAGGAGATGCGAATGGCAAGACACCAACCAGTGCCAGCAAGTGACCGCTTCCTCAAGGAACTCCTTTGTCTGCCACATATTTATTCTGTTGACTGTTCTTTGACCACCTTTAATTTCCTAGGGTAGTAGGACACAAGACATTGGATTTCAAATGTTGTGGCATCTAATAATAGGATTACATCCACCATGACTGATTCCTCCACTTTACTTTTCTGTTGCATCTCTCAATTATTACTTGCATCTATGTCAATAAACTCACCTATCACCAAAACATTGCCTGCTACCTTCTTTTCAACATTCTAAAATTTAAAATGTAAGCCCATGTGATGCACATGAGGAAGACAAAGGGTGGTAATGGAGGAGGGATATGTCTCAGGTAGTGTCATGCTGAGGATTACTTGCAACACAATGATGCAAGTGTCTGGTCACACAAATCATTTTATTGCACTATATGGCACATAGGCTGTTAAAATGTATGGAATGTTATAACCAAGAATGGCTGAACCATATTGAGCCAGGCTAGGTAACCGAGGTTATCATCCCCCAGACCACAGGAGAAAGGGCTTTGTCAGACCTTGTCCCATAGAATAGGCTAACAGATTGGTGGGTGTTGTCACCAACTTGAGTCTTATCACATACCAAAATCAGGTCTGCCAACATAACATGCACCATGGCACAGAAAGATGGCAGTACAAAAGTCCCTGATCATAGGTCCATCCCATTACAATGATCAAGCATCTGGTGATCTGGTGGTATGATACAAACCTATAACAGTGTTGTGGCATAGACACTGTGGACTGCAATGATGAAACACATGTACAGCTGCAAAAGGATCATACTGGATCATTGTCTACACAATGTGAAGGTAAAATGCATGGGTTGCACTTGATGAGAACTTATTTCAAGGCCATATGATCACACACATGAGACAATTGGAAAAACACACCATATCAACCAGTGTATTGTGTACTTCTTAATTCCACCCACCCATTGGCCAAGCTCTATTGGCAAAGGACTCAGACACCCTAAATCTGTGACCACCATTATCTGGATCAATCCATGTCCACTTCATATGTGAGAACAGTAACAGATACCTGCCAATATCACAGCTCTGAAATGTCCACATGAGGATGGCATGGTGAAGGCACCTGGTCAAAAAAAATACAAGATGTTTATGCAGAAAAGGTAATTCCTATGACTAAAACCTCATATCAAATATCAGTAGATCCACTTACATTGCAATGCGACTGACACAAACAAAGCAGATAATCAAGGTAGTGAAATGTTCAAGTGTGACTTAGCAATCAATCCTTTGCTGTATACTGCAAAGCATAGGATCTCTTATCTTTTGGATCAAAAATCCTACTCAACACATCCTGACAACTACAGTTTCTGATACAGTCATAGTAATTACAAAGTTGCACTCAAGTAAAGTAGTGATTGATGAGATATGCTCACAAGTCTTCACCATCTTCTTCATCATTGTCACCCTCATTTGGCATTTCAGGATTCTTACCTGGTGGCACTGCTAGGTCCGGCTCATCTGGAATGTTCGGGTGAGTAGAGGAGGACTCCACCTCTCTTTTCCAGACACCTAAATCTGGCCTTCAGGATCCCAAAAGCCCCTCCATGACACGCTGTGTTCCTCCATGGGCATCATTGAAGCGGACTTCCCCTGGCATAGTTGGGTTCCTCACCGGCGTCAACATCCATGGATGGTTTGGGTGTGCAGAGTTCCCTGTTATGGAATGGGCCATGTGAGACCTGACAGCCTTAGGGTGGTCATCCTCCAACTTTTTGCCTGCCTCACTTCACTTTTCTGACACTGTTTTTGCTGGTTTTAGGACTCTGTGCACCTTATCACTGCTAACCAGTGCTAAAGTCCATATGCTCTCTCCCTTAAACATGGTAACATTGGTTTATACCTAACTGACACATTTGATTTATTTGTAAGTCCCTACTACAGTGCACAACATGTGCCCAGGGCCTGTAAACTGAATGCTACTAGTGGGCCTGCAGCACTGGTTGTGCTACCCACATAAGTATCCCCTTAACCATGTCTCAAGCCTGCCATTTCAAGGCCTGTGTGTGCAGTTCACTGCATGTAAAAGTATTTGCCAAGCCCTAAAGTCCCCTTTTTCTACATATAAGTCACCCTTAAGGTAGGCCCTAGGTAACCCTTAGGGCAGGGTGCTATGTAGTTAAAAGCCAGGACATAGACTTGAGTGGTTTATATGTCCTGGTAGTGGAAAACTCCTAAATAGGTTTTCCACTACTGTGATGCCTGCTCCGTTCATATGATAGCATTAGGGCCATCCTCATATACTGTTTGAGTGGTAGATTCTGATCAGAAAGAGGTAACCAGGTCATATTTAGTATGGCCAGAATGGTAATAAAAAATCCTACTTATTGATGAGGTTGGACTTTATATTACTATTTTAGAAATCCCACTTTTAGAAAGTGAGCATTTCTCTGCCCTTAAAATCCATCTGTGCCTTACAGCCAGTCTCCAATCCATGTTGGGGCTGGGCTGGTTGACAGCTCCCTTGTGCATTTCACCTAGACAACCACAAACACTGACTACTCATCTGCATACTGAATGGGTCTTCCTGGGCTGGGAGGGTGGAGGGCCTGACACTTACATTCCAAAGGCAAGTGGCCTGCCCTCACACAATGGACTGCCAAACCCCCTACTGGGCCCCTGGCTGACAGACCTGTACTGAAAGGGGACCTTCTGCACTTCAAAACCACTCTTTGAAGTCTCCCCAACTTCAAAGGCTTTTTTGGGTATATAAACTGGGTCTCTGACCCCACCAACTCAGACACTTGTGGACCTGAACCTGCAACCTGCCAAGAGAAACTGCCTGGCTGCCCAAAAGACTCATCTGGACTGCTGTGCTGGGAAGAACTGCTGCCATGCTGTTGCCCTGCTGCCCTCTGTCTTTGCTGAGAAGTGCTCTCCCATGGCTCGGATTGAGATTGCCTCCTGTTTTCTGAAGTATCAAGGCCAAAAAGACTTCTCCTCTTCAGGAAACTCCTTGTGCACTGAAAATTGACGCTCAACCTGCCGGAAACGATGCACAGCCTGCCTTGTGATGAGAAAATCACTGCACAGCCGAACCAGAATGACGCAGCCTGACTTCCCGAGTGAAGATTCAATGCAGCTCCTGCCTTACGACCAGAAATTAAACGCACAGCCGAACCTGAACAACGCAGCCCGACTTCCCGAGTGAAGAATCGATGCAGCGCCTACCGTGCAATTGAAAATTAGACACATCGCCAACCCGGATTGACGCAGCACCTGTGACTTTGTCCTGCACGCCCATGATTACCACGCATCTTCTCTGGGTGTCAAAAAGATAACCTCATAGCTGCGAGGAACCAAGCCTGCGTGCTGGAAATCAACGCAAAGCCCCTTGTACTGTGGAAAGAAACGACACATTGTCTGTGCCGAGCCAGAAAATACAATGCACACCCTATTTCTCCATGCATCTCCTCCTCTGCTGTCTCCGTGCATGTTATTTTTGACGCAAACTGAGTACTTGTTATCCCCTTGCATTGCAATACGTGTACACATCATCTATCTGATCATGAACAATTTGTGCATGAAACTTGTCACTCAGACTTCATGTCCCAAGCACTAAAATGACCTTTGTCAGGTTGAGACTGTGCCCTAAAGTAAACTGTCATATGCACCTAACAATGTACAAAAATGGTGTCTTAGTAGTGGGTGCGACAGGACAAGACAGGCACTTATCACTAGAAAATCACTGGAAAAACAAACTTTTTTGAGTTGTGATGCATGTTTTTGGAGGCATAGACCACATTTTAGGCCTTTAAAATGGCAGCTGCCTGACCTACTTCACTGGACATTAGGAACCGCCCGCAACTGCTGGCGGAAGTTGTCACAATGGTAGGCGGTTGCAACAGCGGCGGACACAGCCAAAGAGTAACGTTGTTGCCAGTGGTGGTTTCAGGCCAATGGCTGTGTCCGCTCTGGCAGTAGCCTGTAGGAACTGTATGCAGAGAATCAATCTCACAGTGTGTGAGTGTTTCAATGCATTCATGCCTAAGGAGTCTACTTTCAGAAGCCACAGAGGTATGATGTGTCCCACAGTTCCTCAGATCTCAGTCAGATTACTAGAGCATGTCCCACAAGATGTCAGTTGACCTACCTAGTCAAAGGAGGGACTGAGCGGGGTGGTGGGTTGTGCAGCAGATTGGGATGTAGTCATGCACCTGTACTCAATGGCTAGTATGTGCCACACTTGAGCAGTTTGGGCAAAAGAAGAATGTTCTTAGCTTTGTGTACTGACATGTATGTGACTGCCATTTTAGATGGGACTTGTGGACATGATTTCTTCTCTTGTCTTTGCATCCATGCAAGTCAACGCACATCAGAAGAAAGGGATATGGAGAGCCATTACCAAGAAGGTGCGGACCCTGGGTGTCCATAGCCGGCAGAGTGCCCACTGTTGCAAGAGTTGGGAGTACTTGAGACGCTGGGACCAGATCATCGTGGAGGCCCAGCTGGGGATGTCCTCCTGATGTAGGCCTGGATGTCTGTCAAACAATGACCACCCTAAAGGCTTGCATTCTGGCGGTGGCCTACCCAGTATTTTATGTGAGTTTGAGGGCAGCAGAGGAGCCACAAGTGGCTGAGTATACAGTAAATTCATACCTGTCTCATTGCCAGATGACTGGGTGAGGTACTGACTGCTCCCCTGACAATTAGGGATGAGCCATGTGTCACACAGTAGATGGGAGATTGTTTGTTTTGAAATTCCATGTGCATCAAACTGGTGTGCCTTGCCTTTTGAACCTGGGGCCTAGTACAAAAACTGGGGCGAATCCTCAAATCACTTGCTCTGCAGGGACCACAAATGGCAGGTACAGTGATTATTCATGTGCTGTTTGCTGTTGTAGTGGGTGTATTTTTAACCTACAGATCTCGAACCCTAAATGTTACAGGCCAAAGTTTAGTAGGTTATTGATCACTGTCCTTTGCCAAGTGTCTGGATATATGTGTATGCAGACATTTGCCACCTACAAACTAGTGATCTTCAGTATATGATGGGTGCTGGTGGCTCACTGCAGTCTGTGATGTGTAGGTGTCCATTATACAAGTGACATGGCTTACATGGCTAATTGTTTGCAGGTGTAGCAATCTACTTTCTCTTTGTAAGTGGGGAATGTCTATTTACATGAATTACGTCCCATGAATGTTGTCAACATCACTTGTGCCTACATGTCAGCATGTGTCCTTTTCTCTTTAGGAAACATTCTTAATCTGCAATTTCATGCATGTTCTACCCATGATGGGATGATGTCTGTATTCTCTCACATATGTGTATGGAAAAGTGTTTGTAGAATAGTACAGTTACAAAGGTGGTACATTTCATGTTGTGTCACAGACAGGAGTGTGTCACCATTGTTAATTGTCTGACCAATACCTTAATGCGTCATATTATGTTATTTGGTATGTAGAACTGCAGTAGCAATGAAGGACATGACAGTTAGGTCCAGATTCTAGAAACACTCTGGCCCTCATTACAACCCTGGCGGTCGGTGGTAAAGTGGCAGTAAAACCGGCAACAGGCCGACGGAAAAAAATGGAATTATGACCATGGCGGAAACCGCCAACATAGACAGCCACTTTAACACTCCGACCACCACAGAGGTACAAACAAACAGCATGGCAGTCACCGCCAACAGACAGGCGGAAGACAATGTACTGCCCACACTATTATGACAGGCCAATCCGCCACCTTTTCCAGGGCGGATTCAACGCGAACAAAAACACGGCAGGAACAAGACTTGGAATGGAAAACACCAACCTCTACACAGCCCACGAGGAACCAGGACGCCATGGAGCCTGAACTCCAAATACTCACTGCGATAGTCTTCCTGCTCCTCTACCAGGAGCACGACCGACGGCGGCGACGACCATAGTGAGTACTGCACCTACAACAGAGGGGAGGGGGGAGGAAAAAGAGAGTGACACACACACACGCAACACCCCCACCCCCACCCTCACCCACAACAACACACACACCAATACATGCTGAAACATTACATTTACACCCACCAACCCCCCCCCCTGGAAGAACACAAGGACAAAAGGAAATGATTGTAACCATTGTAATCAATAAACATCCATTAGTCAAAAATTGATATACACTATAAACAAATATGTACACCAAGAATTCAAGTCCAGGTACTGCACCTATATAGTCCTTGGACCACTGGGCCCAAAATGCATGGGCGAGGCTTACACTCGATACCCGATCGAAACGGAGAGAACACTGCAGGGGCATCAGATCGAAATAAAACAGGCACCTCAGGGGGAAGGAAAGGGGGGGCACCTCAGCCGGATGAGTGCACGACGCCAGCTCCAGGAGGGGGCTCCATACCCATTGATGTATCCTGGGGAGTGCTAAGCCACAGTCTCTCAAGTCTCTCCAGTGGGTGGGTTGCCCACTGTTTTATCCTGGGGAGTGCAAAGCCACAGTCTCTCAAGTCTCTCCAGTGGGTGGTTTGCCCACTGCTTTATCCCGGGGAGTGCAAAGCCACAGTCTCTCAAGTCTCTCCAGCGGGTGGGTTGCCTACTGCTTTATCCTGGGGAGTGCAAAGCCACAGTCTCTCAAGTCTCTCCAGTGGGTGCTTTGCCCACTGCTTTATCCTGGGGAGTGCAAAGCCACAGTCTCTCAAGTCTCTCCAGTGGGTGGTTTGCCCACTGCTGTATCCTGGGGAGTGCAAAGCCACGGTCTCTCAGGTGGATGCCTTTCTCCACTGGTTCTGGAGGGGGCTTTGTGCCCAGAGTGCTTCATCCTGCCAAGGACTGAGGTAGTGGATGCCTTTCTCCACTGGTTCTGGAGGGGGCTTTGTGCCCAGAGTGCTTCATCCTGCCAAGGACTGAGGTAGTGGATCAGACACTCTACTGACGGTGGGGCAACATCGAAGCTGCCCAGGCCCCTGGAACTGACCACCAGCCTCGTACAAATTACCACTGGGGATGGCAGCCATGTCTGCGGTGGAGCCACTGGCTCAGGATGTCACGTGGCCGCTGGCGGTGCTTGCGGCGGGGTCAGTAGCGGCGGTGCTTTCAGGGGTGATTGGGGCGGTGGTGCTTGCGGCGGTCATTGAGGCGGAGGTGCTGGTGGCGGCCTCACTGACTGCGGTGCAGCTGGCTGGCTCACTGACTGCCGTGCTGGTGGCTGGCTCACTGACTGCCGTGCTGGCGGCGTTATCAGTAGCGGCGGTGCTGGTGGCGGGCTCACAGACTGCAGTGCTAGTGGCGGTGTCAGTTGCGGCGGTGCTGGTGGCAGGCTCACTGACCGAGGTGCTGGCGGCGGTGTCAGTAGCGGCGGTGCTGGTGGCGGGCTCATTGACTGCGGTGCTGTTGAAGGGCAGAGTGTCTGGGGTGCTGGTGAAGGGCTCAGTATCTGGGGTGCTGGCGGCGGTGCATGTGGCGGTGCCTGTCTTGTCCGCCATGCAGGTTGGCGGCGACGTTGACTTGCCTTTCTTTTTCAGGCCCTTCCCCACCTTGGATGGTGGCGCAGCTGTCTTGCCACTCCCAACTATTGTCTTGGCTGAGCCCTTGGTGGCAGGTGTTTTGGCCTTCTTCCTCTGGGATGTGAGCAACTTCTTCTGTTTTGGAGGTGGGGGAATGTACTTGGACTCGCTCCTTGGGACACTGGCAGCCCTGTTGCTTGGCGCACTCCAGAATCCGGATATTGCTGGCACCACTGTGCCCGGTGATGTGGTGGCTGAGGTGCTGGGTTGGGACCTGGAAAGGCGGGCCCTAGGGAACGGATGGGGGGGAGGTGTAGGGAAGAGGTCAACATTTGAGAGGAAAAGCTTTTTTGACACACTGGGACGGGTAGATGGAGGGGGTTTGGGAGAGGAGGAAGAGGTAGTGGTTGTAGGAGGTGTTCGTATGCTGACTTTGGGTGAAGGAACATGGGCTGGAGGCTGTCGTGAGGTGGATGGCTGTTGGGTGGGTGTGTGACTGCGTTTGTGTAGTTTGTGAGGAGGGCTCACAGACACACTGGGAGAGGACACAGGGGATGTGTGAATGGTAGTGGGGTGGTGAGTGCACGTGAGCGGTGTGTGGTGATGGGCGTGTTGGTGATGGAGGTAGTGGCTGAAGATGTAGTGCATGCAGGTGTGAGTGGAGACGTGACAGGGAGGGAGGAGGCAGACGTGAAGGAGGGGGACACAGTGGAGGCAGTGGATGTTGGTATGTGTGCATGGGTAGGATGCTTGTGTGAGTGCTTGTGGGATGTGTGGTGCTTCTGTTTGCCAGAGCCACCCCTGTGTGTTCAGGTGTGTGCATGCTGGTCTGATGGTGTGCTTGGGATAGGCTGAGGTACTGGGGATTGGGTCTGGGTGGAGGAAGTTGGAGGGGGAGGCTGGACACAGGGACAATGGCTGCCATCAGTGCAGAGGCCAGAGCCTGAAATGCTCGCTGTTGGGCTGCCTGGCCAGAATGAATGCCCTCCAGGTATGCATTTGTCTGTTGCAACTGCCTCTCTACACCCTGGATGTCATTCAGAATGGTAGACTGCCCAACAGTGAGGGATCTCAGGAGGTCAATAGCCTCCTCACTGAGGGCAGCAGGGCTGACTGAGGCAGGGCCTGAGGTGCCTGGGGCGAAGGAGATGCCCACCGTCATTAGGGGCTGCTGGGAGGGCGCTGCTGGTAGGGGGTGGCGGTTGTACCTGTAGATGCTGTGGGCACAGAGTGGCCCGCCACCGCAAGGGAGCTCCCATCAGAGGAAGAGTCGGAGTTGCTGGTCTCAGCTCCTGTCCCCGCTGTGGAGCTCCCCTCGCCCTCCGTCCCACTGGTGACTTCAGACTCTGTTGTCTCGCCCTCCAGGGCCATGTGGGATGCAGCTCCCTCCTGCTCCGGTGGCACAGCTCCTCCGCCTGATGATGCTAATGCACACAAGAACAGGGAGACCACAAAAAGAAGGGGGGGGGAGAAAGAAGAAAGACACTACAGACACAGCAGCCCTCTGCACTACGCCATGCACTTAGAGTTCCCTAATTAATCACAGGGACATGGGGTACATTGCCCGATTGCTGCACACATGGAAGTCACTGAGCCTGACTAGGTGTAGATGGCTCTTACCACTGGTGGGGATGGGGTGCCACTTAGCCTGCCTCATAAAGGGTCCTTGCCTACAAAGCTCGCCTTAGCCTAGGGGAACCCACTGCCCAGCTCCCCCACCCAGATACCTCCAATGCACGCAGAGTCAGACGGATGTGACGGTACTCACCCCCTTGTGGCTGCTGTGATGCCCTCAAGCTCCCATCCAACTCCGGATACGCCACCGCCAGGATCCGGAACATCAGGGGGTTCATGGTGCGACGGGTACCCCTCCCACGTTGGGAGGCCATCCCCAGCTGGGCCTCCGCCATCTTCTTGCTCCAGCAGAGAATGTCCTCCCATCTTTTACGTCAGTGAGTGCTCCGTCTGTGGTGGACCCCCAGGGTCCGGACGTCCTTGGCGATGGCACACCAAATATCCTTCTTCTGGTGTGCGCTGACCTAGAGGAATAGTACAAAGGAAAATGTAAAACTTTAACCGTCTGGACCGTCACAGTCATTGTCCCATGTTCCCACCCTTGCCCTGACGTACATACACTCACCGTCCGATCATGCAGGCCTCATCTCCACCCCCGTATCTTCCATCCACACCACTCCAAACAGGCATTGCCCATACAGCATGCTCACAGTGTACTCACCTGTTTGTCTGGAGGACCATAGAGTAGCGTGTACTGGGGGAGGACCCCATCCACTAGTGTATCCAACTCCTCCGATGTGAAGGCAGGGGCCCCTTCCCCAGACACATGAGCAATCGTCGCTTCTAGACTGTAGTTCCTCTCCTGTCGAAGATCAGGTATCAAGTGAGTGAACAGACAGAAAATGGCGGTCACGTCTGTGGCAGTGCGTACCGTCACCGCAGGCGTACATCGTCATTGGCTCCTGGAACCCATAGGGCTCAATGTTAACCAATGCAGGATTGACCAGCGGTCTTCGACCGCCTACCGCAATGGTGTAGAATGCCAGCGCAGTTACCTCATATCCACTTGTCCCACATTACAGGTCAGGCAGCCGCCATTTCATGGGACCACATGGCATTGATTTTAAATGCGTTACACATATATAGGCCTTGCATATACACAGAGATAGGCACATAGCGTATTGACAAATGTGTGCAATAAAATTGTTTTTTTACTACCTCAGTGTTGGCTGACTCTGTGCTCGCTGTTCTCATCCATAGGGCACGTCCGCTGGGGCAGGTGAGGAGATGGCGGCATCCTCCAGTGTACAGACCGCTGGTGGACCTGTCGACAATGGAAGAGAGACATGTAATAGTCACCTACAGACTTGATTGTGCCACAATCCAGGAACTGTGTGCCCAGTTGGAGCCAGACCTGATGTCAGCTATCCGCCATTCCACAGGAATCCCCCCTCTAGTGCAGGTCCTGTCAGTACTTCCTGGCAAGTGGGTCTTTTGAAACAACAGTGGCCATAACATCAGGGATGTCCCAGCCTATGTTTTCCAACGTGTTGTCCAGAGTGTTGTCTGCCCTGCTGAAACACATGCGCAGCTACATCATGTTCCCTCAGTTGGAGGATTTGTCTACAGTGAAACGTGACTTGCCCTGAGACATATCCCCAACATCATAGGTGCCATTGGTGGGACACATGTGGCCTTGGTCCCCCCCGCAGGAGTGAACAGGTGTACAGAAACCGGAAGAGCTACCATTCAATGAATGTGCAGATGGTGTGTTTGGCCGAGCAGTACATCTCCCATGTGAACGCCAAGTTTCCTGGCTCAGTGCATGACGCTTACATTCTGAGTAATAGCAGCATCCTTTATATGATGGAGCAAGTCCAGAGGCACTGTGTGTGGCTAATAGGTGAGGACAAGGACCCTATACCCTGTGAATAGTTGTCAGGGTCTGGGGTTGTCCCTAAGGGTTAGTGTGTGTCTAACAGATTTCCCTCGACATTTGCAGGTGACTCTGGTTACCCCCAACCTGTCATGGCTACTGACACCAGTGAGAAATCCCAGGACAAGGGCAGAGGAACTCTACAATGAGGCACATGGGCGAACTAGGAGAGTGATAGAAAGGACCTTCGGCCTCCTGAAGCCCAGGTTCCGGTGCCACCATATGACAGGTGGTTCCCTATACCACTCACCAAAGAAGGTGTGCCAGATCATCGTGGCCTGCTTTATGCTGCACAACTTGGCTTTGCGACGACAGGTGCCTTTTCTGCAGGAGGATGGTCCAGAAGGAGGTCTTGTGGGAGCTGTGGAGCCTGTGGACAGTGAAGAAGAGGAGGCAGAAGAAGAGGGCATAGACAACAGAAACAACGTGATCCAGCAATACTTCCAGTGAGACACAGGTAAGAAGACACCACTGCCTCCTACATCGGATAAAATTGTTAGACCTATCATCTGTCTGTCACCTTCACTCAGTGTATGGACCCTGAATTGTCACTTTGCCTTTCCATTTCACAGATGTGGGTCCCACTGTGTGACCTCTACTATGTTACCTCATGGACTAGAGCTGTGTGACATAGGTATGTTGACAATAGAATGGACATTGCTATTTTCCTCAGTTATTGCAAATACACATTTGTGAAAGCACAGACTGACTCCAGATTGTTTTGTGATTCAAGGGTGTTTATTTAAGTGCTAAATAGTGGAGGGGGTTGTGAAATGGTCAGGGGTGATGGTGGAGGAATGTCCATGGCAGAGTCCAGTTATTTGTCTCACAGGTGCATTGTCCAAAGGGGCATAGGAAGTGGAGCTAGGGCAGTTTAAGGATGGACAGGGTGACAAAGTGAGACAGAAGGATGACATTCAGGGTGGTCTCATTTCTTGGCGGGGGTCTTGGCATTGTTTTCTGTCTTTGTCCTGGATCTCAGGGACCTCTTGCAGGGTGGTTCTCCATCTGCAGGGGGTGGGGTGCTGGTGTTGTGGTCCTGTGGCAGTGCCTCCTGTCCACTAGCGCCGGCGGAGGTGGTGGGCAGTTCATCATCCAGGCTAGTGTCAGGGGTCCCTTGCTGTGCCACAGTGTTCCTCCTGGTGTTCACATGGTCCTTCAGCACCCCTACAATGGTGCCCAGGGTGGTGTTGATGGACTTGAGTTCCTCCCTGAACCCCAAATACTGTTCCTCCTGCAGCCGCTGGGTCTCCTGAAAGTTGGCCAGTACCGTTGCCATCGTCTCCTGGGAATGATGGTAAACTCCCATGATGTTGGAGAGGGCCTCGTGGAGAGTGGGTTCCCTGGGCCTGTCCTCCCCCTGTCACACAGCAGACCTCACAGTTCCCCTGTTTTCATGGGCCTCTGTCCCCTGAACCGTGTGCCCACTGCCACTGCCCCCAGGTCCTTGCTGTTCTTGGGGTGGTGGGTTTGCCTGGGTTCCCTGTAGTGGTGGACACACTGCTGCTTGACGTGCCCTGGGGACAGAGGTTTGGGCCCACTGGGTGGGTGCTGTGCTGGTGTTTCCTGAGGGGGAAGGCTCTGTGGTGGCCTGTGACTGTGTCAGGGGAACCGACTGTCCCGAGGTCCCAGATGGGCCGGGCTGGTCATCTAGATCCAGTTGGACGGAGCTGCTGTCATCACTGTGGGCCTCTTCTGTGGGGGAGGTAGACATGTCTGGAAACCTCCTGTCAGGTGACGTTGGGTAGGGGTCCTGCAGGGGTGTAAAGGCATGATTATTGCATCTGTGTGTGCCATGGTGTGCAATGGGTGGGTGACCCTGTACCCCAGTGCTTACATTCTTGTGTAGGACCTTGTGTGATAATTGTTTTGGGGTCTGTGTGGGTATCTGTAGTGGACATGCTTTGGTGATGGATGTCCATGCTTTGTTGTTGCCTGCAGGGCTTGGTGTTGGGATGTGTGGTTTGTGACAATGGGACATATGTGAAGAGTTGGAGTGATGGGGTGAGGGCGAGGGTGGGGATATGTGATAGCATGCAGGTAGGGTGGGGGATATGGTAGTTAAAGATTTGACTTACCAGAGTCCATTCCTCTTGCTACTCCTGCGAGGCCCTCAGGATGCAGTATAGCCAAGACCTGCTCCTCCCATGTTGTTAGTTGTGGGGGAGGAGGTGGGGGTCCACCGCCAGTCCTCTGAACTGCAATGTGGTGTCTTAAGACCACGGAACACACCTTCTGCCGTAGGTCGTTCCACCTCTTCTTGATGTCATCCCGTGTTCTTGGATGCTGTCCCACTGCGTTGACCCTGTCCACGATTCTGCGCCATAGCTCTATCTTCTTAGCTATGGAGGTGTGCTGCACCTGTGATCCGAATAGCTGTGGCTCTACCCAAATGATTTTCTCCACCATTACCCTGAGCTCCTCCTCAGAAAACCTGGGGTGTCTTTGCGGTGCCATGGGGTGGTGTAGGTGATGTGTGAGGTGGTGTGTGTTTTGATGTGTGACGGGATGTGTTTGTGTGTGTTGTGTGAGGTGCGTGGATATTGTGTGAGTGATGGTGTTGAGTGCCTGTGGATGCTAGTTTGTTGATGGTGGTGTCTCTCTCTGGCCTTCTGTCGCAATTCTGGTCATAAGGGTTTGTGGGTGATGTGGGTGTGTGTTTTATATTGTATTGAGTGTGTGGGAGTGGTGTGTGTATGTGTATCAGGTGTGTGTATTTTGAATTGTCCAATGTGGTTGTATTTTGTATATGTGTGTGTATTTTGAGCACGGCGGTGTGTACCGCCAATGGTTTACCGCGGTTGAAAGACTGCCGCTTGGATTCGTGGGTCGTGCTAGTGTGGGCGTATTCCTGTTGGCGTGACGGTGGAGGTTTTGTTATCACCAGTTTATCACTGACCTTTGGTGTGGCAGACTTGTGTAGGTGTCTGGATTTTGGCGGATTCCGAGCTGTGGGTCGTAATAGCTGTAGGGGAATTACGCAGCGGTGTGTTGGCGGTCTTCTGCATGGCAGTAAGCGGGATTTACCGCCAATGTTGTAATGAGGGCCTCTGTGTTTATCTACACCCTTGATGTGAATTCATGTGAAAAAGTGCATTCCACATGTGTAATAGTTGAGGATTGTGCCATGACTGTTGGCATGCATCAAGAAGTGAATTGCAGTGATGTTGAAATCACATTTGTTTGGGTACAGGCATTCATCCACAGACAGACACCAGGGTTTGCATCTCCAAGATGTGGATAGTGATGTTGCTTCTCATTGGACAACAAGTTGAGGTCCTTCTTTAAGTCATTGGAAGTTCTACGTCTCTCCAACATGCAAAGGACAGATGGTTACCCCAGAAAAACTCAGATAATGTCATTGTAATGGGTGTCAGACATTACTGGTGACTATCCTAGGGCTTAGTGATTCATTGTTTTGAGTATTCTAGAGACATCTCTCCCTGACATTTTGAACCTGGTGTCAAAAGTGTTCCTTTCAATGTCACATTTGATGCTTATCTGAGTAACATGGATACTTCCTCCTTGACTCTATTGGGACAGGTGTCACTTGTTGAAGTGTACATTGTTGGAATGTTTACAGTGTGACATGGGTATTTCCATGTCACCTACTCCAGGATATTACACTTTTGAAATCAACATAGCAGGATTTCATGGCATCATTTCTAATTGTTGGTACATTATGTATGTGCCAAATATATGTGTGCAAGATCTTGTGTTTGAAATGTGGGAAATGGACTCTACAATGGGATACCATTATTTGCCAAAAGTTAACTTAGATTCTGCTGCATGTGGAACAGCTTTGAGGAGGGAGAGGTCTCCAAGTTGTTGTACGGTTATTGCGGTTGCAAGACTTCAACTGTGCAATTGTAGTTGTTTGAGATCCTGATTTTTGTGTGGCTTACTTTAGTAAATCCCAATGTCATGCATGCATTTGTTTTGACCCATGTATGTGCCACTTAGGTGTAAGTTTCTACTGGGGCCTACTTGACATGTTGGTATTGTACGTCAATCAGAGTTGTAATGGAAGTGTTATAATGGACATGTGATGCCCCTATTCCACTTTTTTCGTTGCAGCATCAGAACAGGCAAGCAAAGGAGACGGGGCAAGCCAAGTGGGGAAGCATCTGGTCACAGGACCTCCGGTCAAGGCACCACTGACACAGAGGGACCCAGTGGCCGGAGGGCCTGCCACGAGGGAGACCGGGACATCGTCATCATCCTCAGATTTCTTCTCCAGTTGCCTCACTCTAGTGTTGGTGGACCCATCAGGGCATCCCCCAGTACCATTCTTGTCCGCCACTCTTGTTCTATCACTGCCCTCCCTGTTGTTCCCCACCTATTTGGCCGTGACTGCTCATCCAAGAGGGTGGGCATCTTATTTCCCCCAGGCACCTCTGCCCCAGCCCCCCTGTTAATCCTGCTGCCCACAGTGAGGAGGCTATTGACCTCCTGAGAAGTATTTCTGTGGGACAGACAGCCATTGTGAATGCCATCCAGGGATCGGCAAGTCAGCTCCAACAGACTAATGCATTCCTGGAAGGCATTCATGGTGCAATGGATGGCCTACAGAGCTCTTTTCAAGCTCTGGCCTCCACACTGATGGCAGCCAGTCAGCCCCCACCTTACATTCCCCTCCACCTCCCTCTTTCCAGTCCAAATCCCCTTTTTCCCCTACCTACCCAAAGCACACAAACAGATCCGCAGACATCCACCTCAACAGACAAATGGAGTACACACAAGCACCACAAGACACACTAGCACACTCACAAACAACATCCACCCACAGACACAGCTCTTCTCACAACTTCTTTTGACACCCCCACTATCCCCAGAATCACACACAAGACATCAAACATACCTATAGACACCACCACAATAGTCACTGACACAGCCATCACATCCATCCTACCCGAAGACACCACCCAAGCAGACCCGCAGACATCTAACACAAGCACCACATCCACAGACACCATAACTTCAAACACAAATCCATCCACCACATCCACCATACCTGCAGCCACCACCGCAACAGATACCCACCCAACCACCACAGCATCCCCCATCACCTCCACCCCCCAAGCCCAAGGCACATAAACACCCTCACTCACCCACCCAACAGACACCCACTGCACACACAAGCGTACCTCCCATAAGCACGTACCCACAACATCCACACCTACACATCAGACAACCACTCCCTTAACCTCCAAATCCTGACCGCTTCTGATGACTGTCCCCGTGAGTCCAAAAAACGTTTTTTCTTTGACTCTAACCTTTCCCTGTTCCCCCTACCATACCAGCCCCAGAAGAACCCACCCAGCTTCCAGGCCCTCCCTTCCACCTCCAAGGCCTTCCCTGCCCCCCCCCCCCACAAGTACCCATACCTCTCTCTCCCAAGTAGAAGCCAACCCCTCCCAAGAAGACCACCCCAAGCCAAAACCCCCTCTCCCAAATCCGACCCCCACCCTCCTATCCTCAGATAATCCCTAAGGTGCCTGCCTACCCCCTTCATGCCCCTTCCTGTGGCCGTTACACAGCAGTTGGGAGTCAAGTTTAAGCAAGGCACTGCCAATATTGAACTATTTTATGGACTGGCCAACGGCCTTTGGAAAATCCAAGTTTTCTTAGTTAATAAACCCATATAGTTGTTTTGTTGGGTATACATTTGTCCTGCAATTCCTTTTCTAGCTTTATGTTGTTCCTGAGTGACTTGGTTTGTATGCCTCCAGTTGTGTGTGTTTGGGCCTGCTTGCTGCTTCATGTGCTATTGTTTCAAGTATGTGAGATTTTGTACAGTGCTGTTGTCGTCCAAGAGAATGGTATATGTTAAGTGTATAGGTATGTGTGTATAAATGCAATGGTGGTGTTATGGCATTATGTACTGTTTTGTATGGTATGTATTTCTTTTTTATGTTGTACAATGTGGGCAGGTATGGTCTTAAACCTGTCCCCCTGATATGGCTTATGTATATATATATGTTGTGTGTCATCTTGAGTTTTGTTTTTGCAGACATGGATTGTGTTAAATTGTGCTAGCTGTGTTTTCATTTCCCCGTGCATGTATCTATTTTGGTGTGTGTCACTTGCAGCTAGTTCCTGTAGAGGTATGTCCCACGCAGTAGCAGTTGTATGTGCTTTTTTGTCTTGCCCTTCCCCATTGTGCAGATGTGCTTGACTATTGGCTTTAGTATTGTTTGTCCTTGAGACCCATGTGGTGCCATTTCCTGTCAACATGTTGTTTTGGGGCCTGTTCAAAGTGTTACATGTCCCAGTGCAGTCTCCTTCCCGGTGTGACCCAGATGGCCACATCCGGATTGCATAGGTATAGTTGTCATGTTGTTCTTGGTCTATTTGTGTCTCTGTGTTTTGTGCATGCCATTGTGCTTCCATTGTGCTGTGATGTGAATGATGTGTGTGTCCATTGCAGGGTTGTTTACTGGTGGTGTTGTTTGTGCTCCATACTACATTGTGACATATGTGTGTTGTATGTAAGGACAGTCCCTGGCCAGTGTGGAATGTGTGTGAGTTGTATTTGCATACATGGTGCAGGTGTGTTAGCGTTAATGTGTATGACAATGTTGTGTAGCCTTCATTCTTCCTCTGCCTGAGCTGTGTGGCTGTGTGTATTTGTGTAGTGTTCCAGTGCTGTGTGAGTGTGCTGCCCTAAGTGTGCATATTGTGATTGTGTACTTGTTGATGTATGTTTATGAGTGTGCGTTGTTTGTGACATATACCTGCTGACCGTGGTGGGCCCCTCCCCATGATGTGTTCGCTGGTGCTACAAGCTGTTTTTAAGGTTCGGGATGGAGGTAGGTATGTGTACTTATGGTTGTTTTTGTACATAGTGATGTTTACTTCATTGTCATTCGATGATCATCAGCAACTGCATAACGTTTGTGAATGGCTCCATGGTGGCATCGGATGTGTAAGAATACTTGCAGGTGAGTGTCTCCATTTATGCTTCCGCCTTCTAATATGTGATGGTTGGTCCACCACGGTAACATTTGTGGTGTGCAACCTCGTAATGAGTCCGGCTGAAACACAGGCTCATCCGGCCTGTTTGTACTTTCTCGTGACCATGGCAGTCTTTGCTGTTTGGCGGTGCTGGCGGACTGCTGGCAATCTTCTGTTGGTAGAACCGCCAAACTAGTACTATGGTATTCACATCCTCCAGACTGATGATGGCCAGACCGCCACCACCAACATGGCTGTCCTGGGACCGCCTAACTCATATATAGGCCCTTTTTTAGAAAGTCTTACACAACTATATTGATGCAGTGTGCCAAACACAGGACCCTGACATAACCACCATCTGCCATGGCCTTACTATGTTACTGCCATTGTCCATGGCAACAAATCCAATTTGAAGACCTCTGGGTCACAGCCATTGAGAGACCTTGCTATTAAAAGTGTCCAAGGTGTTTGCCACTGTATGCGTTTCTCCAGGGCAAACATGGCCACTGTTGCATGTTGCTGTACGCTCTTAAAAAAATTTCTTGGCCAAGACCTGTAGATAGCTTTTGTTTTACCCCCACAAAAGAGATCCACTGTGCAGTGATGTACAGTAATCAGTGGCCTAACAACTGGTCCACATGTCTGTCAGGTGGATTGTGTGGACAACACTTTTCTGCAAAGCTTGCCCAACCAACTGTAGCACATCGTGATGCAGTGCTGGAACAGCAACTCTGGCAAAATAGTTCTTACTTGGACCCTTCTATTTTGGTCAGATGGCTGCTACAAACTCTTAGAATCCTACTCCTTCTACAAAAGAAAAAGGGAGGAGGTCCAGCGCTAACACTGTTGCCAGCTTCCCATTGTATAAATGTGCCATTGGGTGGTTGCGGTCACAGGGCCCCTCATGCCTAGACATGCCTGTAATAGTAGACTGGATTTTCTTCTTTTCAGGGGCCACTAATCAGGCGACGTTTGAGTGGTAGGTGGTGGTAGACCTAATGTATGCTGTGGGGTAGTTACTAGATGCTGGGGTGTCTCACTCTCCATCTGACTCAGAGTCTTCTTGGGCCATTGTGAGGTCACTGAGGCGGATGAGTCTGGCACACTGCTGGGGACTGGTCTGCTTTGAGTGCGGATGATGTCACTTTCTCCCTCCCCACCTTTCACCATGACTTGATGGTTGTAGCTGAGGTTTCCTGGCTCTCCTCACCTTCACGGATGCAACCACATTCAGCCATTTTTTAAGGTGCTCCTCCCATTGGATTGCATGATGTTTTTTCATATGGGTCATCTGGCCTCCAGTACTATAATGTCAACCAGGCTTACCTCAACAAACACTTGTGTGGCAAATGGAGCATATCAGAATGTTCTCCTCTTTTTGTCTAATCGTAAAAAAAATACCAAACTGGGGAGGAGTACTTTCTTATTGGGTCACGCCAATGCCTGAAGAAGAACTGGAGGCAGGTGGATGTGTCGATTGCCTCTCTGCAGCGCATACTTCTACCAAGGTATTGGTTGGTGCAGGTCTCTGCTGGAGCTTTACAAATATGGGAGCTGGTGGTGCTGCCTGTGCCACATCCCTCGGAGCAAGTTGGATAATGCCGGACTCCTCTGTGCCAGCTTCCACAATGACTGGCTCGCCGTCATCATCCCCTTCTGTTACTCTAAGGCTTTCTGGAACTTTTCTTCTCATTTCCCCCTCCTAGCATCTCCCGAACTCTGCTGGGGTCCACTCCATACCCCTATCATCGTTATCAGAAGTGTTGCTTCGTGAAGATGAGGGAGTAGTATCCTTCCTTTTTCTTGCTTGCTGGTGATCTGGGAGCCATTGATTCTAAAAGAGGATGTTCTTGCTTGACAGAAAGCTCAACCTCCAGTTCAGTTCCAACTTTGGGAAGATCTGGCTGTGGCTGCTGTCCATTTTGCTCTGTTTCCTGAAATGATTGGGTACTACTTTGAGAAAGGGACAAATCCAATTCAACATTACTGCTCATCGGCGTTGCCATGATTGCAGAGGCTGCCTCACTGACAGACATGGTCTTGGGTTGGGGTGGTGCTGTTAATGCAGGAGTGCTCCCAGGTTGCTCCCCGGAGGCCTGTGTGGCAGGCACATGTCTCCCGAAAAAGGTTGCAGTTGGCACACCACTGCCAGAAAGTTGCTTCTTCTCACTGGCCACTTTCTTGGGAGCAACATTCTTTGGGGCCATCTTAAGCTCTAGGTTGGTAGTGAACACTAAGATGCACAAGAGACAAGAGAAAGAGTTTGGTGCCTGTGGACTAAAGTAACTGGAAGGCCTTCTCTTTGGCAGTACTTCAGGTAATGTGGGGTCTCTTATCTTGTACACCTACAAACAACCAAGCAAGAAAAACATGTAGTTAGTGAAACATGGCATTGTTGCAGGATGAAAATAATACGGAGAAATGCAGTCTTAGTGTGGTTGGTTGCTTATGTAATATGCCTATTTAATCAAACATTCTAAAGGCAAACCACAGTACCATACATAAAAAAAATGCATTTCAAATCAGACAGCATAACAGGCAGATCTAGCTCTTTGCTTTATCTCCATCTATTTCAAAGGAGACACCTGGGGTAGTCAGATAGAGGTGCATGGGTTAGTGGAATAATCCCTTAAACAACATATGGTGGCAAGGTGGTCCAAGGGAAATAAAATAATCATTAACAAAATGAATGATGCTGTTGAGTTGACTGTCGTGCTCCACAGACAGGGTGTCCCAGAGGAAAAAGAATTACACCTAAGTATCTGAATGCTGTAGTGCAGCTGTGCGTCTTTGGTGGATGGATGGATGGAGGAATGGAATGGATAAGATAGATGTGGACGGAAGGATCATGGCAAAATTGAGAATTAAATGAAAATTAAAATTAAAATTTAAAAATTTTAAAAATAAAACAATACATTAAAAAATAAAATAAAATAAAATAAAATTAAAATAAACTATAAAAACTCAACAAAAAATATATAAAATTACAACTAAAATAAAAGAATAAGAAAGTAAAAAATATATGAAAAACTAAAACTAAAATATAAAATGAAAATAAAAAAATTAAAAAAATGAAATAAAAATGGCCTAAAATTTTTAAATTAAAACTATAAATGTAAAAGTTAAAATATAAAAAATAAAAAATGGAAAAACATATGATCAATAATTAGCTATGTTTGTATGTAAGCCTATGTCAAAGATACACTGGCCGCACGGTGTACGCACAAAATGGCTGCCCGCCAGGCACATGGTCAAACAACAACAAGAACGAGAAGGGAGGAAGCATGATGGAAAACAAAGAACACGTTAAAGCCTAGGGCCAGGGACCCTTGCTGGAAGGACAAAATGGCTGTCGGCCAGTCACATGGTCGAACAACAACAACAACAAAGAGCAAGGAGGCATAACAAACAAAGAACACATGCAAGCCTATGGCAAATGAAGGGACACTGCCTGGATGGACAAAACGGCTGCCAGCCAAATGGGCAAACAACAACAGCAAGGAGCAAGGAGGCATGGTAAACAAAGAACACATGCAAGCCCATGGCAAAAGGACACTGGCTGCATGCACACAATGGCTACCAGCCACATGGTTAAACAATAACATCAAGGCACAAGGAGAACAAAGAAGAACACATGCAAGCCTATGGCAAAGGGACACTGGCTTCATGCACAAAATGACTGCCAGTTACATGGTCAAACAACAACCTGCTATGCCATCAAATATTATTATTCCACAATATATACACTTTTTGCAACAAATGAAATGCAAACAATAGCCAACATTTTAAATTTAATTCAATGCCACTTCTGCCCTAAGTGAAGTTTTAAAAACATATACCACAGAAACATTTATTTCTTGCACTGATGACTACTAGTACTGCAACAATGTTCCTTTAGAAAAGGTGAAAAATCAATGGAATGCAAAATAAAAACTAACTAGGCCCATACTTAAACTCCAGGCCACCCACCACTATATATTTTTAAAATCAAAGAAATACTGCTGCATGCCCAAGCAAACAAACAACACCCTTATCCAATACTTTTAGAACTTACCTGTGTGGTTTCACAAAAACAAAGGGGCTGATTACGAGTTTGGTGGTCGGAAAAACCCGACCACCAAACTCTAGATGAGGTGACTGTCGCGGGGCTGGTGGTCTTCCCACTGGCTCTTTCACAAGTATTACACTGGGCTGACCGGCAGAAACCAAGGTTAGCCCACTGGAAAACATGCAGAAGCATTGGACTCAGCTCCACATGGAGCTGAGTCCAATGCCATCACACAGGCACCCCCAGCACCCTTGGAATGCACACTGTCTAATGAGCAGACAGTGCATATTCCGACCGTGCAAGGAAGGGGGACCCCTGCATTGCCCACAACACTGTCATGGGCAGTGCAGGGGCACCCCTGTGGCCCCCAGCACTTGTTCACCGCCAGCCTTTTCATGGTGGTTGAACAGCCTAGCTGTTGGCGTTGTAAATGATAATGACAACCTCACATTTGGGACCTTATAAATATTTAGCCGTGCAGCACATTAAGCCTTTTTTAGAAATAACCTGTGTTTGTGCATTCCTTCATACACTTTGCATTAGACTTTAATGGCCTGAATAGCCCCTACAAAGCACTACAGTAAAAATAGCATTTGGAAGAAACATGGTCATGTAATCATATATTTAGCCCCTAGAGGGGATAATCACATAAAAAAGAATGATAAAGAACATTGCAGTGTAACCATACAATCAGCCCCTTAAGGGCATAGTGTGTTACACATTTTCAGGCCTAGCAGGCCTTTTAAATATCATTTAACTGTGGAGTCAGTGGCACAAGGGTGCAGTGCCGCAGGTTGTTACTAGATGTCCCTGTAGAGTCAACAGCAGAAGGTGCAGTACCACTGACAGAGACTAGATGTTACTGTAGAGTCAACAGCAGAAGATACAGTACCACTGGCTGTGCCTAGATGTCCCTGTAAGTCAACAGCAGAAGGTGCAGTACCACCGGTTGTGACTAGATGTCCCTGTGGAGCCAAAAGCACTCAGAGTACAGTGTCACAGAACACTGCCAGAACTTCTTCTGATGTCAGAAGTTCAAACTGCATTTGTGCATACATTAAACCTTTTTCATAAATAAACTGTGCTTGTGTATTAGCAGAAGGTGCAATACACTGGTCATGGCTAGATGTCCATGTGGAGCCAACTGAGTTAGTAGTGCCTTGGGGCAATTATCATCCTTCAGGCCTTAGACAGCATAGTGCATTACTCATTTGCAGACCAAGCAAGTCTGTCAGAATATTATTACAAACAAGGCCCTTAGAACACAAAGTCCTCTCAGCTGTAAAATAAAAACAAAACTTCCAGCTATAAGATAGTTTAAATATGTATTGAATGGTGGAAGAGGTTATGATTTTTGGGCCCCTTCTTACCTAGTGTGTCCTGGACAGAAAGAGCACACCATTCTGAATGTTTTGGTGGTGGTCCCATTGCCCTAGGACCACCATAGGTTGAATCTCGGCCAAAATGTGTTATAAAAAGGAATGCCTGCAAATCATTATGGGGTGAACTTCTGTCCATACATCAAACCTTTATCAGAAATAAACTGTGGCCCATATTTATACTTTTTGACGCAAAACTGCGCTAACGCAGTTTTGCGTCCAAAAAATTAGCGCCGGCTAACGCCATTCTGAAGCACCATGCGGGCGCCGTATTTATTGAATGACGTTAGCCGGCGTTAGCCGCCGGCGCCGTCTGGTGTGCGTTAAAAAAAACGACGTACACCAGGCAGTGCCGGCGTAGGGGGATATGGGGCTTGGGCGTCAAGAAATGGGGCAAGTCAGGTTGAGGCAATTTTTTCGCCTCAACCCGATTTGCGCCATTTTTTTTCACTCCCAACCCCCATAGAAATTACTATGTTTCCTGGGCATGGTCATTGGGCATAGTGGCATGTAGGGGGGCACAAATCAGGCCCCCATATGCCACCAAAAAAAAAAAAAATACCTACCTGAACTTACCTTAATGTCCCTGGGATGGGTCCCTCCAGCCTTGGGTGTCCTCCTGGGGTGGGCAAGGGTGACAGGGGGTGTCCCTGGGGGCATGGGAGGGCACCTCTGGGCTCCTTCAGAGCCCACAGGTCCCTTAACACCTGCCTTTTGCAGGCACTAAAAAATGGCGCAAAATCGGCCGTACGTCATTTTTTTTGACCCGCCCACTCCCGGGCGTGAATTTTGCCCGGGAGTATAAATCCGATGCACATGCCTCGGAGTCGATTTTTTAGACGAGAACGCCTACCTTGCATATAATTAACGCAAAGTAGGTGTCCACGCTAAAAAATGACGCTAACTCCATGGACTTTGGCGCTAGACGCGTCTAACGCCAAAGTATAAATATGGAGTTAGTTTTGCGTCGAAATTGCGTTAAAAAAAAACGACGCAATTCCGGCGCAAATGGAGTATAAATATGCCCCTGTGTTTGTGCATTAGCAGACGGTGCAATACCACTGATCGTGGCTAGATGTCCCTCTGGAGCCTACTGAGTTAGTAGTGCTTTGGGGCAACTATCATCCTTCAGTCCTTGGAGAGCATAGTGCATTACACATTTGCAGGTCAACCAAGACGGTCAATATTATTACAAACAAGGCCTTTATAACACAAACTTCTCTCAGCTGTAAAAAAACAAAATTTCCAGCAATAAGAGAGTTTAAATATGCATTGAATGATTGAAGAGGTTATGATATTGTTCCCCCTCTAATATAGTGTGACCTACAAGTTGGCCTGGACAAAAAGAGCATGTTGTTCTGAATGTTTTGGTGTGGTCCCCTTGCTCTAGGATCACCACTGGCTGGGTTATGGCCAAAAATGTGTTGGAAAAGGACTGCCTGCACAGCATTACGAGGTGAGTTTCGCTGAGTGCAGTGAATATTGTAGTATCAGCTCTCCCACTGTGAGGGGAGAGCCGCTGTTGAGGATTCATTCCTGGGTCAATTTCATGCTATATAATGCCACAGAAAAATAGTCCGTCCAAGCAACAGAAAAAGATTCCAGTTGTAATTAAACTGTACTTGGCTGGTGCTCCTCAGCCAAGTACAGGAAGTGATGTATCAGCTGCTAAACCAGTTAGGAGGCAGCAAAACAAGAGTGGCACTGCCTTCAACCTATGGTAAGTGGCAGGCAGCGGCAGGCGTGAGCAAAGTCCTATACTCCATCCAACAGTTCTTGCAGACAGTGCATCAGAGCTGTTTAGTCTCGACCTAAAAAGGACTAATACTTCCGTAATAAACAATGCAAAAGCATGGGAAAGATCATATTTATTGATTGTATATTATTTTAAAAACTAAATGAGATATTTTAAAAATGTTATCAATCTTTTATTGTATTTAAAATAAATTAATTAGGTACTTTAAAAAAAGTTAATTAAAATGCACTATTTTTACAAATGTAAATTGATTTTTTGTAATGTTTTTATTAATGAACACAGTCAGGAAATGTATTATGGGAACATTTATTCATTTATCTTTTTACAGGTATAATTATTTTTAAAGGTTTGTAATATGTTTTACTGTTTATTGAAGTATCAGATGAGTTTTAATTAAATAATAAATATAATATTATTAACATCAATAAAATAAGAAATTAGTTAAATGTATATTAATTCTATTCTCCAACTATGGATTACTTTGAAACTGGAACTGTATACCTTTTACATCCCATCCACCGTCAGTATTTATTTTAAATAATACCATTGTCTTAATATTTGTTTTTTTTAAATTATGTATTAGCTTAAACCTAAATATTATGTTACTTCCCACCCATGGCCCCATAGCCCTAACATGCTGTTCCTAAACATTTAATGTCTATCATTTATCTATCATTTATCATTCATTGTTAAAAATACATAAGTATTAAACGTACGTTATTACTATCTTTCAATATTAAATTACTCCCCACAGTGGGCCCCTCTGCCTCTACCATCCTCTCCATAAAAATTAAATATGTATTAAAAATATAACTATTTTCTCAATTTTAAATTACTCCTCATCTTCCTCCTCAATACCCATAACATGTCATCCCTAAAAATTTAATATCTATTATTTACTAAAATAAAATTACTAGAGTATTTATTTTTAAAAACATATTAGGTATTAATCTTAAATCCGTACTATCCCTCAATATTAAATTACTCTCTACCCTTAGCCCTTATGTCATCCTGCCCCCAAAAATTAAATATCTATGATTTTTCTAAAAATGCAACTACATTTATTTAAAAAAAATAATTATGTCCTAATCTATAATTAATATTAACATTCAGTATTAAATTACTCCCCATCCTGGGCCTCTACACCCCTAACATCCATCCCATAAATTTACATATCTATTTTTCTTTTTTTTTTAAGTGCTAAGGATTATTTTTACTTAAGTTACTCAATTTGAAAATACTCCCCACACTGTTCCCACATACTCCTACCTCAACTTTCTCATAAAATAAATATCTATTAGTATTTAAAATGACTTCAGCATTTCCGTTTTAGAAATACTTAAGTGTTCATTCTAAATCAATACTATCATTCAAAATTACTCCCTACCCTAGACCCATATACAATTTACATACCACCCCTAAATTTAAATTAGAGGATGGAGTAATTTGCTAGAGACACATTGAGTGACTGCCTTTTTTCTTTTTGGGCCACATAGTTACCCTGGGAGGAGAAGGATCAGACACCCTCCTGTGTACAGTCCACTAGATGACTTGCAGACAATGGAGAACAGACATGTCATACAAATCTACCACCTGGATAGGCAGACAATCATGGATCTCTGTTGTCAGTTGGAGCCAGATCTGATGCCAGCCATACATCATCCAAATAGCATACCACCCATAGTACAAGTCATGTCAGTATTGCACCTCCTGGTCACAGGGTGCTTCCAAAACACAGATGCCCTATATGCTGGTATATCCCAGCCTATGTTCAGTTTGGTTTTGAAGGATGTTCTCTCAGCAATGTTGAAACATCTGGACAGCTACATTTGTTTTCCTCAATGTGAGGATTTTTGCCCATGTGAAAGCGGAGTTCTATGGTTTGGCACACATACGACATGTTGTGGGAGCCATTGATGATACCCATGTGGCCCTGGTTCCATTGCATGGCAATGAACAGGACAGGAGCTTCCATTCCATAAATGTCTATGTAATGTGTTTGGGGGACCTCTACATTTCTCAAGTCTGTGTCCGGTACCTGGGTTCAGCCCATGGTGCCTTCATCATGTGGAACAGCGCAATTCCCCAGCAGATGACACAACTGTACCCAGAGAGGGCCTGGCTGGTTGGTAAGTAACATATGTCATGTATGTTTGTATGCTCTGTCTACTGCTAGTGAGGCTTTGCTTTAGACTGATGGTTCATCGCATTTCCTTACAAGGGGTTCTGCCTATCCAAACCGTCCCTGGTTGTTGACACAAGTGAGGATCCCAACTACGCTGGCGAAGTCCATTTCAACGAGGCACATGAAAGAACACGCCACGTTGTGGAGTAGGCTATTGGGCTCCTGAAGGCAAGATTCTGCAGCATAGACAAATCAGGTGGAGCCCTCCTCTATTTACCCACAAGAGTTTTAAAGATCATTTTGGCCTGGTGCATGCTCCACGAATGAGCCTCCTGAAATGCCAAGTGAAGATGACAGTGATGAGGATAAAGGTGGAGACATGCGGGCAAATCTCATCAATCAGACTTTTACTTGAGTGTAAGTGAGTGATGTTCTGTGATTACTGTGACTGCATGGGGTACTGTAGGTGGTCTGGATTTGTGGAAAAGTGTATCTCTGTCACCATGAGACAGGGCATCTTGTGCTATGCATCATACAGGCCAGGTTTGCTGGCTACATCAAACTTGAAGATGTACCTCTCTTGTGGACCTCCATTGTTTGGGGCAATCACATTGCAATGTTAGAGAAACAGCAAAAGTTTAAAATGACTTCTGTGTCTCATGTATGCCTTTGCATGATTAAACTCCTTGTATGTCACTTTTTCCTTCCATGTCTCTTCACCATCCCATCCTCATGTGGGCATTTCAGAGTTGCGTCATGGAATTGAGCCAGGTACTGTTTGTCACAAATGTGGGTTTTGTGAGTTCCATGCCCAGGCTGCCTGGAAAGTGGAAGGGCAGTTATCCAAGCTGCAGAATAGTCCTGTTTGCCCTGGTATGGTGGTCCAATGGTTCATGTGTGTGATCATGTGCCCTTGAAACAGGTCGTCTTGTGCAATTCTTCCATTCTCCCTTCACATTTGTGTTGATAATGATCCTGTATGTCCTGTACGTAAAGGTTGATGTGTTTCCTCATTGGAGGCCGCGGTTCCTGTGCCACAATACTAACATCGGTGTGTAACATGCCACTAGATGCCTAACCATTGCAATAGGATAGCCCTCTGACTAAGGACTTTTGTATTTTCCTTTGTCTGTGTCATAGGGTATGTTAAGTTGGACCTGGTTTTGGTATGTGATAAGGGTCAAGCTGGTGACAACGTCAACAAATCTGTTTGCCTATACTATGGGACAGGGTCTGACATAGCCCTTTCCTCTGTGGCCAGGGGGATGGTACTTTGAGATATGTAGCCAGAAGCAACAATGTTTACTCATTCTTGGCAATGACAGTCTAGACATATTTGCAGCCTACGGGCTGTACAGCGTAAATAAAAAATTCAGTGTGAATAACCACTTGTTTTGTTGTGTTTCTAGTAATCCTCACCCTGACATTGCCTGTGACCTATTCATCCTTTCATTACCATCTTAAGAGTACCTCATTTCCATCACATGAATTTCACATTGTACATCCCACAATGATGAAAAATTAAATATTAGGCATTGATTGTGTGCTAGTTGTGTTTATTCACATGTGTTCTGAACATAAAGGTGGAAATTGATTTAAAACATGAGTCAAATAGTGAATGAATGAGTCATGGTTAATGTAATCATTACAGTAGCTGCCATAATATTTGAAGTCCAAAGTCCAGTGTCCTACTATCCAGGAAAATGGATAGTGTGTGAAGAACAGTCATCAGAGTGACTCCATGGCACACAATGGGACTCCATCAGGAAGGGGATACTTTCTGGCAGTGGTTGAGGTCTTGGCATCTGCACCCCCTAGATGTTTGGGTGGACATCCCTGCTTGGGGGGTGTGGGGGAAGGTGTTCTTCAGCTGCAGTGGCAGAGGTGTCTGAGGCTGGTACTTATACTGGCAGGGCCTCCCTCCCATTGGCTGCCACAGAGGTCAAATAGGCAGTTGTGACTAGGCCAATGTAAGGGGTCTGGGGTTGTTCTTGATCCCTGCTCAGTAGTGTTCATGTCCCTGAGCACCCCTTTTAGGAAGGCCAAGGTGGTGTTGTGGGCCTTCCACTGTTTCAATATTTCATGGTGCTAATTCATCTGCAGCTGCTTGATCTCCCTAAGTTCGGTAAGTACATGGCCCGTCACGCATTTGGTTTGTTGGTAGGCTCCCAAAACGTGGGTGATTGTGTCCTGGCCAGACCCATCCCCAGCAGGCTCATGTCGCTGGCCCACACCATCCCTCCCATGCGCCCTACGCCCACGTGACTTCTCCCTTGGCACAGTTTGGCCCCTACAACTAGGTCCAGGTCCATCATTGTTAGAGGAGTTTAGATGTAACTCAGGTACCTGGAGTAGGGGGCACAAGATTGTTGATTCTGTCCTCTGGGCCTAGGTTTAGGGGGTCTGCTTGCCTGAGATGTTGATGCTACAGGGCTGGGAGGAGTTGATGTGGTCAGGTTGAGGCTGGCAGGTGTCATCTGACCAGGCTCCTCAGATGGGCCAGCGCCGTCCTCAACGTCCGCACGTCCAGGAGTGGTATCCTCACTGAGGGCATTATTCATGGAGGGAGAGGCATTCTCTTGTTAGATGTCTGTGTACCCAGTGGCAGGTAAACCTATTTAAGTGAGAGACAGAATGCTACCGGTTGTATTGTGACATGTATCTACAACAGTTTACAGTGACATTTGATTAAGGTCATGTATCAAATGTGAGAGACCACCTGCTATCAACCGTATAGACCTGCCATTTGGGGAACAGACCAATTCCATTTCAAGTCGCCTTGGTACAGGATGTCTGAGTATCTTGGCACTTGGATGTCTGTTCATGGACTCCTACCTTTCCAGCAGTGCAGTCAACAGAGTGGTTGTGCATGATGTGGCTTAGGTCATCTCAAGACATAGTAGACTGTTATGCGGCTAGACCTGGATCCTTTTTGTTGTATATGCTAGTTGTCATCATGTGGTCAGTGCACTGTGAATATGTGTTCTGCCACAAGAATTTAAATGATGCACCATGGTACCTTTGAGTTGTCCTACATTCATTGGGCACATAGGTTGGGCACTACTTCCTATCCACATTATTTTCATCTTGCTTATCTGCTCAAGATAGATCTAGTTGATTAAGCACATCACAGAGTGTACCATGATCTGTATGTTGGTCCCTCCCAAGTAGGTACCCTGCAATTATGAATCAACAGACAGCAGCACAATGTCATCGTGGATAGTTTCCTGGTTATTGGAATTAGAGGGAATGTTCCTCCTGGGATTTACAGTCACATTACACCAAGTACTATACACAGAATACATAAGTCATCCTCTCGGGTGAATAGAGTTTCATGGCGAGTTGATGTACACGGATGTTAGGCCAGATACACAGTGAGCATGTGTTTTGCATTGAGTAGTCCCATTGGGCAGGGTGCAGTGTATGTTAAAGGTGGGACATGTACTGATGTGTGTTACATGTCCTAACAGTGAAATACTGCTAAATTCAGTCTTCACCGTTGCAAGGCCAATCTCTCTCATAGGTTATCATGGGGGCTGCCTTTAAATATTATTAAAGTACAGATTCCCATTGAGAGCAGATAGAAAAATTGAGTTTGGGGTCTCTGAACTCAAAATATAAAAATACATCTTTTAGTGAAGTTGGTATTTAGATTGTTAGTTTGAAAATGCCACTTTTTCAAAGTAGGCATTTTCTTGCCTAAAGTATTCTATGACTCTACCTGTTTGTGGATTGCCTGTCTGGGTCAGGTTGACAGTTGAGCTGTTTGTGAATCCTCTCCAGACAGTGAGTCAAAGGGAGCTGCGGTGTAGCCTACATATCCTGATGAGCCATCTGTGCTAGAGTGGAAGGAGGAGTGGTCACTTACACCTGAATGGGCTGTGCCTGCCCTCTCACAATGCAGTCTCCAACCCCCTGATGTGTGTCTGGGGCCTGGCCTGGGCAAGGCAGGATCTTGTGAACAACAGAGACTTTCCTTTGAGGTAGGCCTACTTCAAAGGCAGAAAGGGGTATATGTATTGGATATCAAAAACAAAAAGGAGGGCTTTTATAGTGGGAGAATTTATGAAAGGAGTGGTCCTGTGCATATTACTCCAATATAAGTCATAGAAAAATGGATGCACAGTTCCAAAGAAAATGTATCAATATACATTTCTTTATAGATCTATATTGATACATTTCCTTTGGAACTGTGCACCTGTTTTTCTATTACGTATATGTATTAGACCCAAAACCCCTGAAAATTAGATCACTTTTGGATTCAAGAGGAACCGCTGCCAAGAAGAAGAGCTGAGGAGAAGTGCTGACCCTGCCTGTGACTGTGTTTTCTTGGGCTACCCTGCAGTTGCTGCTTCTGCCTGTGAAACAGGAAAAATACAGGATTTTGTTGTGCATTCCAGCTTGTGAAGAATCTCCAACGGCTTGAATTCAGCTTGCCTCCTGTTTTGAAGTCTCAGGGCCATCAAAAACTTCCTCTGCTAACATCTAGACTCTCTGCTGAGACTCCTGACAAGTGGTGTCCTATTCACTCCCTGGGCCCTTGAAAGGTGAGGTTGGAAGACAAGAGCTGAAAATCCATGAACAGAATGTTGTGCAGGGACATTTTCAATGCACCATCTACAAAGCAGCTGATAAATGATGTGCCGCCAGCTTTGCAGCTAAAATTGACGCTCTGCGTGCATCCCGGCTGGGAGATAGATGCATCGCAGGTGGATAAATGACACGCATCACCTGCTTGCGGATGCTGATAACGACGCGAACCCCATGCAGTGTGGTTTTCTAATACCACGTGATAGGATTTTCCACGCGACTCTGCACAGATTCGAGGTGCTCCCTCTGGAAATCGATGTACTGCTCTCTTGCGAGGGAGAAACACGGCGCATCGCCGACCCGACTGGAGAAGAAACGATGCACGTCCTCCCATGCGAGGAAGGAATTGACGCATCGCTGCCTTTTCCAATGCATGCTCAACGGTGCAGCTTTATTTTTTACGCTAACCAGGTACTTTGTGCAAAATGATCGTTTCCATTGTTTTCTTGATATATTATATCAATATAGATCTTCCCCTAGTCAAGGAGAGATCAAGACTCTTATGCTTGTGAAAATTCATACTGTAACTTGTGCATGTTGGATTTTTGTCATTTTGGTCTTGTTCGATTTAGATAAATATTATCTATTTTTCTAAACTGTTGTGGTGTTCATTTTGTAGTGTTTTCACTGTATGTTACTGTGTGTGTTGGTACAAATACTTTACAGATTGCTTCTGAGTTAAGCCTGCCTGCTTGTGCCAAGCTACCTAGGGGGTTAGTGGGGGTTAACTAGATGTGTTTCTCCTTTGCCCTGACTAGACTGAGGGTCCTTGCTTGGTCGGGTTAATCTAACTGTGAAACAAAGACCCCATTTCTAACACCTAATCAATGGTTTGGTTTTCTGTGTTTGGCGTGGAAGATGCAAAGGATTGTGGTGTGTGGAAGGGGTGTGCTTTATATTGTGGTTGGTAGGTGTACCAAGTGTGTGAATGTGTGTCACCTGTGTTTATTTCAAATCTATCCAATGTAGTGTGGTGTATTACTGTGGGGAATGCCGACTGATGCGGTTCGCACTGCCATTGGAAGACCGCCATGTGATTTTCAGCGTGTAATAGGTTTGGTAGTTAGTTGACAGGCTGGCGGTGCCAGTGATCTGACTGCCTTTTTCCCACCCTCCAGAGCCCTGGTGGTGTCGTGATATTGGCTGTCTTTGGCGGTACTGGCTGTGTAACTCATAATACGGTGGTCTGTATGTCAGTCAGACCGCCAAGCTCGTAATGAGGCCCTAAATGGGTTCCAGGCTGGGGAAGATGCTGCAACTGGCAATGAGATAGGGGTTAAGTAGCCCAAAGAAGAAAGTGGTCCAAGCAAACTACTTGTGCGTGCCACATGTGCCTTTTCTGAAGTACCGAGTTGACGGCTGGCGTATGTGGAGTCAAAGCACAACTCCAGCTAATAAGAAGCATGTGAATGCAAAGAAAGCTTCACAGAAAAGTGTACAGATGATTGGTCAAGAAGTCACAACCAAGGTCATACGAAAAAGTACTACACTGCCAAGCAAAATAAAGTTATACATTGTACGGATCGTTAATGCTAAAGATGGATTCAACCAGGTTTACAAAGCATAGCTAAAGACAATTATCATTTATCAGCGGAAACCCTGCAAGGCAGAAATCAAAAAGGTGTTAGAAAATGCAAACCGAAGTGTATTAAACAAGGATGAAGTAGATGACTTAACTTGTCCACTCTAGAGAGTCATCTTGCCACAGCAGTCACTCAAGTGGCTCAAGTAGAGATGCTCCAGGTTGTGCTTACAGAGCTGTCCCTACCCAAAGAGGTTGCTCATTAAGCTGCCATGTGGGGCTTATGCCTTTCAAAAGCAAAAAAAAGAAGATACCATTAACATTAAAGACGGTCTTGAGACTCACACTTCAAAGACTATAAGAGGATGTGCCCAACATGATCATTTCACAGTCAGGAAGTGCTATGCTCAACTTCAGTGAGTTCCACATTTATGTACAATACTGCCACCTTCCTGAAACCATCATTCAACACTGCCAAAAAGCAAAATATTGGTGTTAGATGGACTGCCTGGATAGAGACATTTGAAGATTTCATAGAAGCACTTAAAGAGACTGATCACAGGAAGATTATCAAACATCTAAAAAATCATGCTGGAAATGGTGTGAAAGAAGTCATAAAATAAATGCCAAGAACTGACAAAGAAGTCACATACTGTCAGATTAAATCTCGAGCTCAATCCAGTATCAAGCAATGATTATGAACGATATGTTTTTAGTCAAGAGCGTCAAAGAGTTGGTGAAACAATCAAATTCATGGAAAGACTTGACACACTCATCAAACACTGCAAGTTCAATTAATTCAATGATCAAGAATCCTTTCGGCTTAAAGTTATTGATGGATGCTTGTCCAATTCATTCAGATGATGAATGCTGAAAGAAAATCTTAAGACCTCATTAGGTCTTTAGCTGTATGACCTCAGGGAGAGCCGAGGCTAATGCTGACGCACCGTGTGTTCCAGCAGCACATTCGGAATGCGCACTGTGTGCCATGGCAGTGGCCCCTCTGTGGACACCTCCATGCCTTACCACTGACCTTTCCATGGCATGTCCCTGCTATGGAAAGGCTGGGGAAAAGGTAAGTCGTAATCAGCACGGCAGTGCCAAACTCACACCAACATGGTTGACCATGACTTGCACCGCAGCCAACTCATCGGGGTCCAGGATTCTGATGGTGGTGGCAGCATGCTGGCAGTCTGACCACCAGCACTGTAATGTGGGGGTTGGACGGCCAAGGTTGAAGAAGTTGTGTTTCAGGTGTAGATTTGCATTTCCACACAAAAGAAATTCTCCCCCCATTGATCAGATATGCAAAAGCTGTGGTAAAGAGAACCATTTTGTGATAATGTACAAAGCTAAGGAAAAAGTAGGTGTGTCACAGGATGAACACAAAGGGACTGATTATGAGTTTGGTGTTTGGACCGCCAGACCGCCCAGGTGGCGGTCCCAAAAAGACAGCTGCACCAGCGGTCTCCGGGTCACCGTATTACGATGTATGCAGGTTGAACCACTGACTGCGTAGACATTTTGCTTCCCGCCAGCGGCAGTGGGGGCTGCAATGCTGGTAATGCGTACTCCATCCCAGTCATGGCCGTGGCCAACCGCCGAGCCTATTACAAAAACACAGTTGACACTGCGGCCCTCTTGCAGAGGTTAGCTGATGGCGGTCAGACATTGCGGTATGCTCTCAACAAAGGACCAGAAGAGTGGCCATTGGATGGATTCAAAAACAACACAGCTGACATCCATTGGCCAAGTGGCCACATCTGCAAATCACATTATAATAAACACCCCATCCCAGACCATAATTTGTTGTCTCTCCACTGTAGCACAGCAAGACAGAGACCACACTACTTTTTGTAATTTTTTGTCACAAACAGCAGTCCTTGTTTTCCTATGCCATTTTACACCTTTACATACTTTTTCTAATTTTTCAGTTTTTTGTGACAAGTATCACTTGTCTTGTTTAATTTGTGACTGTCACCCACTTTATTTTCAGTCATGCCCCCAAAATGTTCTTTTTTCAGCGAATGTGTTGAGAGCCACGTTGGAAGAAATCATAATAGTAGAGCCACAATTGCTTGTACCCAGGTCCAACATACTCCTCTCAGTAGGAAAAGGGAAATGTGGCAAAGGATAGTCAACAAAGTGAATGCTGTAGGCACCTCATTGCGCACAAAGGAGGATATTAGGAAGAGGTGAAACAACCTGAGGGGGAAGGTGCATTCCCTGGCCTCCAGGCAACATCTGGAGTCCCTGATCCTCCCAGCACCCCATTACAACTCTTTCCCGGAGAAAAGAAGGTCTTGGCCATCCTGCATCCAAGGGCTTGAGAGGAATAGATGGGGGAGTGGAGTCTGGTAAGTCAGACCACAAAAACTGTCACAAAAAAATTGTCCTGTATGCTCACATCTCAGCTTTTGCCATTGTGTTGTTCATCTACTTTCATAACCTGCAATACTCAAAATATCAGGGACGGTAGATTGTTAATGTGTATTGCAATGCATAACATCCCATGTATTAATCCCCATCACGTGCCTGACTGACAAGACTTGAACAATGGGAGGTATGCCATAGGGATTGCGAATGGCAGGCATCAGATCTGGTTCCAATTGGTCACAAGGATCCATGATAGTATGATAGTATGACAATTAACTAATATTAAAAGATCATCCCAGGACCCATGATGTGTGTCAACATGTAAATGTATGATCCAACCTAACTGCAGTGTGGCAACAGGTATGTCAGACTAAACGTTTGTCAAGTGTTGGGAAGTAGAGAGAGTGACATGACTACAACTACAATGTGGCCTTCTTTCTGTAACTCAAAACAAGAGGCCATTGTGCACTTGCCCAAAGACACTTGTCAGCCATGTTCATGTCACAACTGAGGTCCGCTCATCATGGAGTTCACAATTTGCCTACGGTTTGGAGTCTCATAGTGATATGAATACAACTACCATGAGGCCCTATTTCTGTAACTCAAAACAAGAGGCGATTGCAAGTCTTGTGAGGCTACCGAAGTTCCCAAGTCATGATGGTCCAAGTTATCACCATGGTGGGAGAAATCCAAAAGCTGCAGGGAGACAACCACCAGGAAGTCATACAGCAATAGCAGGCCCAAAATGCCCACTTGAGTCCCTTGCAGGGATGCTGAGAGACATGAATACCACACTGAATAGGTTTTGTACCCAACATCTGGCCCCTTCCACTAGCAATGATACATCAGACTCTTCTACATCTGCGGCTGCTAGTGGAATGTAGGCCCTGCCTGGGAAAGGACATGCCTCAGACACCCCACCCCCTGTTTGCTGAAACCCCCCCATAAACATGGACATCCACCCAGACACCCAGCAGGAGCAGATGCCAAGACCAAACCCACTACCAGGAAGTTAACCTCTCCTGATTTGCTCTCCTAGTATGCCACTGATACACCCTGTTGACTGCTCTGTAACCAATCTCCATTTTCCTATGGTGCAAGAACATTGCACTTGTTTTTCCAAATGATGTAGCAGCTACCCTGATGAGTACACCCATCATTACTGTACCTATCACTATTTTTTGTGTGTGTTTTACATTAATAATCACATATGTTTTTTTTTTAGTTCCACAATAAATCACACTTAAACACAGTTCCTGTGTATGTCTCATGTATCATCCATATACAATAGTTATACATGCCAACTCTAGTCTGATCATGTCCCTCTGTATGGTACACCCATTTTTATGGACCTCAAACATGGACTCCATCAGCAGGAGACTCATTACAATAAGATTGTAACAGGACAGATTCCAAAAAAGTTGTAAAATACAACTACCCACAATCAATGACAGATATGCTAATAGCACAAAATGTATGACTGGGAGTAGCATCAGGATGTCTGCTAAGGTGTAACACAATGCTAAACTACACAATACAGAAGTTAGGGTCATGTAACTCTACCAACAAGGCAGGAGGCACACAAATTGGTTCTTTGTATCACCTGGTAAAACCTTATTACATTCCTATACCATAGCTTCCAAATGTACTGGTCTACCCTGTTCTGGAACCTTTCAATTACATTAGTCACATACCTGTAGGCTCCCGTACCTTACAGATGAACTTGATAGGAAAAGACTTTTCCACCTCAGAGTCCTGACAGTCTAACAATGTTGGACACATGCCACATAATCAAGACTTATAGTACCTGGTTTCAAACATGTCTACTTCCCATATCTGTCTGCAATTCCCATCTGCTTCCAACACTGTCTGTCGTTTGCCAAGGCTAATGGGCCAAAACGGATCTAGGCAAATCTGTGATTGAAAGAGAAGAGGGATGGGTCATAGCAGAATACACTCCTCAAATCAGAGAAGTCATGTCAACAGGTGTAACTTTGCATCTGCTATAACAATACATGATACTGTAGACCACTCTGTTCTGTACACAATACATATTTTCAGTTTGCATGCACACCTCACTCATAGGCATGGGAGCTATCTACAACCCCACAGATGATGAGAGAAAGGAGGTGACATTCTACCAATCTACTCAAGGTTGCAAATTTGAACCACAACATTCTGGGGGTCATTCTGACCCTGACGGGCGGCGGAGGCCGCCCGCCAGAGTTCCCCCACCAAAATACCGCTCCGCGGTCGAAAGACCGCTGAGGGTATTTTGGGATTTGCCCTGGGCTGGCGGGCGACCGCCAAAAGGCCGCCCGCCAGCCCAGGGCAAATCAACCTTCCCACGAGGACACCGGCTCAGAATTGAGCCGGCGGAGTGGGAAGGTGCGACGGGTGCAGTGGCACCCGTCGCGTATTTCAGTGTCTGCAAAGCAGACACTGAAATACAGAGTGGGGCCCTCTTACGGGGGCCCCTGCAGTGCCCATGCCATTGGCATGGGCACTGCAGGGGCCCCCAGGGGCCCTGCGGCACCCCCTACCAGGGAGACCCGCCAGGAACAGGATGGCGGTAGGGGGTGTCAGAATCCCCATGGCGGCGGAGCGCGCTCCGCCGCCATGGAGGATTCTCAAGGGCAGCGGAAAACCGGCGGGAGACCGACGGTTTTCCAAATCTGACCGCGGCCAAAGCGCTGCGGTCAGAATGCCCTGCGGGGCACCGCCGGCCTGTCGGCGGTGCTCCCGCCGACCCTGGCCCCGGCGGTCTCAGACCGCCGGGGTCAGAATCACCCCCTCTGTCTACTTCACATACATTTTAGTCAGTTGAAGAACTGATTGATGAGGTCTTCCCTAGAGTCTCCTGCTTCATCTTCCTCTGGCTCTTCATCACTTGGCAAATCTGCATTTCCACCCACAGGTTCTGCTGGCTCCCCCTCATCTTGTATAAATGGTATCTTTCGTTTCAGGGCAAGATTGTGGAGCAAACTATTATTTGACATACCTTGTTGGGTGAGTAGAGGAGGGTTCCTCCTGATCTGTCCAAGCACCTAAATCTTGCATTCAGGAGCCCAAAGCCCACTCAACAACATGTCTTGTCCTCCCGTGGAACTCATTGTAGCGGACTTCCCCTAGCGGAGTGGTGGGTACCTCACTGGTGTCAACAACCAAGGACGGTTTAGATAGCCAGAGTCACCTGTGAACAAATTTGTAGAACAACACACACATATATGTGGGGCATGCAACATTGTGATGGCAGGAGGCTTACATTGCAAACACACAATTCAGTTGTAACTTACCAACCAGCCAGGCCCACTCTGTGTGGAGTCGTGTCATCAGCAGTGGGACATTGCTGTTCTGCATGATGAAGGAATAATGGACTGATCCTGGATACTTAGCACTGACTTGTGAAATATACTGGTCTGCCAGACACACCACTTGAACGTTTATGGACTGGTAGTTTTTCATGTTCCTATAGACCTGTTCATTGGCACTGGGGGGAACCAAGGCTACATGGGTGCCATCTATGGCTCCATTCACATGTGGAATGTGTCCCATAGCACAAAACTCTGCCTTCACATAGGCCAAATCCACACATTGGGGAAACCTGATGTAGCTGTTCAGGTGTTTCAACAATGCATACAGTGCATCCATCAAAACCAGACTGAACATGGACTGAGACATCCCTGAGGTTAGGGCCACTGCATTCTGAAAGGACCCAGTGGCCAGGTATTGTAGCACTGACAAGACTTGATCAATGGGAGGTATGCTATAGGGATTGTAAATGGCAGACATCAGATCTGGCTCCAATTGGTCACAAAGATCCATGATAGTATGACAATTCAGATTATATTCAGTGTCTCTCTTCCATGGTGTGGAGGTCTACCAGTAGACAGTACACTGGAGGTTGTTGTCCTCGCCTCATGGCAGAATAACTACATGAAAACATTTCAAAATAGTATGTGACATGCAGCATGCAGATATCTTGTAAAGTCAGATGAACAACTTACACATATCTGCAGTCAAGGTTGGTTACAAACTCTGATATCTACAGTGCAGCACATAGCTAGGCACCTGATGACATCCTCCTCGGTACACATTCCCCCCAAATAACTATTGAGCTACACATACAGATTCATCTGTTACTGTGCATGGTTGTACGTCCAATCAATTTGACATGTCTTACACATATTGTTGCACATTATTTATGTTTTCAAAGCACGTAGGAACCTGCGAGAAGTGGCACATTACTATCACCACATGTCCTCCACTAACACAGCATTTACTGCACATATGCACAAACTGACAACTAAATGTGAAGGCAGTACTTTCAGATGTACTGAACAATATGGGGTATAGTTTATGACACAGATTATAAAACTCTTACATACATGAAATGAGCTCAAAATGGCAGCCGTATGATCTACTGTACTGGACCTATGGAAGTAACCTATGCCCGTCAGCGGAAGTTGTCATGGCAGAAGGTGGTCACAACCGCAATTGAAATTGCCATTGGGAGACCTTGCTGCCTTTGGCGGACTTGGGCCTGCGGTGATGTCCGCCGGCAGTGATAGTCATGTAACTGGCGGACGTGACCGCCAGCTTCTGCAGTATTGCTCACTTAATTCCTGACACTTCAGCCAGCAAGACCTCCACTACCTGAGCTGCTGGGTACTGCCTCTGGGAGCTATCATGCCACTTCCTGCAGGTGATAGGTCCACAGCCTTTACCCCTGAAGAGCTGGATAGGTTTGTGGAGGCAAGTCTACCCTGGTATGCACAGCTATATGGTGCACCACAGGAGCAGGTGAGTCCAATGCAATGCTAATGTGTGATAGGTGTGGTGGGGGATGGTGTACCTGAAATGTAAAGTACTGAAGGTGTTGATGCATGCAGATGATAATTTGTAAATGAGTGTGAGATGAGAGGATGGGAATGTTTGCCTACTTTCTGTCACTGAAGAGTATTGTCCACTACTATTGGTATGGTGCATGTGGGCATGACTTTTACCTTTTGTCTGTGTCATCCGTGCAGGTCAATGCCCATCAGAAGAAAGGAATTTGGCTTGCCATCACCAAGCAAGTGTGGACCTTGAGGGTTCACAGCTGGCAGCGCACCCATTGTAGGAAGCGGTGGGAGGACCTGAGACACTGGGCCCAGAAGATCGTAGAGGCCAAGATGGGGATGTCCTCCCAACGAGGGAGAGGTGCCTGTCGGACCTTGACCCCCAATGGCCCGCATTTTGGGGGTGGCCTACCCTGAGGCAGATTGACATTTGAGGGCCACACAGCAGCCACAAGGGGGTAAGTACAGGCAGAACTCACGTACTTGCCTCTGAGAGTTTAGTGTATGATGTCTAAGTATTGCAGTTGTGCTGATGTGATAAGTGCAACAGGTATGGTGACTGCTAGGAAGATATGGTACTACAGTTGCCAGCATACAAACACAGATATGGCCATTGTATTGTGTATGGGAACATGTTGATCACCTTTGTCAACCAAATAGTATGGCTGCATGTGGAGATGTACATGTGACTGTGTCATTTGTGTGACTCTACTCAGTCATACATATGTGTAACCTGCTGTGTTACTCTTCCCACCTAGTGTTTCCACGTCCATTTACCCAAATGATAAGTTGTATAGCTCCTTGGTCTGACCACTTCTAATACACTGGATCTAGCTCTGTGTGCAACATTGGGTCTGACAGATGAGTAACAGAGTCAAGTAATCCTGTGTCCTGAAATAAATGGATACTTCATGCAAGGCTGTCATCCCAATCAGGCTTTTGGTATGGTCAACTTATTACATTACCTATGAGGTTTGAGGAAGTGTCCCCATTGTCATGTCAGATTCATACACTGGGAAATGTGAAGTTTGATGAGGGTGGACATTCTACATTTTGAAATTCACGTTGACAATAATACATTGACATTTCATGACATTACATTGACATGTGCAAATAACTTTTATCCTAATATGTTTGGCGATGGGAAGGTAAGGGGCTAGGCTGCTGATTCCTTAGCCTATGTATATTGTCCATGCTACATAGGGCAATACAATACCTATATGAGTGCAAACAATGCTGTTTCCTGTCTACATTGAATGTCAATTGATACTTCTTACTTAATTTTATGTTGAAACCTCTTCTTTGTCAGACTTACATTTGCTAGTCTGAGGCTGCTTGGGCAGTGTTGGTAATGGCTCTGCTCATTTCTACCTGAATTATTGATAGCAGGTTGTCGCGTAGGCTCTCATTATTCTAATGAGACTACTGGATTTGGAGCAGCAAGATCGTCCACGATGTGGGAGACTGAGTCTGACCCACTGCTGGTGACATCTGTCGCTCTAAATCCGGGTTTTGCTCTGGCTAACTAGCAGTGCCTCATCTCTACCAAGAGATGGAGATGATTGGGCAGCCGAGCGCATGACATATTATACTTTTCAGGGAAGTTGTGGTCGCTGAGGTTGCAGACGGTTCTCTCATTCACAATTCGGTCTCATATCTAAATGACAAAAAGAAGCAGTATGAGTTTTAAAAACTGGTTTAATAAATTGACTGCATTTTAGATAGCAAAGCGTGAGCTGCAATAACCAGTATGACACAACATGACAATATTAAAATGGTGACGAGGAGAGTGAAGCATAAGAATAACGCTATCATATTGTCACTAGAATCTATGGACTATTTCCTATCTAAGTCATAATCTGAGCCCAGCATGTTAAGCACTAATTCTGCCGATCAGGTTCCCCCAGGAGGACATCAACCCTCATACCTGAGCAAAGGCCTGTAGTCTGCGTTAGCATCTGCAGCGAAGCATTCAGCAATCAGCATACAGTTGTGGTTCCCTGGCTGGAATCTCCCTCTTAATGTGTAATGGGACTAGGAAGTGTTTTATAATAACACAGCTGATGTTCTAAGAAAATGTCCCTACGTAAGGATGTGTATTTTCCATGAATGTTGGAGACTAAACTTTTACCACATTCACCGGCAATGTACCAAACTGTAGCCTTGACTGAAGCATAAAGTGATCAAGAATGTCTTGTTTGAGCTAAGCAAAAACAGTTAGATAAATGAAAATAAAACAAGACCGTATAACTGGTTATTGTAAAAATAACAATGCGAAGCTGAATAAAATATATCTAGGTCAAAATGCACAGTGGCCTAGTATGTTAAACTAACGTGCATGGAGCTATAACTGAAATGGCTACACAACACCCTCCCCTTGTCGGTTAAAGTGGTTCAAAGCCAAAACTAAAATTTCATTGCTAAAAGCTCAACCTAAGATATATATAAAAAACCAGATCAATTTTGACAAGTTAAAAGGGCACACAAGCATACTACGTGGCAATTTAAAACATGAGCATGTGGCTCATAACCGAATTCAACGGACATGTCAATTTAGAAAAGTTCCAAACTAAGTATGAGCCATGGAGAACAGGAGATCTTCCACTTCGGCAGGTGTCAGAACCGGAAAGTCCACGCCAAAAATGATCAAGGAGCAAGTGTGTTCCATAGCCCCAATGCCAACCAAGGCAGCATCCTGTGGAGTGCCCATTGATGAGTTGTTGGCGACTTCCTCCAGAAATGGTACCTCATAATTAGCTTCACGTAGCAAATGCAACCTCAGTGCGCATGTCTGGTAATGAACCCTCAGCGAGAACATCAACAGATCAGCATCTATTGCTGGGGGGAGCTGCTGTGAAAGAAAAACTTCCAGTGCATGTTCGAAAGAGCACCAGAGGCACCGAAACACGGTGCCTCTGAAATACAGAACCAGTCTGAATAACAAAGACCAGTCACACTCCAATTGCTCCAGGAGTGTTGCTCCAAAATGCTGCATCATACGCTCACGACACAGCTGCGCTGATGGGAGCGCCATTATTTCTCCTCGTTGCGGCGGGACAGCCATTGCACATAAATAACAGCAACAGCAGGATGCCAGCTAATAAAGCCAAAGTTATCGGATATCCCCCAAAAATACTACCGAAAATTGAATGGCGAGCTGAAGGTATCAAACCGAATATGAGGAGAAGGTATGAACGAAACCAGAACCAACAGCTTTGAACAAATGTGCGATTCCAGTTGTGCATGACGCATTAAATATTCGTCCCACGAGTTCACCAAAGTGTCTCGGAAAGTTCGTATTTAACAGGGACTGTATTTCGGCTGATGACCTTGCCACTTGAAGTGCGAAGGTCTCGGGCGCAGATGTAAGGGCCACATGCTTTTGAAACAGTAAAGCCTTGAGTCTACTCAGCTTGTCAAAATTCACGTTTGAAGTAGCAATGTAAGATCAAATATCAGCTACCTCCTTAAATTTAGTGGGGGAAACAATACGTTCCCGCAGCATGTAACGACCTTAGAGACCAAAACAACGTAAAATATTCCGGCCCGCATGTCACAACAGCTTTCACTATTGAGAAGGACGTAGCTGCTGTTTGAAAGCACCTGGAATGTAGGTCTAATCAAAGGGACTGGGACTCCCTTAAGATAACAAGACAAGTTTGCAGCTGAGGCGTTACACGCCCCATGCAAGGATAGCTGTTTACAAATCATCGAATGGCTGACTGAAGTCTTGCATTCACTGCCGCTAAGAAAGACCTCTTTCATGACATTGAAGCATTTGTATGAGAAGGGAAGCTCCCACACCTCAAGTATGTAACTATCTCCCAGCTTTTCATATCTGCCTACTGGAATGTGTTTTAAACAGGAGGTGAATTGTAGTGTGGAAATATGCAGATTAATAACCCCATGTATTAACCACTCAGATGACGGTATTTGGGCCACGGTAAAAGGCAACTTTTCTAATTTCTCTATGTTGAGCATGACACAAGTCGCTTCCTTTTTAGCCATTAGTTGTTGTCGCATTAGATTAAAAGAAGAAAATATCTCCCTTGCACTGACGTGCCTCCATGGAACGCGACCCACCTTCAATGTTTGAAGCGTCCAACCCAACTGCATAATGGACCTGATCTGACTCTGTCCATGGTATAAAGAAGACGTATCAGATTGTATAATGTCTATGGCAGAAGAGACAATGTTGTTAATTGTATATATCCGGTCGGACAAGGTGTTAATCCCATTATCCACAACAGCTAATGCCTTATTTAGATTTTCCTGATCTATTTGCCTTAACCGCTGCAGCAGCATTTTGTTGGGAAAGTTTTCATACTTCATTGTATACTGCATATAGGAAACGCTTCCTACGTGGTGTTCTGGGGCCTGACAAGAAATCTTGTAAGTCAGTGAAGTTAGACAGGAGATTGCGGTGTTCTCTAACCGCGTTCAGTGAGGATGATTTTAGCCACTGTTGGCATAATTTTCCCACACTATATGTTGCAATTATATCTGCATCCTCTGGTGATATATAGCGAGGGTCTGGCCTACTCGTCCTAAACCCCCCGAGGAGTTAATAAAACATTGATGACACCCATTGGTATCTATTGGCCATAATAACCACCCGCCTGGATTTGTCAGTGAAGCATTAAACTTACCATTCTGGACCCACTCATCGAGCACATCTTCAGTTGCATTCGTATATTTTTGCCATTTGTAAACTTTTGCAGGGGCAGGTTTACTGGGCATGTTTAATTCCCTGATTGTTGCTAAGCCTAAACAACTCATTTGTTGCACTGTTTCATTTAAAAAAATCATTTGAACAGGAATAAGACATGCTCTAAACAATGTTTCTTTTCCCTTAATTTGCCAATTTTTTGTTCCCCAGACACTTTTCAGATCAATTGATTTGGACCAATATTCATAGCCTTCTATCGATGGCCGGGAAACAAAGGATTCCAAATATATAAATTTCGTATGGGTCAATAACGTGTATATCCTTAGTAGGTGGTACCTTAAAATAATGTGACTCAGCATTCTTTTGATTGTGCCCAGAAAAATATGCAAACTTTTCAGAATATGTTTTTGAACTCCCTTGCGGTGGAGTTGGGCAATGTTCCCATTGCGTGTAATTAAATACGCTTTGGACTGCTCGCATGAAATGGTGCCCATAGTAATTAGAGCAAAACATATCACCATAATTTTCTTTAAATTGGTAAACATCTTTGTTTTCAAAGACAATATAATATTGCAATTCGGTCATCATAGAATCAACTGGTTTCACATCCCAATCATCAGAAACAATGCCTGGTATCACTATATCATTAATTGATAATTTGAACACATACGGTATTTGAATAACTTCCGTGGGACCATATATATCAAACATTACTTTATCTGAAACATTCCCATCAGGAATTGGTACTGCGGAAATGTTCACAAAGGATAAATCTCTTCGGACTTTATGTGATGAAAAATGTGGTTTCAAAACCTCCTCCACCAGTTCAACTGTTGATCTTTCAGGAAGAAAATGACCATGTATTAATAAGAAAAAGGTAATGACAAAACCAATCCAAAGTAGAAAGGCTAGGACAGTCAAAGAGAGCCATAGATAGTTCCATGGAAAAATTAAAATACGTTTCTTTAAGCCAATTTGTTAGCTTACGTGTACTTGACAAATCAGCTGTTGAAGAGGCGAATGAGTCTGAGAAATCATTGTTGAAGTCGGCAAAATAACCAGAGGCAGTTTGTGCAAATGGCAGCACTGTTGTAAGTGGTGGAGTTGGTGTTTCCTGTGGTGGCACACTATAGACAACCATCCGTTTGGCTTGAAGTCGAGTTGACTTGGTCAAATGTTTCTAAGTTAGTTGACGTTAGTGGAACTAATGCAAGACCATTTCCACCCTCCCCAAGCTCAGAGAGGAGTCGGTGTTGGAGTAGACAACTAGTAGAGGAACTTCTTTGCCAGTAGTGAGAGGGATTCAGGAACTATTGGATGTTCCTCTTGGTCGGCTGTGCAGGATCGGCCACATGGTGTAGTTTGACATTGTCAATAGAGACAAAACTATTTTCTTTGGCACCCGCCAACAGTGGTAGAATGACAGTTCTAGTACTGTGTATCCCTAGTACAGGGACCAGTGCTTGATAAGAAGGGCCTAATTCCTTTTTCACTGCGACTTTCTCACGTACTAGATCCTCAACTCTCGGAATCCAGCCGGTAGATGTTACAGGCACATCCTTAATTCCTGTGGAGGCGGCACTTTTGGAAGAATTATCATCACGGAACTGTTGCAATTCCTGTAAGACACGTTCATTTATGTCAAAAGGTGTTTCTGCTGCCTCCACGCCAGGACCATCAAGATCCGGAACATACATTCGAGTTCCGAGCAGGCACTCATATGAAGTACGACCCCCAGGGACATTCTAGACAGATTAGTTAGTGCTCTCTGGACTCCATACAGGTGATTAAGCCAACTATGACCTGTACCTAAGACTCTGGCTGTTAAGGATTGCTTTAAATCACGGTTTAATCGCTCCACAACACTATTTCCCTCAGGATGAAATGGAGACGAGTACTGGAGTTGGACCCCCAATGAAGCCATGGCGTCCCTGGATACCCTTGAGGTGAAAGCAGGGCCCTGGTCCGAATGGAAAGCCGCAACAGCATATGTACCGATAAAGATTCGCAAATCTTTAATAACAGTCCGAGCGTGAGCCGAGCGTTGTGGCCACACCCATACAAATCTGGAGCATGAATCCACAGCAACTACGATATATTTGATGCACTATTAGGTGTTAAGGGACCACAATGGTCCAAGTATACAGATTGTAATGGTTTGTTTGAAATTAAGAGGGGTGTCTGCGGCGGGCGCTTGGCAGTGGAAACCTTGATTTGTTGACAGATGTCACAACAAAGGACATACTGCTTAGTCTTAGAGACCTGGCCACCAATAGCGGGCCTGCAAGATCGAAATTGTAGCAGCCACACAGCATGGGCAGATGCCAGCCCCTCATGCACTGCTTTAATCAATTGTGATCTTATGTCCTTGTTAGGGATGTCTCGTACACCAACACCTGATATCTTAACTTCAGCGTTCAGTATACTTCCCATATGATAATGATATTTGTTAGGAAATCCTTTAGGATGGGGCTTACCATCAGCCGTAGCTTTCATGGCAGCCCAAATGTCTGCTTCTGGTTTGGAACTCGAGCGAGTCACTGCAGCTACAGTGGCTACTGCCACTACTGACTTTGCGGCTTCATCAGCCTGTGTATTTCCAGCAACGTGTATTCCAACTCGTTGGTGCCCAAGTGTATGTACAACATGGACATTCGTTAGCGTCTCTTTTAGGTCAGCTACGTTCCCCACAGTAGTCTGTGTTTAATGGTGTTGCCTTTGGAATCTCTGAACCCATTCTGGTGCCAATAATGCAGTTATTCATTAAAGGCCTGGACACAGTAATAGGAATCACAGACAATCAGAATAAGCTGTGCAGGGTCTGTGTGTTTCAGTGCTATCAGCAGAGCTTTTAGCTCAGCCAATTGTGCTGTACAATCCACTAGGGTCTATGTAAAGGTATGTAGAGGAGAAAATGTATCCCCCTCCATATAGCCACTTACGACTGCGCAAGCAGCAGAATATTGATGTTTAGTTCCAATTGCAGGTTGTGCAGAGCCATCGGTGTACATGACTCTATGATACTGATCAATAGGCAAAGTATTTGCTGGAATTGGATATTCTACTTCATATTGTAGGAATTCCTGAGTTTGTAGCTTTGGGTCATAAATGTAGTCTACATCATTGGCTGTCAGAGACGTAGCCCATTGTATCCAACGTGGATGTAATGCTTTTGCATTTGGAATGCTAGCTTTTGTAACAGCCTCTAGGGCTGGGATTAGAAAAATGACAATAATGTGTTTTCATTGGGCATGAGGTCTTTCTTTAATGACAGCCATCTGTACAGAAGTGAGAATTTTCTCTGTGGGAGCAAAGTGTTGTTCTGCTGCTGAGTACAAATGCGATTTATATGCAATCGGGACTGTCTAACCTTCATTAAATGTCACATATGTGAAACCGATGGCCCATCTATTACTCTGATGACCAAATGTGTTTTGTTGTCCCTTGTGTGCAAATGTTGTGCTACAAGCATGTCTGTCTGCAATTCTCGTAGAATACGTGTATGTTCAATTGTCCAGAATTTACTTGAAGAATCAGGACGTATTAAGTCATATAAAGGTTTTATGCGTGCAGCATAATCTGGAATGTATGTTCTGCCAAAATTTAAGAAACCCAATAATGATTGGAGTTTTTTAATCATATTCGGTGGTTGTAACTGTGCGCACTTTTCTAAGAATTGTGGCGCTAGGCTCTTCCCTTCACTTGACAGCTCATATCCTAGAAACAGGACGCTGAGGAAGGCTATTTTTGTTTTTTTAAAGTTAAATTTGTAGCCAAATTCGGCAAACCCTACAACAATGCGGGCTGCCCGTCTTAAATGTTGTAGTAGTTCATCATCCATGAGATATATGTGTGAGAAGGTAGCCTCTTTCTAGCCTTGTTACCCCCACTTTTGGCCTGTTTGTGAGTGTATGTCAGGGTGTTTGTCACTGTTTTCACTGTCTCACTGGGATCCTGATAGCCAGGCCTCAGTGCTCATAGTGAAAACACCATGTTTTCAGTATGGTTGTTATGTGTCACTGGGATCCTGCTGGTCAGGACCCCAGTGCTCATAGGTTTGTGGCCTATATGTATGTGTCACTGGGACCCTGTCACACAGGGCCCCAGTGCTCATAGGTGTGCATGTGTATGTTCCCTGTGTGGTGCCTAACTGTCTCACTGAGGCTCTGCTAACCAGAACCTCAGTGGTTATGCTCTCTCATTACTTTTAAATTGTCACTAACAGGCTAGTGACCAATTTTTACCAATTTACATTGGCTTACTGGAACACCCTTATAATTCCCTAGTATATGGTACTGAGGTACCCAGGGTATTGGGGTTCCAGGAGATCCCTATGGGCTGCAGCATTTCTTTTGCCACCCATAGGGAGCTCTGACAATTCTTACACAGGCCTGCCACTGCAGCCTGAGTGAAATAACGTCCACGTTATTTCACAGCCATTTTACACTGCACTTAAGTAACTTATAAGTCACCTATATGTCTAACCTTTACCTGGTAAAGGTTAGGTGCAAAGTTACTTAGTGTGTGGGCACCCTGGCACTAGCCAAGGTGCCCCCACATTGTTCAGAGCCAATTCACTGAACTTTGTGAGTGCGGGGACACCATTACACGCGTGCACTACATATAGGTCACTACCTATATGTAGCTTCACAATGGTAACTCCGAATATGGCCATGTAACATGTCTATGATCATGGAATTGCCCCCTCTATGCCATCCTGGCATAGTTAGCACAATCCCATGATCCCAGTGGTCTGTAGCACAGACCCTGGTACTGCCAAACTGCCCTTCCTGGGGTTTCACTGCAGCTGCTGCTGCTGCTGCCAACCCCTCAGACAGGCAGCTGCCCTCCTGGGGTCCAGCCAGGCCTGGCCCAGGATGGCAGAACAAAGAACTTCCTCTGAGAGAGGGTGTGACACCCTCTCCCTTTGGAAAATGGTGTGAAGGCAGGGGAGGAGTAGCATCCCCCAGCCTCTGGAAATGCTTTGTTGGGCACAGAGGTGCCCAATTCTGCATAAGCCAGTCTACACCGGTTCAGGGACCCCTTAGCCCCTGCTCTGGCGCGAAACTGGACAAAGGAAAGGGGAGTGACCACTCCCCTGACCTGCACCTCCCCTGGGAGGTGTCCAGAGCTCCTCCAGTGTGCTCCAGACCTCTGCCATCTTGGAAACAGAGGTGCTGCTGGCACACTGGACTGCTCTGAGTGGCCAGTGCCACCAGGTGACGTCAGAGACTCCTGCTGATAGGCTCCTTCAGGTGTTAGTAGCCTTTCCTCTCTCCTAGGTAGCCAAACCCTCTTTTCTGGCTATTTAGGGTCTCTGTCTCTGGGGAAACGGTAGATAACGAATGCATGAGCTCAGCCGAGTTCCTCTGCATCTCCCTCTTCACCTTCTGATAAGGAATCGACCGCTGACCGCGCTGGAAGCCTGCAAACCTGCAACATAGTAGCAAAGACGACTACTGCAACTCTGTAACGCTGATCCTGCCGCCTTCTCAACTGTTTTCCTGCTTGTGCATGCTGTGGGGGTAGTCTGCCTCCTCTCTGCACCAGAAGCTCCGAAGAAATCTCCCGTGGGTCGACGGAATCTTCCCCCTGCAACCGCAGGCACCAAAAAGCTGCATTACCGGTCCCTTGGGTCTCCTCTCAGCACGACGAGCGAGGTCCCTCGAATCCAGCGACACCGTCCAAGTGACCCCCACAGTCCAGTGACTCTTCAGCCCAAGTTTGGTGGAGGTAAGTCCTTGCCTCACCTCGCTGGGCTGCATTGCTGGGAACCGTGACTTTGCAAGCTACTCCGGCCCCTGTGCACTTCCGGCAGAAATCCTTCATGCACAGCCAAGCCTGGGTCCACGGCACTCTAACCTGCATTGCACGACTTTCTAAGTTGGTCTCCGGCGACGTGGGACTCCTTTGTGCAACTTCGGCGAGCACCGTTTCACGCATCCTTGTAGTGCCTGTTTCTGGCACTTCTCCGGGTGCTACCTGCTTTAGTGAGGGCTCTTTGTCTTGCTCGACGTCCCTTCTCTCTGCAGGTCCAATTTGCGACCTCCTGGTCCCTCCTGGGCCCCAGCAGCGTCCTAAAACGCCAAACGCACGATTTGCGTGTAGCAAGGCTTGTTGGCGTCCATCCGGCGGGAAAACACTTCTGCCCGACTCTCCAAGGCGTGGGGGATCCATCCTCCAAAGGGGAAGTCTCTAGCCCTTGTCGTTCCTGCAGTATTCACAGTTCTTCAGCCTAGTAAGAGCTTCTTTGCACCAACCGCTGGCATTTCTTGGGCATCTGCCCATCTCCGAGCTGCTTGTGACTTTTGGACTTGGTCCCCTTGTTCCACAGGTACCCTCAGTCAGGAACCCATCGTTGTTGCATTGCTGATTTGTGTTTTCCTTGCATTTTCCCTCTAACACGACTCTTTTGTCCTTAGGGGAACTTTAGTGCACTTTGCACTCACTTTTCAGGGTCTTGGGGAGGGTTATTTTTCTAACTCTCACTATTTTCTAATAGTCCCAGCGACCCTCTACAAGGTCACATAGGTTTGGGGTCCATTCGTGGTTCACATTCCACTTTTGGAGTATATGGTTTGTGTTGCCCCTATCCCTATGTTTCCCCATTGCATCCTATTGTAACTATACATTGTTTGCACTGTTTTCTAAGACTATACTGCATATTTTTGCTATTGTGTATATATATCTTGTGTATATTTCCTATCCTCTCACTGAGGGTACACTCTAAGATACTTTGGCATATTGTCATAAAAATAAAGTACCTTTATTTTTAGTATAACTGTGTATTGTGTTTTCTTATGATATTGTGCATATGACACTAAGTGGTACTGTAGTAGCTTCACACGTCTCCTAGTTCAGCCTAAGCTGCTCTGCTAAGCTACCATTATCTATCAGCCTAAGCTGCTAGACACCCTATACACTAATAAGGGATAACTGGGCCTGGTGCAAGGTGCAAGTACCCCTTGGTACTCACTACAAGCCAGTCCAGCCTCCTACATTGGTTGTGCAGTGGTGGGATAAGTGCTTGAGACTACTTACCACTCTTGTCATTGTACTTTTCATAAGAGAAAAATATACAAAACAAGGTCAGTGTATATACACATAGCCAAAAAGTTTTGCATTTCCTCTTTTCACTCTTTTCTAAGTGCTGAAAAGTACTTCTAAACTTTCAAAAAGTTCTTAAAAGTTTTAAAAGTTTTTTCTGTCTTTCCAAAAAGTTCTGAAAACTTTTTTCTCTTTTTCTATCACTTTAACTCTCTCTAAAAAATGTCTGGCACAGGAAAAAATGTTGAACTGTCCAAACTTGCATATGATCACCTTAGCTGGAAAGGAGCAAGGAGTCTCTGCATAGAGAGAGGTTTGAGTGTAGGGAAGAATCCTTCCTTAGAACTGTTAATTAATAAGCTTAGAGTACAGGATAAGGCCATAAGTGCCCAATCTGGTGAAAAAGTAGCTAATGGTTCTCAATCTGATCCAGGGACTCCCCCAGGAAAAGGTTCAGGAAAGAAACTTCTCAGCCTGCCCATTACTAGACAGTCTAGCATAGTTGGTACAGAGGTTGAATCACACCATACTGATGGTGTGCTCTCACATTATACTGGTAGCCAAGCTGTTAGGGTGCCCTCTGTAAGGGACAGGTCTCCTTCTGTTCATTCCCATCATACCTCTGTATCTAGAAATGTCCCTCCCACCCACCCTGATGACAGATTGTTAGAAAGGGAGCTCAATAGATTGAGAGTGGAACAAACCAGACTGAAGCTCAAGAAGCAACAGCTGGATTTGGATAGACAGTCTTTAGAATTAGAGAAGGAAAGACAGAAGTTGGGTTTAGATACCCATGGTGGCAGCAGCAGTATTCCCCATAGTCATCCTGCAAAAGAGCATGATTCCAGGAATCTGCACAAGATAGTTCCCCCTTATAAGGAGGGGGATGACATTAACAAGTGGTTTGCTGCACTTGAGAGGGCCTGTGCTGTACAGGATGTCCCTCAAAGGCAGTGGGCTGCTATCCTATGGCTATCATTTAGTGGAAAGGGTAGGGATAGACTCCTTACTGTGAAAGAAAGTGATGCCAATAATTTTACAGTTCTTAAGAATGCACTCCTGGATGGTTATGGCTTAACCACTGAACAGTACAGGATAAAGTTCAGAGAGACCAAAAAGGAGTCTTCACAAGACTGGGTTGATTTCATTGACCATTCAGTGAAGGCCTTGGAGGGGTGGTTACATGGCAGTAAAGTTACTGATTATGAAAGCCTGTATAACACAATCATGAGAGAGCATATACTTAATAATTGTGTGTCTGATTTGTTGCACCAGTACCTGGTAGACTCTGATCTGACCTCTCCCCAAGAATTGGGAAAGAAGGCAGACAAATGGGTCAGAACAAGGGTGAACAGAAAAGTTCATACAGGGGGTGACAAAGATGGCAATAAGAAGAAAGATGGTGAAAAATCTCAAGATAAGCATGGGGATAAGGGTAAAACCAAAGATCCCACTTCAAATCTTAAACACTCTTCAGAGGGTGGGGATAAAACTAATTCTTCCTCTTCTTCCCAACCTGCACACATTAAAAAGCCTTGGTGCTTTGTGTGTAAAAACAGAGGCCATAGGCCAGGGGATAAGTCCTGTCCAGGTAAACCCCCTGAGCCTACCACCACTAATACATCAAGCTCTAGTGCCCCTAGCAGTAGTGATACTAGTGGTGGGACTGCTGGCAACAGTCAAGCAAAGGGTGTAGTTGGGTTCACTTATGGGTCCATAGTGGAAACTGATGTAATCAGTCCCAAGACAGTTTCTGTCACACCTAGTGGCATTGGCCTTGCCACACTGGCTGCTTGTCCCCTTACAATGGATAAGTACAGGCAGACAGTTTCAATAAATGGTGTTGAGGCCTTGGCCTACAGGGACACAGGTGCCAGTTTCACTTTGGTGACTGAAAACCTAGTGCCTCCTGAACAACACATCATTGGACAACAGTATAAGATTATTGATGTCCATAACTCCACTAAGTTTCTTCCCTTAGCTATAATTCAGTTTAGTTGGGGTGGAGTTACTGGCCCTAAGCAGGTGGTGGTATCACCTAGCTTACCTGTAGACTGTCTCTTAGGTAATGACCTAGAGGCCTCAGGTTGGGCTGATGTAGAGTTTTATGCCCATGCAGCCATGCTGGGCATCCCTGAGGAATTGTTCCCTCTCATTTCAAGTGAAATGAAAAAGCAAAGGAGAGAAGGCCTGAAAACTCAGGATCCCTCTCCATCAACAGGTAAAAAGGGTATCACAGTATCCCCTAACCACCCTACCATTCAGGATACTATTCCTGTGGTGGGAGAAACCTCTCCTGGGGTGGCACCTGTTCCAAGGGAATCATCAGTTGGCAAAACTGTGCTCCCTGAGGTGGAAGTACCTCTCTGTGGGATAACTAACATTGGTGAGAAAAAGAGCACCATTTTAGTTAACATGGAGCATCCCTCCAACCCTCCCAGAGAAACTTTAGTGCAGAAACCCTGCACTACCTCACAACACTTAGGACAGCATCCCTGCCCTAGTGTGGAGCTCATAGGACAGCATCCCTGCCCTGCTCCAACTCAAGAGAAACAGCATCCCTGTTCTCTCTTCCAGCCAGATGGACAAAGTTTTTGCCCAGCTATGGCTTTATTGAGACAGCATCCCTGTCTGGCATTTCCATCACTACAAATAGGTTCAGTGGACAATTCCCACTGCTCTAAACTAAAACTTACTGATAGAAACTCTGAAAATACATCTTCACATTGTTGCTTAGCTAAAAAACTTCAAACAGGGTGGTTTACATCCCCACAGGGAAGTAACCATATAGTGGATGATAAAGGGAGTAACCAGTCTATTGCAGAGCTACTCTCTACTTATCACCACTTAGACAATAAAGTCTCAACTGGCCAAGGTTAGCCTTATTGTCCTTCGTTTGGGGGGGGGTTGTGTGAGAAGGTAGCCTCTTTCTAGCCTTGTTACCCCCACTTTTGGCCTGTTTGTGAGTGTATGTCAGGGTGTTTGTCACTGTTTTCACTGTCTCACTGGGATCCTGATAGCCAGGCCTCAGTGCTCATAGTGAAAACACCATGTTTTCAGTATGGTTGTTATGTGTCACTGGGATCCTGCTGGTCAGGACCCCAGTGCTCATAGGTTTGTGGCCTATATGTATGTGTCACTGGGACCCTGTCACACAGGGCCCCAGTGCTCATAGGTGTGCATGTGTATGTTCCCTGTGTGGTGCCTAACTGTCTCACTGAGGCTCTGCTAACCAGAACCTCAGTGGTTATGCTCTCTCATTACTTTTAAATTGTCACTAACAGGCTAGTGACCAATTTTTACCAATTTACATTGGCTTACTGGAACACCCTTATAATTCCCTAGTATATGGTACTGAGGTACCCAGGGTATTGGGGTTCCAGGAGATCCCTATGGGCTGCAGCATTTCTTTTGCCACCCATAGGGAGCTCTGACAATTCTTACACAGGCCTGCCACTGCAGCCTGAGTGAAATAACGTCCACGTTATTTCACAGCCATTTTACACTGCACTTAAGTAACTTATAAGTCACCTATATGTCTAACCTTTACCTGGTAAAGGTTAGGTGCAAAGTTACTTAGTGTGTGGGCACACTGGCACTAGCCAAGGTGCCCCCACATTGTTCAGAGCCAATTCACTGAACTTTGTGAGTGCGGGGACACCATTACACGCGTGCACTACATATAGGTCACTACCTATATGTAGCTTCACAATGGTAACTCCGAATATGGCCATGTAACATGTCTATGATCATGGAATTGCCCCCTCTATGCCATCCTGGCATAGTTAGCACAATCCCATGATCCCAGTGGTCTGTAGCACAGACCCTGGTACTGCCAAACTGCCCTTCCTGGGGTTTCACTGCAGCTGCTGCTGCTGCCAACCCCTCAGACAGGCAGCTGCCCTCCTGGGGTCCAGCCAGGCCTGGCCCAGGATGGCAGAACAAAGAACTTCCTCTGAGAGAGGGTGTGACACCCTCTCCCTTTGGAAAATGGTGTGAAGGCAGGGGAGGAGTAGCCTCCCCCAGCCTCTGGAAATGCTTTGTTGGGCACAGAGGTGCCCAATTCTGCATAAGCCAGTCTACACCGGTTCAGGGACCCCTTAGCCCCTGCTCTGGCGCGAAACTGGACAAAGGAAAGGGGAGTGACCACTCCCCTGACCTGCACCTCCCCTGGGAGGTGTCCAGAGCTCCTCCAGTGTGCTCCAGACCTCTGCCATCTTGGAAACAGAGGTGCTGCTGGCACACTGGACTGCTCTGAGTGGCCAGTGCCACCAGGTGACGTCAGAGACTCCTGCTGATAGGCTCCTTCAGGTGTTAGTAGCCTTTCCTCTCTCCTAGGTAGCCAAACCCTCTTTTCTGGCTATTTAGGGTCTCTGTCTCTGGGGAAACGGTAGATAACGAATGCATGAGCTCAGCTGAGTTCCTCTGCATCTCCCTCTTCACCTTCTGATAAGGAATCGACCGCTGACCGCGCTGGAAGCCTGCAAACCTGCAACATAGTAGCAAAGACGACTACTGCAACTCTGTAACGCTGATCCTGCCGCCTTCTCGACTGTTTTCCTGCTTGTGCATGCTGTGGGGGTAGTCTGCCTCCTCTCTGCACCAGAAGCTCCGAAGAAATCTCCTGTGGGTCGACGGAATCTTCCCCCTGCAACCGCAGGCACCAAAAAGCTGCATTACCGGTCCCTTGGGTCTCCTCTCAGCACAACGAGCGAGGTCCCTCGAATCCAGCGACACCGTCCAAGTGACCCCCACAGTCCAGTGACTCTTCAGCCCAAGTTTGGTGGAGGTAAGTCCTTGCCTCACCTCGCTGGGCTGCATTGCTGGGAACCGCGACTTTGCAAGCTACTCCGGCCCCTGTGCACTTCCGGCGGAAATCCTTCGTGCACACCCAAGCCTGGGTCCACGGCACTCTAACCTGCATTGCACGACTTTCTAAGTTGGTCTCCGGCGACGTGGGACTCCTTTGTGCAACTTCGGCGAGCACCGTTTCACGCATCCTTGTAGTGCCTGTTTCTGGCACTTCTCCGGGTGCTACCTGCTTCAGTGAGGGCTCTTTTTCTTGCTCGACGTCCCCTCTCTCTGCAGGTCTAATTTGCGACCTCCTGGTCCCTCCTGGGCCCCAGCAGCGTCCTAAAACGCCAAACGCACGATTTGCGTGTAGCAAGGCTTGTTGGCGTCCATCCGGCGGGAAAACACTTTTGCACGACTCTTCAAGGCGTGGGGGATCCATCCTCCAAAGGGGAAGTCTCTAGCCCTTGTCGTTCCTGCAGTATTCACAGTTCTTCAGCCTAGTAAGAGCTTCTTTGCACCAACCGCTGGCATTTCTTGGGCATCTGCCCATCTCCGAGCTGCTTGTGACTTTTGGACTTGGTCCCCTTGTTCCACAGGTACCCTCAGTCAGGAACCCATCGTTGTTGCATTGCTGATTTGTGTTTTCCTTGCATTTTCCCTCTAACACGACTCTTTTGTCCTTAGGGGAACTTTAGTGCACTTTGCACTCACTTTTCAGGGTCTTGGGGAGGGTTATTTTTCTAACTCTCACTATTTTCTAATAGTCCCAGCGACCCTCTACAAGGTCACATAGGTTTGGGGTCCATTCGTGGTTCACATTCCACTTTTGGAGTATATGGTTTGTGTTGCCCCTATCCCTATGTTTCCCCATTGCATCCTATTGTAACTATACATTGTTTGCACTGTTTTCTAAGACTATACTGCATATTTTTGCTATTGTGTATATATATCTTGTGTATATTTCCTATCCTCTCACTGAGGGTACACTCTAAGATACTTTGGCATATTGTCATAAAAATAAAGTACCTTTATTTTTAGTATAACTGTGTATTGTGTTTTCTTATGATATTGTGCATATGACACTAAGTGGTACTGTAGTAGCTTCACACGTCTCCTAGTTCAGCCTAAGCTGCTCTGCTAAGCTACCATTATCTATCAGCCTAAGCTGCTAGACACCCTATACACTAATAAGGGATAACTGGGCCTGGTGCAAGGTGCAAGTACCCCTTGGTACTCACTACAAGCCAGTCCAGCCTCCTACAATATGTCATCTACATAGGACAATGTTTCAGGGTCAATCTCGTGCAATATAGCAGTGACACAAGCTACAGTCCTGGGCTGTTCTTATACCCTTGAGGTAAAAAACATAATTTTTCTGGGAGCCTAGTGCGCTGAAACTTGTTAAGTCTCTACTCTCAGGCGCTATATTCTGGCAGAAGAACCCATTGGAAATGTCTAGTGTTGTTTTGTATTTTTTACGCACTATTTTGCTCATTTGTGCTGTGCTATGCAAATTTTGGATAGCATAGGTGCGTGTATGACTGTTTAAATGTCAGTAGTCTAAGACTATTCTGTATGAATCGTCTGGTTTGGCTACTGGGAATAATGGGTTATTCATTGGTGAGACACATGGTTCAATCACACCCTGGTACTCTAATTGCGTGAGTATTTCTCTCACTGGTGCTTTTGCTTCATGTTTTATAGGATACTGCAGTTGTGGCTGAGGTTCACTTTTAATTGGAATTACACGGTAGGGAGATTCCTTATCCCATCCTACGTGATTTCTGTATAATGTGGGTGCTTGTGCTAGAGCCCATTCGATGGAATAGGATTCAGCAAGTTCCTCTGGAACAAGGGGCGAGAAAGAAGGCTTAATGACATCTTCCCCATATGGGCAGGTACGCACCAAGTCAGGCGGCCAATCTTGTTCGGCCAACAAGACATCATATACTTTTACTATACGATCCCAAAAGATTGCGTCTATTGTGCGTTCAATGTCTCCTTTTAGCTGTAGCGTTACTTTGTACACCGTATCAGGCTTGGAGACACGCATGTCCGCAGTTTCTACCTGTATAAAGTCATCAGGTGTTTTCAACTCCAGATGCTCTAGAAGATTCTGGTGAACTATTGTGACCTCTGCCGCGGTGTCTAGCAAGGCTAGAGCCCAATTCTTGTTCTTCAAGAGGACCCTCTTCCTGTGTGGCATGTCGGACTGCGACTGCTGCCACTTTTTTCTTTTTAAATTGTTGTTTTTGTTGGGCGGGTTTCTCTTCCTTTTTAACAGAAACCTCAGAAGAGCGTTGTGATTCCTGTCTCAGTTTCACATACTCTGTTCTTCGCTCTGATCGCCCACCTCTCTCATTTCTTTTTTCCGATGAGTCCTGAAAGGAACGAGATTGGCGTGTATCAGCAGGCGTTTTTATATTATCTCTGTTTCTGAGATTATACCTATTTTGTGGGGTCTCCAGACGCGGAGATTCTCCCCTTTCTTTCTTAGGAGTTTGTGGTTTTTTATCCCAGCGTTTCTTATTACCCTCAGGTGCTTGTTTGGGGGTATCTTCGTTTGATTTACCCTGAAATTGAGGTTTTTGTGGTCTGGCCCCTAGGCTATCTCGACCGATACTTGAATAGGTCTCTGCTATTATTTTAGGCATCTCTCGTTCTTAATCTTGTTGTGGAACATCACAAAGCCGCATCCGCACTGCAAGTGCGACTGCTTCCCCTTTAAGGTTACTTAAAATGATTGAGGACATTGTGGCAAAATTTCCCATCAATTGCATCCCCAAATCTAGGGCCGGGGCAGCCCCATATTCATCTTGAATTTGTTTCAGCACTTCCGGTAAATTGGCAAGTGTTGGTGTACCGTGTAAAGTTGTGTAGACCACGGCAAATACCATGCACCAGGTATTACAGTTTTCTACTGTAGGTATCATCCCGCAGGGCAAGCACATCATTAATATTCTATGTTTATCCTGAGGTCCCGTATGGGGAAATACTGCCTCCAGCGTATTAATTTTCTGTGGTAACCAAAACTGAGTTTCCTCTCGTTTGGCGGGTACTTTACCCATAATGGAATGTAGTCGCAGGATTTATACCTGGCATTACTGCATGTGGATGAGCTGGAGCAGCACGAGCTGGGTTTGTATCTAGTGTTTGCATCACGAATTGTACTAATCGTCTATATATTGGTATTAACTCAATATATAAGCGACGAACCTCAGCTACTGCTAAATTTGCTACCGCAGGATGTGGTGTATAGCTGGCCAATAAAGGCCAGGTAAGACCGTCATTACTTAGTGGACCTAACCTTACTGGTAATATTGTGTGGGGTACGGCGACATCAAGCCAATTATTATGTTCTGGATAAGATAGAGGTATCTCTAAATATGCGTACGCTCTGTATTGTCCAGCCGCATTCGCAGGTGTATATTAATGAAATGTATTTGTGTTCCCATCAAGTGCTGGAAATGTGACCCAAGAGTAAAAAAGTTCTGTTCTATAAGCTGCATGGGCGTCCACCACGAATGTGACTGGACCTCCCTGGGCCGTTAGGCCATTTGCTAGTAAGTATGCTGTTAGAGGTTCTCTCATATTAACAGCTATTTGTACCTGTTGGGGATTCGCCATGTTAGTGACACTATGAGTTCAGAGAAGGCACACCAAAATGTTTTTTTTTCCTTTTAAAGTTCAAGCTTGAACAACCACCAGTAGTAGTAGGCTTACCTACACAGCTGTGGTGGAAATCCTCAGCACCACGGACGTCTCCGCATACGCCATTGAGGTGTCATTATATATGATGGGACAGAGATACTCTGGGGGACACGAAAATTAGAGCCTGACCAAACGTTGGCAGCGCCATGTCACGTAGGCTCTCATTATTCTAATGAGACTACTGGAGTTGGAGCAGCAAGATCGTCCACGGTGTGGGAGACTGAGTCTGACCCACTGCGGGTGACACCTGTCGCTCTAAATCCAGGTTTTGCTCCGGCTAACTAGCAGTGCCTCATCTCTACCAAGAGATAGAGATGATTGGGCAGCCAAAAGCATGACATATACTTCTCAGGGAAGTCGTGGTCACTCAGGTCGCATCCGGTTCTCTCATTCACAATTCGGTCTCCATATATATGTTCAAAATAAGCAGTATGAGTTTTAAAGACTGGTTTAATAAAACAACTGCATTTTAGATAGCAAAGTGTGAGCTGCAATAACCAACATGACAATATTAAAATGGTGACGAGGAGAGTGAAGCATAAGAATAACGCTATCATATTGTCACTAGAATCTATGGACTATTTCCTATCTAAGTCATAATCTGAGCACAGCATGTTAAACTCTAATTCTGCCTTTCAGGTTCCCCCAGGAGGACATCAACCCTCACACCGGAGCATAGGCCTGTAGTCTACATTAGCATCTGCAGCAAAGCATTCAGCAATCAGCATACAGTTGTGGTTCCCTGGCTGGAATCTCCCTCTTAACGTGTAATGGGACTAGGAAGTGTTTTTATAATAACACAGCTGATGTTCTAAGAAAATGTTCCTACGTATGGATGTGTATTTTCTATGAATGTTGGAGAATAAACTTTTACCAAGTTCACCGGCAATGTACCAAACTGTAGCCTTGACTGAAGCACAAAGTGATCAAGAATGTCTTGTTTAAGAACACAGTGCTGGGCTAAGCAAAAACAGTTAGATAAATGAAACTAAAACAAGACCGTAAAACTGGTTATTGTAAACATAACAATGCAAAGCCGAATAAAATATATCTAGGTCAAAGTGCACAGCGGCTTAGTATGTTAAACTAACGTGCATGGAGCTATAACTGAAATGGCTACACAACAAGGTGTTCCATTTCACATACACATGTTGGTATTATGGGATATGTTGTCATTCAATTTGCTTTACTCAAGTGTATGTGTCATTCATGGTTACATTAGTAATTAGTTGTGTAAGTGTTAGTTCTGGACTAAGGTAATAGTAATCACATGTCTGGGTAGTTGTTAGTGATGTGGGTGTTTAGATGTTGTCATGTAGAAGTTTCTAATCAGCATGTATGGTATAATGCTACGAGCCCTTCATGCACATTGTTTGATGTCCATTGTATTGTTGATGTTACTATGCTCCCTGTGGTTGTCTGTGGATGTATCATGTGTGCTAAGTAGGCCTCTATTTCAGTACATAGAATTGTTGTCTATGTGTCAATGAGTTAGATAAGTGGGTCCAGATATTCCTAATGAATCTTTTCGTAGTATTTAGATAGATGTTTCAATGACATGCTATGTCATTTTGTGATGCACACTGTATGGATATGCCATATGTAGTGTCTTCATCTGAGGTGTTTGCCATTGTGTAAGTTTTGTACAGAATGACAAGTTCGGTATATGACTGGAAAGCAACATGCTCGGTTGTATTTGAAGTGAGATGAGTTTACTTTCATGGAACATGACTACTGGTGATGGGCTGGACAGGTGTGAAGTAAGGGGAGGGATGATATTGTGTTTTCAGTCAACTGCATTTCCTTAGACTGATTTGTTGATGGACAGTGATGATCTGTATAGGGATAGATTTTAGATGCAGCCAATACATCTTGTGCATGATGCTTTTGAGTGTCAACTGAATCAATGGGATGGTAATGTAGTGGTCAAATGGTTGGCTTGTGTTATTGGCGAGACTGTGGTCATATGAGAATGCTGGAAGTATATTGTTGTGACATGATGTAGGCTCTAAATGGTTTCAAACTGGGGCTTTATTTGACATAGATGTGTTGTTACTGTTCTGCATGTTGTAATGTATGTGTGTGTGAAGAATGTGATGACCCACTCTCTCTCTCTTTCTGTGCATCAGCATCGGCAGGCAAAGGAGACGGGGCACAGCAGTGTGGGGAAGCTGCTGGCCATGTGACCCAGAGTGCTGAGACCACAGACACTGAGGGACCCAGTGGACCGGACAGCAAGGGGAGTGCCACGGGGGAGACAGGATCCATGTCTTCATCATTGAATCTTCCTTCAGTGGACACTCCCTGGCGGACACATTTGGGACCACCCCAGCACTATCTCTGTCCACCACTCTCCACTACCATCACCCTCCTTGTACATCCCCACCCAGTTGGCCGTGCCTGCTCACCCAAGACGGTGGGCATCTCCTTTGCTGCAGGCACATTTGCCCCTGCCCTTGTCAGCCCTCCTGTAAGTGAGGACGCTATTGACCTCCTGAGGTCGATCTCTGTGGGTCAGTCCCCATTGTGAATGCCATCCAGGGACTGGCAACTCAGATAAAACAGAGCAATGTGTTCCTGGAGGGCATTCACGGTGCAATGGCTGGCCTACAGAAATCCTTTCAGTCTCTGGCCTCCACACTATAGGCAGCCAGTCACCCTTTGTATTCCGTCCCTCCTCCATCTTCCTCTTCCCAATCCCAAACCTCTATCCCCCAACGCAGCCAAAGCACATGGACAGACAAGCATGCATCCACCTCAACATCCAAGGGTAGCTCAGACAAACACAAGCACCACAAGACACACCACCGGCATACACACAAGCAACATACACGTGCACACACATCAACAGTCACAACGTGTCCTGAGACCCCCACCACCAGCAGCATCGCAGACACAACATGTGACACACTTGCAGACACCACACCAACATTAACAGATCCAGCCACTACACCTATCTGACCCACAGACATCATGACAGCAAACCCTCAGACATAGACCCAAGTCACCACATCCGTACACACCATGACTACTGAGACACCTACATCCAGTACAACCACCATACTTCCAGTCACCACCCCAACAGACACTCACTTACCTATCACGGCATCTCCAAGCACCTCCGCCCCCTCCTCCCAAGACACATAAACACCCACACTCACCCACCCAACAGAGAGTCAGCACCCACAAGCATACCTCGCTCAAACATGCACCCAAGACATTCACATCAACACCTCTTAAAACCACTCGATCTCCCTCCACGCCCAAACCCTTTTGCTATGACCGTCCCCATGTGTCCAACTAAGCTTTCCTTTCAGAGATTGCCCTTTTTCCTAATCCTCTCCCACCCCGTGAAACCCCTAAATTTTCAGTGTCCCTCCCAGAGTCTGGCCCTTCCACCTCTAAGACCTTCCCCGCCCTCCCTGCAAGTTCCCATGCCCCTCCCCCTGCCAAGAAGTCTACCTTTCCACCTAAAAGCCAGCCCTCCTCTAAACCTAAGTCCAGACTCCAACTACCCCTCCCAATTCTGATCCCAAAGGCGCCCTCCGAAACCCAAACCCAAACAACCCCTCTGCCCATCCTAGATAACCCCAGAGTCGCCTGCCTGCCAAATTGATGCCTCTTCCTGTGAAGGTTTCATGGCAGTCAGGAGTCACGTTTGGAGCACACATCTGTGCACTGTGTGAATGCAGCTTGTCTGCATTGTGGACTGGCCTATGGCCTTTGTTATACATATATTGTTTACTTGTGGTTGGTTTCCTGGTTACACCTTTGTCGTGCATTTCTTCCCCTACTATGGAGTTGTACTGGGATGACACTAGCCGTGTGTATCTATGTGTGTGTGTTCTGCTTGGGCTAAGTGTATTGTTTGGGCACTATGTGTGGTTGTGCCCAGTGTTTTTGTCCGAAAGTGGTCAGGTATGTGTTGTGTCATGGACATTTGTGTGTTGAAGGGATCAGTTGTGCTGGTATTGTGTGTTGTTGGTGTGCTGATGTGTTTGTTGGTGTGTTGTGTGGCTTTGTGTACATTGAGTGTGTGTGCGTTATGTGCATGAAGTGTTGGAGATGGAGTTCTTTGTAGGTCTATGGTAAGTAGTTTCATTGTGTATTTGTATGTGTGTTTTGTGTGTTGGTGTTACATTGTGAAGTCTGTGTGATATGTCCCTGGGCACTGTCCCCTGTGTTTCTCTGTCAAGTGATTGCAGTTGGTGGGGATGTGTTGTTTTTGTGATGTGTTGTGGTGTTGTGTGGTAGTATGCGAGTGTGGGCCTGTGTGTTATTTCCGTGTGTACCTGTGTGTATTTGTGACATTCGTGTGTGGTGACCGTGGCGTATTTGTTGTGTATATGTGTGTGTGTGTGTGTGGCTGTCTGTATGTGTTGTTGTGCAGTTACGTGTATGTCGCCCTCGCACCCTCTTCCTGAATGTATGTTGTGTGTTTGTATGAAACTATACAGCAATAACAGGTAAGAGTGTACTTACTGTTGCTGTTGTCGTCATAGTCACAGATTCCAGAGTCATTGGGCGAGCAGGAGCAGCAGGAAGACGTGTAGTTCTGGTTCCATGGAGGCCCCAGACTAGTATGGCTTCCTGAAGGTGGGTGTCTACTTTTATACAGTTGATTTCCACCTGGGTTTCCGTGGTGGTGCAACCACAGCAGAAACCTGGGCGGTGTGCGACCTCGTAATATGTCCGGCAGAAACATGGTCTCCATCTGCCTGCAGGTGACTACTGTCATCTGTGGTGGCTAGACCACACTGGAGGTGCCAGCGGTGCTTTGGCTGTATTCTGTTGGGAATACCGCCATGGTCATAATATGGCGGTCTTCTCCACCAGTCTGTTGGCTGTGCGACTGCCACCGTAACGTCGAGGTCCTGGGACTGCCAAAATCGTAATGAGGCCCTATATCTTGACAGTCACCATGTTTACTGGCTCACCTGCAGTTAATTTAGAATGGGGAGGAATTTGACATCAACACTGAAGTCCATGTTGCTTAAATGAGAATTACCGGTGGACAGAGGTCCGAGGTAGGGAAGCCAGAAAGAAGAGTTCTCTAGGTCTGCTCAGTTGTTTAGGTTTCAGATCTTTTAACATGTTACTGGTGTGGTGTCATATGTAAGTATATGAGTAAATAGCCTTCTTCCTGCTCAGGTGGAAATGGTAAGAATACTGAGCTAGAGGCAAATCAGAGTCTCATATGCACTGTTTTAGAAGGTGAAAAGGAGCTGAGGATTACAGAGACAGACAGCAGTTAAAGATCAGAGGCATTGGAAAAGTGCATTGTGATGTACTACAGTGGAGAAGATGAACCTCTGACAGAGGAGACAGAGGAATATGTACCAAGTCCTATCCAGCTAGAAATAAGAATCCTAGTAAGAGAAGTTCTTTAAGTTATGGTAGTTCATACATGCAAAGAGAGAAGATGGTCAAGCATTGTATAGGAAATTACCATATTCTGTGTTGTTTTCTCCCAATTGTTGCACAATCTTTTTTGCTACATTAAGAACTCTACGCACTTTACTCTTACTAAACAGAAGTAAGTTATCTGTGCTCCCCTTTAAACAAAGTTAAATTAGCTTACACGTAATTAACACATCTAACTTGTCTATAAGTCCCTAGTATAAGGTATGTTATGTTATGGAAATTTTATAAAGCGTGTAGCTACCCTGAGGCCTCCCAGCGCTATAAAGAAATCTCCAACAGCTAGGCAAAAGTGACCGATGTTAGTACAGCTACGTTTTTAAATGGTATAGAAATGTAAACGGTATAGAAAATTTACCTAGGGCCTGGAAGTTAAATGCCACCTGTAGTCTGCTGGACAAATTGTACCATCAACAGAGTGGGACGGGAAAACATGACTATAGGTATTCTATGTGTAGCTTGACTGCAGCAGCCTAAACTCCCGCTGTCAAACCTGTCAAAAGAACGTTTTCATTGGTAGGAATCTCTGTTATTAAATATTAATGAGTCACCACTAAGTATGGCTTTTTTCCCACCACGAAGGGTTACTGATATCTAAAAGTGGGTCATTATCTCAATTAAAATTGCATTTTCCTCCAGTGACCAGGCCTTAAAAGCTAATGTCACTTGCATAGCTGCAGCTGAATTCTTAAAATTGTCAAAGCCCAGATTATAGACTTTTATCTGTCACTTTTGACAGGAACCAGCTACAATAGTCATTCAAAGACTATTATTATTATGTAATAAAAACCCAATATAATGGTGAAGTGATATTTTGAATACATATTTGGAAATGTAGCTTTTGTGAAGTTACCTTTTCCCTACCTGAAGGTCTTGAGGTTAATTTACATTAGCTCTCCAGTACTTTTCAAGCCAAGTGTTTGACCTTAATGGGGGGTGAAAACTGCTCCCAAATCAAGGACAATGGTCTAGGAATGGGGGTGCAAATGTCAGGTGACACCTGGATAGGACCAGCCTTTGTGCTACTAGTTAAGCTACACCAAACCCTGTTGGAGAACAGCTGCCCTCAGAGACGGTTTTAAGTGACCACAGAGGAGGTGACAGCTGATTACCCTGGGTACAACTCTGGATGGGCACAACTCTGGATGGGCTCACAGGCTCTGAGAAAGTTTCCCATCTTTGATTTTGGAAGTAAGGTGCACTGTGGGATTGTTTGCAGTAGGGCAAACAGGAACTGCTGCAAACGTTGGTATGTTTGGCCGTGAGAACTATTACTACTTTGGTTTCGGAGGGTCCAGGAGCCATCCTCACCCACTAGTTGGTGCCAAGAATAAATGTACACCAGAACACACTCTGTGGAAGAACTGAAGAAAACTGGATGCTGCTTTCTGTGACCTAATATAAACCCTGAAGGACTAGATCTGCTCCGTCTTGTTACCAGGACATAGAAGTAGACTTCAAGGTTTGCTGGGCTGACTTACTGTGTGGCTACAGGAACATAACAAGCTGAAAAAACACTTTTTCATGGAAGATAAGCTGCCCAGGTTGTACTGGACCTGGCCTGCACCTTGTAAAACCATAGCAGGACTAAGCACTACGGCCCATATTTATACTTTTTGACGCAAAACTGTGCAAACGCAGGTTTGTGTAAAAAAATATAGCGCCGGATTGAGTCATTCCAGAGCGTCAGCTGGGTGCCAAATTTATGGAATCCCACAAGCTGGCACAAAGGGTGGGCCAACGTCTGGGAAAATTAAGTTAGCTGGGTGGGGGTGGTGGTATGGGGGAAGGGAGTTTTTCACTAAAAAATGATGTTAGGCTGGTTAGAGGCAAAAAAAAGGCCTCTAACCAGCATAGCATCATTTCCTGATGCAAAACCATTCATACCACATGCCTCTTGTCTTATAAAAGACAGTAGTCATGCCCACCACCCCAATGGCCAGCACAGGGGACAAGGGTCAGGGCCCCCAATGGCACTTTAAATCATTTTTTACTTACCCTACATACCTGGTATGCGGTCCCCCCATTCTGTGGTGTCTCTCTGGTGTGGGTGTTCCTGGGGCTTGGGGTGGGCACCTGTGGGCTCTTTCCATAGTGTTTGACCATGGAACTGGGCCTACAGCTCCCCTAACGCCTGCCCTGACCCAGGCGTTAAATAATGGTGCTAAGCAGGCTTAGCGCCATTATTTAGACCAGCCTCCCCCATGCACCTTTATTGCACTGGAGGATAAATAAGGCACTAGGGCCTTAGAGTCATTTTTTGGGACGGGAACACCTACCTTGCATCTCATTGATGCATGGTGGTTTCACACATCCAAAAAATGAATTTAACTCCAATATTTGGCCGCTAGACGGGTCTAACATCAAAATATAAAAATGTAATTGTTTGTGCTGAATTAGCGGAAAAAAAATATGCTAATTCAGCGCAAAGGATATGCCCCTAAACATCTGAAGAGCTTTCCTTGAAGTCCGGGAGCCTTAGGTAAAGCCCTCAGGGAAAAAGAGAATGACCCCAGTAAAACTTGGACTTAAAACGTTTTTGGACTTCTTGACCTCTGGAGGTCTGGGACCATCTACCAGAGTCAATCCAGGAAAGGTGTAACCTCCACACGTTAATTTACTGTCTTTTTGTGAATTATCCTGGCCGGGATTGTGGCTGTTGCTTGACAAATGCTCACAACCCCCTCAACCAACAACATCACATGATGCACATGGGAACGTTGTAAAAACATGGCACAAGAGTTTCCACATACTATACAATTTATAGCTGCAAGGTGTCCCTTAAGTTATGTATGATATCTTCAGCAAATCCTGGCTTTTTTCCAATAATGCCACACTACTGGTGTTTTTGAGCCCAGCATTACAAAGTGAACAGCAAAATTCAAAGTCCCAGAATAAAATGTGATGTCTTTTGAAAGGTACTGACTAACTTAAAGAGAGATATTAGCAATAGGGGCACTTGGCAGCTATGCATGTCCACACAATAGCAGCACCGCCTTAATGCAGTCAGGCAAAGAGTGCAGAAAAGCAGTGGTGAGCATGCTTAAAGCATCCATTTTCTGGTGCCTTAGAATGCAGGGCTACAAATTACTCTGGTGTAATTCAACATGTACCATGGTACAGTGCTGTTGGCAGGTTTGACCACTCCTACAATGTCATAATATTCAGTAAGGAGTAGGTGCATGACTCCCAATGGTGTCAAGGAATTTGTTTCTTAAAACCTTTGAATGTAACCATCTTAGTTTTATCCATTATTAATCCTGTAAACTCGACCTGACAGAATGAGTGTGAAGTAATGCGATGTGGGAAAAGGTAATGAGATGTGAGTGAGAGTGCAATACACAAACTTTCAATGCTTGCAAAAATCCTAAATAAGATCCTTGGGACACAGCCAATAGACAGACACAACATACCCTGCATTACTTCTACTTTACATTAAAGATGTGCTTTATAACAATCAATGCAACAACAATGTTTTGTAAACAGTGGGAAAGCATTTTTGTCTATCTTTGGGGTTCTGCAGCTGAATAAATGATTATAATCACAGGTTTCAAATGATATGGAAAAGTCTAAGAAAACATCACTGAAATCCTGAAAAAATAAACACTTAATACAGGACTGCATAAGTATAGTATACCCTCTAACTATACAGTACAATTATCCCTACCATGGACATCCTTTAGGGGTGCCAGGGGTCGCAGCTTGCCCTTTGCTACCCCTGGCACTGTCTTTGCAACCTCTGGCCTCCGGTGACAAATTCAGTGACAGGAGAACAGTGGCATCTCATCCTTATGGATGTCAGTTGTGGCTCCATTTTATTTGTTTTCTGTCAAATTCTTATTACACTGATAGTGAATGATAGTATATTATTCGGTATTAGTGTAATAAAAATGGAGTCAAATTAGTTGGAATATGCCCTTCAATGGCAGCTGAGGTAAGTAAAAAATGCTTTTAAATGTATGTTGTGTGCATGCTAATGGGTGAGAGTGACCGCATGAAAGTGTGAATTTGTGTGTATGTGTAAGTATGTGTGTGTGTGCGTGAAAGTAGGGGGTCAAAGAGCATGTGATGTCACTTCTGCTACCCCTGGCTTTTTGGTGAATTGAAGTCCATAATCCCTATTGACAGAAAGGATTTCAAATATATAGTGGGTTGCATGAGTACTAAATCACATAGGAAACTGTCACTAGGCAACAAAGAAATAAAGAGGGCGATATAGAAGTACAATTGCACTCAAGATGATACCAAGAAGACCCCAGGATGCACATTAGCAGCAGTTAAATGAACTTATGTTTAAACATATATTTATTCGAATGTTCTAATAGTTGAGAACTTACTCTACTGACAAATTCCTTATCGTTTTGGTCAGTTATGCAAAGTTATTTTTTTAAATGCTTATCAAGTTCGTATAATTTTACGATGTTTTTCTAATTCTCAGGAAGGAATCTTCAAAATGCACGAAAGGCATGGTTCATAAAAATGCTGTCACAAATTACATGGAAAAGAGTCTTAAATATAGCCTTTTTAAACGTCTCATTTTCAACAAATTTCTAGAGCTTATTTTTTACAGTCCTGTTATTTGGAAGTATCTCAATGATCCCCGTATTGCTGCTTGGCAGCTACACAGAAGTAGGAACACAGTTGCCACCTTAAATCCGGCCAAGTTCGCTTGCATGCCAAGCCACAGTAAAGCTAATGTTTCCTTTATTTGCAGAAGGCAGACGTGATGTAAACTGCAGCCTGCAGTATGCTATTACATGGCAAAGTTCTAATTTGCTTTGTAGCTGTGGCACCTGTACAAAGTACCGTGTTTTTGTGACATATTTTAAAAATCATCACGTTTCAGTATACATCCTGCCAAACTGGCAGAAGAGCAGGTTCTTGGACCAGTGCATGCATCAAATTTGACTTTTTCGGCTGTTCGAGGGGAATGTGCTTAGGGGTGATATCAAAGTTTTAATATCCACAAATTAAAGGGGCAGAAATGTGAAGACTGTAATTACGAGGGAGAGGGGCAATAGAGGTAGACCCATCAAGAGAGCAACTCTCTCCAACGAAACAGGAAAGAACGAGTTCAGCATCTGTTCTCTCAAAATAAATAGAGTTAAGAAATGTTTTATTTTGTTCTTATTGTCGGCAGTTTGCAGAAATACAATTTTCAGATCTTTCCAGCAGATACAGAGATCAACTTTGAATACAAGGTGTTAGGAAGTGGGTCTCTGGTTAGCAGAGGTATGCACCCTGTCCAAGTTGGGACCACAATCTTAGTTAGGGAAAGTCAGATACACTTACTAACTTAACCTGTGCTCACCCTCTGGTAGCTTGGCACAGAGCAGTCAGACTTAACTTAAGAGGCAATGTGTTAACTGATTAATGCAACACACACAGCAACACAATGAGAACACCACAAAAAGGCTCCACACAGTTTGAGAAAACAACAGAGAATGTTTGACTGAGTACAATTAGACCAAAATGACAAACGTCCAATCAGTAGAGCAAGAGTTATTCACTTCTCAATACACCAATAGGACTCATTTTAGACTCTTTATGACACAGTTTCCCAAACTGTCGTCCACGGACCCCCTGGGGTCCGTGACAGATTCCCAGGGGGTCCGCAGGCCTGGACCGGCATGAAGGCTCTTCTCCAGCTGGGCCCTCTACAGAAACATGTGCATGCTCTTTTATCTGTTTATTAATTTGTGTGCCAGCTTTAAAACACTGCAAAGTTCAGTGTAAGCTTTCCGACAAAAATAAAAGTGTCAAGATAACTCTGGCGATTAATGTACCTGCTGGAGAGATGGGAGTTTGTCAAGTGGCAGTTTTGACTCATTGGAGGTAGTGCAGATGGTCAATACGCCAGATGCAAAGAACGTGTTTCATGCAAAGATCCACATTTTATGTATATAGCACAGTAGGTTACCACTTTTGTCACAGAGATTCTTTTGTTATTGTGCAGTTCATAAGTCACAATCATAATCTAGCACAGTGAGTTATGAACCGCCAACAAAGAACTACATGGAACAAAGTAGAAAATTATATTTTTTTCCAATTCTTTCATTACTGCTAAAAAAAAAGGTTTGCTTGCATAGGAGTACGCTATTATTGAAGTCAAGGCTACCCACTGTGTTATGTTCTGAATTATGAGTTTGTGTTTCTCCAGACCAAGTACTCTTAGAAAATGCCTAACAGTATAGATGAGGTGAATTCTACACCTTGTAGTCCCCTGTAAAGTGTTTCAACACCCTCCACTGGTATGAGAGGTGCTATAAATCAAATTAAATACATGTGACAGAGAGGCTATAGAGATGAGAGGTCTTTATGTTTTTACTTCCTTTGCCCACGACACATTAAATTAAAAGGTTTATGTATCTAAAAAATAAAAACAAAAATCGCTTGGGAAATGTAGAATGTGACTTGAGAATTCAGCTTTCCTAAATAAAACCAAACATTGAAAAGTTAGTTTCCGAGATGCAGCACCAACCTTCTCATTAAATTTTTCCAATTTTTGCAATTGTTTCCGATATAAAATAATGATATCTTTAATAATTTGAGTATTTGTTTGGAATGTACTTGTTTATGTATTTTTAGCGAATTACTGTTTTAATGTTTGAAATTTAAATTGTACAAATTTCTTTGGGGTCCCCGGCTTCCATTAGTGTTTTAGTGGGGGGTCCTCGGGAGTCAAAAGGTAGGGAAACACTGCTTTATGGTAATTGAAAGATAGTGTTAAATCTTGTTGCCCAAGAAGCCGATGTGCTTCTTGTAGGCAGATAGGGCCCCACAGGGGCTGTGTTGTAGGTATTCACCCACTTGGGCTGTTTTTGTAGGTATTAACAAAGTGTGTATCTCCTAGCTGCGAGGGAGCTGTACAACAGCGCCTGGACTGCTCAAGTCCAAGTCAGGTAACTAAATAAACAGCTGCAGAGCTGGGCAACAAAGTACCTGGTCAGTTGAAGGCGTCACCCCTTGGAAAGGAGTTATACTCCAGCGCGGCTCACAGGGCAGGTGAGGTGCAGGTGTGTTCAGTGTGTGGCAGTTGTCTTGTCAACTGGTTGGGGCACTTCCGTCAGGAATGGCCATAGAGGTTGGTGAAGGCGCGCCCAGCGCGTCAGTGTTGTCAAGATAACCAGGAAATCCAAAAGTTAGGGTCTCTTCAGGTTGAGTGGTGCAGACTGGAACAAAGCACTGCACTCGCCAGGGAGACACCAAAGGGACAGTCCACTTCTCACAAAGTCGGGAGGAAGTTGCAGCTACACACCATACTCTGGCTCAAGCCAGCAGTCTGGAAGGCTCCCACAAAGCTACTGGTGCTTGACAAATTTTGTAGCAAGCTAATATTGAGCAGCTCACAAGGTCTTTAATGTTCTTGAGACCTCGGGGAAGAACACTGGGCAAGTTAGCTAGTCCTTGGAGTCACTCTGGGGTTAATCTTTAGTTCTTTTTTGCAGGGCAGAGGTCTGCAGGCATCAGGGCAGCTCAGCAACGCAGGGCAGTAGTTCCTGGGAACAGTCAGGCACAACAAGGTGGCAATCCTTTCAGCACAGCAGCCTTTAATCCAGCAGAGTTTCTTTCAGGTTGTCAGAACCCCAGTACTTCTACACAAAAGTGCCTTTGATGTGGGGGTTAACTTCAAAGGATCTCTCTGAAGTGCACAGGTCCCCCTTTCAGCCCAGCTCTGGCTCCAGACTCAGTTGGGGGTAATCAGCCCTTTTTGTGGGGACAGACACTTGCCTCTTGAAGTGTAGGTGTCAGCTCCTCTCCACCCTTCCAGTTCAGGAACAACTATCAGTATGGAGATGAATGCAGATGCAGTTGAGTATCCTGTGTTGTCCTGTGTTGTGGGTGTCTGGAGGGGATGCACAAATGCAGCAATCACCCAACCCAATATTGGAGGCAGGCTGTCAGACACTCACAGCAGTGACAGAAGAGAAGTGCCTACTTTATAAAAGTGGCATTTCTAAAATAGTACTAACTTTACCTTTAAAGAGGATTTATTATTACCATTCCAATGACATGAAACATGATGCGGCTGCTCCTTTCTGATCAGGACATTACAGCTTAAAAGTATATTAAAGAGTTGCTGGCCTATGAGAAGAGCAGGCCTCACAGTAATGAAAAACGCCCAATGCTACCATGTTTAGGGGAGAAGCACATGCCCTATTGCACTGGTTAGCAGTGGTAAAATGCTCAGAACCCTAAGGCCAACAGAAAGCTACAGCAACAAAACAGGAGGTGAAAGGCAAAAGTCTGGGGCAAGACCCCTCTAAGGATGCCAGGTCTAACAGAGGGTAAATAACTGTGGGGACAAGTGTGGGGCAGATGTAAGTGGCAACAGTGAGAAATGCCAACTATCCAAGAAGTTAGATTGAGAAAGGAACAGAATACATTTGTTTTTCAGAGGTTTCAGCTTCAAGGAGTGGGAGCACACTCCGCCATACTTGGCATATAGGCAATGCTGTATGCAATAGCCATCTGTCATATGTGACTCTTGCATGAAATTCTGCTGGTGTAAGCGTACTGATGTTGATACCATAACACCAACAGAAAAAAAGTAACGTAAAAAAATAACATGCTGTTGGGCAGATATCACATCATAACACCACATCACATAGCTGATTTGTGTTGATGTTGCTTCTGCAGCACACATACAAAGAGGAATAAGCCTCTAAAGATTTTTATTGTGGTAGAAGGTATTCCTTCCTGCACAAAAACAATCCTGCCAACAAAGCAGGCACCCTTTCTCCATAGTGCAAAGCAGTCACAAGTACACCAATGCGCAGTGACAGCTGAACAACGCCATATATTAATAAATATGGCACAGATCGGCTCTCTCCTCTTCTCGCAAACCAGTACGCAACTTGCCTTACTGTGTTGTGGGAAAGGTTAGTAAGTCTGCCCCTAAGTGAATTGCCCAGAATCATCGGTTGTTTAGCCAACTCTTCATCTCAAACCTGGATCCCCAGTTCCAAAGTTGGTATCTCGGGCTGTTAGGCCACATCGCCTCCCACCGTTATAGTAGCAGTGTCAGTGCTAAATCGACTGAAAAAATCTGGATTGATAAGTGTAAGGAAATGCCTCCTTGGCATGGTTGCCCCCTGACTTTTTGCCTTTGCTGATGCTATGTTTACAATTGAAAGTGTGCTGAGGCCTGCTAACCAGGCCCCAGCACCAGTGTTCTTTCCCTAACCTGTACTTTTGTATCCACAATTGGCAGACCCTGGCATCCAGATAAGTCCCTTGTAACTGGTACTTCTAGTACCAAGGGCCCTGATGCCAAGGAAGGTCTCTAAGGGCTGCAGCATGTCTTATGCCACCCTGGAGACCTCTCACTCAGCACAGACACACTGCTTGCCAGCTTGTGTGTGCTAGTGAGGACAAAACGAGTAAGTCGACATGGCACTCCCCTCAGGGTGCCATGCCAGCCTCTCACTGCCTATGCAGTATAGGTAAGACACCCCTCTAGCAGGCCTTACAGCCCTAAGGCAGGGTGCACTATACCATAGGTGAGGGTACCAGTGCATGAGCATGGTACCCCTACAATGTCTAAACAAAACCTTAGACATTGTAAGTGCAGGGTAGCCATAAGAGTATATGGTCTGGGAGTTTGTCAAACACGAACTCCACAGCACCATAATGGCTACACTGAAAACTGGGAAGTTTGGTATCAAACTTCTCAGCACAATAAATGCACACTGATGCCAGTGTACATTTTATTGTAAAATACACCACAGAGGGCACCTTAGAGGTGCCCCCTGAAACTTAACCGACTGTCTGTGTAGGCTGACTAGTTCCAGCAGCCTGCCACACCAGAGACATGTTGCTGGCCCCATGGGGAGAGTGCCCTTGTCACTCTGAGGCCAGTAACAAAGCCTGCACTGGGTGGAGATGCTAACACCTCCCCCAGGCAGGAGCTGTAACACCTGGCGGTGAGCCTCAAAGGCTCACCCCTTTGTCACAGCCCAGCAGGGCACTCCAGCTTAGTGGAGTTGCCCGCCCCCTCCGGCCACGGCCCCCACTTTTGGCGGCAAGGCTGGAGGGAACAAAGAAAGCAACAAGGAGGAGTCACTGGCCAGTCAGGACAGCCCCTAAGGTGTCCTGAGCTGAGGTGACTCTGACTTTTAGAAATCCTCCATCTTGCAGATGGAGGATTCCCCCAATAGGGTTAGGATTGTGACCCCCTCCCCTTGGGAGGAGGCACAAAGAGGGTGTACCCACCCTCAGGGCTAGTAGCCATTGGCTACTAACCCCCCAGACCTAAACACGCCCTTAAATTTAGTATTTAAGGGCTACCCTGAACCCTAGAAAATTAGATTCCTGCAACTACAAGAAGAAGGACTGCCTAGCTGAAAACCCCTGCAGAGGAAGACCAGAAGACGACAACTGCCTTGGCTCCAGAAACTCACCGGCCTGTCTCCTGCCTTCCAAAGATCCTGCTCCAGCGACGCCTTCCAAAGGGACCAGCGACCTCGACATCCTCTGAGGACTGCCCCTGCTTCGAAAAGACAAGAAACTCCCGAGGACAGCGGACCTGCTCCAAGAAAGGCTGCAACTTTGTTTCCAGCAGCTTTGAAAGAACCCTGCAAGCTCCTCGCAAGAAGCGTGAGACTTGCAACACTGCACCCGGCGACCCCGACTCGGCTGGTGGAGATCCAACACCTCAGGAGGGACCCCAGGACTACTCTGATACTGTGAGTACCAAAACCTGTCCCCCCTGAGCCCCCACAGCGCCGCCTGCAGAGGGAATCCCGAGGCTTCCCCTGACCGCGACTCTTTGAATCCAAAGTCCCGACGCCTGGGAGAGACCCTGCACCCGCAGCCCCCAGGACCTGAAGGACCGGACTTTCACTGGAGAAGTGACCCCCAGGAGTCCCTCTCCCTTGCCCAAGTGGAGGTTTCCCCGAGGAATCCCCCCCTTGCCTGCCTGCAGCGCTGAAGAGATCCCGAGATCTCTCATAGACTAACATTGAAAACCCGACGCTTGTTTCTACACTGCACCCGGCCGCCCCCGCGCTGCTGAGGGTGAAATTTCTGTGTGGGCTTGTGTCCCCCCCCGGTGCCCTACAAAACCCCCCTGGTCTGCCCTCCGAAGACGCGGGTACTTACCTGCAAGCAGACCGGAACCGGGGCACCCCCTTCTCTCCATTCTAGCCTATGCGTTTTGGGCACCACTTTGAACTCTGCACCTGACCGGCCCTGAGCTGCTGGTGTGGTGACTTTGGGGTTGCTCTGAACCCCCAACGGTGGGCTACCTTGGACCAAGAACTGAACCCTGTAAGTGTCTTACTTACCTGGTTAACCTAACAAATACTTACCTCCCCTAGGAACTGTGAAAATTGCACTGTGTCCACTTTTAAAGTAGCTATTTGTGAATAACTTGAAAAGTATACATGCAATTGAAATGATTCAAAGTTCCTAAAGTACTTACCTGCAATACCTTTCAAACAAGATATTACATGTTAAATTTGAACCTGTGGTTCTTAAAATAAACTAAGAAAAGATATTTTTCTATAACAAAACCTATTGGCTGGATTTGTCTCTGAGTGTGTGTACCTCATTTATTGTCTATGTGTATGTACAACAAATGCTTAACACTACTCCTTGGATAAGCCTACTGCTCGACCACACTACCACAAAATAGAGCATTAGTATTATCTATTTTTACCACTATTTTACCTCTAAGGGGAACCCTTGGACTCTGTGCATGCTATTCCTTACTTTGAAATAGCACATACAGAGCCAACTTCCTACAATAAGAGAAAAGAAGACTGTGCTGCATGGTGAGCTTTGAAAATTGTATTAGTGTACAGTATACATTGAGTTTTTGTCAAGCACGGGGGAGATGTGATAAATCAGAAGTTGGCTAAATCATCTGCATTACATTTAGGGTTTTTCGGTGAAGGAAGTGCTTGGTGTGCTGTTGGAAAATTATGGAAAGTAATGCAGTATTCTGTGAAGGAAACTCTTGATCCCAAGAAGTCCTAATTTAGATTCAGAGGCACGATTTGTAAAACAAAGTTGGAATATTGCCATTGTAGTGGTAAGGCTATGTTTGGGGCACATTTATGATGTCATTGGCATTTACAAAGTATTCCAAGAGTAAGCCTGGGAAACTTCTATTATTCCACCATCAAAAAGTACTCCTGTGTCATTCAGAAATGTCACACGTGTACATGGGAATGGGAAGACCTAAAGCATATTCTATCTATTCTTCTCAATGGGGAAACACTATTCATCTTGCAGATACCATTCCCCTTATATCCTCAACAAGTCTGAGGCGTTCCCTTCCATACTCCACCTTGAAAGTAGATTTAATATTGCCCATATTAAGTGTAAATCTCTGATCGAGTTGGAGGTGGGCTCCCTTTTGAAAATACCCTAACAGGTGTGAGTTTCTTGTTCAGCAGTTTTTGAACATAACCTCATCCTCCCTATCCCTACAACCAGCCCTATGTGGACATTTTCGCAATGGTAAAATTACACCATACTGCGCTTAAGTTTAAGTAAGTTCTCATACAATTGTAGAATTATGCTTTCTGAATAATAAAGTAGCTGTAAATATATGAATTTGCTTAACAAACTGAGACTTAAATGTGCAAATCTATTTTACAGTGAGGCACAAACAACTTCTTCAAAATAGTAAAAGAGCATAACACATCTTAAAACAGCATATACATCCAAAGAAGAACATTTATCACAGACAACTAAGGGCCTACAGAAGAATTCTACAGACAATTTGTGGTTTTGCAACAATATTAGAAAAAAGTAAATGATTCTATTAAAAAATATCTTTAAGTCAGTCTATCATAATCTCTGGTAAAGGAAGGGAGTGCTGACAACATTAAACAAAGTAAAACAATTTTTAGATAGTTATTGGATTTTCCTATAGTGTTCTGCTGAGAATACACTTTAGATTGGAATAGGTACATTTTGTTGGCACGCCTAACAGAATTATAGTCAGTGCTTAATTTGAGCTAGTGATTGCAGGTGGGGCCTACAGGCACTAATTTCTCATAACTGGCTCCTATTTTGCTCAACACTTTGACCGAGAACAAAAGTGAGAAAAAAACACAAAGGGGAAAGAAAGAGGAAGAGAAAGACGTATAAAGCATAACAACGAAAGAAAGCAGTGACAAAAAAGAGCCTGCAAGAATGACATAAAAGGGCAGGGAGTGTTTGGTAGTGGATTAAAGAGGCATGAGGTGGAAGAAAGACTATGCAGTCTTTCTATTCAACATTCAATAGAACCAGCAGTGGACATAGTAGCAAAACCTTGGACCCAGAACTTATTCTTCTACAAATTAAGCACTGCTGTGAAGACCCTTGAATGAATTAATTATCTCAGTCTCATACAGCGCATCTGTCACTCTCACAAGAGCATCCTGGTGCTTACACTAGAGATGACCACATTCGCTAAGGTCGTATGTCAGTTAAATAATAATATCTGAGGATTAGATAAGTGTAAAGCACATATTATCTGGTGCCTGAAAAAGCCAGGTTTTGAGAGCTTTTAAAACATTTTCTTAGTTTCACTGAACCATGGCTGGATATGTAACAGATTCCAAGCTTTAGTTACTAGCACCCTAAAAGTACTACCTCCTCGTGTTTTAGGTTTGTACAGAGGAGGCCTCAACAAGTTGGCATCCTATGATCTCAATGCTGTTAATGTCTTATATTTGTTGGAACCGTGCATGTAGGTCCCATATTGTTAAATGCTCTGAAGACAAATAACAAAACCTTGAACAATATTCTTTTGTGGATGGGAGACCAATGCAATTTGCTCAATGCAGCTGAAGCAGAACTCTACTTAGGGAGTTGCAACACCAGTCTTGCAGCCACAGTCTGTACCATCTGCAGCCTTCTCAAGAAACAACTGCATCCCTGTCACAGTGAACAACAAAAAGTCACTAAATTAACCTGTGCTTAACCCACTGGTAGCTTGGCACAAAAGCAGTCAAGCTTAATTTAGAGGCAATGTGTGAAGTATTTATGCAGCATACAAACAGTAATAAAGAGAAAACACAACACAAGAAAAATCCTACACCAACATAGAAAAATAGAGTGACATTTAATAAATAATTTGAGACCAAAACAACAAAAGCCCAATCAGTAGAAATGGATACATGCAATTTCAAGCCCACAGCAGAGTGGGTGCCAGATATAGAGACCAGGTTAGTCCCAGTGAAGAACTTACTTTCTCAAAGTCCAGCGCGACGTATCCAGCTCGCAGTCGAGGCATCAACGAGCAGCAGAAACAGCATTGTGGATGAACATCACTGTAGTGTTGTAGAGAAGACCGGGCATCGTGGATGGCCACTGCAGTGGTGCTAGGATCCCGTTGGGCGTCTTGGACGGACATTACTGGGTCTTTACATTGGGAGTCACTGCCAAGTCAAATGCAGATCTTGTGAATCCAGTCATTGCACAAAGAGTTTAGTCCACCAGAACTTCTCGTTGGCATGGCGGCAAGTTCTCATCATGAATGGGCCCATTCGGGAAGAGCCCATCACTTCAGGATTTCTCCTATTCTTCACAGGAGGAGCTCAGTTGAGGAGGAGCCAGCCAGGGGACTAGGATTGGGGGGTGGAGGCACCTCCTGGGTATTAGGTAGTCATTCCAACAGAGGCCAGCAGGGCTCAGGCAGGTCCCGTTGCAAGTCTAGGATAGTCCAGTGCAGCAGAGCATGCCTCAAGCGTCAGGACAGTCGCCTGGCAGCAACCACTCCTTCTGTAGTATCCACAGGTCCCGGAGTGTACTGAAGAGTTAGTCTGAGGTTCCAATATTTATACCTGGTGCCAACTGTGAAGTAGGAGAAACTTCCAGACTTCCCCCCTTATCTAGTTCTGGAATTTCCTTTTCTCCCCTACCCTGGTTCCAAGGGCTCTGGGGTGACAATAGGATGATATCAAGTTTTTTATGAGTGTGCTGGAGATAGCCCATTCAAAATGTAACTAAAGCAAGGATCAGCTAAACCCCTCCAGTGCTGGCAGGATTGCCCGTCTAGCCAGGCTAGCCTGAACCTGGCGGCATCTGGTGGCATAGTGAGCACGGGACCCACGTCTGAGCATACCCTTCCCACTTGGGGTGACAAATGCAAAAAGAACAGTTGATAGACGGAATATAGAACAAATCAAACATTCAACCTCAGTCACAGATCTGGGTTTAATCCATCAGTTATTTTGCTCACCAGGCCATTCCAGTTTGGACCCAGCCATATGCAAATCAGTCTTCATCCTGTTCCCCATGGGAACAGTCCAGCCCAAACTGCCGGACCAGGTCCTCCTTGGACCAGAAACAAGCATCCTGGGACCGGTTTCAGAGTATCAGCCCTCTTCAGCCAGGCTAGCTTGAATCTCGTGGTATAGTGAGCACGGGACCCATGTCTGGGCATATCCTTCCCACTTGGGGTGACAAATGCAAAAGAACAGTTGATAGACGGAATGTAGAACAAATCAAGCATTCACCCCCAGTCACAGATCTGGGTTTAATCCATCCGTTTTTTTGCTCACCATGCCATTGCAGTTTGGACCCAGCCATATGCAAATCAGTCTTCACCCTGTTCCCCATGGGAACAGTCCAGCCCAAACTGGCAGACCAGGTCCTCCCTGGACCAGAAACAAGCATCCTGGGACCGGTTTCAAGGTATCACCCCTCTTCAGCCAGGCTAGCTTGAATCTGGTGGCATAGTGAGCACGGGACCCACGTCTAGGCATACCCTTCCCACTTGGGGGTGACAAATGCAAAAAGAAGAGTTGATAGAAGGAATGTAGAACAAATCAAACATTCACCCTCAGTTACAGATCTAGGTATAATCCATCAGTTATTTTGCTCACCATGCCATTCCAGTTTGGACCAAGCCATACGCAAATCAGTTTTCACCCTGTTCCCAATGGGAATAGTCCAGCCCGAACTGCCTGTTTCTGGTCCTCCCTGGACCAGAAACAAGCATCCAGCGACCGATTTCAGGGTATCACCCCTCTTCAGCCAGGCTAGCTTGAATCTGGTGGCATAGTGAGCACAGGACCCACGTCTGAGCATACCCTTCCCACTTGGGGTGACAAATGCAAAAAGAACAGTTGATAGACGGAATGTAGAACAAATCAAACATTCACCCTCAGTCACAGATCTGGGTTTAATCCATCAGTTATTTTGCTCACCATGCCATTCCAGTTTGGACCCAGCCATACGCAAATCAGTCTTCATCCTGTTCCCCATGGGAACAGTCTAGCCCAAACTGCCGGACCAGGTCCTCCCTGGACCAGAAACAAGCATCCTGGGACCGGTTTCAGGGTATCACCCCTCTTCAGCCAGGCTAGCTTGAATCTGGTGGCATAGTGAGCACGGGACCCACATCTGGGCATACCCTTCCCAGGCAGGTCCCGTTGCAGGTCCAGGATAGTCCAGTGCAGCAGAGCATGCCTCAAGCATCAGGACAGTCGCCTGGCAGCAGCCACTCCTGTAGTATCCGCAGGCCCTGGAGTGTACTGAAGAGTTGGTCTGACATTCCAATATTTATACCTGGTGCCAACTGTGAAGTAGGAGAAACTTCTAGACTTCCTCCTTATCTAGTTCTGGAATTTCCTTTTCTCCCCTACCCTGATTCCAAGGGATCTGGGGTGACAATAGGATGATGTCAAGTTTTTTGTGATTGTGCTGGAGATAGCCCATTCAAAATGTAACTAAAGCAAGGATCAACTAAGCCTCTCAAGTGCTGACACGATTTCAAATTACAAGATAGCACAAGCACTTTAGAACTGGTTGACTGTAGTAAGGTGCACAGGTTCATAAAATACAACAAAAACTTATTCAGAAAAAAGGAGCAAAAGATTTAGGGGTGACCCTGCAGAAGGGGCCAAGTCAAAAGACATAATGGAATACACTCATGTTCTCTGTTTCTTCACATAGCCATGAATAACAGAATCTTTGCTGCCAACGGCTCACAAAACTACCCCAACACATGTTTTGCCTTATCGTGAAGATGAGCCAACCATCCCATGTGGCTAGGCTGAGATGTTACATAAAGAATTGATTGTTTCTTCTCTGTTTGTGCATATGGTCAGATTCATATTGTTAAAAAGTTGGTTACTGGTTGACTGGAGTATGAGCCCTGGTCAAGCAGCAACCACAACTCTAGTTAGGGTAAGGTCCAGGCAAAGCCTGCATTAAGCTGTGCTCTTCCGCTGGTAGCTTGGTACAGAGCAGTCAAGCTTAACTTGGAGGCAGTGTGTAAAGTATTTACAGGAAAGCGGTGAAAACAACACCCCAAAGAAAAAACCACACCAGGGTAGAAAAATTTATAAAAATTCTTAAATAAATCAAGACCAACATAACAAAAATTCAATTATAACTGGAGATGCTAAATTTCAAAGTTTTAAGTAAACACAGAACCAAGAAACACATAGTACTATTAGGGGTATCTGGTCATGCTGGACTGGGAAAAAATCACAAGTTCAAGTCGTGCGTTGGAACACGGACCAGCTACATGGATACAGTTAAGCCAATTTAACATAGTACCTTAAATACTGGTTGCAGAGTGTTGCATGAAGTGTCACACAGCCAAGACAATATGTTGGTTCTGAGATGCGGCAAGGTTGCAGTGTGAGGACTTGTGACAATGTTGAAGATTCTGTTGTCAGGGCTTGCAATGCAAAGTCCGGTGTTGAGGGTGTTTTGCGCAGTTGAAGAAATGCATCAGTCCCAAGAGTGGTGAAGCTGTGATGCAGAGTTTCAGAGTCGTTGTAGAGGCTGCCGTCTACTGTGCAGCAAGGTTCCGAAGAGGATGCGTCAAAACCAAGATGTGGGGGCGATTCGCCCAAACCATGCAACAGCGACAATGAGTCATTTCAGCTTGGGTATGCAATGCTCAGCAGAGGAGATGCGCCTTTTTTGCTGAGGGATGTACCTCTCAGCAGAGAGGATGCATCAGGTTATTTATTTATTTATTCATCGTACTTATAAAGCTCGACTATCACCAAACCTGGTATCTTGACACTAGGAATGGGAAGAGGGTACCAGCATTGCAAGCACAGGAGCACATAGAGTGAAGCAGAACCATATCAGGAAAAAAGCCAGGAATTCAAGGCTTTCCTGAACTGTAACAAATCTGAAAACAATCTGAGGGTCAAAGCTAATTTATTCCATAATTGAGATGCTCTGATTGAGAAGGCCTGTCCACCTAGGCAAGCTTTTCGGAACTTATTTATACAGTCCAGGTGTATGGAACTCGAGCGAATGGCTCTACTGGGGGTATAACTTCTCAGTCTTTCTCGTAGCTGTACCAGACCCTTGCCCTGTAGAGCCTTAAATACGATGCACATTGATTTAAAAATGATCCTCGGCTATATCCGATGCCAGTGCAAATCCTTCAATGCCTTGAAAGTAGATGATCTCTGTGGTCTGTTAAGCGCCAGTTCGGCTGCTGCTACCTGGACTCTGAGTAGTCTATTAACTAAATAGTCAGGCGCTCTGTGAAGAACCGCATTGCGATAGTCCAGCCTACTTAGTATGACACACTGTACCACAAGAAACTTAGGTTGGGTGGGTAGTAAAGGCAGTAGCTTCCTAAGGCCCCGCAGCTATGCGAAGCAAGTGCCAGCAACTTAAGTAACATATTTTTCAAGGGACTGCTTATTGTCAAATAATACCCCAAGAATCTGGATAGTGTCTACTAGTTGAATTTCTTCACCATTAGAAAGATGCCAAAAGTTAGAATGGAGAGTCATGGGAATCCTGCTTGCTGAACAGCAACGAAAATGCATTTTGTCCACATTGTGTCCACATTGAGCTTAAGGGAGTTAAGGCTCATCTATTTAGCAATATCTGATACACAGTCCTAAAAGTCAGTCACTGCATTTAGCTGGCTGTCATTAAGGGACAGGATCAGCTGTGTGTCCTCTATTAAGTACCTTAGTCCCACTTCCAAGGGTCCAGGACTGGGTTGGCACCTCTTTGCAGTGTAGAGTTACAAACAACAGAGTCCAGGTGCAGAAGCAGGATGGTTGGAAGTTTTTTATGTCTCTGATACTTCAGAACAGAAGGCCAGCCAACAAGTCCTTGGAGATACTCTGGGTTCTGGGTTCAAGTGATGCAGGTCCAGTCCTTCTTACCCAGAGTAGCATGCAACAGGTCATCACAGCAAAGCAGGAGTCCAGCAGAGTGCAGTTCAGCAGAATGGCAGTCCATCAGCAGCACAGGAGTCCTTCTTCCTGGCAGACTATCCACGGGTCCAGATGTGTACTGGAGAGGTGGTGTCCGAGGTCCAGTAGTTATACCCAGTGGTGTCTTTGAAGTGGGAGAGACTATAAAGACAGGCCTTTGAAGTGCACCGATGCCCTGCGCTTCCTGCTCTGCCTGCAAACTCACTACAGGGGGTATACAGTCTTTTCACAGGCTATTCAGGTGTGAGTAAGGCTAGGTCTAACCTCCCATCCTGCTAGGATGGGCTATCAAGTCAGACCTAAGCTTCCATTCTCTTTGGCTGTTTAGGGGTAAAACACAAAGCCCAGCTGTCACCCAACCCAGACATGTGATCACAAACAGATAGAAGGCACCGAATGGCTTATGTAAGAAAATCCCAATTTTCTGAAAGTTGCATTTCAGAACTGCAATTTAAAATCTGACTTCACGATAAGGTAGGATTTTACATTGTGATTCCAGAGACACCAAACTTGAAAGATGTATCTCTTCCCATTTGAAATTTACACTTATAAATTGTCTTAAGGCAACTCCAATGTTATCTATAGGAAGAAATAGGTCTTGCAGTGGTGGAAAATGAATTTAAGAGTTGTTCACTACCAGGACATGTAAAACTTAAACGTTTATGCCCTGCTTTTTTAATACATTGCACTCTGTCCTCTAGACTGTCCAGGAGCCTTCCCTAGGGATCACTTATATGTATTAAAAAAGGATTGGTCCTTGCAAAAAGGGTGCTTTGCCAGGTCGACGTGGCAGTGTAAATCTGCACAGACAGGCTCTGCAATGGAAGGCCTGAGCCATGGTTACAGGGCTACATAAATGGGTGGCGCAATCAGTGCTGCAGGCCGACAATGAGCATTCAATTTACAGACCTTTTCACATATAGTACACTTAAATGTAAATCAAATATGCCAATTGGGGTTAAGCCAATACTACTATTTTTAAAGAAGAGAGAACCAATACTACCATGTTTAAAGGATAGAGCAAAAGCAGTTTAGCACTGGTTAGCAGTGGAAAAGTGCACAGAATCCTCATACCTGCAAAAACTAGGTCAGGCAAAAAGTTGGGGGTAAGACCACCCTAGGGCTGTCGGGTCTAACACTTGTCCCCTCCAGCGGAAAGTAGTCACAGCTACCCAACCCCCTTAGGAAATCTCTTCAACAAGGTATAGGAACCTAGAGAGACCATGAGCATTGGCATGATCTGATCCCATATGGTGTGCCACCATAAAGTTCATTCCCTGTATAGAGATGGACCACCACAGTTTGGGATTCTCACCCCCTCATTTGCATGACCCATCTTTGGGTGTCTGTGGTCTGCCTGAACAAGGAAGTAGGTGCAAAACAGGTATGTTCTCAACTTCTTCAGTGCCCACAGTACAGCAAAAGCTTCTCTCTCAGTCGCACTACCCCTTGGTTCCCATGTAAGGAGCCTCCTACTAATGAAAGCTACAGGTTGGTCTAAGCCCTCCTCATTCATCCATGTTAAGACCGCGCCATGCCATGCTCTGAAGCATCGGTCTGCACTATACATTTGTTTGAGGAGTCATGAGACTTGAGATCAGGTGCTGTACTCATAGCCACTCTGAAGGTATCAAAGGCCTTCTGGCAGGCCTCTGTCTAGATCACCAATTTGGGCTGCTTCTTTGAAGTCAACATTGTTAAGAGAGCAACAATGGGGCCATTTCCCTTATCAAACCTTCTGTAGTATCCTGTGAGGCCTAGGAAGGCCGTCACCTCTGTCTGAGTTTTAGGGGTTGCCAAGCCATGACAGTGTCATTCTTCATCTGGAGGGGCTGCACCTTGTCCCAACTACCAGGTGACCAAGATACACTAAAAAACCCTGCTTTATCTAGCACTTACTAGCCCTCATAGTGAGGCCTGTCTGCTGGATGGCCTGAAGCACCTTATGGAGGTGGTGCAAGTGATCCACCCAACTGGAACTGTAGACAGCGGTCATTAATGTAGGCGGCACAAAAGGCCTCCTTAACAGTCAGGACCCTGTTAACCAACCTCTGAAGGTGGCAGAGGCATTCTTGAAGCTAAAGGGCATCACTCAGAACTGGAAGTTCTGGGTTAGAAAATGCTGACCTCTATTTTCCACCCTGAGTCAGAGCAATCTGCTAGTAGCCTAATGTCAACTCAAATGCATTAAGGAATCTGGCATAGCTCAGACTGCCAATGAACTCATCAGCTCGGAGGATGGGGTTTGGGTCAGTCCTGCTGACAGAATTGAGTCCCCTGTAGTCCATACAGAACCTGAGTTCTGGAGTGGCGCCCAGTGGGGCAGCTTTTGGTACCAGCACCACAGGTTTGGACCAGAGACTATTGCGGGGGCTCAATCACTCCTAAAGCCAGCATCTTGGAGACAACCTCCTTGAAGCTGGCCCTCATCTTACCTGACAACCTGCAAATTATGGTCTTCACAGGTAAGCTGTCTCCAGTGGTAATATCTTAGATGCATAGATGTGTCAGTCCAGGGGTGAAGGAGAACAGAGAGGCAGTCCGTTCTAGTAACTGGTAACAGTTGCATAGCTACTCTGGGGTCAGGGATGGAGATGGCTTGACACCTTCCACTGATCCATTGTGTTCCTGGAAAGATATGAGATAAGGCAGAGGCACGTTCTCCTCTTCCACTCCCTCATCTGACACACTTTGGACATCTTGAAGTGAGGCTTAATGCGTTTCATATGGAGCACCCTTAAGGGGTTCCAAGAGGTCTGGAGTTCTACCAAGTAGGTGGACTTCCCCTTCTACTCCTCCTCTTCTTGTTGCCTGGTCCAGCAATTCTGGAAAGCTTTGGGCTCTACTGGCTCTATGACCCATATTTTCTTGCCAGGTTGAAACTCCATCAGAGTGGCCGCCTGGTCGTTCCAGACCTTCAAGACTTCTTGACTGGACTCAAGATTGCATTTTGCCTTCTTCTCGAAAAGATCCATTTGTTTGCCGAAGGCCAGCATGTAGCTGACCGCATCCTACTGCGGGATTTTTAGGAGCTTGCTCCCATCATTCCCTTACAAGGCTCAGAAGTCCCATAATATGATGGCCAAAGAGTAGTTCAAAGGGGCTAAACCCTACTTCTTTCTGTGACACCTCCCTGTAGGCAAAGAGAAGGCATGGAAGGAGAATGTTCCACTTATGTCACATGGGCTCAGGTATGCACATTATCATGTCCCTCAAGGTCCTGTTGAATCTCTCCAAATGACCATTAGTTTTGGGGTGAAAGGGTGTGGTAAACTGGTAGGTTACCCCACACATCCCACTTGGACTTCCCACTTGGACTGACATGAAGTCAGTGCCTCTGTCAGGCACTACCTCCATGGGGAAGCCTAAACAAATTAAAATCTCCATTACAGCTCTGCCCACCACAGGTGCAGTCACTGACCTTAGAGGGATGGCCTCTGGGTAGTATGGTCCACCAAGAGTTGGACAACCTTTTCGCCTAAGGTTGTCTTGGGCTCTGACGGTCCAATGATGTTGATGCCTACCCGTTCTGAGTGCCAACAACAGGTAATGGGGTCAGCAGAGCTTTGTGCTTTTTTGTTGACTTCCCACTGGTTTGGCAGATGGGGCAAGACCTACAGAATGCATCTGAGGCTGTCTTTATCGGGAGCTACTAGAAGTGGGCAACACACCTAGTAAAGGTCTTGTTTTACCCTAAATGTCCTGCCAACCCCAGTAGGAAGGTCCTGTAACACTTGAGGACCACCATCACATAGACTGCCCAAGTACCAGGGGCCTTAGGCTCACTATATAGGAGATCATTCTCATAGTAGATTAGGTGATCCCCAGATGCGTCAGCTGCTGCCCGGGATATGGCTAGCCACCTCAAGCCCTCTTGAGTGGGGCACTCTTTTTGGCATCTTGCAGAATTCCTCCCTGGTGGGCCCACCATCAACTTGCCAACTAGCTCAGGCAGGTCAACTAGAACAGTAATATCCTCCATGGCTGGCTTGGGGGCCTCCTCCTGAGGGGCCCTGTCAACTTCGACTTTGGGAACTTCAGGGGCTGGTTTACCATACTCCTTGCCCATGTCCTTCTTGGCAGCTGTCTGGGGTATTGATCCAGGATCCAGACAAGCTTGACTCCCTTCATGGGCAGCCATGGACCACATGCTCATAAAGACCCACTCAGGCAACCCCAAAACCTCCAAGTGTGACCTGAGCTTTACCTCTCATCAGGCAGTGTGCTCCAGGTTTTTACCTAATAGACAATCTACAGGAATGGCAGGGCTCACAGCTACTTTCAGAGAACCTGAATCTCCCCCACCCTCACAGGGAACCAGAGTCACTGGTAGATGGCTCTCACGACTGTCGGCAACTATGACTTGGTGGAGTATGAAAGCTAACATGGACTAACTCCTGCCTGAGTGCTAAACTCTCCAACCCAGGTGTATGCCCACCAGTGGGGGGCTGTGCCCTCTTGGGACATTTGGAGTGGCTCTTAGAGTGCCTATACTTGTAGCACTAAGTATATTGGGGTGCAAACCTCCCTGTCTTGTGATCAAAGAACCCGTTTTTCCTAGGATCAGACTGGTGCTGGTTGTCCCTACTCACTTGAATTTATGGGGGCCGTTAGCGAACTCCATAATTTTAAGTTTTTCTCCCCCCCCTTCTTCTGGTTTGAAATGACACAACCTTTGTGGAAGACCCCCCAGATACCATTTTAGACAATCTGGTACTGGCCAAGAGGTCCGCCTCTTCAGCAAGCTTCCTGGGGTCAGTCAGCTTACTGTCAACTCGGTGCTGGCAAACTCTGTGTAAAACATACACCAAGCATGTGCTCTCTCATGATTAAACTATACAACCCAACATAATCATTAACTTTGCTGCCCGACACCCAGCCATTTAGTGCCTTGCTGGAGTACTCCATAAAACTACCCAGGACTGGCTGGGGAGCTTTTGGATGTCCCTGAAACTTTGGTAGTACTTCCCAGGGGCCAACTCAAAATTGGCAAGTAAAATTACCTTCATGGGGGTGTACTTTGTTTAGTCCTCAACTTCTAGTGTCAGAAGTGTGTCTTACCTCACAGTAGGCATGTGTTTCCAGAAACCACCCCACCCCATGCTCGTCAGTAAGCTTGTGTACCCTTAGTGCTACCTTGTGGTGAGAAATGAATTTGCCTATGTCATCTCCCACCACATAACTGGGAACTGCATACTTAGATATGCAAACCATGTACTTTCCTTCAGGGGTTGTGGGTATGCTGCCACCATCACTGTTGCAATCTGTCTATCTGATTTTAATGTCCAGCTCTTTGTGATTAAGTTCATGAGCCAACAATACCTTTCTTTCTTCCCTGCCCTTTCAGCGTTTTTGTCTTCCAAGGCCCTGGCAGCCTTTTTCTACTCTGCCTCCATCATTATTTTGGCCATCTTCAGTTTAAAATCTCCCAGCTCCCTCCTCTCCACCAGCCCTTCTTGGGATAGGCCACTGGAAGAGAAACTGCTCCATGCCCTGGAAGGAAGCTCTTATTCAGGGAGCAAATCATCTCCTTCCACTGCAGGTCGTACCTCAAAAGGATCATCCTCAGGCCCCTCCATTTCATAATCCTCTCTGGTGGTCTTACATAGTACTCAGTGAGCTTCTGCCCAGGACCTCTGATTCTTTTGAAACTCCACTGTCCTGGTGGTGCTCTTGGCAAGACGTCCAAACTCATTGGAGAAGTCCTTGAGCTGGACCACAGTATATATCTCTATGTTGGCCAGCTCAACTGCCATTCTTGTAGGTGTAGTTGTAGATCCAGCAGACAGAGACATGATTTTGGAAAAAGTAAAAAATGCCTCTTCAGAGAGAATTTAAAATTCTAATTTGTCTTAGATGTGGAATGGCAGTGTACACCAAAATACTGCATGGCACTGCATATACACAAGTAATTATCCCCCGCTGCCACCAATGTTAGAAATTGGGTTACTGGTTGACGAAGGTATGAGTCCTATTTAAGCAGCAATGCCAAATCTAGTCAGGGTAAGGTCCAGGCAAACCAAACATTAATCTGTGCTCACCCTCTTGTAGCATGGCACAAAGCAGACAGGCTTGAGGCTGCATATTAAGTATTTCTGCAACACTTCAAACAGTAAAACAGTGAAAACACCACACAAAAAGATTTCACGAAGGTCAGAAAAATACATCAAAATGTCATTAGTAAAACAAGACCAAAATGACAAAAATCCGAATAGTAGAACCGCAGATCTTGAATTTCAAAGCTTTAAATAAAAATAGCGCAAAGAAGCACAAACCGCTATTAGGGATATCTGCACCAGACTGGGACAAGTTCAAGCCAATCAGGATGAAGTGTGGGCCGGCTACAGGGACCCAGTTAGGCCTGCTTAACGAAGTACCTTAAATCCTGGTTGTGGATTCTTGTCGAAGATGCGTCGCACAGCCGAGGCGATGCATTGGTTTTGAGATGCAACAAGTCTGCAGTGAGAGGTCCTGTTGTGTCAATGTTGAGGATCCTGTCACCTGGCTTTCCGTGTGAAGGCTGGTGTCAAGGATGCATTGAGCAGTCGAGGCGATGCACCGGTTCCAATGAGTGGTGAAATATGATGTCGAGTTTCGGCATCAACAATGAGGCTGCAGTTGACTGGAGATGCGAGGAGCTTGTGCTAAAAAGAGCATCACGCAGCAGTGGTATCAAAAGCGATGCATCAAAACCAAGATGCGGGATGTGGTGGCGAACCAAGTCTTTTGTGACGGGTCCAATCCACACGATGCATCGGTTCTGCTCGGAGATCACAGTTTAGCTGAGGAAATGCATTGTTCCTGAGACTTCAGATCAGGAGGCCAGCCAACTAAATCCTTTAAGTCACTCTGGGTTCTGGGTTCAAGTGATGCAGGCCCAGTCCTTCTTAGGCAGGCAGAGGCAGTAGTCCAGCAGAGTGCAGTCCATCAGAGTGGCAGCCCTTTACCTTGGCAGAATATTCACAGGCTCAGAAGTGTGCTAAATTTGTGGTGTCTGATGCCCAGTACTTATACCCCGTGGTATCTTTGAAGTGGGGGAGACTTCAAAGACAGGCCTTTGAAGGGTACAGAACCCCTGTCCTTCCTGCTCTGTCTCCCGACTCACTGCAGGGGGATAGGAAACCCTTTATGTGGGGACAGCACACAGCCTACTCAGGTGTAAGTGAGGCTTGGCACAGCTCCTCCCTCCCATCCTGCCAGGATGGCCCATGATGTCACAACTAAGCTCCCACCGATTGTGGCTGTCTAGGGGAAATACACAAAGCCCAGCTGTCACCCACCTCAGAGGTGATCAGAAACTGGCAGCAGGCACCAAATGGATAAAATAGGAAAATGCCAACTTTCTAAAAGTACTACACATCAACAGGGCTACCCAATATTACCCCAGAAAACTAGCTAAAGACTTTTGTCAGCAATGAAAGTGTTCCTGGAGGAATTATTCATGCACAATTATTCTTCTTATATCGCAAGATCCAACTCCCAGGAATTGAGACATTTGTCTATAAAGATGTACGGTTATACATACTGTATGATAATCAAAACATTAGCACACAGTATGACTCAATACATGAACGTAGATAAATCATCAACTCAATCAACACTGCCACCACCCTGAATGATCTATATAACTGACATTCAAAATTAAATCCAAAGATCCTCGGGAAGCGTTAACTCCTCTTGACAAAGGCAAACTTTTAGTCCACAGTCCAGAATATTGTTTCCTTCTTTCTATGTATTGTGATGAACTCAGTACTCATATGAAGAACGGTGTTGTGTCAATGAGGAGTAATTGTTGACATTTTGGTCTCCAGCTGTCAAGAGGTATGCAAGACTGTTGGACTTTTTGCCTTACGCAGGGTCATCCCCAGTCTTTTTGCCTCCTTCCTCCTTGTTTTTCTGACCTCTCACTGTTGGCTCTAGGACTCTGAGCACTTTATCACTGCTGACCAGTGCTAAAGTGCAGGTGCTCTCCCATCTAAAGTTGGTATGATTGGCTTATACCTAATTGGCATATTTAATTTACCTATAAGTCCCTTGTACAGTAGTATCTCTATACCCAGGGCCTGTAAATTAAATACTACTAGTGGTTCAGTGACTGCTTGCACGACCCACTGAAGTAGACTTTCAAACCTGTCTCAGGCCTGCTAGCGCAGGGCCTGTGTGCGCAGTTTTCTGCCACAGGGACCTGGCATCTAAATTTACTTGCCAGGCCCAGAACTCCCCTTTTACCACATGTAAGTCACCCCTAAGGTACGCCGTAGTTAGCCCTATAGGCAGGGTGCCATGTATGTAGAAAGGCAGGACATGTGCCATATTGCATGCCCTGTCCTAGTAGTGACAAACAGCCTAACTTGGTGTCTCACTGCTGTGAGTGCTGCCTTCTCATAGGATTGCATTAGAAATGTCCTGCCTTATGTGTAAGGGGTATTGTCTGATTTATGAGGGGTAGCGTAGGCGTGTTTGGTATGGTTGTGATGGTGATAATAAATGCTGCTTACTGGTGTGGGTGTATTTTTTATTACTATCACAGAAATGCCACTTCTAGAAAGTGCGCATTTATCTGTGCTTATGACTCTGGTGTTTTGCAGCTTGACTCCAATCCACGTCTGGGCAGAGTGACAGTTGGGGCTTTGTGCATACTTTTCAGACAGCCTGTGCACAGGGAGGGTGGAGGTGTCACAGAGGTGCATCTGCATACTGAATAGTCTTCCTGGGCTGAGAGAAGGGAGAGGCGGGGCACACCTGCATTTGTAAAGACTGTGCCCTGGCCTCACACAATAGGGTCGTTAACCCCCCACTGATGTTTGGAGCCTGTGCTGAAAGGAGAGAGGGGGCACTCCCAGAACCAGTTGTAACTGGCTGGAACCTCCTCTCCCTACCATTGAAAAACACTGTAAGAACTGACTATAAGTACAGGGGAATTTTCCCCACAATTTGGAGACTCTTGGAATCATCTTGGAACTGGACACCAAAGGCTGAAAGGACTCACCAGGAACCGCCATGGACTGCTGCTGCTGTGCTGACCTGTGACCTGCCTGGTCACTGTGAAGGACTTGCCACTTGCTGCCTTTCGCTGGCCTGTAGCTGGGCCCTCCACCTGAGGACCTTGTCTTAAGATTCTGCTCCCCAGGGGCAGGGTGCTGTGGCCCCTTACCCCTGCATCCATTTCTTCACGAGGGGTGCTTCTCCGTGGTTGCGGCTGCCATAGCGCTGATTGCAGCGCGCTTATGGAGCCTTGGGAGCTCGTAGGCTCCTTGCTGCATTGTGCCCCTTTAAATAAGATCAATGCAGCAGACCGGGAAGCTGGAAGAACACTCGCGCACCACATCGGGTGCAGGCGAGTGTCTGCTCGGGACACAGGAGGGCTCTGATCTTCTTGTGGCTTCACGGCAGGACCAGGGGAAGGCACGGGGAGTGCCCCCTTCCCCCTGGCCTCTGCGTTAGGAGCAGGACGCTCCTTTTCTGCTGTTAGGTAAAACGGGCATTATTGTGCAGAGATCACGGGTCCTGGGAGGGGCCTGTCATTAAACCGGAGGGGGTGCGTGGTGCCCCCCTCCTGCCCTAAGTGGTTTTTGCTGGCTTTGGCCCCCCTCGTGAGGGCCAGTTGAGGCCCTGAGGGGCCCCCAGTATTCACGATCCCCGGAGGGGCCTGTCTATAAAAGAGAGGAGGTGCATGTCGCTCTCCTCTGACCCCAGAGTATAAGGGAGGCCCCCGTTTTGCACATAGGAGTGCCGGGGCCCCATTGTTCGCCTTCTAGGCACTGGAGGTGCCTTCATCCAACCAGGTACTGTTTAAAGGACCAATATAGTTACAATCCAAAGTTCTTTCTACAGACTTTTGTTTGATTCCTATATTACCTACCTGCGTTTGATGTTTTTACATATGCGTATGCAAATGTTCCTTTTATGGACATGCTTGCTAATATGTTTTTCTAACTTGCCATATGTTTTCTAATGTTCCTACTATGGGCATATTATGATATTATTATGACAAGTGCTGTGATGTAATAACGTGTTTTCCTGACTACTGCTTATGTTGCAGAATACTGAGTAACCTATGTGTAATGTGTGACTACTGCTAGGTTGCAGAGTAACTAATGTGTGACGTTCTGACAACTGCTGAGGTAGCAGGATAGTACTGATATGTGATGTTTGGTCTGATAATTGCATTGTGTACAATACAGTATATTTTCATATAATCTGGTGTTGTGTTTCCTTTGTGGTGGGGATATTGCGTCACATGTGTTGTGTGTGTTGTGCAAACGCTTTACACATTGCCTCCGGGTTAAGCCTGACTGCTCGTGCCAAGTTACCCAGGGGGTGAGCAGGGGTTATCTTGGACGTGTAACTCCCTTGCCCTGACTAGAGTGGGTAAGTTCTGCCTGGCTGAGGTGCATACCCTAGCCAACCAGAAACCCCATTTCTAACAATGACCATAATCAGGACCCAGTGTTGGGGCCAACACAGGTCCACATCTATACAGAAATAAATAAGCAACTATACAAGTACGCTAAAGATGTCAGAAGACACCATGTGCACCACCTGTCCCAGCAAAGAACCACTCTGAGTGTCCAAATAAGCATGCCACAAACGTGAACCTCACAACACCAATATTTGATAGTAATGTAACAGCAGAATGTGCAAAGTCCATAGTCAATTCACAGAAAATACAACAAATTACCCTGCACCCTATATTGAATTATACTGCCTGCATAAGTTATGATTATTATATAGTTCTGTATAACTGTACATCTTTATAGACATATGTCTCAATTCCTGGGAGTTGGATCTTGTGACTAATGTGATCTAATAAGAATAAATGTGTATAAATAATTCCCCCAGGAACATTTTCTTTGCCGACAACTTTCTAAAAGTGGCATTTTCAGGACTGCAATTTAAATGAGGACTTCACCAGAAGTTAAAATTGTGATTCTAAAAACACCAAACATGAAAGAAATAGCTCTTCCCATTTGGGAATTACGTTTGTAAATTGTAATAGGGCAACTCCAATGATATTGTATGGGAGAGATAGGCCTTAGGTTTTTCACTACAAGGACATGTAAAACCTAAAAGTTCATGTCCTTCTTTTTAAAAACATTGCACCCAGCCCTCTGGGCTGCCCGGGGCTTACCCTAGGGTTGACAAATGTATTATAAAGGGAGGTTAAGGCCTGGCAAAAGGGGTAGTTTGCTAGGTCGACATGGCATTGTAAAACTACAGGTACAGGCTCTGCAAGGGCAGGCCTGAGCCATGGTTAGAGTGCAATTTAAGTGGGTGGCACAATCAGTGCTGCGGGCCCACTAGTAGTATGTAATTTACAGGCCTTGACACGCGTAGTTCACTTTACTAGTGAATTAGAAGTAAATTAAATATGTCAATTAAGAGTTAAGCCAGTACTACCATGTTTAGAGGAGAGAGCACAAGCAGTTTAGCAATAGTTTGCAGTGGCAAAGTGCAAAGAGTCCTAATCCCAGCAGAAACGAGGTCAGAAAAGAGGAGGCAGGAAAAATGGTGGGGGTGAATACCAACATAAGGCAGTCAGGAGGAACACATATCTTCAGGATTGTTTGATTCATTTATAAAGGTTAATGCTCTGAAGACTTCCAAGTTGGCTGCTGATGTTGACAGGTTTTTGAACGTTGTAATAGATGAACATTTTTGTATACTTAAATTTGTGGAAATAATGTCCTTAGCATTAGTGGCATAATAAACGTGCCAGGGCCTTTTTTAATTTAAGAGGGTGGGACCCTCAGCTACTATTTAGCAGCAAAGTACAGCTATAATTTATGTGCAGAAGGCCGTCAAACCACTGGGTGCTGGTGCCATTCACCTGTTTTACTGTAGTCTCCGACTTTTGTGGAAATTGTGTCAGAACCGATCATCAAGTCAGAATATAAAAATGTATAATGTAACATGGTGTAGAGCTTCCAATGTTAATTTTAACTGGGAAATGTGTTCGTAAACCCTAAGTAGAGCACAATGTTTCTGCCAGGTGATATTTTTGTTATGATATTCTGGCACACTACCAGTGGCAGGGTATTTTCAAGACTCACTTGACATGCCTTTTGCAGTTCTAAGTTTACACGTCTTAGGGCCTAAAGCGAGAGATCATTGTAAATCTGTGGTGGGGAAAGCTTTTAAATTTGCCCGCATAGCCGGGCGAAGTAGAAGGAAGTTTCTCGATTTTACCTGAACCCCAGAAGGCCAACTTCACGCTTCTAGACGTCTAGAGTGCATAACATCCTGAAGCACGATATCACGACGGACCTCAAACAGCATTTGATCATCCGTTAAAAGGCAGAGAAGATAGTTTGGGGCAGGCTAAACCAGGAAATGGCCAGCGAACAATGCAGTGGTTGGCTCGAGGTGCAGGTCAGGGCCAGGTGACAAAGGGCTGGATTTTTGTGCATGAGTTACGAAATTTGAGTTTTGCTGGTACTTTTTGAATGTGGCACTTAGGGCAAGGAGACAGGCAGCTGGCAAGTGCAGTTGTCCATTCTTTGCCCTGAGCGGCCCTTCAAGGAAAGTATTTTACATTCACCTAATGAAAAGCATAAACTTGCATTTGTGCAGATGGAGACTACAGGAGGAAAATCACACATGTGAATATGTTAATTTGTGCTGCTGAGGCGAAACCCTGGCACTTGACTTTACCACCTTTGCTCCCTGCTTTCCTTCTCTATATAATTTAGGAGCGCATTAATATACGGGAGGAATAAAAAGGTACACAATACCAGCACTGTCAAAGCGTAGACAAAATGTTTGGCGAATTATCCATTTTGGAGCACCTAGTTACTGATTTGTAAGAACCAATTTATGTAGGAGAGATTGGTAACAGAGTGGAGCAAGTTGAACTAATAATTAGTAAAACATTCCCTGACCCCACTCTAGGTTTGTGCTCCACGGGGTATTATTTCCAGTAATGGGATGGATGTTTCACCGTGGACTTGAAATGCGAGGATACAGGAAAGACTTGTCGGCAGTGGTGATCAATACATATGTTTCCTTAGTCCCTTCTCGACTCCTGGTTCCTGTGCTCGACATTGGCGTTCTAAAGTATTTTAGCAAACCATATCCGTTTCCTACGGTGCCTTCTGGAGGCAGACACCACACTTACCTCTGGGCAAATTAATGTTTCCATTCCCACATCCTCGGCGGGAAGCTATTTGAAGCATTATTTGTCCGTATTTCCTTTGTATTTGCTGCTACAAAATGCTTCCGCCCTTTAATGTTTTGTCAGACGATTTGAAAATAAAACAATAATACAATCACATCAGTGCGTCAAGATAAGTTAATCTCGTGCACAAAACGGGTGAAACACATAATCGATTACCCAATTGAAACATACTTTTTTTTCGCAGGAAATAATCGTGCATAGGGAATATATTTTCATCTTCATATCCATTTCTGGTCCACTGTTGAAAAGAAGCATCTTTTGGTGAAAAATGACTGAGATGTTTTAAAGAATGCATCTGCACTTCTTCAATGTAAACTCATGCCACTGAATCCCATTAACCTCTAAACGATGTGATGGTCAGATTGCAATACAAAATCTCGAGTGCACAACTTTCGAAATACACCAAACACTGATTTGTAATATTGTTTTAGATATTATTGTCTTCCTATACCTATAATTGGTGTGACAAAAATATCGTAACAAGAATATCTTGGAAATAAATATAATCCAAAACAAGGTAATAAATAATAAATTAGTGGCATATTTAAGAGCCTCTGTCGCCATTCAAATGCCACTTTAGCATCATTGTTTTACGCTGATGTGGCGTTAGAAGGCCAAAAATACTGCGCCATCTTTACAAAGTGGCGCAATGCATGCATTGAAGACCTGAAGATCTGCAAAAGAAGGGGACTAAGTCCAGAAGTCGAAACAAGTTCCAGGAATGACAGGAACCCCTGCCAACCCAGAAGAGGGTGCAAAAGAAGAGTCCCGGGTTAGCCGAAGACTGCAGAAATGCACCCTAGGAAGATGCCAGCGGGTTCCTGCATGATGCAAAAGATGTCCCACAACGTGAAGATGGATGCAGACGTGATTTTGTTTTGGAAGTCGCCAACAAGCCTTGGTTACGACAAAAGCGCGTTTTGCATCAACATGGCGCTGGCTGGGCCCAGGAGGGACCTGGGGACCTCACCTCTGTGTGAGGAGGAAGAGGAGGCTCTCAGCACTTTAGAGAACCCTCAGGATGTCGGACAGCACCCACTGGAGTCCCAGGACACTGAGACAAAGGAGGTGCAAAACGCGGTTGGTGCAGCACAACAAAGAAAGTTACTATGCCGCCAGAGAACAACTCAGCGAGTTGAGCATCGCAGGATGGAATGCTGGGGACCTGGGCCAGGCTGTGCACGAAGGAATTTTGCAAATAGTGCACAGAGGCCTCAGGAGGTGAAGAAGACGCAGTACACAGGGGTTCTGTCGCTCTCAGGGAAGGAAAAGTCTTACCTCCTCCAACGTGCATCAGCAGGACCTCAGGACAGTCTATGTCAATGGGGTCCAACCTCTGTGTCCTTGGGAGCACGCTCGTTGATGCGAGAGGAGTCCAAAGGTACCGGTCGTCATCTAGGAAAGTGCCTGCTTGAGCAGGGGAGTGACTCTGTCATCCCACGGGAGATTTCTTCGTCCTTCTGGTGCAGGATGAAGACAGAGTGTGCACACCGTGGAAACTGTTGCAGTTGTTGGCTGGAGCTGAAGTTGCAGAGGAAAAGTATCCCTTGTGGATACTTTGTTGCTGTTACAGTGGTTCCTGGAGCAGGCTGCGGTTGATCCGAGGTCAGAGAATGAAGTAGTAGTTGCAGAGGATTCCTGAAGGAAACTTGCAAGCAGAATCTGAAGAGAATCCACAGGAGAGACCCTAAATAGCCCTGAGAGGGTGATTGGCTTCCATATCAGGTACGGACCTGTCAGGAGGGTTATCTGACATCATCTGCTGGCACTGGCCACTCAGAGCCCTCCAGAGTGCCCCCACACATTGCAAAGCAAGATGGCTGAAGTCTGGGACACACTGGAGGGGGTCTGGGCACCACCTCTATGGTCCCTTTCCTTTGTCCAGTTTCACCCCAGAGCAGGGGACAAGGGGTCCCTGAACCAGTGTAGACTGGCTTATGCAAGGAGGGCACCATCTGTGCCCTTCCAAGCATTTCAAGAGTCTGGGGAGGCTACCCCTCCCCAGCCTGTAACACCTATTTCCAAAGGGAGAGGGTGTAACACCCTGCTCTCTCAGGAAACACTTTGTTCTGCCTTCCTGGGGCTGGGCTGCCCAGACCCCAGGAGGGCAGAACCCTGCCTGTGAGGTGGCAGCAGCTGTAGCTTCAGTGCAAGCCTCAGAGAGCTGGTTTGGCAGTACTGGGGGAGCCCCTAGGATGCATGGAATTGGCTCCCCAATACCAGATTTGGAATGGGAGGACAATTCCATGATCTTAGACATGTTACATAGCCATATTCGGAGTTACCATTGTGAAGCTACATATAGGTATTGACCTATATGTAGTGCACACATGTAATGGCATCCCTCCACTCACAAAGTCCTGGGAAATGGCCCTGAACTATGTGGGGGCACCTTTGCTAGTGCAAGGGTGCCCTCACACTTAGTAACTTTGCATCTAACCTTCAGCAAGTGAAGGTTAGACATTTAGGTGACTTATAAGTTACTTATGTGCAGCGAAAATGACTGTGAAATAACGTGTGCGCTATTTCACGCAGGCTGCAATGGCAGGCCTGTGCAAGGGTTTGTCTGAGCTCCCTATGGGTGGCAAAAGAAATACTGCAGCCCATATGGATCTCCTTGAACCCCAATGTCCTGGGTAGCTAGGTAAATTATGAGCACCATATACTAGGGACTTATAAGGGGGTCCCAGTGTGGTAATTGAAATTGGTAAATGAAGTCACTGGCATAAAGCAGAAAGAGCATAAGCACTGAGGTTCTGATTAGCAGAGCCTCTGTGACACAGTGAAGCACTATACAGACACACACATTAGGCTATAAATCATGAGCACTGGGGTCCCGACCAGCAGGATCCCATTGAGACAGGCAAAAACATACTGACATACAGGTAACATGCCAAGGAAGATGGTACTTTCCTTCAGAAATCAACAGATTTTCTTGCACAATTTTTTCAGCACTTTTTATCGTTTGCTCAGAGCAGGCATTAAAAGGGGGCATTCCATTAAATACAGCAGGCCCCTATGTACTCTGCAGAAGTAGCACCAACATTTTGGTGCTACTTCTGCAGAGTACATCTATAGTGTAAAAAAAATAAAACGCTATTGCCCCCTACCTTGCGCCACTGTGCGCCGTATTTTAAATACGGCAAACACCTGGTGGCAGTAGGAGGCGCTAGAGGACGCAAGAAAAGTGGTGCTGTACTGTGTGCAGTGTCACTTTTCTTACATACGCCCCTTAGACTGTAAAGTAATATATTTTACATTTAATTATAGTTAAATGTAATATAATGTAAACTAAATTTTCTAACCAGTTACAACACTATCTATATATGTATACATATATATTTATATGTATACATACATATATATATATATATATATATACATATATGATAAAACAACACTAAACATTTTTATAAACATTTACAGTAAATTGTAACATTTAAGTGCATGTAAAAATAAAAAATAGTAGTTATAGGTAGGAATGTATCTCCACACAAAATGTATTTTTGTGTTGCAAATAATGTTGACACCGTTTAATGTATCTCCACAAAACGTTCCAAAAAAGTGCCGCTTTTGGCTAGTTTGCACATGAAAACTTTTTCGTCAAGCGAGGGCCAGGAAATAGGGGGAGTCCCGAAATACATTTTCCCTATTAATTTTTCTCATTTGGAACTTTAAATACATCTACAGCCCAGATCGCTGAATGGATTTAGGCCAAATTTGGTAGAAAGCTAGATCTTGATCCAGAAAGAGTGCTTTTTGTGTGTTGGTGTAAATCCGTTAAGTAGTTTTGGATAAATTACGGTTAAAAATAATTACATACATCACACCGCAGAGGATCTGTGGAGTTACAGATCTCATCCTGGGATCTGATTGGCTAACACCATATCAACCAGGAAGTGATGGCAGCCATTTTAGGATTTGGGACTCAGTCTCAAGTCCTAAAAAATGCAAGAAAATATATCAGGGGCCAAATTAGGAATACCCTGATGCCCTGGGCCTGCTGGTGGCATCCCAGAATGACCCCGTTTAAAGCCAAAAGATTTTGTTTAAAATGTTGCTGCAAATTTGCAATGGGTCAACAAATTCTCAGTAAAATTAAAAAGGAAAGTGCGGGCTCCTGACTATTTCTATTAACCCCCCACTGGATAGACCAGGGCCCTGGGGATGAGGTGTGGTGTATGCTTTTAGGGGGAGGGGGCGCAATGCCCTCCTTACCAACCCTTCAACATGAGGTCCCTAGGACCGATAATTTAAATAAAGGGGAGAGAGGTTTGTGGCCCTCCTCACTGAGCCTCCAAAAGACCCCGGGGCTGTTAAGGTAGATGAAGAGGAGGGAACTAGGCGGCCTCCCTTTCTGAGCCAGGAAAGGCCCCGGGGATCCCATTGCCCTGTGCCGGTATTTTAAATAAAGTGGAGGGGGGAACCACAGTGCTTCAGCCATACAATGGTCCCAGAGACACCATCCACATGACAGTGACAGTGTCCCGCGGTTCCCAACCCCCAAGATACCGTCAATATCCCGAAAAAGCAATGTTCCCCCATCAGATGAACAAAACAACCACTGCCAGAACCAACTTTACAAATTGCATGCAGGAAATGGGGGCACCCTAGTGAAGGTTGTGGATGACAATGAAAAGATCATGGCATTTGGATCTAGAACCCTTAAAGATTCAGAATGTAATAATTCCATGGTAGAAAGAGAGGTGTTGGCCTATTTTTGGGCCATTCCACATTTACAATTTGTCCTGTTTGTGGTTGCCTTTCACATCACACACTGACAATAAACCCCTCACTATTAACTTCCCCTCAAATTAGTGGCTTGCACTACACCTTGCAATTCCAGATGAGTTTTGGGCTTAGAATGATACAGTTTTTAAAATGGACTACGTACCAGGTAATCATATTTTGTTTGCTGACTGCCTATCTAGGCTACCATAGACAGCGGAAGAGTAGGAGGCCAATTAAATAATATTAATTTTCACTATTGTGGAAATTTTGAAGGAAGAATAGAGAGAGGTGTACGGAAAAAGATGTTACAATGAAGTTGGAAAAAGAGAAAATCACCCAAGGTTGGCAAGCAAAATCTAGCAACTTTCAAGGTGATATCAACATTTCTGGGAAATGCATCATGAATTGAGCATAAATGACAATGCTGTGACAAGAGGAAGTAAACTGGAACCACCCGAGGAACTATGGGGTAGAATTGCTGAGTTAGCGGATGAAGGGCATCTAGGGGGAAGCGTCACCATGAGCAAGGCCAGGGGAAATTACTGGTTCCCGGGTATCGAAAATATAATGGAAAACAAAGTAATGGATTGTCATAAATGTGCAAGGAGTGATAAGTCTAAAACTACCAGGATAACACCTTTCTCTCCAGTAGAAGTACCCCCAAACTGTGGGATAAACTTACATCAGATATAGTGGTTCCATTCAGGCTATCGATGTGGGCAGGAAAGTTTATGCTAGTGGATTACCACTCTCATTGGATAGTTACCAAAGTAATGAATCACATCACCATGCAGGACGTCACTGATTTTCTGACAGGCATGTTCACGTGGAAGGCATACCCAGCACACTGGTGACAGATAACAGGGTGCAGTTCGTTTTGGAAGAAATTAAATATTTCCTCAATATGATGACCAACTAACATTTAAAAAAAGTTTTGTATTGTTCTAGGGCCAAAAAGGTGGTAGAACATGTAAATAGAATGACTAAAGAATGCATTCAATTTGCCTGTATCTCGGGGGAACTAGTAAATAAACCCCTTCACTAATGTTATGGTCATACCATACTGCTCCTTATTCCATCACTGGTATTTCTCCTTTCTTGTCACCCAAAGAGACACTTGCATGCATCAAGCTATCACTTAATTGGTTGAATGGTTGGAGAATTGAGATGGGTACAGAAAGAGAAGGTTTCTGAAGACGTTTACAAACATCAAAAGAGTTACAAAAATAGATACAACATCAAGCATGGTACTAAGCACAGTGAATGGAAGGTAGTAGATGTGGTAGTAGCTAAATGGTCTGAGTCACATAAAGTAGGGAAGCAGAAATTATTCTAAACTGTTAAAAGTTGTTAATGTGAAAAACATGTTATAACTGTGTAAAATTCTAAGAACATGGTGCATGGGCAGATTGTCTAATTGCCCAAATTTTAAAATCAAGACAGGCACCTATGCTCAACCTGCTATTCCCCTAGAATAGGATCAGGGCTGCATCACTTAAACACAATGATATATAAGAATGCCAGTGTGGTACAAGGACTTTGCAACGTCATAATTTACTGGAAGGAGATGTGTTGTGATTTTCATGTATACTATGGTATAATCACTTCCTGTTCTACAATAATTTCCTTACCTTCCACTTTATCCTGGTTTCCTCCTTTATCCACCATGGAAGTAGGTACATTCCATTAATTCGACTGTTGAGTCTGAGGTAACTCAGGAGTTGTATGTGTGGCTTGGAATAACATTATTGGCAGGGACTATTCTTCAGAAGAGTTTCTTTTTTAAAAATGAATTCATGTCTACTCTATAATTCTCCTCCTAGTGATTAATAGTAGAATGAATCACTAGTTTTCAACTACAATTGAGATCTAAAACCATTGATCTGCTAATTTATTCCTAAAAGGGATAGTATCTCATTACAAAAGTGCAAGCTGTCCCTTTGCGAAATCTTCCATCTTATGAATCTGTCTGTTTAGCTTGAGGGAAAAGGTTATTGTCCAGGGGACCTTGGCCACCCTTCCAAAAGTAATTCACTGAATAACAACTTTTATTATAAAAGGCAGCCCCTATGCCTTTTAGTGGTGAGAGATTACTGAATGCAAAAATGGTCTATTGTCCCTTGCAAGCCATTCACAAGGGACTGCAAAAGGACTCCTTTCCATTAAATATAAATGTGCCAGGGTTTTTTCAACTCCCTGTAAACAGACAGATGTGCAACTGATTAGCACATCAATAACAGCATGCAATTAATATGGAGTCACAAAACAGTCAGGGGCAACAAACACTAAGGGGTCATTCAGACCCCGGCGGGCGGAGGGAGCCGCCCGCCTGGAGGGAACCGCCATATGGCCGCTCTGCGGTCGAAAGACCGCGGAGGCCATTCTGGCTTTCCCGCTGGGCTGGCGGGCGACCGCCAGAAGGCCGCCCGCCAGCCCAGCGGGAAACCCCTTCCCACGATGAAGCCGGCTCCGAATGGAGCCGGCGGAGTGGGAAGGTGCGACGGGTGCAGTTGCACCCGTCGCGAATTTCAGTGTCTGCTGAGCAGACACTGAAATTCTTTGTGGGGCCCTCTTATGGGGGCCCCTGCAGTGCCCATGCCATTGGCATGGACACTGCAGGGGCCCCCAGGGGCCACACAACACCAATACCGCCATCCTGTTCCTGGCGGGCGAACCGCCAGGAACAGAATGGCGGTATGGGGTGTCGGAATCCCCATGGCGGCGCAGCTAGCTGCGCCGCCATGGAGGATTCCTGAGGGCATCGGAAAACTGGAGGGAGACCGCCGGTTTTCCTGTTCTGACCGCGGCCAAACCGCCGCGGTCAGAATGCCCTGCGGGGCACCGCCAGCCTGTTGGCGGTGCTCCCGCATCCCCGGCCCCGGCGGTCCTTGACCGCCGGGGTCGGAATGACCCCCAAACTGCTTTGGAGCCCCACTTTAGAAAATTGGGTCCCTATAGACGTCTCTAAGCTCTGTAAATCTGTTCCCTCATGTTAAATGTTTATGAGTCATGTACAGTTAGAGCTAAAGAAATTTAAATCATGGCAGCATTGAATCACTCTAAGAAATTGAAACTCATTAACCAAAATGGAAACCCAGCTAGCAGTGAGAGACTTGGGATAAAACCCCAAACTGAGTCTGATTTTCTATGGCCCGTAAGATTACTGAGGTAATTACCTAGGATTGAAATGGATTCTTAATTACCACACTGATAGAGTGGTCAGAAGGGGGTGCCCCTTCCAGGTGTTTTTAAGGTTATGTATTGCCTGTAAAAAAAAGAGAAGTGTTTGACTTTCCACACAAATATTGTTTGAAATTGAGCCTCTTAATTATGTTTTTTTAAATATAATCATGGCAACCATTTTGTCTAATTTTAAAAGTAAGGAGAATATTGTGAATGTCAAGCATTGACCCTGGGGAAGAAATAGGTCACCTTGGACTCATGGCTGGGCAGAAGGAGGAACTAGTAGGGCTTGGGGGAAGCCCAGCTTTGGTGACTGTAAATTAACACTGGTGGTTCTGCACACTGTTTTATAGACTCATCTATGTTTAAATTGGAAAGATTGATGCTGTTCAAAATGTGTGCATTTTTGTGGGTGTCTTGGGTGGTCAGTGGTCCTGTGAAGGGGCTAACATTGAGTATAGCTGGGGTAGTTGGATGTGGTAAAAAAAACTGTGGAGGACTGGACAGGGCATAAGGGCTATCCTGGTGACTAAAAAGTGATATTTTTGTCATCTGCCCCAGGGGTGGACCAAGGCCATTTGGGTGAGTGGACGGAGTCTGATTACAAAAGCAACTCAGTTGCAGAACACATGTTGTATGGGGAGGGAAGCAGTGTGAGTGTCAAGAGGGAACAATCACATTCAGGAGGTGTGCTCTAATAGTGAGAATGAAGTAGTCAATATGAAAACTCAAGTGGACATGAAAACCAAAATGAAGAAGTCTTCCGGTGCTTAGAATACAGACAGTGGGAGTGCCACTGAACTATGTAGTTTGTAGATAAGTATGCACTAATTTGCCCCGTAACTGTGGGTGGGTGACCATCATCTGGGCACCCTGATTAATGTATTAGGGAGGGAGATATAGCAGTCCTGATAGAATGGACTATTTTTGAGAGCAGGACATTGGATTTCTAAGAGATGAAATGGTGGGGCCAAGTAAGGATTGGATGAGAATGGTGTAGCCAGAGAAAGATGAGTGGCTTAAAAATGGCAATCACCAACGTCTATAGGGTAGAGGGTATGTTGGACTTCAAAACCTGGGGTTAAGACTGCCTAGCTTAATCAGCTGTAATGCTGCATTGATGATCATGGATGCAAGGTAACTTAAGCTCTTAAAAAAGTGATGGCCATTTCACTAAAACACTCTGGAAATGCTTTCTACCAAAACTTGGAAAGTGGAAACTAGAGTAACAAAGCCAATTACTCCTGATGAAAAATAATGAAAGAAGAAAATTGAGTGGTTGAACTCTGGTCAGAAACGTAAGGGTAGACATACAAACCAGTTGTAAATATGCATGTAACAAGAGCCCGCATAGACCAAGGCCAATTATATATATCTACATAGATACATATATATATATTTTTTGCAATTATATATATCTACAAGCAACTCTGTCAAATGCAGCAATAATGACCTGGGAAGCGGTACTGGTGTGTGTGTACCCATAGATAACATTGTTTGAATAGGAACATTATCTTGGACTACACTGACCTCCATTAAAAACATCATTACAAAACACCAAATGTATTTTGGGTTCTCGAGCGATGCATTACCAGAACAAAACATAGTTAGAAATTGCCACCTGTAAGATCTGTAGGAAACTGGAATGTTAACCCATGGATTACAGAGGCCACTGTATTGATGTTATTTGGGCTATTTACCACCACATTAAAAAAAAAAATTACTATTAGGTGTATTTGTCTCGGTGAGGATTGCCTACTACATTGTCTCAAGCACTAAGGCATTCCTTATAGAAAAATAGATGTGGTGCAGGTGCAGCAGTGTCAAAAAAGTTCTACTATCAAGAAACACATTATTTCTGGGGACAACACATTGGGGAATTCTAGATTAATGACCCATTCTAGAAGTGTATTTTAATGGAAGAACTGGACATAATCCTAGACTACTTCTGCATGTGAAATTTACATGGTACCTAAGCGTCTGCATAATGACTCAATATTCTCTGTACTGATATATTTAGATTTTTTGATTATAAGTAAGAGGGTTAAAAATGATTTACTTAAATTGCCATCCCAAAGAGTAAAAAACAAACATTTAATAATTAAACTAAGACCAATATTAAATTAATAAAAAAATAAAAAAACAATTCTGTGAGATATATTGGGAACTCAAAAGTCTACCTGTTTGCTTAGTTCCCCCAAAAACTACTTTCTTCTCCCCATCATTCTGCCCCCTCTTACTCCTTTTTCATTCTTTCACCTACTTATTCTTAGTTGTCCTTACTACTATTACTTTACTATTAGAATTAAGCTCACTGGCATTACCACCACCACCAAAACTACCAACACCATTATAACTAAAATCCCACTATTACCATGACTATCATTACAATCACTGCCATTTTCAGCACCATTACCATCTCCACAATAATCACCACCAAACCATTACCACTATCATTTTCATCCCCACTACCATCCATATTTTCAACATTAACACCACCACAATTACCATCACCCCCAACACTACCAACACCACTATCATTATTACTGCTAGGAGATCACCTCAAGAGTACTTGTACATGTCTGTGTTTGCATGCTGTACCACATAAAAGTGGGACCTATGAGCTGTGCCAATACTTGGTTTGTTAGAGCACCATGTCCTAATTTGAGGTGTTAATGCTTTTCTGGGATCTACTGTGACAGATTATTCACATTGGTTTTGAAAAAATACCCACAGTACTCTCACACATAACATACAGCCTCTTGTGAAACAAGTCATGAGGAGGGAAAAAGTGACAAAATACATTATTCCACCAGACAGATAAACTACAACATCATAACAGCAATGCTAATGAAGGCATTGTGGCTAAGAAGAGAGTGGCTTGGAAACGTTCATTACCCCCCTAAGCCGTGCCTCCAACTAAAGGCCTCTGGTATTGCTAAGATGCAGCGGACCATTTCGGGTTTGGCTGACAGAGTCATATTAGAATGACCCCTGGCCAGATTCTTCCATGATCTCTGCTAAACATGAGATGTGCACTCTCTTTGTTTATGTGCCCCAACTTCTCACTATCAGTGTGCTACAATTTGTCCACTGTCCCATAGCGGTTTATACTCATGTATCTTCATCTTGTCAAGGCACCATGTAAACTTTCTGGATCCTCCATATCCAGGTCCCTCACACATTCCTCCCCTGCATGTCCTTCATTACTCGCACTCATGTTGCTCGTATTTCTCTGGACTGCTACTCATCTTCCTTATTGCTGTCTGATGCTTCCACTTTCTTGCAATTCCAATGACTTTTTCTCCCACGAATACATTAATAAATCAGAGGTAAATTGCGTTAAAGCCTTATACCCCGCTGTTTAGGGCTATACCATTTGTTAAAGGCACTGGTTCCCAGTTTAAGATTTGAACCGCAGGTGAGGGCCTGTAATTAGGGAAAGGCCTAACAACCAGTATTACCTGAAGCAAAAGGGCTATAAGTCTGTTGGAACATTCCACCCACTAAGCCAGGAGCTACTCCATTGTCTTCAGCGAAGCTCTCAACAGTCCATTGTTCTAATATAAAGTAGACTGTTCACATAAGCTGCCATAAAAACCTTAGATTTGAATAGGTACTCTTAAAACATTTCATTGCCTTAATGGTGGACAGAGTAATCCTAACCCTCAACTAAAGGGTTGTGGGTTCATTCTCCCAAACATAATTTTAAACAATATTGACACAATGGAGCATGTTTCAGCATAATGGCATAACAATTAGGACCAAAGCCACTGGTATCAGAGGCAATAAGTAATCGCGGTATAGAGTTTAGCAGGGCTTTCATTTTTCAGCATGTATATAGCAGCTTTTTCAAATTCTACATCCCACCCCTTACTTTTCACAATCGGCTCTTTTCTAGTTGCTTCCCAGTCATTTGTTATGGCAGAAAGTGCAATCGAAAGTAACATTCAAATAACTTACAAAAATCCACAATTTCCAGCAAAATTCAAAGTAATTTGTCTGATTTATAATACCCATTACAAATTGTACAGGAACATGCACTTCTCCAGTTGTCAGCTTAATTAAAATCTGTCACAATTATAAATACATACATTATTCCACGATTTTGCATAAAAATGTGTTGTAAAACAGTTACTATTCAATATAAAAAAATAGAATTTATAAGAGTTTCATATGTGACTTAGTATGATAAACAGAGCTTCAAAAAGCTAGGTCCAAGCTAATGCAACAACAGTCTTTAATATTGGAATGTCCTTCCATGCATTCATTGGCATGTATTCTTGATATACCATTTTCAAGTTCTTGCAGCTAGTAGCTGGTTCAAAGTATTTAATCAATCTGCAATTTAATTATAAATCGTTGTTTATGAAGCAAGTTAGGGTTGCATTGTTTTTAGCATGGGCACCAGGGCCAGTTTTGCTAAAATTTTGCATCAAGGTTATGCCACTTTTGTGGTGTAGCCATGACACAAAATGCTAGTATATATTTAAAAAGCCATGCAAGGGACAATTTGCACTGCCTTGCTTAGCTTCGTAAAGAAATGTAATGCAATGCAGCATCTCCATGGGAGGAGCATGGTTGTTCCAGTGCATCCACTCATGGATTTTACACAATCCCAGTGTTACAAAGGTTTGTAAACCTAAGACTTAAAGGAATTGCTACACTTCCAAGAGGATGGCGTAGTGAGTAGAAATTTTTTTTTTCCTCATTGTTTCCTCTATGCATGAGTGCTGCATTCTGTAGAACACATAGAAAGAGGAACATGCTTTGAGGGATTGCTTTTGTGCAGGAAAGTATCCCTTTCTGCACAAGAATAATTCTCTTTGTAACACAGGCATCATTGTGCCGTGGTGCCTGAAGTGTGCCACTGCTATGAGAAAGCAGAAGAGTGCCATATCTGAGTAGATATGGTGAATTTCTGCTCTCTACCTTTCAAGCAGCTCAGCGCAGCTAAGCCCGGAAGGTTGCCTTGATGCACTGCATTGAGTGAAAGGTTAGTATGGGCAAACAGATGATTTGGAGGAAGGATTCAAGCATATAACCACATCCTCTGCAACATTTGCAGCTTCAGAAATGTTTAGGATTTCAGATCGTTCTTAGGGGCATATTTACAAGCCCCGTGTGCCTCTTTGTGCCACATTAGCGTAATTTGTTTTCGCTAATGTGGCGTAGGTAGGCATTTCCGGCCCACTATATTTACAAAGCCTTGCAATGCTTGCATTGCGCCACTTTGTAAACTCTTGCACCACATTTTTCCTGCTGCAGGCATAATGTATGCAAGGGGGCTGTTCTGGCCCTGGGAGGCCTGAAAAAATGGCACAGTGAAATATACAATATTTCACTGCACCATTTTGTGTCATTTTTAAAGCCTGCTCAGAGCAGACATTAAAATGAGGCACTCATTATGTTCAATGGGCCTCCCTGTGCTTTGCTGCACTAGCGTCCACATTTTTTACGTTGGTGTAGCAAAGAACCACAATAGGATAAAAGGTTTGAGGCTATTGTGCTAACGACAACCATGGTGTGCCGTATTGTAAATACGTGCAACGGTGGTGTCGTTGAGTGCTGGTAGGGGGGTGCAAGAAAAGTGGCGCATCATCGATGATGCACCACTTTCTTGTAAATATGCCCCTTAGATCTGCTAGGGCTAGAAGCTGGAACCTGACTCGCAGGAATTTTATTCTCATAGATGGTTTTAAATTGATTTTCAAGTAGTTCTAGGCTGTAATAGCTCATCTCTTAAGTTTGATGACGCTTCCATATTTTCCAAGAACTACATCAGCATTGGCCTTTTTAGCCTTTATCTAGAACGATTTATACTTGCGGTTGTTATCCTTACTTGATTCAACCTCAACCTGGTTAGAATTCCAGGGAGGTTCGGAATACTCTGTCATACGTGCTTTGGGATTATTGAACAGCTCTGTTCATGACATGTTTTTTAAAGTGCCGGTGGCAGCATTTTTCAGCAGTAAGCAATTTCATGCCATTAACAAAGAATTGATCAAAGGCGCTCATTGGTGAGGATTTTATTCTTCTTCACATGTTGAAACTAATTTTACAGCAGTAGAGATACTATCGTACAAAGATACTGTATATGTATATGTACTGTAGATGCTCAAAGATACTGAATATATACTGTAGATGATAAAATGTCTGCAGACAAGTTATGACATATCAGCTATACCAAAAATGCCCAGGAATCACCACTTTCGTGCTGCATCACTTCACACAAAACAACGCAATTGTTTTGATTGTATCCATTTAAGCCGCTCAAGTCAATATATCAGACAAAGTAGAGCCTGATTCATAGGGCTTGAAATGCTTTGGACTCTCTTAATCAAAACGTCGAGTAATTGAGAGATCTATAATGATCAACTTAATAAGGTGCAAATGTACACATTAATTCATCGGCATTCAAGTCCAAATATGAAGTGCAATAGTGCTTAGTCATATCCCTGGCTGCCTGTCTTCGCAGATCAATGTTCGATATAGCGTTGGATTGTTGGTGGTTGCCCCTCTCATGAGGTTATATTGTGATTTATTCAGATATTAATTGTGCCGCCTTTCCACAGCCTATCCTTTCTTAGCCAAGAAGCATTTTTAATGTGTTTCATATACAAATTCAGTTTTTTTTAAATACAAAAAAGAAATACTCCTGGCAAGCAGGGAGTTTCTCTTTATGCTCTGGTAACACGTTTGGTCTGATTCACAAATGTAAACTTCTTTTAAATTTAGAAAGCAATGTTACAAGTAGTATCTTAACCACTGCTGATTCTCCCTACTCGTGGTGGAGATTCCGCAAATAAATGATAGGCAGTCATAAAACTACTGCTTGTAAAATAGTTTTGTTGAAGGTTACCTTTGTGAATCAGGAACTTTAGGGGTCCTCTTCATAGGATTTCTTTGCTTCACTTGGCAGTCCTAGATAGAAATATTTTATATCAGAAAGCCAAGCCTAAATAGAATGGGCCTTCCAAGGTTCATAGACCGTTTGATTATCCGCAAGTCATTGATTTGCATCAGTAGATCTAGTTGTGACTCTATGATCAGCATTTCCCCACCTCTAAATGTGGTGGGGGAACTACAGTTATGTCAGGATGGAAGTCCCAGTAATGTATAGGCTTTAGCTCTACAAACCTAAACTAGACCCTGTAATTTGGTCCCCAACCATTAGCTTAATAAGTATCAACAAATACAAATGTTTATGTTTTTGCCATACTGTAAATTTCAACCAACAAAAGCTTTGAAGTTTCATTATATGTGATTTTTGTCAGCTTAAATTTGCTACATACACAATTTATCCCTCATTGCTATAAACCTTCCATTGGAAAGTGAATTATTGGTAAGTGCAGGTAAGTACCTACACTAAGCAACAGGCCACTAACCTCCACTTAGGTCTAGTTAGGTCTCAATAAATGAAACCCAGCTCAACCCTTGGTAGCTTGGCAACGAGCGTCAAGGGTTAACTTAGGAGACAAGTGTGTAAAGCATTTAAAAATCACAAAGGAGTGAATAAGTAAAACACAATAAAAATATAACACCAATTTGTAGAGATAGATTGTATTTTTATCTTTAAAATGACAACAGATAAAATCGGATAAGGGGAACCAGAGATATGATTTTTTAAAGAATTAGTGTTTTTAGTGTATAGAAATGAATAGCACCAATCTGGTCATCTTGTTGCACCTCGACCAGGGCAAAGTCGAAGTTTAAGGCTGACCGCGATGGAGCTCTGCTCGGCTACAGCAAGCGGGAGGCCCAGGTCAAAAGTTTACCTTTGGACTTAGTTGTTTTCTTGAAGATTTTCTTCAGCAGGATGAAGTCACCAGTCCGATCCGACCTCCCTGGAACCTTTCCTCAGATAAGCATCTCAGGAGACTTCGGTGAAGAGTTCTACATCTGGACTTAGATGATTTTTCAAGATCAAAATCCTTGGAACGGGCCAAACCTGAATCTTGATCTGACGTCGTTGGAGCCCTCTACGGATTCCCTGCGCAGGAGGTCCCAGTCAACTTTCTCCGTTTGGACATAGTCACTTTTTTTGAGATTTTTTTTCAGCCGGACGAACCTGCAAGTCAGGCCGGGTCGCAGTTGGGGCAAGCCAGCTAGACTCATCGCGGAGGGTTGTCCCTCTATGGAGCTTTTTCCAAAAAGTTCACCAATCTTCTCCAAACTTCTGGATCTTCTTCCTGAAGGTCTTTGAAGGTCCTTGAAGAGTCCACAGCTCTCCCCAAGGTTCCAGAAGGGTGCAGACTCCAACTCTAACAATGCACCTGGCTCAAACTCCAAAAGGGCCACTAAACAGATGTCAGCTGGTCAGTTTCTACAGGATTTGATGCAGGGGAATCTGGTTAGCTATTTTTCACCGGTAGCAAACAGGGAGTCCCTCCTTGAACCAGTTGAAGCCAGGCAAAGTCCTTCTTGTGGTGGCGCCCAAGTGTGCAGCTGGTGCAGTCCTTCAGAGTGCAGTGTCCAGGTCAGGGGTCAACACCTCCAACACCATGGCAGCCTTCCCGGACAGAAGGAAAAACACAAAGATCAGACCCCTCCTAAAGGAACCCTCCTCTCATCCCAGCAAACTCAAGATTTATCTAGCAATCTCCCTGCCCCCTCACACTGCCAACATACTCAAGAAGGCCATCAACCAACAGCTCACCGAAAATCTGGAACAAAATGACTTGCTTGAGGTATCCCAATCAGGATTCAGAGCCAACTGCAGCATGGAGATTGCACTGATCGCAGCCACCGACAACATCAGTACCATTCTCGATCGCAGGGAGACTGCAGCCCTGATCGTTCTCGACCTCTCAGCAGCATTCAACACCATATTGCACCACGTTCTCATCAACAGACTCTACAATATCGGCACACTGGAGAATGTCCTCAAGTGTATCACCTCCTTGCTTACAGGACATAGGCAGACTCCTTTCTTACACGACATATGCAGAACATCCGGCTGCCTCCCTTCACCTCTGAACCCAAGAACATCATATGCGACATACCCCAAGGATCATCCCGCAGCCCCACATTGCTCAAAACCTACATGACCCCCCTCGCAGACATCATCACATTCCACAGTCACAACATCATATTAAGATGACACACAACGCATGCTCCTGCTCACCAAAGGCCCCCCACCACCAGAACAAACTTCTGCAACGCCATGACCAATGTATCCAACTAGATGATAGACAATTTCCTTAAACTCAACTCCAACAAGACAGAAGTACTGATCTTTGGAAATAACACATCCATATGGGACTACCGCTGGTGGCCAGTGGAACTTGGACCCATATCCGCTCCAACAGACCACACATGCAACCTTGGCATCATCCTCAACAACAAACTGACCATTAAAGGACAAATCAACGCATTCACCTCCTCCTGCTTTCACACCTTCTGCATGCTCTGCAGAATCTTCAGATGACTACCAGTCAACATACAAAAAAGGTGTACACTGTTCCAAATGGAAAAATATAATCACTAGGGGAACATTAAAGTTCAGGAGCAAGAGCCCTCACACATCCGAGAGGATGTCATGCTTCATCATCGGGTAGCTCCTAGTCAGACCGTCTTTTTGGGAGAGCACGTCAGGGTAGGTTCCCCTGCAGACTGCCGTCATCTACAAATAGTGACCGCTTTCGGCATGCTACTTCCCAAGGGGCCCCCCATGTACCAAGGGATGGGCGACCATTAGAGGTTTCTGACAATTAGTGAACTTCAATGTAAGTGACTATATGATTTGTTTGACATTTTTGCAAACTTTCGGTAATATAGACAGGAGAAGTCTTATTATGTATTGGTCCTGAAGAAGCGTCATAGGATCTTGTTAGACCACTGTACGCGAAACATGTTGACCATGTCCTAGGAGCCCGACGATAATCTCCTTAAGCTCCAGCACCATGCAGAAAGTGGTTGAGCATTATTCCTCATTTTACACTTTCCTTCTGTTTTTAATCTTGGTCCCGGTCTTATTCCATTGATTAATTAAATTGACTCGCTCCTATTAAGACTGGGAACCAATTTTAGCTTTCACTCTCCTGCCAGGATTAGCGCCTGACCGCAACACCAGGTCTTGTAGTGTCCGCTACCACGGCTGCTACCTAAAAGATCTCTGGCAAAGAGCCCCCTTACGGGGAGCCCGTCAGACATTGCAGCGCCGGTCTGACGAGGAGCTACCCGATGATGAAGCATGACATCCTCTCGGATGTGTGAGGGCTCTTGCTCCTGAACTTTAATGTTCCCCTAGTGATTATATTTTTCCATTTGGAACAGTGTACACCTTTTTTGTATGTTCAGTTAATTGGGAGACCGTACACTGGACCAACTAATCTCCCAGTCCCTCCCTTTGCCTTTGTTGAGACTACCAGTCAACACCAGAAAGACCATCACCCAGGCCCTCTTCACCAGCTGCCTCGTCTATTACTATGCACTCTACTTCAGTATCTCCAACTAACTCCTCAAAAGATTCAAGACCATACAGAACGCTGCATCAACACTCCACCTGGGCATCCCTATACAGAGCCACATCATCCCGCACCCCAGACACCTCCTCTGGCTCCCCATCCAGGAGAGATGTCAGTTCAAGACCCTCACATATGCCTACAAGGCCTAAAAAGATCAAAGACCGGCTACATCGACCACTGACTGAAATTCTGTCAACCCGCCAGACACCTACGCACCTTGTCACTATCCCTTGCACACACAAACTGTATCTGTTGCAGACACATTGTTGGCCATTCCTTCTCCTGCATCGCCGCCAAAACCTGGAATGACCTGCCCCTCCACCTTCAAACAGCACCCTCCCTTGCGGACTTCAAAAAGAAACTCAGGACCTGGTTTTTTAATGGATACCTCACATCCCAGTGCCCAGGTACACTTAGTATTTCTATAGGGAAAGCCTTCAAATGCCAAGCCAAACAATCCCATACACAGTCTTTAAGTATGTATACTCAATCTGTTGCCATGCACTGTTAAAGAAACCCATATCAATTAAAAGTGTATCTATCTCATATGCATATTAGCTTCACCTAAAGATTTTATTCCAATCATCCAACAGACAATATTGTAATTCATGTCAGTATTGAGGCCTTTCTACACCGCTCTTAATTGAGATACCACTTGGCCTCACTCTGACTTAAAAGCAGTTCTTAAACTGCACCTTATGGGTTAACCTCAATTTTATCAATCACATGGAATAAAAACTCCAGATTATCAGGGAATATTGCATTCATAAGATAAAAAATCGGACTCCTAGTAACACCTCCTCTTATCGATCTTTGATGTTCCTATATCCTTATTTTCGGCATTCTGATGGTGCTTCCCACATAGATCAATTGACAAATACAGACAATGACATATACTACTTGGGTACAATTACAGTTAATGACGCTCTTTACAAAGTATCCCCTGGCAGAGTTATAATTTAACATCTTTAGTCTATTGATCCCAAGTTGACAAACATTACACTCAGAACACACATAACTGCCATTGGGTGGTCTTGGCAACCAACTCTTATCTTGTTTAGTTTTAGGTGGAATATCCTTTCTTGATACTAAACGTTTGATGGTAGCACCCCTTCTGTATGTCTAATTAAATTGTCCAAGCCTGGTACCCCCTTCAAGAGGACCCAACAACGTTGCTATATCTTATAGATCTCATTGTACTCATTCCTGAAAGTCAACACAAAGGCTATTCTCATATTCTTCATATGTTTGACATTCTTTCTCAAGGTCACCATTCCTTCTAGTTTAAACACCCTATTTTCTGCTTCATTTAACACCTTTTCGTCATAGCCCTGCTTTTTTAGCCCTCTCTTCAACTTCTTGATCACCTGTTCCCCCACTTCATTGCAATTATGTCTCACTCTAGCTGCTGGACCTGGCCATTTTTGCAGGGTCATCTCCAAACTTTTTGCCCCCTCCTCCTATTTTTTCTCACCTGTTTATGCTGCCTTTAGGAATCTGGGCTCTCTATGTAATTTGTATTGGTGATTGGTTTAACCATGATTGACATATTTAATTTACCAGTAAGTCCCTAATAAAGTAAGTAAGGGCCACATGTACGAAGCATTTTTCAAGTCGCAAACAGCGAATCTGGCCGCTTGCGACTTGAAAAATGATATATGGGATGTACAGACCCATTTTTGCAATTCGGTTATCTATTTACCAAATCGGAAAAAGGGTTTGTGACTCACAATTAGGAATGGGGTGTCACCGTCCCATGTATGATTGTTTTGTGACCAAAACAATCGCAGTTAGCACCAATTTCAAACTGGTGCTAATCCATACGCAAATGGACCACTGTCTGTTCTGAAAAAAATGAAAAGAAAACTTTTCATTTTTTGTTTTTGAAATGCATCTAATTTTCCTTTTTATTTAAAAGCAGTCACAGACATGGTGGTCTGCTGTCTCCAGCAGGCCACCATCCCTGTGAGGGCGGCCATTCCCAATGAGGTCGCAAATTGTGACCTCCTTCATGAATATTCATGAGGTAGGTCATTTGTGACCGCATTGGGTATTGCAAACAGTGTCATTGACACTGTTGTACATCAGGTTTTGCGACTCGCAATTTGCGAGTCGCAAAACCTGACTTTCGTGCATGCGGCCCTAAGTTGCTAGTAAAGTGCACTATGTGTGCCCAGGGTCTCTAAGTCAAATGCTACTAGTGGCCCTGCAACACTGATTATGCCCTCCATATGAGGAGCCCTGTAAACATATCTCAGCCCTGCCACACCTGTCCGTGTGTGCACTTTTAAACTGGTAGTTCGACATGGCAAGTGCACCCACTTGCCAGGCCTAAACCTTCCCTTTTACTGCATGTAAGTCACCCCTAATGTAAGCCCAAGGCAGCCCCATGGGCAGGCCCAAGGCAGCCCCATGGGCAGGGTGCAGTGTATGTATAAGGTAGAACATGTACTGGTGTGTTTTACATGACCTGATAGTGAAATACTGCTAAATTTGTATTTCACTATTGCAAGGCCTATCTCTCCCATAGGTTAACATGGGTATTGCCTAGAAATATCTTTTAAGTGTAGTTTCCTATTGGGAGCAGATAGAGATGCAGAATTTATTGTCTCTGAACTCACAATTAAAAAATATATATTTTGGTGAAGTTGTTTTTTAGATTGTAAGTTTGAAAATGCCACTTTTAGAAAGTGGACATTTTCTTGCTTAACCATTCTGTTCCTCTGTCTGTCTGCTGGGATACACATCTGGGCCAGGATGACAGTTGGGCTGTTTGTGAATTCACTGTAGACAGTAACACAAAGGGAGCTGAAGTGTGCTCTGCATATCCTGATAGGCCCTCCTTGGTTAAAGTGGTGGGAGGACCTGATACTTGCACCTGAATAGGGATGTGCCTGTCCATACACAAAGCAGTCTCCAACCCCCTAGAGTGTGTCTGGGGCCAGGGAAGGAAAGGCAGAGTCTTGTGCACTACAAAGATCTTCCTTTGAAATTTGCCTACTTTAAAGGCAGAAATGAGTTTATGTATTGGGCCCAAAACTCCAGACTTTTCGAACAATTCTGGATCAAGAGATGACTCTGTGAAGTGGAGGAGCTGAAGAGCTGAAAGGGGGGGTACTGCCCCTTTGCTGTGTGTGCTTTTCCGGGTTGGCTTGCAGTTGCTGCTTCTGCTTTAGAGAGGACAAAGACTGGTCTTTGTTGTGTTTCCTGCTTGTGAAATTTCTCCAGGGGCTTGGTCTGAGCTTGCCTCAATTTGAGAAGTCTCAGGGACATCAAAGACTTCACCTCCAAGCCCCTGGATTCCTTTGCTGAGGACCCTGACTTGCTAAGAGGTGCCCACTCCAGATACAGGGTCCTTGGGAGTGAAATCTAGCCTAAAACAAAAAGAACCAGGCACACCGACACTGAATGACACCAGAACCTGCAACGCTGCCTGACTCTGCGCCACTGCCTGCACCTGAAGCCGTGGTCCCAGCTGAAGTGCAATGACAAAAACTGACACCACAAGCCTGACACCGCCGCAGTGCCTCTGAAGTCCCACAACATCAGAAGTCTTGAGTGCTGTGTCACCGACGTCCGTGACAGACAACTCTGCTGTGGCTCCTGTGGTCTCGTTGTGTGACCATGACCCTGAGAGGTGGCCCAATCATGTCTTGACCCGCTGGACTCATTGACCCTGCCAGATCGTAAGGAACCTAAGCCTGGCTGCCGAAGCTGTCTCACCTCTGTTTTCTCCATAAGGAACTGATGCCTCACTTCCCATGAGAAGCAATAAGAAACTGACACCTCACCAATGCTGCACTAGCTCCAGCGGCACCTCACCTCTTTGACTCTGTGTGACTTCTTTGACTCTGCGTTGTTTCTCAGGTACTGTACCAGAAGTCTGTGCGTTTCCCTCGTGAGTGACATCGGACTGTTGGGAATGACACCGTCATGACCCCTTGATAGCACCAGTTGGAGAACTTGTGTTTCTAAGCGTTTTATTGGGATTTCATATCTTTGCTGGTGTATGCCGTATTTAGGTTGTTTTGGTCTTATTTTACTTAGATAAATATTGGCTATTTTTTCAACTTGATGTGGTGTCCATTTGTAGTATTTTCAAAGTGTTAATATCTGTGGGTACAAATAGTTAACACATTGCCTCTGAGATAAGCCTGACTGCTCGTGCCAAGTTACCAAGGGGGTGAGCAGGGGTTATCTTAAGAGTGTGACTGTTGTGCAAGAGACTGTAAATCTGGACCCCAACAATGTTCCTTGGAGTGACTGATTCCATTCTCCTCCAAAGAGAAAACAATTATTAAGAAGAACAAATAAGGCCATCTGTGTCAACATTTTGGAATGTTCCAAATAACTGACACTCCTGGAGTTCAAAAAGCTCTCCATTGCCCATTAGCCATGTTTATTACAGATACAGGTGTACAACCCCACGATCCAAGGATATGTACAACATAGAGCCTTCCCAAGTTACATCCTCTAGCTTGTTGAATATATCCCTGGTGTCTCTGACATGTTAGTCAGTTAATCACTAATGGCTTTTCTTACTGATCAACATACTCTGGAAGCCTTTCTCTGGCTACCCCAATCCCCCAAATTAATGGTGTTCCTGGAAGAAAATCCCCCCCCTTTTGAACCTTAAGTGAGATGTAAATAAAGAGACTCCTGGGGTTAGTCACTTTCAAGTATCTATAATCCAAGTAATTTAATAAGTCCAATTTTGTCCATACTCTTATTTGTTTGGACAAAGATTCATGACCACTCCAATTGGATTATTCTTAAAACACCTGTAACAACTGGCATTGTTAAGTTGCCCCATAATTTCAGCTTCATAATCCACTCGATTCATGACAACCATATTTCCACCCGTATCAGTCTGTCTGATAACTATGTTGCCATCATTTTTCAGTCCCTTAATGAACTCTTTTTCCACCTTGGAAGTGGCCTATGGGCTGTTATACTCCCATGTCCCTCTGGTAAACCCTTATCTTCCAGGTGATTTAGATCATCAGTCACCCTTTGTGCAAAAAGGTCAATGCCAGTAAACTCTTGGCCCTGAGGAGTTAAGGTGAAATCTGGCCTTAGTCCACTATCCTTAGTTAAATCTGTCTCAATGTTTAATTGTTCACAAACATCTTCCACCTCAAAAGCTTCCTCATTACTGATAGTCAATACCATATGTAGGTCCTGTATATCAGCAATCGTCATTTTACTGAGACCACAACTGTAGGAGGCTGGACTGGCTTGTAGTGAGTACCAAGGGGTACTTGCACCTTGCACCAGGCCCAGTTATCCCTTATTAGTGTATAGGGTGTCTAGCAGCTTAGGCTGATAGATAATGGTAGCTTAGCAGAGCAGCTCAGGCTGAACTAGGAGACGTGTGAAGCTACTACAGTACCACTTAGTGTCATATGCACAATATCATAAGAAAACACAATACACAGTTATACTAAAAATAAAGGTACTTTATTTTTATGACAATATGCCAAAGTATCTTAGAGTGTACCCTCAGTGAGAGGATAGGAAATATACACAAGATATATATACACAATAGCAAAAATATGCAGTATAGTCTTAGAAAACAGTGCAAACAATGTATAATTACAATAGGATGCAATGGGGAAACATAGGGATAGGGGCAACACAAACCATATACTCCAAAAGTGGAATGTGAACCACGAATGGACCCCAAACCTATGTGACCTTGTAGAGGGTCGCTGGGACTATTAGAAAATAGTGAGAGTTAGAAAAATAACCCTCCCCAAGACCCTGAAAAGTGAGTGCAAAGTGCACCAAAGTTCCCCTAAGGACAAAATAGTCGTGTTAGAGGGAGAATGCAAGGAAAACACAAATCAGCAATGCAACAACGATGGATTCCTGTCTGAAGGTACCTGTGGAACAAGGGGACCAAGTCCAAAAGTCACAAGCAGCTCGGAGATGGGCAGATGCCCAAGAAATGCCAGCGGTTGGTGCAAAGAAGCTCTTACTAGGCTGAAGAACTGTGAATACTGCAGGAACGACAAGGGCTAGAGACTTCCCCTTTGGAGGATGGATCCCCCACGCCTTGGAGAGTCGTGCAGAAGTGTTTTCCCGCCGGATGGACGCCAACAAGCCTTGCTACACGCAAATCGTACGTTTGGCGTTTTTGGACGCTGCTGGGGCCCAGGAGGGACCAGGAGGTCGCAAATTGGACCTGCAGAGAGAGGGGACGTCGAGCAAGACAAGGAGCCCTCACTGAAGCAGGTAGCACCCGGAGAAGTGCCAGAAACAGGCACTACGAGGATGCGTGAAACGGTGCTCGCCGAAGTTGCACAAAGGAGTCCCACGTCGCCGGAGACCAACTTAGAAAGTCGTGCAATGCAGGTTAGAGTGCCGTGGACCCAGGCTTGGCTGTGCACAAAGGATTTCCGCCGGAAGTGCACAGGGGCCGGAGAAGCTTGCAAAGTCGTGGTTCCCAGCAATGCAGCCCAGCGAGGTGAGGCAAGGACTTACCTCCACCAAACTTGGGCTGAAGAGTCACTGGACTGTGGGGGTCACTTGGACGGTGTCGCTGGATTCGAGGGACCTCGCTCGTCGTGCTGAGAGGAGACCCAAGGGACCGGAGATGCAGCTTTTTGGTGCCTGCGGTTGCAGGGGGAAGATTCCGTCGACCCACGGGAGATTTCTTCGGATCTTCTGGTGCAGAGAGGAGGCAGACTACCCCCACAGCATGCACAAGCAGGAAAACAGTCGAGAAGGCGGCAGGATCAGCGTTACAGAGTTGCAGTAGTCGTCTTTGCTACTATGTTGCAGGTTTGCAGGCTTCCAGCGCGGTCAGCGGTCGATTCCTTATCAGAAGGTGAAGAGGGAGATGCAGAGGAACTCGGCTGAGCTCATGCATTCGTTATCTAAAGTTTCCCCAGAGACAGAGACCCTAAATAGCCAGAAAAGAGGGTTTGGCTACCTAGGAGAGAGGAAAGGCTACTAACACCTGAAGGAGCCTATCAGCAGGAGTCTCTGACGTCACCTGGTGGCACTGGCCACTCAGAGCAGTCCAGTGTGCCAGCAGCACCTCTGTTTCCAAGATGGCAGAGGTCTGGAGCACACTGGAGGAGCTCTGGACACCTCCCAGGGGAGGTGCAGGTCAGGGGAGTGGTCACTCCCCTTTCCTTTGTCCAGTTTCGCGCCAGAGCAGGGGCTAAGGGGTCCCTGAACCGGTGTAGACTGGCTTATGCAGAATTGGGCACATCTGTGCCCAACAAAGCATTTCCAGAGGCTGGGGGAGGCTACTCCTCCCCTGCCTTCACACCATTTTCCAAAGGGAGAGGGTGTCACACCCTCTCTCAGAGGAAGTTCTTTGTTCTGCCATCCTGGGCCAGGCCTGGCTGGACCCCAGGAGGGCAGCTGCCTGTCTGAGGGGTTGGCAGCAGCAGCAGCTGCAGTGAAACCCCAGGAAGGGCAGTCTGGCAGTACCAGGGTCTGTGCTACAGACCACTGGGATCATGGAATTGTACCAACAATGCCAGGATGGCATAGAGGGGGCAATTCCATGATCATAGACATGTTACATGGCCATATTCGGAGTTACCATGGTGAAGCTACATATAGGTAGTGACCTATATGTAGTGCACGCGTGTAATGGTGTCCCCGCACTCACAAAGTTCAGTGAATTGGCTCTGAACAATGTGGGGGCACCTTGGCTAGTGCCAGGGTGCCCTCACACTAAGTAACTTTGCACCTAACCTTTACCAGGTAAAGGTTAGACATATAGGTGACTTATAAGTTACTTAAGTGCAGTGTAAAATGGCTGTGAAATAACGTGGACGTTATTTCACTCAGGCTGCAGTGGCAGGCCTGTGTAAGAATTGTCAGAGCTCCCTATGGGTGGCAAAAGAAATGCTGCAGCCCATAGGGATCTCCTGGAACCCCAATACCCTGGGTACCTCAGTACCATATACTAGGGAATTATAAGGGTGTTCCAGTAAGCCAATGTAAATTGGTAAAAATGGTCACTAGCCTGTTAGTGACAATTTGAAAGTAATGAGAGAGCATAACCACTGAGGTTCTGGTTAGCAGAGCCTCAGTGAGACAGTTAGGCACCACACAGGGAACATATACATGCACACCTATGAGCACTGGGGCCCTGTGTGACAGGGTCCCAGTGACACATACATATAGGCCACAAACCTATGAGCACTGGGGTCCTGACTAGCAGGATCCCAGTGACACATAACAACCATACTGAAAACATGGTGTTTTCACTATGAGCACTGAGGCCTGGCTATCAGGATCCCAGTGAGACAGTGAAAACAGTGACAAACACCCTGACATACACTCACAAACAGGCCAAAAGTGGGGGTAACAAGGCTAGAAAGAGGCTACCTTCTCACACAACCCCCCCCCAAACGAAGGACAATAAGGCTAACCTTGGCCAGTTGAGACTTTATTGTCTAAGTGGTGATAAGTAGAGAGTAGCTCTGCAATAGACTGGTTACTCCCTTTATCATCCACTATATGGTTACTTCCCTGTGGGGATGTAAACCACCCTGTTTGAAGTTTTTTAGCTAAGCAACAATGTGAAGATGTATTTTCAGAGTTTCTATCAGTAAGTTTTAGTTTAGAGCAGTGGGAATTGTCCACTGAACCTATTTGTAGTGATGGAAATGCCAGACAGGGATGCTGTCTCAGAAAAGCCATAGCTGGGCAAAAACTTTGTCCATCTGGCTGGAAGAGAGAACAGGGATGCTGTTTCTCTTGAGTTGGAGCAGGGCAGGGATGCTGTCCTATGAGCTCCACACTAGGGCAGGGATGCTGTCCTAAGTGTTGTGAGGTAGTGCAGGGTTTCTGCACTAAAGTTTCTCTGGGAGGGTTGGAGGGATGCTCCATGTTAACTAAAATGGTGCTGTTTTTCTCACCAATGTTAGTTATCCCACAGAGAGGTACTTCCACCTCAGGGAGTCTAGCTTTGCCAGCTGATGATTCCCTTGGAACAGGTGCCACCCCAGGAGAGGTTTCTCCCACCACAGGAATAGTATCCTGAATGGTAGGGTGGTTAGGGGATACTGTGATACCCTTTTTACCTGTTGATGGAGAGGGATCCTGAGTTTTCAGGCCTTCTCTCCTTTGCTTTTTCATTTCACTTGAAATGAGAGGGAACAATTCCTCAGGGATGCCCAGCATGGCTGCATGGGCATAAAACTCTACATCAGCCCAACCTGAGGCCTCTAGGTCATTACCTAAGAGACAGTCTACAGGTAAGCTAGGTGATACCACCACCTGCTTAGGGCCAGTAACTCCACCCCAACTAAACTGAATTATAGCTAAGGGAAGAAACTTAGTGGAGTTATGGACATCAATAATCTTATATTGTTGTCCAATGATGTGTTGTTCAGGAGGCACTAGGTTTTCAGTCACCAAAGTGAAACTGGCACCTGTGTCCCTGTAGGCCAAGGCCTCAACACCATTTATTGAAACTGTCTGCCTGTACTTATCCATTGTAAGGGGACAAGCAGCCAGTGTGGCAAGGCCAATGCCACTAGGTGTGACAGAAACTGTCTTGGGACTGATTACATCAGTTTCCACTATGGACCCATAAGTGAACCCAACTACACCCTTTGCTTGACTGTTGCCAGCAGTCCCACCACTAGTACCACTACTGCTAGGGGCACTAGAGCTTGATGTATTAGTGGTGGTAGGCTCAGGGGGTTTACCTGGACAGGACTTATCCCCTGGCCTATGGCCTCTATTTTTACACACAAAGCACCAAGGCTTTTTAATGTGTGCAGGTTGGGAAGAAGAGGAAGAATTTGTTTTATCCCCACCCTCTGAAGAGTGTTTAAGATTTGAAGTGGGATCTTTGGTTTTACCCTTATCCCCATGCTTATCTTGAGATTTTTCACCATCTTTCTTCTTATTGCCATCTTTGTCACCCCCTGTATGAACTTTTCTGTTCACCCTTGTTCTGACCCATTTGTCTGCCTTCTTTCCCAATTCTTGGGGAGAGGTCAGATCAGAGTCTACCAGGTACTGGTGCAACAAATCAGACACACAATTATTAAGTATATGCTCTCTCAGGATTGTGTTATACAGGCTTTCATAATCAGTAACTTTACTGCCATGTAACCACCCCTCCAAGGCCTTCACTGAATGGTCAATGAAATCAACCCAGTCTTGTGAAGACTCCTTTTTGGTCTCTCTGAACTTTATCCTGTACTGTTCAGTGGTTAAGCCATAACCATCCAGGAGTGCATTCTTAAGAACTGTAAAATTATTGGCATCACTTTCTTTCACAGTAAGGAGTCTATCCCTACCCTTTCCACTAAATGATAGCCATAGGATAGCAGCCCACTGCTTTTGAGGGACATCCTGTACAGCACAGGCCCTCTCAAGTGCAGCAAACCACTTGTTAATGTAATCCCCCTCCTTATAAGGGGGAACTATCTTGTGCAGATTCCTGGAATCATGCTCTTTTGCAGGATGACTATGGGGAATACTGCTGCTGCCACCATGGGTATCTAAACCCAACTTCTGTCTTTCCTTCTCTAATTCTAAAGACTGTCTATCCAAATCCAGCTGTTGCTTCTTGAGCTTCAGTCTGGTTTGTTCCACTCTCAATCTATTGAGCTCCCTTTCTAACAATCTGTCATCAGGGTGGGTGGGAGGGACATTTCTAGATACAGAGGTATGATGGGAATGAACAGAAGGAGACCTGTCCCTTACAGAGGGCACCCTAACAGCTTGGCTACCAGCATAATGTGAGATCACATCATCAGTATGGTGTGATTCAACCTCTGTACCAACTATGCTAGACTGTCTAGTAATGGGCAGGCTGAGAAGTTTCTTTCCTGAACCTTTTCCTGGGGGAGTCCCTGGATCAGATTGAGAACCATTAGCTACTTTTTCTACAGATTGGGCACTTATGGCCTTATCCTGTACTCTAAGCATATTAATTAACAGTTCTAAGGAAGGATTCTTCCCTACACTCAAACCTCTCTCTATGCAGAGACTCCTTGCTCCTTTCCAGCTAAGGTGATCATATGCAAGTTTGGACAGTTCAACATTTTTTCCTGTGCCAGACATTTTTTAGAGAGAGTTAAAGTGATAGAAAAAGAGAAAAAAGTTTTCAGAACTTTTTGGAAAGACAGAAAAAAACTTTTTAAACTTTTAAGAACTTTTTGAAAGTTTAGAAGTACTTTTCAGCACTTAGAAAAGAGTGAAAAGAGGAAATGCAAAACTTTTTGGCTATGTGTATATACACTGACCTTGTTTTGTATATTTTTCTCTTATGAAAAGTACAATGACAAGAGTGGTAAGTAGTCTCAAGCACTTATCCCACCACTGCACAACCAATGTAGGAGGCTGGACTGGCTTGTAGTGAGTACCAAGGGGTACTTGCACCTTGCACCAGGCCCAGTTATCCCTTATTAGTGTATAGGGTGTCTAGCAGCTTAGGCTGATAGATAATGGTAGCTTAGCAGAGCAGCTCAGGCTGAACTAGGAGACGTGTGAAGCTACTACAGTACCACTTAGTGTCATATGCACAATATCATAAGAAAACACAATACACAGTTATACTAAAAATAAAGGTACTTTATTTTTATGACAATATGCCAAAGTATCTTAGAGTGTACCCTCAGTGAGAGGATAGGAAATATACACAAGATATATATACACAATAGCAAAAATATGCAGTATAGTCTTAGAAAACAGTGCAAACAATGTATAATTACAATAGGATGCAATGGGGAAACATAGGGATAGGGGCAACACAAACCATATACTCCAAAAGTGGAATGTGAACCACGAATGGACCCCAAACCTATGTGACCTTGTAGAGGGTCGCTGGGACTATTAGAAAATAGTGAGAGTTAGAAAAATAACCCTCCCCAAGACCCTGAAAAGTGAGTGCAAAGTGCACCAAAGTTCCCCTAAGGACAAAATAGTCGTGTTAGAGGGAGAATGCAAGGAAAACACAAATCAGCAATGCAACAACGATGGATTCCTGTCTGAAGGTACCTGTGGAACAAGGGGACCAAGTCCAAAAGTCACAAGCAGCTCGGAGATGGGCAGATGCCCAAGAAATGCCAGCGGTTGGTGCAAAGAAGCTCTTACTAGGCTGAAGAACTGTGAATACTGCAGGAACGACAAGGGCTAGAGACTTCCCCTTTGGAGGATGGATCCCCCACGCCTTGGAGAGTCGTGCAGAAGTGTTTTCCCGCCGGATGGACGCCAACAAGCCTTGCTACACGCAAATCGTACGTTTGGCGTTTTTGGACGCTGCTGGGGCCCAGGAGGGACCAGGAGGTCGCAAATTTGACCTGCAGAGAGAGGGGACGTCGAGCAAGACAAGGAGCCCTCACTGAAGCAGGTAGCACCCGGAGAAGTGCCAGAAACAGGCACTACGAGGATGCGTGAAACGGTGCTCGCCGAAGTTGCACAAAGGAGTCCCACGTCGCCGGAGACCAACTTAGAAAGTCGTGCAATGCAGGTTAGAGTGCCGTGGACCCAGGCTTGGCTGTGCACGAAGGATTTCCGCCGGAAGTGCACAGGGGCCGGAGAAGCTTGCAAAGTCGTGGTTCCCAGCAATGCAGCCCAGCGAGGTGAGGCAAGGACTTACCTCCACCAAACTTGGGCTGAAGAGTCACTGGACTGTGGGGGTCACTTGGACGGTGTCGCTGGATTCGAGGGACCTCGCTCGTCGTGCTGAGAGGAGACCCAAGGGACCGGAGATGCAGCTTTTTGGTGCCTGCGGTTGCAGGGGGAAGATTCCGTCGACCCACGGGAGATTTCTTCGGATCTTCTGGTGCAGAGAGGAGGCAGACTACCCCCACAGCATGCACAAGCAGGAAAACAGTCGAGAAGGCGGCAGGATCAGCGTTACAGAGTTGCAGTAGTCGTCTTTGCTACTATGTTGCAGGTTTGCAGGCTTCCAGCGCGGTCAGCGGTCGATTCCTTATCAGAAGGTGAAGAGGGAGATGCAGAGGAACTCGGCTGAGCTCATGCATTCGTTATCTAAAGTTTCCCCAGAGACAGAGACCCTAAATAGCCAGAAAAGAGGGTTTGGCTACCTAGGAGAGAGGAAAGGCTACTAACACCTGAAGGAGCCTATCAGCAGGAGTCTCTGACGTCACCTGGTGGCACTGGCCACTCAGAGCAGTCCAGTGTGCCAGCAGCACCTCTGTTTCCAAGATGGCAGAGGTCTGGAGCACACTGGAGGAGCTCTGGACACCTCCCAGGGGAGGTGCAGGTCAGGGGAGTGGTCACTCCCCTTTCCTTTGTCCAGTTTCGCGCCAGAGCAGGGGCTAAGGGGTCCCTGAACCGGTGTAGACTGGCTTATGCAGAATTGGGCACATCTGTGCCCAACAAAGCATTTCCAGAGGCTGGGGGAGGCTACTCCTCCCCTGCCTTCACACCATTTTCCAAAGGGAGAGGGTGTCACACCCTCTCTCAGAGGAAGTTCTTTGTTCTGCCATCCTGGGCCAGGCCTGGCTGGACCCCAGGAGGGCAGCTGCCTGTCTGAGGGGTTGGCAGCAGCAGCAGCTGCAGTGAAACCCCAGGAAGGGCAGTCTGGCAGTACCAGGGTCTGTGCTACAGACCACTGGGATCATGGAATTGTACCAACAATGCCAGGATGGCATAGAGGGGGCAATTCCATGATCATAGACATGTTACATGGCCATATTCGGAGTTACCATGGTGAAGCTACATATAGGTAGTGACCTATATGTAGTGCACGCGTGTAATGGTGTCCCCGCACTCACAAAGTTCAGTGAATTGGCTCTGAACAATGTGGGGGCACCTTGGCTAGTGCCAGGGTGCCCTCACACTAAGTAACTTTGCACCTAACCTTTACCAGGTAAAGGTTAGACATATAGGTGACTTATAAGTTACTTAAGTGCAGTGTAAAATGGCTGTGAAATAACGTGGACGTTATTTCACTCAGGCTGCAGTGGCAGGCCTGTGTAAGAATTGTCAGAGCTCCCTATGGGTGGCAAAAGAAATGCTGCAGCCCATAGGGATCTCCTGGAACCCCAATACCCTGGGTACCTCAGTACCATATACTAGGGAATTATAAGGGTGTTCCAGTAAGCCAATGTAAATTGGTAAAAATGGTCACTAGCCTGTTAGTGACAATTTGAAAGTAATGAGAGAGCATAACCACTGAGGTTCTGGTTAGCAGAGCCTCAGTGAGACAGTTAGGCACCACACAGGGAACATATACATGCACACCTATGAGCACTGGGGCCCTGTGTGACAGGGTCCCAGTGACACATACATATAGGCCACAAACCTATGAGCACTGGGGTCCTGACTAGCAGGATCCCAGTGACACATAACAACCATACTGAAAACATGGTGTTTTCACTATGAGCACTGAGGCCTGGCTATCAGGATCCCAGTGAGACAGTGAAAACAGTGACAAACACCCTGACATACACTCACAAACAGGCCAAAAGTGGGGGTAACAAGGCTAGAAAGAGGCTACCTTCTCACACAACCCCCCCCCCAAACGAAGGACAATAAGGCTAACCTTGGCCAGTTGAGACTTTATTGTCTAAGTGGTGATAAGTAGAGAGTAGCTCTGCAATAGACTGGTTACTCCCTTTATCATCCACTATATGGTTACTTCCCTGTGGGGATGTAAACCACCCTGTTTGAAGTTTTTTAGCTAAGCAACAATGTGAAGATGTATTTTCAGAGTTTCTATCAGTAAGTTTTAGTTTAGAGCAGTGGGAATTGTCCACTGAACCTATTTGTAGTGATGGAAATGCCAGACAGGGATGCTGTCTCAGAAAAGCCATAGCTGGGCAAAAACTTTGTCCATCTGGCTGGAAGAGAGAACAGGGATGCTGTTTCTCTTGAGTTGGAGCAGGGCAGGGATGCTGTCCTATGAGCTCCACACTAGGGCAGGGATGCTGTCCTAAGTGTTGTGAGGTAGTGCAGGGTTTCTGCACTAAAGTTTCTCTGGGAGGGTTGGAGGGATGCTCCATGTTAACTAAAATGGTGCTGTTTTTCTCACCAATGTTAGTTATCCCACAGAGAGGTACTTCCACCTCAGGGAGTCTAGCTTTGCCAGCTGATGATTCCCTTGGAACAGGTGCCACCCCAGGAGAGGTTTCTCCCACCACAGGAATAGTATCCTGAATGGTAGGGTGGTTAGGGGATACTGTGATACCCTTTTTACCTGTTGATGGAGAGGGATCCTGAGTTTTCAGGCCTTCTCTCCTTTGCTTTTTCATTTCACTTGAAATGAGAGGGAACAATTCCTCAGGGATGCCCAGCATGGCTGCATGGGCATAAAACTCTACATCAGCCCAACCTGAGGCCTCTAGGTCATTACCTAAGAGACAGTCTACAGGTAAGCTAGGTGATACCACCACCTGCTTAGGGCCAGTAACTCCACCCCAACTAAACTGAATTATAGCTAAGGGAAGAAACTTAGTGGAGTTATGGACATCAATAATCTTATATTGTTGTCCAATGATGTGTTGTTCAGGAGGCACTAGGTTTTCAGTCACCAAAGTGAAACTGGCACCTGTGTCCCTGTAGGCCAAGGCCTCAACACCATTTATTGAAACTGTCTGCCTGTACTTATCCATTGTAAGGGGACAAGCAGCCAGTGTGGCAAGGCCAATGCCACTAGGTGTGACAGAAACTGTCTTGGGACTGATTACATCAGTTTCCACTATGGACCCATAAGTGAACCCAACTACACCCTTTGCTTGACTGTTGCCAGCAGTCCCACCACTAGTACCACTACTGCTAGGGGCACTAGAGCTTGATGTATTAGTGGTGGTAGGCTCAGGGGGTTTACCTGGACAGGACTTATCCCCTGGCCTATGGCCTCTATTTTTACACACAAAGCACCAAGGCTTTTTAATGTGTGCAGGTTGGGAAGAAGAGGAAGAATTTGTTTTATCCCCACCCTCTGAAGAGTGTTTAAGATTTGAAGTGGGATCTTTGGTTTTACCCTTATCCCCATGCTTATCTTGAGATTTTTCACCATCTTTCTTCTTATTGCCATCTTTGTCACCCCCTGTATGAACTTTTCTGTTCACCCTTGTTCTGACCCATTTGTCTGCCTTCTTTCCCAATTCTTGGGGAGAGGTCAGATCAGAGTCTACCAGGTACTGGTGCAACAAATCAGACACACAATTATTAAGTATATGCTCTCTCAGGATTGTGTTATACAGGCTTTCATAATCAGTAACTTTACTGCCATGTAACCACCCCTCCAAGGCCTTCACTGAATGGTCAATGAAATCAACCCAGTCTTGTGAAGACTCCTTTTTGGTCTCTCTGAACTTTATCCTGTACTGTTCAGTGGTTAAGCCATAACCATCCAGGAGTGCATTCTTAAGAACTGTAAAATTATTGGCATCACTTTCTTTCACAGTAAGGAGTCTATCCCTACCCTTTCCACTAAATGATAGCCATAGGATAGCAGCCCACTGCTTTTGAGGGACATCCTGTACAGCACAGGCCCTCTCAAGTGCAGCAAACCACTTGTTAATGTCATCCCCCTCCTTATAAGGGGGAACTATCTTGTGCAGATTCCTGGAATCATGCTCTTTTGCAGGATGACTATGGGGAATACTGCTGCTGCCACCATGGGTATCTAAACCCAACTTCTGTCTTTCCTTCTCTAATTCTAAAGACTGTCTATCCAAATCCAGCTGTTGCTTCTTGAGCTTCAGTCTGGTTTGTTCCACTCTCAATCTATTGAGCTCCCTTTCTAACAATCTGTCATCAGGGTGGGTGGGAGGGACATTTCTAGATACAGAGGTATGATGGGAATGAACAGAAGGAGACCTGTCCCTTACAGAGGGCACCCTAACAGCTTGGCTACCAGCATAATGTGAGATCACATCATCAGTATGGTGTGATTCAACCTCTGTACCAACTATGCTAGACTGTCTAGTAATGGGCAGGCTGAGAAGTTTCTTTCCTGAACCTTTTCCTGGGGGAGTCCCTGGATCAGATTGAGAACCATTAGCTACTTTTTCTACAGATTGGGCACTTATGGCCTTATCCTGTACTCTAAGCATATTAATTAACAGTTCTAAGGAAGGATTCTTCCCTACACTCAAACCTCTCTCTATGCAGAGACTCCTTGCTCCTTTCCAGCTAAGGTGATCATATGCAAGTTTGGACAGTTCAACATTTTTTCCTGTGCCAGACATTTTTTAGAGAGAGTTAAAGTGATAGAAAAAGAGAAAAAAGTTTTCAGAACTTTTTGGAAAGACAGAAAAAAACTTTTTAAACTTTTAAGAACTTTTTGAAAGTTTAGAAGTACTTTTCAGCACTTAGAAAAGAGTGAAAAGAGGAAATGCAAAACTTTTTGGCTATGTGTATATACACTGACCTTGTTTTGTATATTTTTCTCTTATGAAAAGTACAATGACAAGAGTGGTAAGTAGTCTCAAGCACTTATCCCACCACTGCACAACCAATGTAGGAGGCTGGACTGGCTTGTAGTGAGTACCAAGGGGTACTTGCACCTTGCACCAGGCCCAGTTATCCCTTATTAGTGTATAGGGTGTCTAGCAGCTTAGGCTGATAGATAATGGTAGCTTAGCAGAGCAGCTCAGGCTGAACTAGGAGACGTGTGAAGCTACTACAGTACCACTTAGTGTCATATGCACAATATCATAAGAAAACACAATACACAGTTATACTAAAAATAAAGGTACTTTATTTTTATGACAATATGCCAAAGTATCTTAGAGTGTACCCTCAGTGAGAGGATAGGAAATATACACAAGATATATATACACAATAGCAAAAATATGCAGTATAGTCTTAGAAAACAGTGCAAACAATGTATAATTACAATAGGATGCAATGGGGAAACATAGGGATAGGGGCAACACAAACCATATACTCCAAAAGTGGAATGTGAACCACGAATGGACCCCAAACCTATGTGACCTTGTAGAGGGTCGCTGGGACTATTAGAAAATAGTGAGAGTTAGAAAAATAACCCTCCCCAAGACCCTGAAAAGTGAGTGCAAAGTGCACCAAAGTTCCCCTAAGGACAAAATAGTCGTGTTAGAGGGAGAATGCAAGGAAAACACAAATCAGCAATGCAACAACGATGGATTCCTGTCTGAAGGTACCTGTGGAACAAGGGGACCAAGTCCAAAAGTCACAAGCAGCTCGGAGATGGGCAGATGCCCAAGAAATGCCAGCGGTTGGTGCAAAGAAGCTCTTACTAGGCTGAAGAACTGTGAATACTTCAGGAACGACAAGGGCTAGAGACTTCCCCTTTGGAGGATGGATCCCCCACGCCTTGGAGAGTCGTGCAGAAGTGTTTTCCCGCCGGATGGACGCCAACAAGCCTTGCTACACGCAAATCGTACGTTTGGCGTTTTTGGACGCTGCTGGGGCCCAGGAGGGACCAGGAGGTCGCAAATTGGACCTGCAGAGAGAGGGGACGTCGAGCAAGACAAGGAGCCCTCACTGAAGCAGGTAGCACCCGGAGAAGTGCCAGAAACAGGCACTACGAGGATGCGTGAAACGGTGCTCGCCGAAGTTGCACAAAGGAGTCCCACGTCGCCGGAGACCAACTTAGAAAGTCGTGCAATGCAGGTTAGAGTGCCGTGGACCCAGGCTTGGCTGTGCACGAAGGATTTCCGCCGGAAGTGCACAGGGGCCGGAGAAGCTTGCAAAGTCGTGGTTCCCAGCAATGCAGCCCAGCGAGGTGAGGCAAGGACTTACCTCCACCAAACTTGGGCTGAAGAGTCACTGGACTGTGGGGGTCACTTGGACGGTGTCGCTGGATTCGAGGGACCTCGCTCGTCGTGCTGAGAGGAGACCCAAGGGACCGGAGATGCAGCTTTTTGGTGCCTGCGGTTGCAGGGGGAAGATTCCGTCGACCCACGGGAGATTTCTTCGGATCTTCTGGTGCAGAGAGGAGGCAGACTACCCCCACAGCATGCACAAGCAGGAAAACAGTCGAGAAGGCGGCAGGATCAGCGTTACAGAGTTGCAGTAGTCGTCTTTGCTACTATGTTGCAGGTTTGCAGGCTTCCAGCGCGGTCAGCGGTCGATTCCTTATCAGAAGGTGAAGAGGGAGATGCAGAGGAACTCGGCTGAGCTCATGCATTCGTTATCTAAAGTTTCCCCAGAGACAGAGACCCTAAATAGCCAGAAAAGAGGGTTTGGCTACCTAGGAGAGAGGAAAGGCTACTAACACCTGAAGGAGCCTATCAGCAGGAGTCTCTGACGTCACCTGGTGGCACTGGCCACTCAGAGCAGTCCAGTGTGCCAGCAGCACCTCTGTTTCCAAGATGGCAGAGGTCTGGAGCACACTGGAGGAGCTCTGGACACCTCCCAGGGGAGGTGCAGGTCAGGGGAGTGGTCACTCCCCTTTCCTTTGTCCAGTTTCGCGCCAGAGCAGGGGCTAAGGGGTCCCTGAACCGGTGTAGACTGGCTTATGCAGAATTGGGCACATCTGTGCCCAACAAAGCATTTCCAGAGGCTGGGGGAGGCTACTCCTCCCCTGCCTTCACACCATTTTCCAAAGGGAGAGGGTGTCACACCCTCTCTCAGAGGAAGTTCTTTGTTCTGCCATCCTGGGCCAGGCCTGGCTGGACCCCAGGAGGGCAGCTGCCTGTCTGAGGGGTTGGCAGCAGCAGCAGCTGCAGTGAAACCCCAGGAAGGGCAGTCTGGCAGTACCAGGGTCTGTGCTACAGACCACTGGGATCATGGAATTGTACCAACAATGCCAGGATGGCATAGAGGGGGCAATTCCATGATCATAGACATGTTACATGGCCATATTCGGAGTTACCATGGTGAAGCTACATATAGGTAGTGACCTATATGTAGTGCACGCGTGTAATGGTGTCCCCGCACTCACAAAGTTCAGTGAATTGGCTCTGAACAATGTGGGGGCACCTTGGCTAGTGCCAGGGTGCCCTCACACTAAGTAACTTTGCACCTAACCTTTACCAGGTAAAGGTTAGACATATAGGTGACTTATAAGTTACTTAAGTGCAGTGTAAAATGGCTGTGAAATAACGTGGACGTTATTTCACTCAGGCTGCAGTGGCAGGCCTGTGTAAGAATTGTCAGAGCTCCCTATGGGTGGCAAAAGAAATGCTGCAGCCCATAGGGATCTCCTGGAACCCCAATACC